>NC_092745.1:23568536-24168536 GCF_047496795.1 Chiloscyllium punctatum | reverse complement strand
ATCGCAGATTTAACGGAAAAAGTGCAGATTAGATTTGACATGTTGCAATATTACATATGGGCACAGAATTAATATGAAAGGTACAAATTAGATTAATTACTTTTGCAATTCATAGTTTTGCGATTCAGAATTACAGGAAAAGAAATAAACCCATCTTTTCATTCTGATGTTTCATTTCTTTTTTTCTGAAAAGTGGGTGGGGGAGTGTGGGGGGGTTATGCAGCTGAAAGCATGTCTGGTCACTTTAAGACAGAACTGATTTTACTGAATATAATGTACAGCCAGAGCTGTCAGCTAATGGTAAGGCTTTTTCATATGTAACAATTGGCTGGCAAATGGATACCTGAGTTTTGCTTGCTGTTTCGACAACAATTAGTTTAAATAATGCCCAGGATACCAGAAGACAATGGAATTTGAATATCATTGTTCAGACACGTGGAAATAATCAAGTTATGAGAATTAGTGTGTTGTGAATAGTATATGCACCTGGCATTTTGAACACCAGATGGAGAGTAACTGCCAATGAACAGCAGAGCAACTGCTGTAGAGCTGGAGAGTTAAATAGCCACCTAAAACTCTAAGATACCCTTTTCATGTAAAACCTAGTTACAGTTATAAACAAAGGAAGATGACCCATGGATATCAGCAGCTGGAAGAGTGAAGACAGTAGAGGAGACAGAGACTGTGTGGTCTTGAGAATAATTGAACGTAATATTTCATATGTGGGTTATAGGAACAGCATTTCTTTCGAGTTGGAGTCAGATAGACATCAGTGAAGAAAAGGGGGTCTTGTATTTGTGAATAGTTGTTGTTAATGATGACTATTAAAGTTAAGTAACTAAATTGTTATTTTTCTTTAAATAGTGGCATGTTGGAGTTTTGTCAATCATATTTTAACAAATTAAACGGCAAAGTGAGCTTTTCTGGGTGTTTGCTTTAATTAACAGAGGGGTCAGACCTCCACGTCGTAAATGTCCATTCACACTAACCTCAATTCCTTGCACTTGGTCCATATCCTTCGAGTCTTTTCCTATCTATATATTTGTCCGAATGCCTTTTAAATGTTGTTAATGTACCCCCCTCAAACGAATCTGCGAGCAGCTCTTTACATCTACGTACCAGCCTCTATATAAAAATGTTGCCCTTCAGGTTCCCTTTTCTCCTTCCATCTCACCGTAAACTGATGCCCTCTCGTCCTTGATCCTCCAAACCTTGGAAAAAAAACCAAGAGCATTCACCATATCCATGCCCCACATGATCTTATATACCTCTATTAGTTCCCCATTCAGTCTCCTCTGCTCCAAAGAAGAAGTCCGAGAATGTCCAAACTTTCCCTTTAACTCAGACCATTGGGTTGTCGCATCATCCTTGTAAATTCCTTCTGCATTCGTTCTAGTTTAATAACATCCTTCCTCTAACAAAGTGACAAAAACTGAACACAATACTTCAAGTGCGGCCTCGCCAATGTCTTGTATATCGCAACATATCTTCCCAACTTCTATACTCAATGACCTGACTGATGAAGGCCAGTGTGCCAAAAGCCTTTTGTCTAACTGTGACTCCACTTTCAGAGAACCGTGAACCTGAACTTCAAAATCTCTCTGTCCACTACCCCTTTCAGGCCCTGTCATTCACCATGAAATATCTACCGTGATTTGACTTTCAAAAATGCCAGACCTCACACCTATGTATGTTATATTCCATTTGCCAGTTCTGGGCCCACTTCCCCAGTTGATCAGGGTATTGCTGCATTTTTTGCTTACATTTTTCACTGTCCACGATACTGAATATTTTAGTGTCATCTGCAAATGTAATCATCATGTTTGTTACAATAATCGACAAGAGATAACAAACAATAATGGGCCCAGCACTAACCCCTGAGATTCTCCTCTAGTTAACCTAATATTCTTCAGGTAAGGAAAGTTCCATCCTTACCTGGTCAGGCCACCATGTGATTCCAGGCCCACAAAAATGTGCTTGTCCCTTATCTTCCCCGTGGGCAATTAAGATAAGCAATAAATGCTGCCTATCCAGCAATGCCGTCATACAGAAAATGAATAAAAAATGTTACAGGCCCCCAGTCCTACAAGCATCCTTCCACTATTAACCTTTCCTTCCTAACATCAATCCAATTCTGTACATCATGTTGTTCACAATCCCCAACAGCAGCCACAATACTTTCATTCTATAACAGGTAGCCATTCCCATCAGCTTCTGCACTCCACAGAGAACACCATGCTGTCTTCTCGGAGATGAAAGATGCCTTGTTCAGATTTCACACAAAGCATTTCACTTCCCTCCTAACGGCGAAAAAAACATCTTAAAGTCCCACGTGTGTATCATGAGCAACGGAGCCACCTGGAATAACATGGAGCAGTCTGTCTGTGCAGCCTCTGCTCCACTTGGTCATCATGTTAGAGCATCAATTAGGAGACAGTGAGGACTGCCAATGCTGGAGATCAGAGTCGGGAGTGTGGTGCTGGAAAAGCACAACAGGTCAGGCAGCATCCCAGGGGCAGGAGAATTGATGTTTTGGGCAAAAGCTTTTCATCAGGAATCAGCATTGATTACCTCATTCTGTCGCTATGTAAGAGCGTTGAGGGGCTGAATGGGTCTCCTCCTGCTATCCCTCTGTAAGTGACTCATGGAGCAAAATGGCCTCCTCCTGTTCCCGTGTAAGTGACTCAAGTGACAGAGGGGCCTCCTCCTGTTCCTGTGTTAGTGACTTAATGAGCTGAATGGCCTCCTCCTTTTCCTGTGTTAGTGAATCAAGGGGCTGAATGGCCTCCTCCTGTTTCTGTGTAAGTGACTCAAGAGGCTGAAAGGCCTCCTCCTGTTCCTGTGTCAGAGACTCCAGGGGCTGAATGGCCTCGTCCTGTTCCTGTGTAAGAGACTCCAGGGGCTGAATGGCCTCCTCCTGTTCCTGTGTAAGTGATTAAAGGGGTTGAATGGCCGCCTCCTGTTCCTGTGTAATTGACTCAAGGAGCTGAAAGGCTTCTTCTCGTCCGATTGGACAGGGCCATGGGCCTGACTGGTTACCCGTGGTTCCTGATTAACAGCTCGATGTGCCGACTAGTGTGACGATGCTGCAGCTTTAAGATGTTCTTTTGTCCTGGTTTCTTTTAAGAGAGAGATTGAACGATTGTTACCAAGCTTGGGTTTATTTTAATGCAGCCTGAATGGGTGTGGCCAGCTAACACAGATGAGGATCTCTGGGTTTTGGTTTCTCAGTAACGTCAGAAACTACTGGGGACTCAACAGAGTTATAAGCTTCAATGACTATCCCCTGGCTGCTACTCTGTCTGACCTTTATTTTTACTGTCTGCTGCTTTATTTTTTTTCCCTCCTGGAGAACTGTATGTGAGAATTTGTTTTTTGTGCCAAGTGGTTGTGTTTATGGGATCTGACTATATTGGTACTGTTAGTAATAGGACTATATCTATTATTCTGTTAAGTTTTTGAATCGTCTTGTTATTCTAATTTTCTCTTTGTTTGATTATATTTTAATGATAGTGCACAAATAAACTGTTTTGCTTCACATCGAGTAGTTTCACCAATCACATTACATCTGAACCAATTGTTATATTTGCCTTTAGAATAACATAATGGTAGGATTTAAACTATAACTTCAAAATATTTGTAAGGGGCTCTGGCCTGGTCCATAACACTGGACTCTTTGCTGCCTGTGTAATCGGCAGGAGGGTCTGAATGGGCTATCCCTCTTCTCGTTCAGTAGTTTCAATGGACTGAATGGCTTCCTCATATTCCTGTGAGCTTGAGATGCTGAATGAGTTCCTCCAGTCCCTGTGGGATTAAGCAGCATCTCGCAGTACTGTTACGTGAATGCTATATTTACTTTCACAGTATATTGTCCAGGTCTTGCTGCACATGGACACAGTCTCCTTCAGGAGCTGACGCGGGGACACAATACTGGGAACATTAAATAATCTTCAAAAAACATCCCCTCTTCTGACCTTATGATTGGGAAATGACATCGATGAAGCAGCTGAAGATGTTTGTGAGGAGGAAGCTAACCTAAGGAGCTCCCACAGAGATGTCCCGGGAGTGAGATAATGGACATCCACACACCACAAACACCTTCCATTTTCCTGTGATTGACTCCAACCAGTGGGGAGTTTATGCTGATTCCCAAACAAATCCAATTGTGTTTAACTCCTTTACGTCATCCTCAATCAAGCACTGCCTTGATATCAGTCCCAGTCACTGTTATCTGAAACTTTGTGTTCACATCATATGTTCATAGCAACAGGTCATGGTAGAGGAGCAGGGGGTACGTATTTCAAACAGAGGGTATTGAATGTCAGCAATTCGCTTTTCCATCATGTTAGGAGAGTTAGATGACAAAGTATTTAAAGAAGGGGTAGATGGATTTGACCTGACAGAGAGTTAAGGGCTATGAAGATTTGGACATTGAAGAGGATTTCAGACCGAGAGCAGATCAGCCATGATCTTAGTGAAGGGCAAGGCAGGCTTGAGGGGGATGAACGTCCTGTCCCTGTTTCTGATGTTCTCACATTCTGTTATTGGAAGGTTAGTGGGTGTTATTTTTTTGGAAGGGCGGTTAATGAATTTTGCAGTCAGCGATGTGAGCCATCTCTGGGTGAGATAGGGGGACTGTATTCACAGTTAATCTGGGTCTACAACATGACCAACAAATGAAGCACAATTTGCAGAGCGGGGAAGCTCTGTAAAGAGAGCTGAGGGGCTTCTTTCATACCCAGTTTGGGTTTTCAAATTACATTTCCCAAATCACCTCAAACCGTGTGTGACAATACAGAGGGGTTGAATGGACTTCCTTGTTTCTGTACTCCAGGCGATAGCATTAAGTGGCCTCCAACTGTTCCTGTCTATCAGGTTTGAGGGGCTGAATGGAACACAGGAACATGGGACTGAGGAACAGGCGTGGTTCATTAAATACGTTGACCCTTCTCCAGCAGGCATTAAGATTGCAGCTGATTAGATTGTGGTGTCAGCCCCACTTTCCTGTCTGCGTCCCATTATCCGTGGCACAATTCCCTATCAAGTGTTTAACTAACTCAGGCTTGAATCAATGTGGACATGGAGGCACAATAAACTTCCAGTGAAGAGAATTCTGACTTGAAAGGTCTTTTCAGGATTCTCCTCATCCCTCTTATAGGCTCAGAGCACCATTCAGCACTGAAACAGACCCGTTAATCCAACCTGTTCACTCGGACCAGATAACCAAATGTGTTCTAATCCCATTTACCAGCATGTGGCCAGTATCCCTCGTCTTTCAGACACTTTTTTAAATGTGCAATTATACCGCCTTCACCACTTCCTCTGACAGCACTTTCTGTACACACATCACTCTCTGCATGAAACATTTGCCTGTAAGGTCCCTTCAAAATTATTCCCCACTTGCCTTCAACCTATGCCCTTTTGTTTTGGACTCCTTGTCCTGGGAAACAGACTGTGAATATTCATGCACACTTTTTTTTCAGCTTGCACACATTGCTGTGATGAGAACCAATGAGGGAGAGAGAGTGTAGTATAGGCCACTCCATCTCGGGCAGATCATGTTTTCTTCCTCTCTGAGTAGAGTCACACATTAATATCATCCTCACCCAAACTGGACCATGTGAGGTATCATTGAATATTGTCCAAACTACGACTACATTACAGTCCCTGCTCCATGTAGGTACATCGTTGCTGCTTTTTCTTCGCAGAAAATAATCAATTTGAAATGTTTAGATGTGCCTGTGTCATTTAAAAATGTTTAAATGTTTATGTATTCAGAGTACCTCTGTTAAAATGAAGGCATCTTAATTTTTAACAAATGCAGAAATTGCTGCAAAAACTCAGCAGATCTGTTAGCATCCAGATGCCTTTCAACTGTTATAATTGGACCAGCCTCCACCACTTCCTCTGATCACTCATTCCTCTGCGTGAAATGGTGCCGCTTCGGCGTCTTCCAAATCTTTCCCCTCTCACTTTCAACCAATGGCCTCTACGTTTTGACTCCCCTACCTTGGGAAGAAACCTTGACTAATCACCCTGTCCATGGCTGTTATGATTTTATAAACCTCTACTGCTGCGAAATGTGATTCCAACCAACTCGAATGGCTGTGCTCTCGGTCTTCCCTGGGCCTAAGTTCTGAAAGTCAATACTGACACCTCTTCCTTCTCCATCAAGACACAATTCTAACACAATTTTCAACAGTTTGTCTCGATGTATTGTGAAACACCTCTGAGGGATTTGTACCTGAAACTTTGTACCCGGAGATAGGGACACAAGCACCACTCAGCAGGTGTCCCTAAAGCTGCAACATGATTCTCCTATGTGTTTGTTCATCAGCCTGTTCTACCATACTGTGACATATCTCCACAACAGGCAGGACCTGAATCAAGACCGTTTGGTCCAGAGCAAGGGACAACGCCACAGAAGTTTAGGATTTGGAATCAAATCCAGGGTTCTGGCTCAGACGCACGGGTACTTTCGACCACAAGATATAAACTATGCCCAGACTTTGGGTCACATTTTAAGTGTCAGCTGTCAGAAAGGTATGGATTTCAAAAAATCTGGTTAACATTACTGAACTACACAAAATGTTTTTCATTGTTAAACAAATGCAAGGTATTTGTGTCAATTGTCAGATGTTGAGCTCACGTACTGTGCCATCGGGATAAACCATAAACATCGTTAACTGCTATTATTTTCAGTCTGCAATATTAGGGAAATAAATCCTGCAGGCTTACTCTGAACAATGAATGATCTCGAATAAATATTTATCACTAAACACCCAAGACAAAGAAAGAGCATCATTTCTGGCCCCAAAGCACCGTATTACCCACCAATAACGTGTGTGACTACCCTCTTCATAAAACCACGAAATGACACCAAGCCGCTGATTATTGTCCAGCCTCACCTCCCCACTGACTGTGTCTGCAATCTGTCCCTTCTCCCACTAACCACACAAGGAAAACCAACCTCAGGGTCTTTGTGAAAATCAAGGTGGCAGTGTGAGGCATCCTGGAGAGGGATGGGCAGTTTAAAATTGAAGGGGGAGGGTGAGGAGGCAGTAATATCACACACTGGGCTGAGGGGTGGCAGATGGAGATTACTCTGGATTCATGTGAGGTATTGGATTAGGTTAACAAACAAGAGTAGGAACTCTACAATGAAAAGTAGGGTATTTGTCAGTGTTGGAGAACCGAGCCCCAGGCCTGGGTCTGATATAGCTCATTAAAATTTGTATGACCTATAGATAGTGTAGAGAAGGTGGTGAACGCACTTGTCTTCATAGGTATGACCTTTCAATATCGAAATTTGGACGTCAATGTTGAGGTTGTACAGGACAATGGTGAGGCCTTATCTGGAATACTGTGTCCAGTCTAATCATTCTGCCAGCTCATTCTATATGCACACCACCCTCTGGGTGGAAAATGCTGCTCCTGATATCACATGTAAAATTTTACCCACTCACTTTAAAACTATGTCCTCTAATTTTGGTCTGCCCTACCCTTAGAAAATACCTTGACTATTGACTTTGATATTATTGACCTTGATATTATTAATCTGGAGATGGTTCAGAAGAAATTAACCGGTATGTTGCTGGGAATGGAGGGACTGAGCTTTAAGGAGAGGCTGGGTAGGCTGGGACTTTTTTCACTGGAGAGTATGAGATTGAGGGGTTGACGCTACAGGTATCTATAAAATAATGAGGGGTACAGAAAAGCCAAAGGCCCGATGTCTTTTCTCTCGAGTTGGGGATTCAAAACAGAGGGATATTTTATGTCAGAGGAGAAAGGTTTACGAAAGTCATGACAGGTAATTATTTTAGACAGATGCTGGCTTGTTTGTGGAATGAACATCCAGACGAAGTGGTGGAAGGGTGCACAGTTACAACGTTTAAAAGACGTATAGATCAGTATATGGATAAAAACAACAATTTGGATGGTGCTGTGTGCAGCTGCCCTCTCCCTCCCTGTCTCTGAACGAATCCCTGTTGTTTTTCACCTTCTGCCAATGCCTGTGCAGTGGCATGGTAAGGCCAGCAGAGGGGGGCACTGCATCACTTTATGCACCCCAGAGACAGCCAGACCTGCCCCACACAGAGACACACAGATACACACACGGGAATGGTTAGGACACGGCGTGAAGCTCATCTGGGAACTTAAATGAAACATAAAGAAGTGCTCAATTCGCCTCATAAACTGGTAAAATATGAGGGACAGAGAACTCCCAGATTCCACTGTTTAAATAAAAACATCAATTTATTTTTTCACTCTGGAAGTGAACATTTTACATCAACTATTCACAACTCTGAGACCCCCTTTCTCTGAACCGCTTATTACCCCACTCCAACTCTATAACGATATACGCTTTCAATAAGTCACTTTTTAAAATCACATCAATTTAATTTCAAAACCACACAGCAGCTGTTGTTTTTGTGTGTTCTTCCGGCTGTAGATCTCCCTGGGTCATTTTCTTTCTGTTTACTGCGGATATGTTTCATATGAATAGGTTCCTTTGATAGAGAGTGATTCACAATCGCTTGGATCTGTGTTGATGGCATTTGCTCTGTCTGCAATATTCAAAATGCCCGCATTTTAAATATCCACAAAAGCAGATTATCTAATTGGTTTCATTTTTGAAAAACAATAAATTCAAACTTACTTTGATTTTGATATCCTGGGGTAAGATTACACTGATTCGTAAAATTCGAACTGTTGTCCAAATATAAACCAACTCAGGGATCTATTTCACAGACAAATGTGACATATTTTCAGTTGTCCTTGACTCTCTGGGTCTGCCATCCTCTCATATACACAGGCGCTTGTAAGCTCTGAGTTCAGAACAGCATTCATTCTCTCTTAAAGGTACAGTACACACCTTCAACTTCATCACATTAATACAATGATGTCAATGAATATAAGCAGAGCCTATCCGGATTTCTCTTGCTCCATGGTTTGTCATTTTACATTCCCTGTGTCTGGTGTGTGTCAGGAGTTTTGTTGCTCTGTTGACAAAATCTCATTATTTGACTCCATCCGTGGGAATAGAACAGTATTTCACTTGCTCACACTCATGCATGTGGCAGGATTTCAGTTGTTTCTTGGGGAATGTGAACCTATGACAATATCAATGCTTGTAAATGGCACCAAACCTGGAAGAACTGTGAAGTCTACGGAGGACAGGGTGGAACTCTAACAGGACAATGACGCATTGGTGTAATTTTTGGGCAGATGGGAATCATTGCAGAGCAATGTGAGGTGATGCAATTTGGTAGGAAGGACATTGAATGACATTTTAATACTGGCTGTACCGTTATAAAGGGGCTGCAGGAGCAGAGGGTCCTGGGTGTATATGAGCACAGATTATTGAAGATGTCAGGACAAGTGGGGAGAGCAGTAACTATCACAGATTAGTTTCAGTATCTGAGCTGTTTACAGGAGTCAGTGTAGGAGGGAGTCTGGGTGCTCCCTTCCTGGGAGGTGGTGGTGACGATGTGTTGTGAGCCCACCCTCCTGCCCATCGAGACCATGAGTATTCCATTTGTACCAGCTCGAAACAAAAGGGAGATGACATCAGGGCCACGGCTTCTAAAGGGAAACAGTACTGCCTGTGGGTTTAAAATGAGAATTGCACTTCACTGAACATTGCTCCTTACTTGGTCGGTGGAACGTGGATGTTTCAGAATTTCCACACGAAGTTTCTCCGGTCCTCTCCGGCTCCTACCAGGGTCCTCCTCACATGGCGGGGGGAGAGGGTGAGGGAACGGATATCGGGCACTCCACCACCCGGATAGGCCCTTTCTGTCCTATTCCAGGCTGTTTCTCCTGGAATGCGACGAAGGGAGGTTGGGAGTGGGTGGCCCTGCTGTAGGTGGGATACAGGGTCATGGTGAGGTGTCCGGAGAGAGTCAGTCCACGGTGTTGCATCCATGCAATATTATATCAATGCAGTGTTATTAGTGTGGGGGGAGGTGGAGGGAGGGAGAGAGGGAGGGGGAGAGGGTGAGAGAGAGGGAGAGAGAGAGGTTGAGAGAGAAAGACTTGTTCGGGAGTTGGTGCTATAACAGATATACAGTGAGTGTGAGGGAGCAGAGAGAATATGGTGACCCATCTACCAGGACCTCCGTGCTCCTGTCGACAAATCGTGGTGTAATTGCCCCTTATCTGCCATACTCGGAGTAAACTGTGCAGGGCAGCTCCAAACTGAGAAAGCTCAAACGTGTGCCCATTGGCCTTTTAATTATGGCACCAATGCCAGGGATCACGGAATATCCAGGGACATTTGGGTGATGTTGAGGACCTCCAGCCATGATGGGTGGGAGAATCGGGCTGGTATTGGATGAGGGGCACCATGGGGTGGGGTGGGTAGTTAATCAGGTGAGTTCGATACGATAGCACCAGGAAACTAGCTCGGCGTCGTGTGGACAATCCCTCTGTCATGCTCAAGGAAAATCAAACAAAGATAAATTATTGTTAGCATCTGCCCAATGAGTCATAGGTTCTGTTGAAACTAATTCCAGTTACAAAGATGCAGAACAACTGCACATCTGATCGCACACCAATATCCTTTTCCCCCATCTTATGTGGGAAGACTGGCTCATGTTGCAGGATGGTATCGAAGTGTCTACATTTCAGCATTCTGAAACATTGGAACGCAGCCTTCCATGACACTGTCTCTCAGTCTCCCCCCCCCCCCCCCCTCTCTGTCTATACCCCAAACCCCTCTCATGTGGTGATATTTAAACTGATTACCCCGCCATCTCTCTCTGGCAGTGACGTTCACACCCACAGCACCCCCTTGTCATGGCACAATATAGATATGGATCTGTAAATGGTTGTTAGCTTTACGTCCAGTCACTTCCAGCATGGGCTGCAAGTTACCCCACGCAGGGCAAGGATCTAACACAGTGTTACTGAGCAATGCACTGGGGTGGGGTACACAGTCCTACATGCTGGGAGGGTAACTGCTCCTGGTTTACAGATTAATTCACGGGTGATCACTGCACAGTTCGCTGTGCAGGTCAAACTGTCTGGTTGAGGTTTATAGATAATGCAATGATGTGGTTTGTGTGGCTCCTTATGCTGGATGGATATATGTTTCTGTTTCACACATTAGTGCTCTGCTGTGGTCTGCACAGCTCCTCCGTGCTGGGCAGATATCTAATCCGGGTTTATCGATCAATGCACTGCTGTGGTCTGCACTTCTCCCGGTGCTGTACAGATATATTGTCTGGGTTTACAGATCTGATCTGTGCAGTGTTTCACACTGGACAGATTGCTAGGTTGTACTGAGCAGTACACAAGTCTGGTCTACACAGTGTTCCACGGTGAGCAGATATCTCCTCTGGGTTGATGGTGTCTGCGCTGTTTCTGCGAGGTGGATTGAGAATGTGGTATGTCTAACCATTTCAGCTGATCTGGCAATGCCTTTAGTTCCCATTCCTGTGATTGGACCCTCCGTCTCTCACTCCATTAATGTTACAGTGTGCCCAGGCACAGTACATCATGTTGGTGGGGTGGAGAGGGGGGAAAGGTGATGGACAGGTCAAGGGGTTCCCCAGAAATTTCTGTCCCCAACATCCTATAACTGATATTCCCCGGAACATTCTGTCTCTGACATTCTACAACTGACATTCCCCGGAATGTTCTATCCCCAACATTCTATAACTGACTTTCCCGGAACATTCTGTCCCTGACATTCTATAACAGCCATGCCCCGGAACGTTCTGTCCCCAACGTTCTATAACTGACATTCCTCGGAAAGTTCTGTCCCCAACAATCTATAACTAACATTCCTCGGAACGTTCTGTCCCCAACAATCTATAACTGACATTCCCCGGAATGTTCTATCCCCAGCATTTTGTAACTGACATTCCCCGGAATGTTCTATCCCCAACATTCTATAACTGACATTCCCCGGAACATTCTGTCCCTGACATCCTATAACAGCCATGCCCCGGAACGTTCTGTCCCCAACAATCTATAACTGACATTCCCCGGAATGTTCTATCCCCAACATTCTGTAACTGAGATTACACAGAATGTTCTATCCCCAACATTCTATAACTGCCATTGCCTGGAACGTTCTTTCCCTAACATTCGATAACTGACACTCGCAGGAATTTTCTGTCCCTGACATTCTTTAACTCACATTCCCCGGAATGTTCTATCCCCAACATTCTATAACTGCCATTCCCCAAAACCTTCTGTCCCTGAAATTCGATAACTGACACTAGCCAGAGCTTTCTGTCCCTGACATTCTATCACTGACATTCCCCAGAATATTCTGTCCCCAACATTCCATAACTGCCAGCCCCGGAACGTTCTATCCCTGACATTGTTTGGGAACGGCCGGATGTCAGTGAATTGAACAAACGATAAGATCCAGAGCGAAGAGATCCCGTTCCAGGGAGAAGGAGACACTGTTTCAAAGGCCCCTCAGGCAGTTGAAGGGGTGAATAGGTTTTCCGTGCATTTACATTTCTTCACGACACAGGATCGACCACAATTTAGAACAAAATACAGAAATTCCCAAACTCCGTTTGTCTTCAGGAAACTGGGAGAGAATTCTTCAGGACAGCAACGTTTCCACCCTCTGTATTAGGAACTGGGAAGGAGCGACCTCTCTCGAGTGATCGAGTCTGTGGGAATGTTCTCCAAACCATCTGTCCTGATGGATGTGTCTCTGTATGTTTGGGGAGGGAGGGTTCCTTGCGGTTTACGTCACATTTTTGTCTGTAATTCTGACCTTCCCATTTGTTATTCCAGCTCCAATTATTTTAGTAAATCCCTGAATACAGGAACACATTTGAAAATCTTACTGGGTCCCCGATCAAACGGGTCCCTTTGCCTCAAGGATGATGGTTAATGGCATTTGTTTTCCTTCCTCACAGTTAACGTAGTGACCATCTACGTCCTGCTTTATAAAGATTGTGGATTGTCTCAATGTGTCAGACGTTACCTGGGGGCCATGGCAGCGGCGGATCTCCTGGTCCTTATCCTCGACCTGATACTGAGACAGATTCCCATTGTTTATCGGGAACAGTTTTATTTCCTGATGTACTCCGTCCCCGTGTGTAATATCCACGCCGTCCTGCTTTATGCAGCCACTGACTACCCTGTCTGGTTCAGCGTCACTTTCACCTTTGATCGGTTTGTGGCCATTTGTTGCCAGAAGCTGAAAAGTAAATATTGCAGTGAGAAAACGGCGGCTGTGGTTCTGGGAGCAGTGACTGTGCTGAGCTGTTTAAAGAACATTTCCTGGTACTTTATGCTCACGGCTGGGTATTGGCTGGAGAACCGCCCCTGGTTATGTTTTGTAACAGTCACTGTTCAATTCTCCAGTGTCTGGGTCACAATCGAGTTCCTCCACCACATTCTAACCCCGGGTGTCCCATTTCTTCTGATTCTGCTGCTCAATGCTCTCACCGTCAGACACATTTTAGTGACCAGCAGAGCCCGCAGGAGACTCCGCGCTCACACCAATGGGGACGCTCAGTCTGACACAGAAATGAGAAACCGAAAAAAATCCATCATTTTACTGTATGTGATCTCGGCCAATTTCATCCTTTTTATGGTCAACGTTCATGCTGTATTCTATGTTGTACCGGATGTTGTATATTGGGTATCAGTCTGTGTATCTCCATGACTTTGTACGGGAGTTGGGCTTCATGCTGCAGCTCCTCAGTTGCTGCACAAACACCGCGATTTATGCTGTAACCCAGACTAAGTTTAGGCAGCAGCTGAAGAATGTACTGAAATATCCCTTCATCCAAATCCATCCATCAATCAAATTCTCTCATTAATCACACCATCCGGGATTTTCTCATTTCAGTTCAGTGTTTCAGTGATGTAGCAACCTGTTGCTATGGTAACAGATTGAGGATAGCGCTGCTTTGTCCATCCTTATCCCACAGGGGGGTTACAGGGAAACATTTCAATGTTTCTCACAAATCAGGGGCCAGTGAGAAAAGGCACCATCCCACTGGCTGTATCCATCACTTACATTTGTAAACAATAAAAATCTTGATTAAAGCGAGCTGAGCAGCAGAGTGACCAATGTTGTTGTCTGTCTTTGTGTTGGAGAAGCTGAGCTGGAGAGAGACAGACTCAGCCCCAAGTCCTGGTCCTCAGGGAAGGGGAGGGCACCGCGCACTGAGCTCAGGAGCTGGGTTTGACTCCCTCTGTCCTTACTTTCCCTTCTGGGTCTCCCACTCCAACTTGGCTTTCAGCAGAATTCACCTTGCTCCCTTTGTCCCTCTCCCTCCATATATCCCTCCCACTCTAACACTGTGCGGCTATTTCTCTCTCCTTTTTCCCATTTACACACTCAATTCCACTGTCCTTTCCTTCCCCAATCCCATTCACTCTCTCTCCATCTTGTGATCATGACCTCCCAATGTTACTATCTTCCTCGAATCCTTCGGTGCTGGGGGAACAGAAGAGGGTTGTCGATCTTCAGGCCGATGTTCGGGAACAGAGATTGGGATGGCATGTCAGGCCATTGCCAGGGCAACTTTATGGAGCTTGAGCCAAACGCCATTTTTCGGGGACATAGTGGGTGTGAAAACACGAGCCGTTATTAGGGGGCAGCAGTTGAAGTGGCACGTAGGCTGTGTTTGAGACTGGTATAACAGGATATCAAAAACAGAACACATTGTGTGGGTCTGTGTGTGTGAGGCTGGTGTAGATTGTGGGGTGAGCGTGAGAGTGAGAGTGGTGTAGGACAGTGTGTGTGATGGTGGAGGAATGTGTGGTTGTGAGCGAAATGGTGGGAATGTGGTGGGGCAGTCTGTGTGATGCTGGAAGAGTGGGTGGGTGTGAGCGTGAGTGCAGGTGGTGTGGCGCCATATGTGTGATGGTGGTGGAGTGGGTGGGTTTGAGCGTCAACGTGAGGGTGGTGTGGGGTAGTGTGTGTGATGGTGGTGGAGTGTGTGAGGGTGAGCGTGACGGGGGTGGTGTGGGGCAGTTCTGTGAGGGCGGTGGGGTGTGTGGGGTTGAGTGTGACAGTGAGGGTGGTGTGGGGCAGTGTGTGTGAGGGTGGTTCATTATGTAGGGTGAGTGTGAGGTGAGGGAGGTGTGGTGTAGTGTGTGTGATGGTGGTGGAGTGTGGGAGTGAGAGTGACGGTGGGGATCATGTGGGGCAGAGTGTGTGATAGTCGTGGAGTGTGTGGGCTTGAGCATGATGGTGAGGGTTGTGTGGGGCAGTGTGTGTGCAGGTTGTTCATTGTGTGGGGTTGAGCATGATGTTGGGGGTGGTGTGGCCAGTGTGTGTGAGAATGATTCATTGTGTGGGGTTGTGCGTGATGGTGGGGGTGGTGTGGGGCAGAGTGGGTGATGGTGGTGGACTGTGTGGTGGTGAGTGTGACGTTGGGTTTGCTGTGGGGCAGTATGTGTAATGATGACGGAGTTTGTGGGGGTGAGCGTGACGATGAGGGTGGTGTCGGGCAGTGTGTGTGAAGGTGGTGGAATGTGTGGGGGTGACCATCACGGTGATGGTGGTGTGGGGCCGTCTGTGTGCGTGTGGTTCATTGTGTGGGGATGAGTGTAATGGTGGGGTTGGTATGGGGCACAGTGCGTGTGATGGTGGTGGAGTCTGTGGGGGTGAGAATGATAGTGAGGGTAGTGTGGGGCAGTGTGTGTGAGGGTGCAGGAGTGTGTGAGGGTGGTTTGGGCTCGTGTGTCTAATGGCGGTGGCGTTTGTAGGGGCGAACGTGACCTTCAGTGTGCTGTGGGGTTGTGTTTGTGATGTTGGTGGAGTGTGTGGGGGTGAGCGTGATGGTGAGGGTGGTGTGTGGCACAGTGCGTGTGATGGTGGTGGAGTGTGTGGGAGTGAGGTTGACAGTGGGGGTGGTGTGGGGCAGTATGTGTGATGGTGGTGGTGTGTGAGGGGGTGAGTGTGATGGTGGGTGTGGGGTGTGGCTGTGTGTGTGATCATGGTAGAGAGTGTGGGGAAAAGCATGAGGGTGGGGGTGGTGGGGGTAGTGGGTGTGAGGGTGGTGGAGTGTGTGGCGGTGATCATGATGGTGAGGCTGGTTTGGGGCAGTGTGTGTGATGGTGGTGCACTTTGTGGGAGTGAGCGTGGCGGTGGGGGTGTTGTGGGGCATTGTGTGTGATGGTGGTGGAGTGTGTGGCGATGATGATGATGGTGAGGGTGGTGTGGGGCAGTGTGTGATGGTGGTGGAGAGTGTGTCAATGTGTGTATGACTGTGAGGGTAACGTGGGGCAGTGTGTGTGATGGTGGTGGAGTGTGCACGAGTGAGAGTGACTTTGGGGGGTGTGGGGAAATGTGTGTGAGTGATGGGGCCGGTGTGCGGGGGTGAGTGTGATGGTGGGGGTGATGTGGGGCAATGTGTGTGATGGTGGTGGAGTGCGTGCGGGTGAGAGTAACGGTGTGTGTGGTGTGGGGCAGTGTGTATGAGGGTGGTGGAGAGTGTCGGGGTTCATGTGCCAGTGAGGGTGGTGTGGAGCAGTGTGGTTGAGGGTAGTGGAGTGTGTGCGAGTTTGTATGACGGTGGGGTTAGTGTGGGGCCATGTGTGTGATGGTGGTGGAGTGTGTGTGGGTGAGCGTGATGGTGGGGGTGGTGTGCAGCTGTGTGTGAGGGTGCTGGATTGTGTGGAGGTGAGCGGAACTGTGAGTGTGGTGTGGGGCAGTATGTGTGACGGTGGTGGAGTGTGTGGGTGTCAGCGTGAGGGTGAGGATGGTGTGGGGCACTGTGTGTGCTAGTGGTGTAGTGTGTTGGAGTGAACGTGATGGTAGGGGTGTTTTGGGGCAGTGTGTGTGGGTTGTGGAGTGTGTGGGGGTGAGCATGACGGTATGGGTTGTGTGGGTCAGTGTGTGTGATGGTGGTGGAATGTGTGCTGGTGACTGTGAGCATGAGGGTGGTGTGGGGTAGTGTGATTGATGGTGATGGAGTGTGTGGGGGTGAGCGTGACGGTGAGGGTAGTGTGGTGCAGTGTGTGTGATGGTGGTGGAGTGTGTGTGGGTGAGTGAGAGGGTGAGGTTGTTGTGGAGTAGTGTGTGTGATTGTGGTGGAGTTTGTGGGGGTGAGCACGATGGTAAGGGTGTTGTGGGGCAGTGGGTGTGATGGTGGTGGTGTGTGTGGGTGTGAGCGTGACGGTGTGGGTGGTGTGAGTCAGTGTGTGTGAGGGAGGTGGAGTGTGAGGGTGAGCATGATGGTGAGGGTGGTATGGGGCGGTGTGTGTGATGGTGGTGGGGTGTGCGGGGTGAGCATGACAGTGAGGTTGGTGTGGGGCAGTGTGAGTGAGGGTGGTGGAGCGTGTGGTTATGTGTGACAGTGGGGATGGTGTGGGACAATGTGTGTTAGTGTGGTGGAGTGTTTGCTTGTGAGCGTGACGGTGGGGGTGGTGTTGGTCAGTGTGTGTGAGGGTGGTGGAGTGTGAGGGTGAGCGTGACAGTGAGGGTGTTATGGGGCAGTGTGCGTGAGGTTGGTTGAGTTGTGGATGTGAGCCTGATGGTAGGGGTGTTTTGGGTCTCTGGGTATGATGGTGGTGGAGCACGTAAGGGTGAGTGACAGTGAGGGCGGTAAGGGACAGTGTGTGTGATGGTTGTGGAGTGTGTGGGTGTGAGCATGACAGTGTGCGTGGTAAGGGACAGTGTGTGTGATGGAGGTGGAGTGTTTGGGCATGACCGTGAGGGTGAGGGTGGTGTGGAGCAGTGTGTGAGATGATGTTGGAGTGTGTGGGGGTGAGTGTGATGGTGAGGGTTGTGTGGGGCAGTGTGTATGATGGTGGTGGAGTGTGTGCGGGTGAACGTGAGGGTGAGGTTGGTGTAGGGTAGTATGTGTGATGGTGGTGGATTGTGTGGGGTTGAGCATGACGGTGAGGGTGGAGTGTGGTAGTGTGTGTGATGGTGGTGAAGAGTGCGGGGATGAATGTGATGGTGACATTGGTGTGGGGCAGTGTGTGTGATGGTGGCGGATGGTGTGGGGGTGAGCGTGACGGTGGGGGTGTTGTGGGGCAGTGTGTGCGTGGGTCGGAGTGTGTGGGGGTTAGCATGTTGGTTAGGGTGGAGTGGGGCAGTGTGTGTGATGGTGATGGAGTGTGTGGGGGTGAGCGTGATGGTGAGGGCGCTGTGGGGAAGCGTGTGTGATAGTGGTGGAGTATGTGGAGGTGAGCGTGAGAGTGAAAGTTGTGTGGGATAGTGTGTGTTATGGTGGTGGAGTGTTTGGGGTCAGTGTGACAGTGCAGGTGGTGAGGGTCAATGTGTGTGAGGGTGGTGGAGTGTGTGAGTGTGAGTGTGACGGTGGGGGTGATGTGAGGCAGTGTGAGTGATGGTGGTGGAGTGTGTGTGTGTGAGCGTGACGGTGGCGATGGTGTGAGGCAGTGTGTGTGATGGTGGTGGAGTGTGTGGGTGTGAGCGCGGTAGCGGGGGTGGTATGGTGCAGTGTGTCTGATGGTGGTGAAGAGTCTGGGTATGGGCGTAACAATGAGGGTGGTGCGGAGCAGTGTATGTGTGGCTGGTGGAATGTTTGGGTGTGAGCGTGACAGTGGGAGTGTCGTGGGGCAGTGTGTGTGGGTGTGAGCATTTCGGTGAAGGTGGAGTGGGGCATTGTGTGATGGCGGTGGAGTGTGTGGGGGTGAGCGTGACGGTGAGGGTGGTGTGGGGGTGTGGGGCAGTGTTTGTGATGGTGTTGGAGTGTATGGGTGTGTGCGTGATGGGGAGGATGGTGTGGAGCATTGTGTGTGATGGTGTTGGAGTGTGTGGGTGTGACCGTGACAGGGAGAGTGGTGTGGAGCAGTGTGTGTGATGGTGCTGGAAAGTGTGGGAGTGAGCGTGAAGGTGAGGGTGATGTGGGGCAGTGTGTGTGAGGGAGGTGTAGTGTATGCCAGTACAAGTGACCGTGGGGGTAGTGTGCGGCAGCATGTGTGAGGGTGTTGGTGTGTGTGGGTGTGATCGTTATTGTGCGGTTGGTGTGGGGCAGTGTGAGTGAGGGTGGTGGAGAGTGTGGGTGTGAGCATGACGGTGGGGATCGTTTGGGCCAATGTGTGTGAGTGTGGTGGTGTGTGGCGGTAAGTGTGCCGGTGTGCTTGGTGTCGGGCAGTGTGTGTGAGGGTGGTGGAGTGTGTGGGGGAGAGTGTGATGGAGGAGGTGGTGTCTGGCGATGTGTGTGATGGTGGTGGAGTTAGTGGAGGTGAGCGCGATGGTGAGGGTGGTGTGGGGCAGTGTGTGTGAGGGTGGTGGAGTGTGTGGGTGTGAGCATGATGGTGGGGGCAGTTTGGGGCAGTGTGTGTGAGGGTGGAGGAGTGTGTGGGGGAGGGCGTGATGGTGGGGGTGGCATGGAGCAGTGCGTGTGAGGGTGGTGGAGTGTGTGGGGGAGGGCGTGAAGGTGGAACTGGTTTGGGACACTGTGAGGGTCAGGCTGAGGTCAGTGTTGGACGGTGGCAAGTTTCAGGCCTGAGGAAGTGTGTGGATGGTGGTGAGAGTCAGGCTGTGGGTGATGTGTGGATGGTGGTGGGTGAGCAAGACGGTGGCGGTGGTGTTGGGCAGTGCGTGTGATGGTGACGGAGTGAGTGTGAGGGGGTCAGGGTGACGGGGGTCAGTGTGACTGTGATGGAGTGAGTGTGAGGAGGTCAGTCTGACGGGGTCAGTGTGACAGTAATGGAGTGAGTGTGAGGCAGTCAGGGAGATGATGATGGAGGGAGTGTGAGGGGGTCAGGGGGATGGTGATGGAGTGAATGTGAGGGGTTCTGGGTGATGGTGAGTGTGAGTTCTGAGGGGGTCAGTGTGACGGTGATGGAGTCAGTGAGAGAGGGTCAGTGTGACGGTGATGGAGTGAGTGTGAGGGGCTCAGTTTGGCAGTGATGTAGTGAGTGTGAGGGTGTCAGGGTGAAGCTGATGGAGTGAATGTGAGAGGGTCACGGTGACGGCGATGGAGTGATTGTGAGGGGGTTAGTGTGACAGTGATGGAGTGAGTGTGAGAATGGTCTCCTCCTGTCTCATTATAACGATGCTGACTGCCAGAATGTGATCTTTCTTTACCTCAGTAACATTACGGAGCACTCTGAAATTATACCTGCGGAGGAGTGGCAGATGGAGTGGAATTCAGATAAATGTGAGGTGCTGCATTTTGGAAAAACAAATCAGGGAAGGGCCTGGGGAGTGTTGCTGAACAAAGAGATGTTGAGGTGCAGGTTCATAGTTCTTTGAAAGTGGAATAGGCAGGGTGGTGAAGAAGGCGTTTGGTTAACTTGCCTTTATTGGTCTGTGCATTATGTATAGGAGTTGCGACATTATTTTGCAGATGTACAGGACATTGATTCAGCCATTTCTGGAATTCTGCTTTCAGTCCTGGTCTCCCTGCTATCGGAATGATATTATAAAACTTGAAAGGATTCAGAAAAGATGTGCAAAGATGTTTCCAGGGTTGAGGGTTTGACCCATACAGAGCGGCTGAATAGGCTCGGGCTGTTTTCACTGGAGCATCGGATGCTGAGAGGTGACCTTCGAGGTTGATAAATCGTGAAGGACATGGTTAGGGTGAACAGCCAGGGTCTTATTCCCAGGTTAGGGGAGTCCAAAACCAGAGAGCACAGACGTGAGGTGTGAGGGAAAAGATAGAAAGGCGATCTAAAGAGCAATGTTTTTAAGCTGAATATGGTACGTGTATGGAATGAGCTGCCAGAGGAAATGTGGAGGCTGGTACAATTACATTTAAAAGGCATCTGATGGGGTACGTGTTTAGGAAACTTAGAAGGATATGGGCAAAGTGTTGGCAAATGGGACAAGATTAATTTAGGATTTCTGGGCAACATTGACGAGTTGGACCGAAGTGTCTGTGTCTGTGCATCTCTATGACACTAATAAATTCAAATTAAGATAGATTTCTCTTTTATGGAGAGTTAGCAAAAGACCTGACAATTCTCCTTGGAGCTGAGAAGCTTAAGCAGTGATTTCAACCAGAAACAGATTTGTTTCCAGGATATTTAATTTACAGAGACACTGAGAGAAATTATTGTCACAATTTTTAGTAACTACTTTCAGGTAATTGGCAAATAATGCACGTTACAAATGTGAAGGTTATTTTACTCAGTAGGTTCTGAGCATCTGGAACAGTTTGAATCACAGCTGGATGCAGCTTCTGTTATTGTCAAAACAGATTCGGAATTTAACTATTTGAGGAAAAATGTGGAGGGCTACTGGTAAATGGGAGTGGAGAAAGGGCAGATTGGCAGCATCTCCAGAGGAAGAAGGTATAGCCCCAATGGGCTGAATAGCCACCAGCCCCTGTGCTCTGTGATACTGCCCCATTCACTGAATGATGAAGCTCATCCCAGGGCAGAGCCACAGTCATGTACAGCAAGGAAACAGACCCTTTAGTCAAAATCGTCCACACCAACCAGATATCCCAACCTAATCTAGTCCTATATGACAGCAGTTGGCCCATATCACTCTACGCCCTTCCTATTCATATACCCATCCAGCTGCCTTTCAAATGGTGACAGCTTGTATAGTTATACCACTTCCCTGACAGTAGATTCCATACGCGCACGTGAAAAAAGTTGCCCCTTGGGTCTCTTTTAAATCATTCTCCTCTCACCTTAAACCAATGCCCCCTCGTTCTGGACTTCCTAACCCCAGGGAAAAGACCTTGTCTCTGTATCCCATCCACGCCCCTCATGATTTTATAAACCTCTGAGGTCACCTCTCAGCCTCCTACCACTCAAGTCACAATGGGACCTGGCTGATTGATGGCAGCTTCAGACCAATAGGGGAGTTGGTGCAATCCTCCCGCCAATGGGAGTGAATGAGGGGTGTGGCCAGCAGGCCAACACGTGACCATGAGCTGTGCAGGTGCAATGACACTGTGAGGGGGGACCCAGTGAGTGTGAAGGGAGTGGGAAAGACAGCAGATACTGGGAGAGAAATTGCGTTTGTGTACTGGGTGGGTTGATAAACACACGATGTTGGCTGCTAGACCTGAATTACAAACTCCCAGTAAATGAAAACCAAAGGAATTGCGGATGCTGTAAATCAGAAACAACAACCAGAAGATTCTGAAAATGCTCAGCCGGTGTGGCAGCATCTGTGAAGAGAAGTCAAAGTTAACATTTCTGATCCAATGACCCTTCGTCAGAACTGATGTTTCTGAGAAACAATGTCGGTTTATATGCAGAAGGTAGGGGTTAAGGAGTAAATGATAGGGGGTGATAGATTCAAAAGAACGCGATGGGAGCAGTTGGACAAAGGAATGGATAACGATCTGGCTGGGGGAGGGTGAATAGCTGTTTATGGAGACTGTTCGTGACGAACAATAGGTAGTGTGTAATTGCAGATGATGTAATAACAGGCCCTGGTCTACGGGATGGGGGCTAGGAAACTAGTACGTAGGAGACATAGGACTTAAAATTATGGAATCCAATATTGAGGACAGAGGGCTGAAGGGTCCCCAGGTACAAGATGAGGTGATGTTCTTCCAGCTTGTGTTAAAGTGTGGCGCTGGATGTGCACAGCACGTCAGGTAGTATGCAAGGAGCAGGCGAATTGACATCTTGGCCCTAAGCACCTCTTCAGGAATGTGAGGGTGGGGAAGAGGACAGATAATAGGATGGGTGTGTAAGGCTGGTGGGATGGTAGTTGGGAAGGCGATAGGAAAATGCAGGTGGGGGTAATGGTGAGAGGGTGTAGTGAATAATTGGGAAGGAAGATAGACAGATGGGACAGTTTGAGGGCGGTGCTGTGTTGGAGGGTTAGATCTGAGATAAGGTCGGGGAGAGGAGATGAGTAAATGTTGCCATGTTGTTGAAGGGTCGCTCCATCCCACCTATTATTTACTCTTTTACCCCTATCTCCTGCAGTCCAAAGATGTGTAGGTTAGGTGAATTGGCCAAGCTAAATTTCCCGTCGTGTTCAGGGATGTGAAGGTGAGGTGCGTTGTTCAGGAGAAATTTAGAGTAACAGAGTAGTGGAATGGGTCTGGGTGGGATACTCTTCAGAGGGTCAGTGTGGATTTGTTGGACCGAATGGCCTGTTTCCACACTGTAGGGAGTCTAATTTTCCCAGCTGCCATCGGTTCTGAGGAAGGGTCACTGGACCCGGAATGGCCCTTGGTGTGTCAGGAGCCGGAAACTGGGAAGGGGGAGTGGCAGCGGAAACCGGGAGGAAATTATTCAGTTTAGACTGGGAGGTTTTATTTACACGTCTGTACAGGGTGTTAGTCCTGAATTCGAAACACTTGGTCCCATGTTTACAGCAAATGGGAAAACGGCTGTGGGCCTCAGTCAGTGATAGGTCCTGGGTTATGGCCGCCATTTTTACTGGGGGCACGGTACAGCAAGGTGTTTGGACATGTCCTCTTCCTGGGTGGGGGAGGGGTGATTTGAAAGTGGAGCATTTACACATCAGACACATACCAGAGAAATATTTGTCTTTCCAATTCATCCTGCACTGGCTGAGATTTGTTTTGTGAATTCTCTTTATGGGATATTAAATAAGAATAATTGAAGACGGGGTCTCAAAAAAAGCAGATTTCTGCACTCAGCGGAGTCATCAGGATCTGAATATCATGAGCATTTTACTGTGGAAGGAGAAAGGGTTGTCTGTTCTGTCTCTGGGAAAATATCTTCGATACTTTTGTAAAGCAAAATGCAGAAAGATGTTCAAATTTGTGGTTGAATCCCCCATGGGCGATTTGGCCTGAGTGGGAGCACAGACTTATCCAAATTATACCTCGTCTCTTTGCAGGAACTGTCAGATTTAGTCCCACTCACTCACTTCATGATGTTAACCTGTAAACTCCTAATTTTCAACTTCCTGCAAAATTCTCGTTAAAATTCTTTGTGAACTCAAATTCCAGCACATTTTCAGGTGGAATGTTCCAGCTTCTGACAACTGTCTGTTCATCCAGAAACTGCTGAGGTCCATGTTGACTCTGGGGTTACAAAGGGCTGAGCTGAAAGATGAGATGCAGTTCATGAGCTCCCATTGTGATGCATTGGAACAGGACAGGAGGCTGAGGGCAGTGTAGGTGTGCTCAGACAATGAAAATGACAGGGCTGCACTGAGTGTTGCTTGACTCAATGAGTGTGTTTTGGAGTTAGGTGAAAACAGAGGGAAGTGAGACAGGGAGAAGGTGAAGCTGAAACTCTAGTTTAGTTCAGGCCATTGAGAAATTCACATGGTCCCAATGGGAACAGCCAATTTGTAAGTGATACCTGCAGAGTATTTGTTTAGTTTTTAAAATATAACGTATCAGCTTAAGTAAAGATTGGGGCTTTTGATATATAATGGAAATGTTTGAAGTGGAGGAAGGTTGAACGCTCTTTTAAATTCCCTTAATGGGAGTAATTAGCTGAATCTGGAGAGACGTTGTGACAGGAGCCCTCAGACCCGTGGTGGGCTCCTCTTGTACAATGTGGGAAATAAGGGATACTTTCAGTGTCCCTGACGGCTATGTGTGCAGGAAGTGGGCCCACCTGCATCTGCTGGGAAACGGCTTTTCAGACCTGGAGTTATGAGTGGACTCACTGTGGAGCATCTGAGAATGTTATTGACAGCAGATTTAGTGAGTTCGTCACACTGCAGGTGAGGGTTACACAGGCAGAAAGGGAATGGGTGACCATCAAACCAAATAAAAGGCTCAGGAAGGCAGAGCAGGAATCCCCAGTGATCATCCACTTCTCAAAAAGATACTGAATCCTGCTTGGGATTCTGTTGGGGGTGAATGCGTGGAGTGACTTCTCGGGAAATCAGCAACAGCCAGGTTCATAATACCACAGATAGCTCTGCTGCACAGAACCGGAGGAAAGACAGTGGCAGGGCGACAGTGACAGGGGATTCAATGGTCAGGGGTACAGGCAGGCACTTCTGTGGCCACAGACATGAATCCAGGATGGTATGTTACCACCCTGGTGCCAGGATCCACGATTATCATGGAGCAGCTGCAGGACATTCTGGAGCTGGAGGGTAGAGCCAGTGGTTATGGAACACACCGATACCAATGACATCACTAAACAAAGGGATGAGGTCCTGAAAGCTGGATATAGGGAGAACAGGGATGCAGTAAAATTTAGCTCCTGAAATAAAATAATGTCAGACTTACTCACAGTGCCATGTGCTAGTGAGAGCAGGAATAAGAGGATAGATCAGCTGGACGTGTGACTGGCGAAATGGTGTACCAGAGAAGGGTTTAGATTCTTCAGGCACTGGGACCGTTTCTGGGTGGGTCCTGTACCAGCCTGACCGGTTACCCCTGGGCAGAGCTGGGAGAAATCTCCTGGTGGAGGCTTTTGCCAGTCCCATTGGTGCGGTTTTAACTAGTCTAACAGGGGGATGGGAACTAAAGTGTAGGCTTAGATGGGTCAGATTCAGGACAGGGAATGGGAGGTAGAATATTAGTGATGCAGTTAGCGGCTCAGAAAGCCAAAGGAAAGGAGGATGAAATGAGGATTGAGTCCCTCTTCATCCATCAGTCCTGCCATCCCAGGAATTATAGTCAGCAAAATATGGAGCTATACAGCTCTCTGACTCTAAGTGCTTGAGCAAAATGGGGGAAATCCACAATAAAAACAAAAAGTGCTGGAGATCCTCAGCGGGTCAGGCAGCATCTGAAATGGTGACAGATGCAGGAAATATTGCAGCCTTGAAGAAGTGTTCAGATGATCACACCAGGTACTACAATATCGGTGACACGCTGAGTGCCAGAACGTGGGACTAGAATTAATGGGTGCTTGATGACCAGCATGAATACGATGGGGCTGGAAAGTTGACGTTTCGGGTCAGGACTATTCATCAGGGCTGACAAAGGGTTCTGACCCAAAACATCAAACTTCCTGCTCCCCTGATGCAGCCTGACCTGCTGTACTTCCCCAGATTCACATTGTATAAACTCTGATTTCCAGGAGCTGCAGCCCATAACTATCTCCACATCCCAGGACTCAGGCTGGTGACCCTCCTTTACTCTCTCAATAACCAGGATAGCTCTCCTTGGGAAAGGGGAACAAAGGTATACACAGTACTCCAGGTGTGGTCTCACCAAGGCCCTTCCAGAAAGGGATCCCATGCTTCTGTACACGAATCCTCTCACTGGGAAGGTCACCCATCATTTACATTCTCCACTGCTTCCCACTCCTGCCTGCTTCCGAAAAGAGGAAATCGCAGAGAAACATGGAATCAAATGAGGTCAGAGTCTCTGGTATAAAACTGTTGAACACAATGCCCCCATCTTCTACAAACTGGCCATCAAGCGCACGTGCCTGGTGTGATAATCTAACCACTTCTTCAAGGCTGCAATTTTTCCTGCATCTGTCAGCGTTTCAGATGCTGCCAGGCCTGCTGAGGATTTCCAGCACTTTCTGTTTTCTCTGTTGTGCAGTACTGAAAGGGGGGATTTGCAGTTGAGAAATTCAAATTGAACTTCATGTTCAGTTTTGATAGTTACTTGGTCCGTGCCGATAAGTATATCATTGGCCTTATCTGGATGGAAAGGTGTGCATTCTGCCCGTGGACGAACATTTCAAATGTCAGTGTGACTGGGGAAAAAAGTACTGAGACAGTGAAGTCCATGTCAGCGTGGGGACTGTGGAGAGAGATTTCATTGGTTTTTGAAAGTCTAAAAAAATCATGGCACATTTCCCAGGAACAGTTAAGCCACTGGTTTTGTATGAGGACAATTAACCATGAAACCAGAAAGACAAAAAGATTCCTGCATCATGGAAGAAGCTATGAAAATGGGATTGTTGTAATGGAGTGAATTATCGATCATGGATTGTAATCCATTGGCGTTGTCCCGTCAGTTCCAGTGCCGTGGGGAAACACTAGAAATGTGATGAATGCAATGTAGGTTTCAGTTATTAAACTGGAAAAGGTGCTGAAGAAATTTACAAGGATGATGCCAGGGCTCAGGGATCTGAGTTACAGGGAGAGTTTTGACAAGTGAGGGCTTTTTTGTTCAGAAAAGAGGAAACTGAGGGGAAATATTTTATAGAAGTATATGTGATCATGAGAGGCGTGGGTAAGGTGAATGCACTCTGTCTTTTTCCCAGGGAACCAAGGACTGGAGGGCATCAATTTAAGGTTAGAGGAGAAAGAATAAAAGGGAAGCTGAGGGGCAACTGTTTTACACAGAGGGTGGTATGTATATGGAATGAGCTGCCAGTGGAAGTGGTTGAGGTGGGTACACTAACAACATGTAAAAGGCATTTGGACAAATACATGGATAGGAAAGTTTCAGAAGCAGATGAGCCAAGTGCAGGGAAATGGGGTTAGCATGGATGGACATTCTGATCGGCATGGGCCATTTTGGGCCAAAGGGCCTGTCTCTGCTGGAGGATGCTGCAACTAAGTGCATTTGCTATTTCTCCCACGAAATCTGTTGGTATCCTGGGATGTATTCCATCAGGGCAATGAGACTTGTGTACCTTTAACTCCATTAGCTTGCCCAGCTCTAACTCTTTCACGATAATGGTTATTATATAGGTCCTCACCTTCTTCAGTCTCCTTATCAATTACTGGCATGTTCTTTGTGTTCTCCATTGTGAAGACGGACTGCTGTGTACTCATCTTCCTGAACCCTGCTGGATAGCAATTACAAGGCACAGAACTCTGAGAGGTCTTCTTTGAGTATGTATTGATGAGACATGGTAGTTACCTGGGTATTTTACGTGCAAAATGCCTTTAGGCAGCATCAGGTCCGATGTACGGCTCCCATTCTTCTACCTTTGTGATTTGTGACTTTGCATAGAGACTGTCTCTCAGGATTATGTCCATGGTAACAACAGTTAAAAAGTCTAGTTCAGTTCTACTCTGTGGTTAAACCACACACCACTCCTTCCCCCCCCCCCCCCCCCCACCTCCCCACACGCCCCCGTGGCTCCCTCAAGTACCTGACAGGCGCTTCAGTTTCAGTGGAGCTCTCTATCAGGATTCTGATGTGGAGGAGCTGGGGTTGGGGTGGGGGTGGACAAAGTTAAAAGCCACACATCACCAGGTTATAGTCCAACAGGTTTATTTGGAAGTACAAGCTTTTGGGGTGTGCTGTGATTTTCAATTTGATCAGGATTATCTCTCTGGTAACTGTTAAATGCTTCGACAACTACAGAGGCCATATGTTCACCAAACAATAGGTTTCCCTCTAGCAGTGTAAATTGCTATTCTGTCCCTAGGCATTGCTACTCATCACTTTTTATACCCAATCCCATCAAGGTTTAAGTTGACCTTTGAAGTTTTTCTAATCTCCTAATTTCTCCTTGGTCTTTGCCAATTTATATGCCTTCTATTTCAATTTGATAGATTCCCTTATTTCCTTAGACACCCACGGCAGATTACCCCTTTTCCGACAGTCCTTCCTTTTCACTGATATATACTTTTGCTGAGCACTTCGAAAAATTGCTTTGATATTCCTCCACTATCTGTCAACTGTCCCACCGTACAGTCTTTGCTCCCAGTCGACATTACCAACTCCTGCCTCATCCTATTGTAGTCTTATTTGTTTAAGCACAGGATCTTCGGACTGGATTTAATCTACCCGCTTTCTATCTGTGTTCTCAATGCAACCAGATTTATCATGCGTCTTTTGTCAGATTACGAAGTGAGGCGATGTTTCCTGGGTGTTTTGGTTTTCATTCAGTGACCTTGGCTTTGTAATAAATTAGAGAATAGATATTCACAACAGAGTATTCTGGACAGTGTGAATGTACCACACAGTCTATAACCATAAATCACTGTTACCCCTCAGTTTAAAATAGCAAAATCATTATCTTCTACACACTTCCTCACTATCTCAGTTTTGAATACTATTCCACTTGACTATCCTACATTTTCCGAAAATCTCCTTTCGTGAAGGTGGTGAGTTTTGGATTCAGCTTTCCAGTTATAACCGTAAGAAGATAAGCCCTGGGCACAGGAGAGGCAATGCAGCCCTTCGAATCAACTCCACCATTTAATACCATGATGATTGAGCTCACATCGGTCTCAGCTGGATTTTCCCGCCTGCTCTCTCTCTCTCTCTCTCTCTCTCTCTCTCTCTCTCTCTCTCTCTCTCTGTCTCACCCTTCAGCTCATTGCAAATTAAAAATCTGTATCTGTCCATTAAATTTGCTCATTGTCTTGGCATCTTGACATCCACTGTGTTTTGAATAGGGAATTCCACAGATTCACAACACATCGAGATAGGTACATTCTTCATGAGAATAAAATAGAATCCCTACAGTGCAGAAGCAGGGTATTCATCCATCGAGTCCACACCAATCCTATAATTCAGACTCACCCATTCCCAGTATTTCCCATGGTTAATGGCTTAACCTGCACATGCATGGACACTGTGGTTTAGCATGGCGAATCCACCTAACCTGCACATCTTTGGACTTTGGAAAGAAACTGGAACACCGAACAAAACCATGCAGCCACTGGGAGAACGTGGAAACTCCACACAGTCACCTAAGGCTTGAATCAAACCAGGGTCTCTGAAGCTGTGGGGCAGAGGTGCTAGCCACTGAGCCACCTCTGCCTAAAACTGCTTCCCCTTATTGACCCCTCCACCCCGCAATTGACTGAATCTATATTCCTTACGTCAGAAACTGGGTTGTCTAACCAGATGTCTCAGTAAAACCCAGTGACAAGCCATATGTCCTGTCTGTCTGAATGGGGATCCTATACATAACAGCCTTACACCCCACACGTTTCATTCACTTTCCAGAGACAGGGCTCCAGTGACTTCATGGGGACTACAACTCCCACAATCCCTGAGGCAGGGACCACAGGTGTGTGGGGAAACCCGGCACTGTACATGTACAGAATATGGGCGGGTTTTGGAGCACGTGTTTTGGGGTAATTAGGGGAAAGTATTTCACACTGTGATTGGCTAGAGGAGGAACGTATCTGCTTGTAGTATTGATCAGTTGGGGGGTCAAAGTGTCACTACACCCACGTGGGACCACTCTCCATCCCCAATTCATTGTAATACTGGGAATAAACTCATGGGAAACAAGGAATAATCTGACCCATTCTCCCAGCCTGAAGGTTCCTCTTCTGTCCAGGATCTGCCACCCCCCTTTCTGTTTCCGTCTGTTTCATTCTGCTGTTACCTATTGACTTGCAGCAACTGGAGGGAAAGGAAGTGAACCCAGAAAGGGTACAGAGTCTAACCAGGATGGGAAGTGGTGGCATGGATCTGTTTATCAGTAACTCCATGAGAATGATGAGGGTGTACATTAGGGGCAGCAGAGTCAGAATGGTAGGAGAGAGTAAGTGGGCTGGAGGGATACAGCTTTGGGGGAAGAAAGGAGAAAAAGGTATTCCAAAGAAACTAGAATAGTCTGTTCTGAATTTCTAATCTGTACACATTCCTTTATACAGGGTGCTAGATGGTGAAGATTTGCAGACTGAAATCTCGAAATCATGTGCAGATTGTGATTAAGTTAACCAGCATTTGAAGAAACAAAGATGGAGAATCATTCGGCCAAAATCCTGCAACACTCTCCCTCCCAGCATTGTCGGTCTATCTGCGCCAAATGGACAGTGAATGGTTCAAGACAGCAGCTCACTACCATCTTCTCAATGGTTCCTCGTGATGGGGTGTAAATGCTGGCTGAGCCAGTGATGCCCATATCCTGGAAATGGTTTCTATCTTTATTAGCTGAAACCCGGTTGATGTTACTGCAGGATGATGAGGGACACTGAGTGTGTCCTCCAGGAAGAGCACCATCACATTACCCCTGCCTACACCCACACAATAACACAGCAACATCACTGGAACAAAAGGCAGTGTAGCCCAAGGAGGACTGAAATATAGTTGTTCAAGGTAAAGTCATGAAAGCGGATTGGAACACAGAAGGAACAGGAGACTGAGCTGGATGGTCAGCTGTTTCCCATTGAATGGTGGAGCCAGATTCAAAGGCCACATGGCCGCCTCCTGCTGCTATCTCCCAGGTATATATATATATATATATATATATATATATAATATAGCCATGGAGCCCGAGTAGGAAGAAGTAGTCAGGGCAGGGGTTCTACAGGAGATTGCACTTACACCTCAGTTTTAAGTGAGGGATGGTTTGATGGATTTTATTTAACATTTGTCTTTAACGCAAGCTTTGTGAATTTGTTTTTTTTTAAAATACAAGTTTATTCCACAATAAATAAAACTTAAAGAATCGAAACTATCTGCATGTACATTTTTAAAATTTCAAATGCTCTTTAAACAAAATCCTGTTTACTCCCGGACCCCATCACTTTTCAGTTACTCAAACTCCAGGGGAATATTCCTTCCCTCTCTGAACTTTTGGTTTGATTTAACTACTTTCAGTTCTTGTTCTGTGAGCTGTGAAGCTTTTTTCTCCCATTTCTCCTACCCAGAAGTGTTATCTCACACAGCTGAGCAACCTTCCCACCATCAACATCATTATTCCATTATTTTGCTTTTTCTTAACATATTAGCAGTAGCACACCAGTGTCATCAACTGAATATTTACAAACAAAGCCCATTATGGGCAAAGCAAACCATTACACGTGACAGAGTGGGAAGGGACTTAATCAAAGTAGAGTTGGGGGTGAGGGGGTGGGGGTGGTGGTGGAGATAAAGCACTGTATCCCCTGCAGTGCCCACCTCTATCTAATGGCATAGAGAGCATAAATACACACCACATGCTCGTCCTCCAAGGAAACCCTGAGAAAATTCTTTATCCTCAATCATAGAATGTAATCCCTACAGTGTGGAAGGAGAGCATTGGTCCATCAAATCCCACCAACCATCTGAAGAACATCCTGCCCAGAGCACTCCATCCCTGTAACACTGCATTTCCCATGGCTGATCCACTTAGTCTGCAAATTCTGAACACTGTGGACAATTTAAGACGACCGATCCACCTAACCTGCATATCTTTGAATTGTGGGAGAAAACCAGCGCACATGGAGGGGACCACACTATTATGGGGAGAATGTGGATACCCCACATAGGCCGTTGACCAAGGCTGGACTCCAACCTTTTACCTGGTGCTGTGAGACAACAGTGCTATGATCACAATTTAAATCAATACAGATGAACCCTGCTCCTTGTCACATTGCTGTTTGTGGTGACCTACTGCTCAGAGAGGCATCCTGAGGTTCAGAAAGTGGCAATATAAATTCAGTCAACTCCAGCCCAGTTAATGTGTTTTAACAACAACAACATCAATACTCCAACAGTGTCATCATGTACAAGTTCCACTCCTGACTCTGATGGACAGTAACTGCAGAATCAGAGTCCTGCAGTGATGTGTGAACTCTACCCCACACGGAGCAGAGAGATGACCACTTCCCTGTGTGCACTCACTGGTCTCTCAGTCGTGTTGAGTCTCAGCAAATCCCTTGTCACACAGAGAGGGAAACAGCTCCTACCCAGTGTGAACCTGCTGGTGCCTCAGGGAGTCAGGATGAATCACTGAATCCCCTCTCACACACTGACCATCTGAATGGCCTCTCCCCTGTGTGGGCTCACTGGGGTCTCAGGGGGTCAGGATGAATCACTGAATCCCCTCTCACACACTGACCATCTGAATGGCCTCTCCCCTGTGTGGGCTCACTGGGGTCTCAGGGGGTCAGGATGAATCACTGAATCCCCTCTCACACACTGACCATCTGAATGGCCTCTCCCCTGTGTGGGCTCACTGGGGTCTCAGCAGGTGGTGCATTTGAGTGAATCTCTCCCCACGTTGGGAGCAAGTGAATGGTCATTCTCCAGAGTGAGCTCGCTGGTGTTTCAGCAGATCAGAGGACTGAGTGAATCCTTTCCCACACATGGAGCAGGTGAAGGATCTAAATACATTGTGCCCCCTCTAGTGCCTCAGCAGATTGTAAGATCGAGTAAATCCCTTCCCATACGTGACGCAGGTGAACAGCCTCTCCCCAGTGTGACTGTGTCAGTGAGTGTCCCACTGGGAGGGGTAAGTAAATTTCTTCACTTTTTCACAGCTTCGCCCTGGTCCCATTACATTGGTGTCTTCCCAGATCACATGACCGGTTAAATATCTGACAACCTGCCTAACATGGGAATGATTTCTCTGAGCTAGGAATGCTGCTTTCCCCTTTTTATATTACTGATAAGGATCAGGACCTGCAGAATTGGACGACTCTGCAGTTGATGTGATGTTAAAGCTGAGTTTTCCATCTGTGAACTCTCTCTCTCTCTGTGAAACAAGTTTTTCTCTATCATTACTACAACTCCCAACACCAGCTCTCCCTTCAGCTCTCCTGAATGTCTAAATTTGGACTAATGCAAAGACCTCAGTAATGTGCTTTTCTCTCACTTGTTTCTGAAAGTAAATTGGAGCCATTTTGAATAAATTTACACACTTTACCAGCAGAACTCACGCCTACTCTGTCATTTACGGTTTGTAACCTCTGGGAAATTTGTTACCATCTCCGATGACCGTTATGATGCTCTGCCCACTTCTCTGGAGCCAGGATAAGTCAATTCTAACAATTACCAATAGATTGGATCTAAACAGACTGTCCCCACAACAGTAGGCACTCTGACACTCAGTGCCCATCATTTAAGTTCTTTTTCTTAAAGCCCCTCATGTGTCTGGCAATCTGGTAATACAATTGAAGCTATTTTATACAGTAACCTTTCAGTCTCAATTGCCAGTTCCAGTCCTTGAAGCAGCCAGTAACACGCCATAGTGACTTGAATTCTAAAAGCAGTATTGCCTTGGCAGAAGAGATTGAGGAGAATGAAGCTGTCTTCTCTGGACTATCTAAACATGGAACACTTCAAATGAACAAAAATCTTAAAGAGATCAATATGGTAGACACAGCACGGATGTGTGCCCTGGCTGGTGTGTCTGGAATGAAATAAGCACTAACTGAAGTATCTTTACCCAGCATCCCCTTTAGCTGCACAAATGTTTAAGATTTATTTGCTGCTCTAATTCCATTCTATTGATCACTTCAATTTGTAACTGCTGTAATGTTGACAGCCGTGCAAATTTATAACATTTGATTCAATCCATCCCAAAACCTCTCTGTATCTGTGTCTCATTTTTGTTCACTGAGACCCTCATTCAATCTGACCTCTTTACAATACCTGCCCTGATATTTCCTTAGAGGGCTCAGAATAAAATGTTCACAGAATTGTTAATGCTGAAAGGAGGCTGCTTAACTCATCAGCTCTCCAAAGGTAAGAGGGCTGAGAGGTAAATAAGAGGGGTGTGTGGGGTTGGTGGGATGGGAACTCGGAAGGCAATAGGTAGATGTAGATGGAAGGTAATGATGAGAGGTTGGAGTGGATAATTGGGAAGGAAGATGGACAGGTGGGACAGTTCAAGAGGCCAGTGTCAGGTTGGAGGGTTGGATCTGAGATAAGGTGGGGGGGAGGGGAGATGAGCAAACCTTGATGCCATGTGGTTGAAGGGTCCCAAGATGGAAGATAAGGTGTTATTCATCCAGGCGTCGGGTGGCTGGGATTTGGCGATGGAGACAGTCCAGAACCTGCATGTCCTTGGTGGAGTGGGAGAGGGCGTTGAAGTGGTCGACCACAGGGTGGTGGAGTTGTTTGGTGCATGTGTTCCAGAAATGTTCTCTGAATCAAGTTGGCGTCCTGATTCCCCAATGTAGAGGAAACCACATCGAGAGCAAAGGATAAAATAGGTGAGGTATCTGGACGTGCAGGGAAATCTCTGCTGGATGTGGGAGGATCCTTTGGAACCGTGGATTGACGTTGAGGTGAAGGTGTGGGCATAGGTTTTACACCTCTTGAACTGGCAAGCAAAGGTCCTGGGAGTGGAGGGTGGGTTGGTGGGGAGCATGGATCTAATGAGGGAGTCGCAGAGGAAATGGTCTTTGTGGAATGCTGAAAGGGGTGGGAAGAGAAATAGATCTCTGATGGTGCGGTCTGATCGAAGGTGGTGGAACTGGCAGAGGATGATGTGTTGTATCTGGGTGGAAGGTGAGGACTGGGGGGTTCTATCCTTGTTGCGTTGGAGGTGTGGGGTTCAAGAGTAGAGGTGCAGGAAGTGGAGGAAATACACTGGAGAGCATTGTTGACCACATGGGAGGGAAAATTGTGAATCCTTGAAAGAGGAGGCAATTTGGTATGTTCTGGAGTGTTTTGCCAGCTTGCATCAAGTTTCACTGGAACACTGCAGTAAGCGTGAGACAGAGATGTTGGCCAGGGAACAGGCTCGTGTGTTAAAGTGACAGGCAACTGGAAGCTCAGGGTCTGTTTTTGCATCAGAACGTAGATCATCAGCCACCATTTCCACCACCGCCACTGAGATGCTGCCAGACACAGGTTCCTGTCCCCTCCATTAACAGCTATGCACCCTCTCAGCAAGATCATTATCCACTCTTGTCTTTCCAAATGTTCCTGTCTCTCTTTGCACTCCATCTCAACCTATTATTTACTCTTTATCCCCTATCTCCTGCAGTCCAAAGATACGGTTTGGTAAATTGGCCAAGCTACATTTCCCGTAGTGTTCTGGGATGCATATTTTAGGTGCATTAGTCAGAGGAAATGTAGAGTAATAGGGTCGGGGAGTGGGTTTGGGTGGGATAATCATCAGAGGGTGGGTGTGAGCTTGTTGGGCTGATGGCCCTGTTTCCACACGGGAGCTGGGAAAATTTAGAATTCGTACAATCGGATCTAAGGAAGGGTCACAGGCACCAGAATGACCCTTGGTGTGTGAAGGAGGTGGAAACAGGAAAGGGGTAGTGGCAGCGGAAACCGAATTAACTGTATCAGTTTAGATTGGGAGGTGTTTAATTACACTCTGTTCAGGTCGCTAGTCCTGAATTAGAAACTCCTAATCCCACGTTTGCAGCAAATGGGAAAATGTCTGTGTCCCTTAGGCAATGATAGGTCCCGGGTTATAGCTGCCATCTTTATTGGGGGCAAGGTACAGCGAGGCGCATGGACATGTCCTCTTCCTGGGTGGGGGCGGGGCGATTTGAAGAGGAGCATTTACACATCAGACACATACCAGGGAAATATTTGTCTTTGATATTCATCTTGCACTGACTGTGAGCTTTGTCTTGTGATTTTTTTTATATCAGATATTAATTGAGAATAATTGAGACCGGGATCTCAAAAGCATGTTTCTACAGTCAGCAGAGTCATCAGGTTCTGAATATCATTGGCATTTAACTGTGGAACGAGAAAGGTTTGTCTGTTCTGTCTGTCGAAAAGTAGCTCATATTTTTAGGTGAAAAAAATGTCCTGTGGCCCAACATTTCAACTCCCGCCCCCCCTCCACTCAGCAAGGACATGGAGGTCCTAGGCCTCCTTCACCGACGCTCCCTCACCACTCGACGGCTGGAGGAAGAACGCCTCATCTTCCGCCTTTGAACACTTCAACCCCGAGGCATCAATGTGGACTTCACCAGTTTCCTCATTTCCCCTTCCCGAACCTCTTACTTGTTCCAATCTTCCAGCTCAGCACTGTCCCATGACTTATCCTACCTGCCTATCTTCCTTTCAACCTATCCACTCCACCGTCCTCTCTGACCCATCACCTTCAGCATCACTCCACTCACCTATTGCAGTCTTTCCTACATGTTCCCCACCCTCACCCTCCTCTCATTTATCTCTCCACACTGCAGGCACCCTGTCTCTATTCCTGATGAAGGGCTTTTGCCCGAAACGTCGATTTTACTGCTCCTCGGATGCTGCCTGATTGCTGTGCTTTTCCAGAACCACCCTATTCCAGACTCTCATATTTTTGTCAAGCAAATAGCAGAAAGATGTACAAATTCATGGTTGGATCACCCTTGGGGAATGTGCTCTGTTCTGGGCAGTGCAGCCTGGGAAGGAGATATTGGTCTGAGAGGGAACATAGATTTATCCAAACTCCACCTCGACTCTTTGCAAGAACTGTCATGTTTAGACCCTGTCAACCACTTCATGACTTTAACCTGTGAACTCCTTATTTTCAATTCCCTGTAAATTTCCCATTAAAATTTCTTCTGGACTCAATTTCCAGTAACTTTTCAGGTGGAATGTTACAGATTCTGACAATTATCTGTTCATCCAGAAATTGCTGAAGGCCATGTTGACGCTGAGTGCTGCTTGGCTCAATGAGAATGTTTTGGAGTTGGGTGAAAACAGAGGGAGATGAGTCAGGGAGAATGTGACGCTGAAACTCAGTTTTAGTTCAGGCCATTCAGAATCTCGCATGGTCCCAATGGGAACAGCCAATTTGTAAGCGACACTGCGGAGTATTTGTTAACAGTTTTTAAAGTATAATATATCAGCTTAAGTAAAGATTTGGGCTATAATGGACATGTTTGAAGTGAAGGAAGGTTGAAAGCTCTTTGAAATTCTCTTAATGCGAGTAACTAGCTGAATCTAGCGAGACATTGAGACAGGAGCCCTCAGACCCGTGGTGGTATCCTCTTGTACAATGTGGGAAATAAGGGACGCTTCTAGTGTCCAATGACGGCTATGTGTGCAGCAAGTGTGTCCATCTGCGCTACTGGGAAACTGCTTTTCAGACCTGGAGCTGTGAGTGGACTCACTGTGCACCATCTATGACACTGAGAATATTATGGACAGCACGTTTAGTGAGTTCGTCACACTGCAGGTGAGGGTTACACAGGCACAAAGGGAATGGGTGACCATCACATCAAGTTAAAGGCTCAGCAAGGGAGTGCAGGAGTCCCCATTCATCATCCCCTTCTCAAACAGATACTGTATACCGGTTGGAATTCTGTTGGGGGTGAATGGGTGGGGTGGTCTCTCGGGGAAATCAGCAACAGCCAGGGTCATGACACCACCGATAGCTCTGCTGCATCGAACAGGAGGAAAGACAGTTGCAGGGCTATAGTGACATGGGATCAATGGTCAGAGTAAGGGCAGGTACTTCTGTGGCCACAGACATGAATCAAGGATGGTATGTTACCGCCCTGGTGCTAGGATCTGAAATAGCATGGAGTGGCTACAATGAGTTCTGCAGCTGGAGGATAAATAACCAATGGTTGTGGAACACACAGAATCCACCGACATCGCGAAACAGAGGGATGAGGGCCTGAAATATGTATAAAGGAAAATAAGAGATATATTAAAATGAAAAGTAATAATATCAGACTTACTCCCAGTGCCATGTGCTAGTGAGAGCAGGAACAAGAGGATAGATCAGCTGGATGTGTGGCTGGAGAAATGGTGTACCAGAGAAGGCTTTAGATTTTCCAGGCACTGTGACCGTTTCTGGGCTAGGTGAGACTTGTACCAGCCTGACTGGTTACCCCTGGGCAGGGCTGGGAGAAATCTCTTGGTGGGGTGGTTGCCAGTTCCATTGGTGAGATTGTAACTAGTCTGGCAGGGGGTTGGGAGCTAAAGAGTGGCTTAGATGGGCCAGATTCAGGTCAGGGAATGGGAGATAGAGTATTCGTGATTCAGGCAACAGCTCAGAAAGACAAAGGAAAGGACAATTAAACGAGGATTGAGTCCACTTCATCCATCAGTCCTGCCATCCCAGGGTTGAGAGTCAACAACATATGAAGCCTTTTAAATGTCTATGACTCTAAGTGCCTCAGCAAAATCGTGGAAATCTGAAACAAAAACAAAAAAAAAGAATTGCTGGAGATCCTCAGCATTTCTGGCAGCATCTGAAATGGTGACAGTTGCAGGAAACATTGCAGTTTTGAAGACGTTGTATAATGCCATCCCACAACGTCCACTACTCCAGGCAAAATGTCCTCAGCCCCTCCTTATGGTTCACATGTTTCAATATTGGCAGCACCCTTATAAATCTTTTCTGGACTTTTTCAGGTTTCCCAACATCTTTCCTATAGCAGGGCGACTAGAATGTAAAGCAGTCTGGAGATTCCAAAAGTGGCTGAGCTGATAAACTGTACAACCGAACCATGATCTCCCAACTCCTATACTCAATACACTGCCCAATAACAGCTAGCATACCGCACACCACCTTCACCGACCTGTCTACCTTCAGCCCCACTTTCAAGGAACTATCAAACCACTCTGCACAGTGTATTTGTTCGTCAACACTTCCCAGGAACTTGTTATTATGGGGCTGAGTCCTATCTTCCTGAAATCGGCGAGACTAGAATTGAATGTAGTATTCTAAAACTGGCCTCACCAATGCCCTGTACAGCCACAACGTGACCTCCTAACTCTTATACTCAGTGACAGAATCCATACAGTGTGGAAGCAGCCCATTCAGCCCATGAGTCCTTACCAACCATCGGAATACCATCCCACCTGAACCATGTGACCCAGCATTACCCACAGTTAATCCACCTAACCTGCACCTCTTTGGATTTTTTGAGGAAACCAGAGCGCCCAGAGGATGCCCGTGCAAACACACAGAGGGAGAATGTACAAACACAACACAGAGTGGAATCGAACCCAGGTCCCTTTATTGATGAGTGCACAGACCAATAAAGGTCAGCGTCCCAAATGCAGTCTTCAGCACCCAACATTCCTGAAACTTGACTTGCCAGGAACTATGCAGTTCTGAGCTCTTCAGAGGGATTGAAAGTGAGGAGGAGAAAACAGGAACAGGGTTGGGCTGTAGATACATAAAATAACTCTCTGCTCCCCCCTCTCTGTTTCCCTTCCCCTCTGTTCCACTCCCCGTTCTCTGATTCTCCCCTGCCTCTGCCTGTCCTCCCCTGCCGCCATCTCTGTCCTCACCTGTGCGACCACTCTCAATCCCCATATCCTCTCTTTCCCCCCACCCTCAGCCCACCCTCTCTGCCTACTCTCCCCTCCCTCTCACCTAGTTCTGTATACCCCAACCACAGGGAAAGGACCTTGTCTATTTGCCTTACCCATGACCGGCTGATTTTATAAATTTCTATCAGGCCACCCCTCAGCCTCCGACGCTGCAGGGAAAACACCCTTTCCAATGCTGGCAACATCCTTGTAATTCTTTTCTGACCCCTTTCAAGTTTGAGAACATCCTTCCGATAAGAAGGAGACCAGAATTGCTAGAATATTTCAAAAGTTGCCTTATCAATGTCCTGTACAGCCACAATATGACATCCCAACACCTATACTACATTCTCTGACCAATAAAGGATAGCATACCAACTGCCTTCTTCACTATCCTATCCACCTGTGACTCTACTTTCGAGGAACTATGAACCTGCACTCCAAGGTCTCTTTGTTTCGCAACACTCCCCAGGAACTTACTATTAACTGCAAAGGTCCTGCTAAGGTTTGCTTTCCTAAAATGCAGCATCTCACATTTTTGTGAACTGAACGCCTCAGCCCATTCGCCCATCTGATCGAGATCCCGTTGTACTCTGAGGCAATCTTTTTCACTGTCCACTACATTGCCAATTTTGGTGTCATCTGCAAACATTCTAACAATACCTCTTATGTTCACATTGATATAAATGGCAAACGGTAGTGGATTCAGCACCGATCTTTGTGACATTCCATTGGTCCCAGGCCTCCAGCCTGAAAAGCATCACTCCACCACCACGCTCTGTCTTCGACCTTTGAACCAGTTCTATATTCAATTGGTTAGTTCTCCCAGTATTCCATGAGATCTAACCTTGCGAACCAATCTCCCATGAGGAACCTTGTCGAACGCCTTACTGAAGTCCATGAAGATCATGTTCACCGCTCTGCCATCATCAATCCGCTTTGTTACTTCTTCAGTAAACTCAGTCCAGTTCATGAGACATGATTTCCCACGCACAAGGCTGTTATTGATATCCAGGACTTAACTCTGTGCATCGGGGTCTGCGTCGCCCAGTTATAGGAGTTAATATTCTGGATAACGTTCACGTACACCAGCTTTGTGTTGGTGACTGTGTATTGAGTCTTGTTAATAACACCAACACTGGTGAGTTCCTTTTGAAAGGCAGTCCCTATATCCCTACCCCCTCCCACCTGCTCTGTCTCCTCCATCCCCACCGTAGACAGTAAGTACGAGGAACTCATGGAGTTTCCATGTGAGTAACGTTGAGGAAATCTTCCTTTCTTTCCACTAGCCCGCCATGAAATGGTGGTAGTGTCCTTTCCTCTGGACCAAGTGGATCGGGTTCAGAGTTTGGTAACAGTGGCTTTGAAGAGGATGATTAGAAAACATGCCCAAGCCACCAGGCCATACTGTCCCCCAGCTGTCCCTGCCTGAGCTTCCAAACAGAACCTTCCTGGAGTTTTGTCCAGTATTCCCTCCTACTGCTGCACTGAGCCTGTCCCTCACTGACCTGTCCATCCCCCAGTGTCCTCCACATTCATTCATTGTTTACAATCCCATTATTTCCCGTCCTCCAGCCCCGACGCCTCCACTCTATTGGGCAGCAGCTGATATCAATCATCCAGACTCCTGTGTGATCGAGAGCATGTTCCGTCGGAAGGGAGATCAATGCACGGGCGCAGTGCTGGCCAGTTGTTGGCGTATGTGCAGGGTGGGTCAGTGCCAGGGAGGGAGGCTGTGGGATTAATCTGTCATTAGCAGCTCCCTTCCTTCTTTATTCTGAGGACACGACCCAGGGGAATAGCCCTTTGCCTGATATTCTGACGAGTGGTCAAAGTATCAATGGGGAAGCATTTTGCAGCAAGGTTGTCAGAACTCTTATGAATAGTCAGGATTGTAATGGAAAATGACAAGGATGGGCCTCCAATTAGAGTACTAATTTGGTTAATTTTAGTTCAACCAGATATGATTTGGCCAGTGTGTGCAGAATGGTTCTCATCAGAGAATGGGGGTTCTGGGAGATGTGGGGAGGATTCACAAACACCCTGGAGGCTCCAAGTCAAACTCATTGATTTGGTTCTTAGTCTGCAGACAGCAGCTCGGAAACTGAATTCAAGGCGAGGAGAGAGATTGTGAGAACTGGGTGTAGAGGAAAGGAGGAATGAGATTGGTTTGGATATCAGTTAACAAGAGAGAGAATTTGTGAGACTGAGATTTAAGGCTTTGGGGGAACAAGGAAACTGCAATTTAATACTATCATTGCCTTATAAAGTTCCATCCTGTATTAACAATGGTGACATGTTTTCTTTTTCTGTTGTAGGGTACGGAAAGGGGGGATTTGCGGATGAGAAATACAAATTGAATTTCATGTTCAGATCTGACAGTTACTTGATCCGTGCTGATCTGAATATCATTGGCCTTTTCATCTGGAAGGGAAGGTGTGTATTCTGTCCATGGGCGAATATTTCATATCTCAGTGTGACTGGAAAAGCACTGAGACACAGACAAGTCCATGTTAACGTGCTTTGTGGCTTTGAATGGAGGCTGGTTGTCATGATTATCTCCGTGGCAACGGCAGTTTAAAAAGTCTAGTTCAATTCAGCACTTTGTGTTTAAACAACACATCCCTCCCCAACACCTCCATGGCTCAGTCAAGTACTTGACAGGTGTTTCAGTTTCGGTGGGGTTGTCTGTCAGGATTCTCATGTGGAGGAGCTGGTCTTGGAATGGGGTGGACAAAGTTAAAAATCACACGACACTAGGTTATAGTCCAACAGGTTTATTAGGAAGCACTAGCTTTCCAAGCACGATGTAATTTTTAACCTTATCAGGTTCATCTCTATACTGACAGACTTCTTCCGATCAGTACTTCAACAATTAAATAGGCCATATGTTCCCCACGCAATAGGTTTCCTCGAGCAGTGTAAACTGCTATTCTTGCCCTGGGGATAGCTACTCATTTGTAGACCCAGTCAAAATCCCATCAAGCTTTTTGTTGATCTTTAAAGTTTTTCTAATCTCCTAGTTTCTCCTGAGTCTTTGCCAACTTGTATGCCTTCCATTTCAATTTGATAGACTCCCTTATTTCCTTCGACACAAATGGCAGATTACTCCTTTTCCTACAGTCCTTCCTTTTCACTAATATATATAATTTTGCACTGCACTTTGAAAAATTACTGCCTCATCCTGTTGTAGTCTACTTTGTTCAAGCACAGGATCTTGGGATAGGACTCAATCTTCCAGCTGCCATCTGTGTTATAAATTCAACCAGACTTCTCACATATTCTTAAAGTGCCTCTTTGGATTCATCCTAATCTTCTCAGCCAAGGCTCTTTCATGTCCACTTTGTCGCCCTCCTGATTTCCATCAAAGGTACACTCCTATATCCCTTATTGTGCGTCAGGGACTCCCTTGATCCCAGTTCCCTGTGCCTCTTTTTTCCAGTCAATGCCTAAATATCTCTTAGATTAGATTACTTACAGTGTAGAAACAGGCCCTTCGGCCCAACAAGTCCACACCGCCCCGCCGAAGCGCAACCCACCCATACCCCTACATCTACCCCTTACCTAACACTACGGGCAATTTAGCATGGCCAATTCACCGGACCTGCACATCTTTGGACTGTGGGAGGAAACCGGAGCACCCGGAGGAAACCCACGCAGACACGGGGAGAATGTGCAAACTCCACACAATCTGTCGCCTGAAGCGGGAATTGAACCCGGGTCTCTGGCGCTGTGAGGCAGCAGTGCTAACCACTGTGCCACCGTGCCGCCCACTTGTCATCCTGGGTTCCCCATTCCTGCCAACCTTGCCCTTCACCGTCACAGAAACATAGACCTTGAACTCTAGCTATCTCACGTTTAAATGCTTCCCACGAGCCAGCGGGCAATTTACCTGCAAACAAATTACTCCAGTCGACCCCTGCAAGATCCTGTCCAATCCCATCAACATTCCCCTTGTCCCAATTTAGAACTTGAACCTGTGGACCAGCTTTTTCTCTATCCATAGCTATTTGAAAATTAATAGGACGATGGTCACGGGTCCCAAAGTGCTCCCCCACTGTCACCTCAGTCACCTATCCTGCTCTGTTTCCCAAGAGTTGTTCGAGTTTTGCCCCTTCCCAAGTAGGACCCTCTCCATACTGCTGGAGGAAACTTTCCTGAATTCACTTATGGGATTCCACTCCATCAAATCCCTTCCCGCTCTGGCAGTCTCAGTCTGTTACAATAATTAAAATCCACTCTTATGACAACCATATTGCTCCTGCATGTCTCCCATCTCCCTGCATATTTGTTATTCAAATTCACGTTGACTGTTTGGAGGCCTACAGTACAACCCCGGTGACATCATCATCCACTTCCTACTTCTTAGCTCCACCCGCGAAGCCTCACTGGATGATTGGTCAGTTATTTTATCTCTGATTATTGCTGTGATAATCCCCTTAATCAGAAATTCAACTCCTCCTCCCATCCTTCCACCATCCCTGTCCCCCCTAAAGCACCTGTACCTGATGCGTGAAGCTGCCAGTCCTAAACCCTCGCTTAGCCATGTTTCTATAAAGGCTATATTATCCCAATCCCATGTTCCTATCCACGCCTTAGTTTATTGGTCTTACCTGCCAGCCCTCTTGCACCGAAATAAAAGTAGTTTAATCCAACAGGCATTCCTTACTCCTTATCATGTTCCAGCCTGACCTGGCTCTTCACTTAATTGTTTCTGATTACTGTATCTCCTACCAGCCTCGTTCTTGCCTCCCTGATCATGACGGTATTGCTCCTCGCTAATATAGTTTAAATCCTTCCTTGTAGCATGAACAAAATTCGCCATTAAGATACTGGTCCCCTTCCCAGTGCATGCACCACCTGTCCCTCCTGATCAGGTCAACTCTGTCACAGAAAAGACAACAATGTAAAAATCTGAATCTCTCTGCCCCTGACCCCCGCACCAATTCTTTAGTTACTTATTTATCTGCCATATCCTCCTGTTCATACTTTCATTAGCTCATTACACTGGAAGTAATTAGGAGATTACCACCGTCAAGGTCCTGGTTTTTAACTTTTCTCCCAGCTCTCACTAATCACTCTGTATGACCTCATTCCTACATCTACCCGTGTCATTTGTGCCAACGTGCATAATGATTTCTGGATGCTCCCCCTCCCCCTTGAGAATGTTCTGCTGCCGCTCGGAGACATCCTGGACCCTGGCACCTGGGCGGTAACTCTACATTCTGGATTCCCATTTGAAGCCACAGAATCTCCAATCTGTCCCTCTAACAATCGACTCTACTATCTCGAAGGTCCTGTTAACTGTTACCCTTTTCCACTGTGCCCCAGAGTCAATGGTAGTGCCACCAACCTGGCTACTGCTGCTTTCCCCTGGAATGTATTTCCCCTGAACAGGTTCCAAATCGGTGTACTTGTTTTTGCGGGGAATTGCCACAGGAGATTCCTGCATTCTCTGCCTCTTCCGTTCTCCATTCCAGGTGGTCGCCAACGTCCTCTCTGTCTTGAACACAACAGGGAGCAAGGACTCCTGTTGGATTAAATTGCCTTTATTTAAATGCAACAGGACAGATAGGTAAGCCTGATGTACTCATAGCATGGATTTTAACGCGGGACTGGGATATTACAATCATTACAGAAACATGATTGGGGCGAGTCTTGGGTGTGACCACAACACGAAAGCTCTTATCTAAGAAGTTCTCAATATCTCAGATGATCCTGAGTGCCTCCAGCTTCAGCTCCCGAACACGGTCTCCCAGGAGTTGCAGCTGGGTGCATTTTCCACACGTGTATTTACCAGGGACTGTGGGAATTTCCCTGAGCTCCCCACATCCCGTAGGAGGAACGTTCAACAGTTCTAACTGCCATCTCCATTGCTGAAAGACTAAAGTTGAAAGGATTTTATTTGAGCTTGCCTGTAGTTTTCGCTGAGCTGCTGCTGTCCAAAACCTCTTGAGCCAAACATTACGACTGACTCTGCTACCAACCGCATGTCTCTCTACCCCTTCACATTTAGTTTTGGTTAGGGAAGGAGGGAGTCACTGCAGTGATGTAGCACTTGGGCATTAAGCACTCCTTGACATCTGGTCACTGGCAACCTGCTCTCCATCCAAGATCACTGATTGGCCTTGGAAGATACCTTACTGAGATTTTCCTTCTGGTAGTGCTAACTGCGCTGCTGCTAATCTTCACCCCGCCAGCCAATCTGCGTTGTCACAGTCCCTTGGTCCTTTCTGTGTAAGAGTACTGCATTTATTAATTCCTTGAATCCATCAACTGCATTCCAAACTGTGTCTCACTCCACAGCGAGAGAGATTGATGTTCCAGTGAATACAAGGCTATTGTAAAAATGATACAATTCGACATAGGGACAATAGTACGTCCATCGCTCACTGAGTCTGCTTTTCCACTCAATTAGGTGAGATCGATTTTGATAATCCCCCATTCCACTTGTCTGCATTTTCCCCAAAAACCTTGTATGAGAATGTCTGGCTCAATCCTAAAGATATTTACTGAGCCAGCCTCAACAGCCCGAAGAATTTTCGAAAATGATTTCCCTCTCACTGATGTGAGACTTGGTGGTCTTTAACCTCATGCGGTATTTCTAGCACTCTGTTTGAAAGTTGTATCAATATTAGATATTATCCTGTCCTATCACACCTTCTCTGTGGCCAGAGGCAAAACAAAAATGAAAAGTTAAGAAACTGTAATCTCCTCACGTCAGCATAAGATACAGCTCATCCTGGTCTGTGTATTTGCCTACTCTCTATCCCGCAAAAACTTCCAATACTTCGTCAGCTTCTATATCAATTCACTCAAGGATCACACGGTCACTCTCCTTGAATCCAGGAACTCCTTCTTCAAACTGAAGACCGAAAGAAAGTCAGTGTTTATCATATGCTCTGGCTCCGTGCACAGGCTGCCCCCTTGGTCCCTAACACTCCCCATTCTCTCCCGTTATCCTCTTCCCCTTAATAACCCTAAAAAATGTCTTTGAATTCTTGCTAATCTCTACCCTCGAATGTTTTAACTCCCCGCCACCACTTCTGCTCTTCTCCTGACTTTTTAAGTTTTGCCCTACACTTTCTATATTCTTTTCAGATCTCCGTTGACCTGCTTTCTTTGTAACTGCTTTAAGCTTCTTTTTCCTTTTTAATTCTGTTCGGAAATGTGTCGACCCCCGAGGTTCTCTGGGCCTGGATTCCTATAATTCATCTTCGGTGTAACATGCTGGGCCGACACTGTCGTCAATTACATTTTGTTCAAGTGACCCCCTAACTCGCGCCCCATGCTGTTCTGCTACAGTTGTATCGAGAAGCATCTGCACTTTGGCCAGATCCTGTCATATGTTTTCATAAAATCGGTCTGCCAAATGCAAAAAGCTTTTACTTTCCAAACATTTTTGGGTCTTTTCCTTAGCATACCCAAGACATAGGAGTCACGGTCACTGGTCCTTTCATGCCCAACCCAATCCTGCCTGCAACATCTGACTGGCTTCGTTCCCCATGGTGAGGCCCAGCACAGCCCCGCCCATTGTTGTATCTGCTACACGTTGATATAACAAGCTCCCAGGAATAAATTTCAAGGCATCTGTCCCCTCTTAAAAATGTTATCACTGCCCGAATGAATGTTTGGAATTGAAATGCCTGAATATAATGATCCTATTGTTGTATTAGCACACCTCAGTAAATTGGTTCTATATCAGCTCCTGTACTTTCTTTTGTTTGGGAGTCTATAATATATCCCCAGCGGTGTGTTTTCATGGTTTTGATCCTGAGGTCTAACCAACACGCCTCATTAAATCCTTCTTACTGCAGTAACTAACTCCACAATTAGTAATGCAACCCCACTTCCTCTTTTACCACCTCTCCTGTCGTGCCTATAGATCTTGTACCACAGGATATTGAGATGTCAGCTCTGACCTCCCTTAAACACATCTCTGAGATGGCAAAAATGTCACACTTCCCCATTTCACCTCATTCCATTATCACATCTGTTCACCCAATAATATTCCCAGCATTAAGGTAAACGACATCCAGCCTGGAATATAACACCTGGAATACTCGATAACACGGAGATCTTTCGTCATTCATTGTTTGTTCTCAAGCTGCCCAATTCATGAACCAAAACTGTAACTCTGGAAATGAATGAATACTTGTTGAATTGTAATTTCTCTTTTAATAACTGTATTCATCAAATGCAACTTTCCAGAACTAAACAGTCAGATCCACATGCAATGAGTTTCTGCTGATTAATTCCCTGTTCAGTGTGCAGAGGGGAGAGCTCTAAGTAATGGCGAAAGTGAGAACTGCAGGTACTGGGGATCAGAGTCGAAACGTATGGGGCAGCATCTGAGGAACAGGGGAGTCAAAGCTTTGGGCATCAGCAGTTCATCAGGATCTGCAGTTCTAAAATTCTCCATTACTTAGTTCTGGAAAGTTGCATTTGATGAATGCAAAGGAGGATGACAGATGACTTGATAGAGGTGTATAAGATGATGAGAGGCAAAGATAGAGTGAATAGCCAGATACTTTTTCCCATGGTGCAAAATATCTATCATGAGGGAGAAAAACCTAAAGGTAAGTGGAGGAAGGTTGAATGAAGATGTCAAAGGTAGGTTCCTTTCACAGAGAATGGTGGATGGTTGGAATGTACTGCTGGCAACTGTAGTAGAGTAAGCTGCATTGGGAATATATTAAGAGATCATTGGATCGGCAATTGGATGATAGCATAATGAAGAGTATGTCGATTAGTCTGATGTTAGAGTAGAATAAAGAGTCGGCAGGACGTCAAGGCCAAAGGGTCTGCACTGTACTGTTCTATGTTTCACTCAGCATGTGGATTCTTTTCAATTGTTGCATGTGTGATGGAGTGATGTGTGTGAGATCAGGATGCTCTGTAGGGGCGTTAGGCCAAGACGTCCACTTCTGGGGTGCATTCTTACAGTCACCTGAGTACCAGTACAATATGTGTGTGATGACCTACACCAGACAGAATCCGTCAAGTTCTGTTATTAAGGTGATTCTGGACTGTCATTTGCTGCTGTTTCCTTCAGATAGATTTTGTTGGTTGACCCATGTATTAATTTTTGTCCATCAACAGAGATGTACAATTTTATTTGTATACTGGTGAATGTGAAGGTGACATTTATTGGACACGGTTTTGGAGCTTTCTTTGCGAGACACAAAGTGCTGCAGAATACTATCAACTTGTTAACGTATTTTCCCAGTGTCTGGTCCAGATAGCAGATGCTTGGAGTTGGGGAGGCAGGCCAGATATCATCACCATAATTAACTTGTGCGATGTGATTCTGACACTCCATGTCCATTCATCTGCCCTGAGTCAAGGCTCAGACCGAAGATGAAATCGAAATAATTTGTTGTGAAATAATGTTTGAATGACTGCCCTGACCCAGGTGGAAGCTCTCTGGATTCATTTGAGAACAGCCAAATGTCTTACCCAGTATCACTGGCAGCTGTGACTGAATTCAAATCTTTTAAAGTCTTTATTCAATGTAGGTTATGATTGCAATCTGATCTGAAAAAATCAGATATTTGCTATGTTCGTGAATTATGATTCACAAAAGTGTGAAATATCATTGTTCAACCAAACAATAATTGCCTCACCTCTGAAAACAATTAGGTTGATCTTATATTTATGGAACTAAAATATAATTTCCTGCCAACATTTTATGATACAAAAATAAAGATTGTATATTTTATTTAATTTCGAGCAAACAACATGTTATCTGACTATAGTGCTGATCACAATTACATGCTTTTGCATACATGAGCATCAAGTAACCACAAAAATACATCAACCTCTCTCACTAGTCTTCTCACATACGGATGAGGAAGGACACCACTTCAACTGGGACAACACATCCATCCTGGGACAAACCAGATAGAGGCACGCACGAGAATTCCGAGAAGCATGGCATTTCAACCTGAACTCTATCAACAAAAACACCGAGTTAGACCTCAACTATCACCCCTGAGAAAAGGAGCAGGAGGTGACTTCACCACAGGAAATAACATCACCACAGGAAATGACATCACCAACCCAAAGAAACTCAAACAGATAAATAGAAAGCAGGCAGTTTCAGCGTTGGTTCCACTGAGACCCACTGAAGATGAAGATGGTAAAACATCTCGAAATGAACCTCCCAGCTCAGCGAAGAAGCCTACATCCAAAACTTCAAGCTGAGCTACAAAACTTCTAAGAACTCGCTCCTCATTGTCAGTATTCAAATGAATACATCGTTGCTCCAACATTTGGAAAGTCGTTGGCTTCTGAATGATTGTATTTTTCGAGTGAGAAAACGATTGAACAGTCATATAGAAATTGCGTTCTTACATATTTATACATAATCGATCAGTTTAATTTCTCACTAAATGTGCGAGCTTCAGTTCTTTACCAACAATTGAAAAATGACAATAATTCAATATGAACAGAGAATATTAGATTAAATAAATGATTTCTGTTATTAAATTGAAGTGAACAACAATTTGAAACCTTGCGATTTTCAGAATGAATGGTATTTAATATGAAATGAGAAAAAGAATGAAGAACATACATCGGAATGAGTGAACAGTCAGACATTTTCATAAGAGTTTTGTGGCAAAGCAAAGGAAATATTTGTTTTATTTGTTGGGATACAAAATTTAAAATATTCGTGTGCTGAGGACTAATTAGACTTCATAATCAAACTGACCTTGCAATACTTGCATTATAAATGGTTATGCTGCAGCAAAATGATCAGATATTTGCCAACATTTACAGCTGGAAATAATCATGAAACTGGCTTTGATTGCATCTGTACACGATAGAGAACAGAACTTTAATGTACACAAGGAGGCTATTTGGCCACTGTGTATACATCAGCTTGTGAAGTGTCTCCCAAATCCTCCCATTTACCCCCTCTCTCACTGTGCCCTTTAATTTCGGAACGTTCAAATATATATCCATTTCCCTCTTGAGTCTTCATTCACAAATCTACCAGGAAGGGCATTCCAAATCCTAACAACTCTCTCAATACAGAACTTTTGCCTTATCTCACTCCAAGGTCTTGTGCCGACGATCTTGAAACTGGGATGCTGTAATGCCAGCTAAGAGAATCGAAGTATTCTTATTTTACCCTGTTTTTTTTTCATAATTTCGACTACTGCAATAAGTTCACATCTTCGTCTGTTCTGATCAATCAGGAGTAATTTCATTACTCTAATTTCTCGCATCCTACCTTTAACGAATTTCTTAATTCCATTTATCATTCTGATTATTTATAAGGTTCCAGGTATTCTTCTTCAAAGTAATGAAGTGTGTGTGTGTGTGTGAGAGAGAGAGAGAGAGAGGGAGAGAGAGAGAAAAAAAAAACAATTCTCTGTAATGTCTGAATTACACCCAATGCCTCGTGTAAAAGAGGTAAGGATTAGGTAACGATTAACGTATGGTAAAAGAGTCAGTTCAGGGGCGATGGTTTCAGATTTCTGGATCATTGGGCCCTCTTCCAGGACAGGTGGGGCTTTAAGAAATGGAGAGATTGCATCTTAACTGGATGAGCACCAACATCCTAGTGGGGAGGTTTTCGCGTGCAAATTGGGTGGATTTAAACTAATAAACCAGGAGGCTGGGAAAAAAAAGCAGCAGGTCAGGAACGGAGCAGAATGTAGAGGTGAGTAGGACATCAGGCACGGTCAGTCTCATGACCATGCTGCGAGAAGGAATCAAATCAGTCCAAAATGTGAGTTGGAGATTGGAATAAATGCTCGAGATGTATCTCAGCGATTAACAAATGAAGATGGAATGTATGGGGTTCGTGAAGGAGTGAGGTGTGTGAGATCAGGAAGCTCGACTCAAGAAACTATTAAAGGGGAAAAATAAATCGAAAAAAATTCTTATTTAAAATCCTTAGGCCTAACAGCACACAGTATTTGGAATAAAATTGATGAGCTGGCAGTAGATACAGAGATAAATGGGTATGACCTGGTAAGGATGATTGTAACATGGTTACAGGAAGATCAGGACTGGACAGTGAACTGTCCATGGGTACTCGGTATTCCGAAAGGATAGACATGAAGGTAAAGGAGGTGGAATTGATGTATTGGTTAAGGATGATATCAAGGCTATATTAAGAAGTGATATTGGCACGAGGGAACAAAATTAAAATCAGTCCAGGTGCAAATAAGAAACAACTGAAGAAACCTCTTGGGAAGAGTAATTTTCAGCCACCGTCTCCCCAAAGTACTTCTGAGGTCGGAAATGATGAGGGCTCATGACAAGTTAACAACGGTGGGATAAACGTGCATATTGAATCAATTAATCAACTTGGCAAAGGGTAGGCTCCAAGTACAAATCGTAAAGTATATGAAGGATTGTTTCTAAGAACACATGTCATGGAGCCAACCAGAGAGCAGGGTACTTTAGATTTGATATAAGCAAGGAATGAAAAACGATCTTGCAGGAAAGGATCCTCTTGAAAAGAATGACCACAACATACTGGTGAGAACAGAGTCACATACGAGAGAGCCTTAGTGTTGGGTAATGATACTTACAGTGGCCTAAGGAAGGTGTTGGTGGGGGGTGGGGAACAGTCAAAGTCAGGACAAATGAAGAAATTTGGCAAATACTTAAGGGGATACTAAATACGTCTCAATAAAAGTATATTTGTGAGAGAAGAGGAATTGCATGACACAGAAAATTTATCCATGTCTAGATAAGGAATGACAGCATGAGTGCAAACACTCGGGCAAATCATACTGCACAAGTAAGTAATGCTCCGGGGATTGGGTAAGGCGGTGGCCTAGTGCATTACAGCTGAACTGATCATCGAGACACCCAGATAATGTTCTGGGGAGCTGGGTTCGAATCCTGCCATGGCAGATGGTGGAATTTGATTTCAAATTTGGGATTAACAAACTGATGGTGAACATGAATAGATTGTCAGGAGACGCTTACCTGATTCACTAATGTCCTATGGGGAAGGGCACTGTCATCCTTACTGGTCTGGCCGATATGTGACTCCAGACCCACAACAATGTAGATAACTCCTAACTGCCCTCTGGGAAATCAAGGATGGGCAATAAATGATGGCCTACGCAGCAATGCCCTCTTCCTGTGAATTGATGAAAAAAAACAAAAAAAAACAGCAAAGGGTTAACACATAACATTAAAAAAAGCTATGACAAGAAATGAACGGAAACATAAATACTGATACCAGTAGCTTTCACTCGTACATAAAAAAGAATCGCAGAGTGAAAGGAAGTGATGGATCTTTGCAGGATGAAACTGACACGATAACGAAGAAAAAATCAAAAATGGCAAAGGCATAAAAGCAATGTTTTCTGTTTTCACAAACTACACTAAAAACTGTAGTTCCTACAGAGGAACTTGTTGGGATTACTGCTGTTTGTCATTTTAATAAATTACCGAGATGAGGGCATAAAATGATGTGTTAGTAAATTTAATGATGATAATAAGGTTGGTGAAGTGTGGATAGTGGTGAAGGATGTTGCAGGTTACAGAGGGTCATAGGTAAACTACAGAGCTGTGCTGAGAGGTGGCAACTTCAGTTTAATGTGCAAGAGTGTGAGGTGATTCATTTTGGAAGTAGCAAAATAAATAAAGAGTACTGGGCCAATGGTAAGATTCTTTGCAGTGTCCATGAGAAGAGAGATCTCGGTGTCAATGTACGTAGATCACTGAAAGTTGCCAATCTGTTTAATAGGTTTGTTAAGAAGGCGTAAAGTATGTTAGCTTTTATTGGAAGAGGGATAGAATTTTGGAGCCACATGATCATACTGCAGGTGCACAAAACTCCGATGTGGCCGCACTTGGAGTACTGTATATTTCTACTTGCTGCATTACAGGAAGGACGTGGAACGTTTGGAAAGGGTTCAAAAGAGATTTAAAAGGATGTTGCCTGATGTTGAGGGAAGGTCTTATAAGGAAAGTCTGAGGTAGTTGTCGCTGTTTTCATTCGAGAGAAGAAGGATGAGAGCTGTCTGAATTGATCTATATAAGATAATCAGAGGGTTAGATAGCGTGGACAGTGTTATGAATTTTTAAGTGTACTATACTTTCAAGAGAGTTGAAAGGCTGGCCAGAGTACTGGAAAAATTAAAAATGTAATATTTGGTCAAACAGTATCTGGGTTGCTATGAGACAAATTCAAATTCAAATTCAGTCAATCAGTTTAAATCATGTGCCAAGATGCCAAATGCTAATCAAGTTTGTATTAGTGTTTTTACGATATTAAAACCAATGAAACAATCCAATCTTTTGGGGTATAAATATCAAACATTTTGAACAGTTGGCCAGAGCAGCAAAGAGCAGCTAGCCGCTAACAAGTCCAGCCTGGCAGCAGAATGATCTGCTCTCTGACAGGGAACTTTATCAACCAAAGACCTGGAAAGCAGAATCCCCAAGAATAAGAAAAGAAGACAGGAATATGGAGAAGAATCGACAGTTGCCTGGTTTTGAAATAAGAGATTTTTAAAAATCATCATCAGGATTTTTTGATCGGACTATTAATATAGAGGTGGAGGTATCAGTGTGCATATCAATCTATTGGTGGGTAAAAACGGCGAACTTGCAAAATTTTGGCCAATACCATGATGACCTTTGAAAAGGTAAGGTGCTTTTCGGTGATTAAACTGAAGAACAAATGTCTGTGGGTAAGCAGTTTGCAGGTTCCCAATTGACAGAATGGATCAAACCCGTTCAGTTATCAGGCCCAAGCAGCTTGTCTATCCAGGCAACAGTTCAAATGCTGCCAATCAACTTAAAACGGCACTTGGAGATTAAGGATCCATTATAGCGTTGATCATATGAAACCAATCATATACTAAGAATTTCTTGTGTCAAGGAGATATATATAACAGAGAGGCAATTGGACAGGAGGGGAGAGTGCACTGCTAGCTGAAAAAAACGATGACAGGGAAGTGTCATCTGTGAAAGAAATATTGGGGTCTCACAAAAAATCTCCATGCTCTGTCTAAAAAGCCCTATCCATCAATAAAGGTACACAACACGCTGAGCAAATTTACTTGAAACCAGAAAACAACTGAGAAGGCATTTCAGACAGAGAAAGACGAGGGAATAAGATACAGAGATTTCAAGAGATTCCATTCTGGATGAACTTTGAGAGACTAAGTTTTAATTTTACTCTTAGTAATAATGGATTTATGATGGGAATCTGCATTAGTGAAACGGCATATCAGGAAAGTCTTGTATTTTTTTTTCCGGAAAACCTAATTAGTTACAGAGTGATTGTTCAGTTTGTTCGTGATTTATTCACTGTTAAAGTTAGAATCATAGAATACGTAGAGCAGGGAAACTATTTTATTTGAACAGATATTTTGAAGTCGCTGTATACCAGAGAACAGAAAGAGATAATGGATGATTGTGACCTGTGTCACAAGCTGAATCAGATTGTCCCTTCAGGCACCTAACATTTTTATTGTGGGTCAGAGCACCACAGAATTAGTAGAGCACAGACGGAAGCCATTCAGTCCTTCGTACATCCACGAGCTCGCCAACTACGCAATTAGAACGCAGAGAGAGTTGTTGGAGATCGACAGAGAGAGAGAGAGAGAGAGAGAGAGAGAGAGAGAGAGAGAGAGAGAGAGAGAGAGAGAGAGAGAGAATGAAATAGAAAGAAAGAATGTCAAGGGAGATGAACAGAGAGGAGAGAAAACGGAGTGACAGAGTTCTTGAGAAATGAAGGGGTGTGAAATGGGGATGAAATTAGATAGATCAGGAGACAGCATGAGGAGAAATAGACAGAAGATGGAAGTTTTATTTAAACATTTCCCCTGAACCACAAGCTCTTTGTTTGGGAGCCATACCCTGTGAGCACCATGCTGATACTGGTTGTGATCCCAGATCATTTATCTTCTATAATATCACAGAGTTGAGTGGCTGAAATCTAAACAGAATCCAATAGACCAATTGACTGGCTCCAGAGAGAAGGTGGAATAATTTAAAGAGACTGTGCCAATAATAGCAGGAACTGATAACCCCCTGAGACACTGTGCGAGAGACTGAGCCAGAGAATCTCAGTGAGGTGGATCACTGTCAGAGGGGAAATCAGCATCTCAGTTGTGGGTCAAGTAATGACTGAAAAAGTTTGCACACCACTTCCACGATTTAGTAATCCACATTTCACTTCATATAGATCGATATCATGAGGGTATTTTAACAATCTTATCTCTTTGTACATTTCATATTTTGGTTTGTCGAGAAAATCATTTTGTCACTGTATTTTGTGTTGAATAAACACATATCATTTCTGGGGAAGAAAGGACCTGTTCTGATGGGACAGCCTTTATCGGATCCATGTTGGGACCAGAGTCTGAATGAATCGCTTAACTAGGGCGATAGACAGAGATGTAAATGGAATAGGAGTGGGGGAACAGGAATCAGTTATAGGGATAATTAGAAACCTGAATTAAAAGAGGAGGTAAAAGTGCAGAATTCAGGATAGATTATTAAAGTCTCCATTACAGACATAAATAGGATAGAGTATCTAGAAATGATTAACAAACAAACTTCTGGCACACTGGAATACGAATGACAATGAGAGGAGAGATGGTTAATACAGGACTGACAGCGTTATATCTGAATGCATGCAGTATGAGGAATAGGATAAATGAATTCGTGACCCAGATCGAAATTGGCAGGTATGGCGTGATGGGCATCACGGAGGTATAGCTGCAAGGGGATCAGGATTTGGAGCTAAATATTCCAGGATATGCACCCTATCCAAAAGATACGCTGGTGGGCTGATGAGGTGGGGTTGCCTTATCAGTAAGAAATGAAATTAAATCAATAGCAAGAAATAACATAGGGTCAGATGGTGTAGCATCTGCATATGTACAATTGAGGAAGCACAATGTTAAAGCAACGACAGTTGGTGTCTTATACAGGCCTCCAAATAGTAGTGAGGAGCTGGGCCATCAGATATATCAGGAGATAGAAAAGATGTGTAGGAAAAGCAAGATTACAGTGATCATGGGCGCTGTCAACATTCGGGGGGAATGGGAAAATCAGATTGGTAGTGGATTGTAAGAAAGGAAATTCATGAAATGTCTACAAGATATTTTTTGAGTAGCTTGTGGTGCAATCCACGAGGGAACAGGCAATACTGCATTTAGTGTTGTGCGAAGAAGCAGACTAGATAAGGGACATTAAATTGAAGCAAGCCGTCGGAAGTAGCGAACATAGCATGGTTGAATTTATACTACAATTTGAGAGGCAAAAGATAGAATCAGAGGAAACAGTACTTCAGCTGAATAAAGGCAACTGCAGAGGCATAAGGGAGAAGTTGGGTAGAATTGACTGGGAGAGTAGTCTTGCAGAAAAGACAGTAGAACAGCAATGGCAGGAGGCTCTCAGAGTAACTTAGGAGACACAGCAGAGATACATTGCAAGGACAAAGAGGCATGGTACAGGGAGGATGAGGCAACCATGGCTGATTCGGGAAGTTAGGGATAGCATCAAAGCAAAGGAGAGAAGTATATAATGTGGTGAAGGGCAGTATGAAACCAAAGTATTGGGAAGCTTATAAAGACCAACAGAGGGCAACAAAAATGTTTCAGGAGGGAGAAAATTAAATAAGGAGGTAAGCTAGCCACTTAGATATATAAAGTGCAAAAGAGAGGCAAAAGTAGATATTGGAAATGATGCCAGAGAGGTCGTGGTAGGGAACAAAGGAATGGCTGAGGAACTTTGCGTCAGTCTTCACAGTGGAAGACAGGATTACTTTCCCAAAAAAATCAACAGAGTGAGGGGAAGAACGGAGTATGGTGGTCATCACCAAAGAGAACGGATTAGAAAACTGAACAGCCAGAATGCAGATAAATAATCTGGACCAGAGGGACTACACACAAGCCTTGTAAGGGAGATAGCTGAAGGTGTAGTGCAAGCGTTAGTTGTGATCTTTCAGGAATGACTAGAATCAGGAAAGGGCAAAGTGGACTGGAAAATCTCGAACGTGACACCCCGTTTAACAAGGGAGCAAGGCAGAAGACAGAAAATTACAGACTGATTAACCTAAGCTCAGTTGTGGGTAAGATTCTGAAATCCATCATGAAGGATGGGATTTCTGAATACTTGGATGTAGATGGCAAAATAGGGCAGAGTTAGCCTGGTTGCATCAAGGGGCGGTCATGCCTGACAAACATACTAGAATGTTTTGAGGAAGTACTATGCAGATTAGGGGAGCCAATGGATATTATCTACCTACACCTCAAGACGTCCTTTGACAAATTGCTACACTGGAGGTTATAGAGAAAGGGGATCCATGGTGTCAGAGGCAACATGCTAGCATCGATTGAAGCCAGCAGAGAGTAAGAGTAAAATGTGCCATCTCACGATGGCAGTCAGTGACAAGCATTGTTCCACAAGACTCAGTGTTGGGAGCACCAAATTTCACCTTATACAGCTAACGATCTAGGTGAAGGAACTGAGGGGACTTTGGCTAATTTTTAGTATTAGAATCACTAGAGTGTGGAAACAGACCTTTTGGCAAAATAAGTCCTACACCAACCCTCCGAAGGGTAATCCAAGCAGACCCATTTTCTGGGGACTAATAACGTAATATCTGGGCAATTTACCATACCCATTTCACCTAATCTGCACATGTTTGGACTGCAGCTGGAAACCCACGCAGATATGGGGAGAATACACAAACTCCAAACTAGCATTGACCCGAAGTGGGAATCGAAGCTGTGTCCCTGACACTGTACTAACCACTCAGCCACCGTGCCACCGACAGCTTGATGTTCAGACAGTAGAAAAGATATGAAGAGGTTCTGAGAGCATTGAAGAGGTAGTGAGCTTGCAGAAAGTTGCTCCACCGATTCTCCTCAGCTTCCCAAACCTCTGTACTTGGACCCCACCCTTCCTACCACAACAAGGATAGACCGCCATGGCCCTTAACTTCCACCCTACCAACGTCCAGATAGAATCATCATCCTCCACTCTTTCTGCCACCTCCAGTCAGACCCTACCACCAGAGATATATTTCTCCCCCCCTCCTCAATCAGCATACTGCGGAGACCATTCCCTCCACAACTCCCTCATTAGGTCCACGCCCCAACCCCCCCAACCAAACCATCATCCACTCCCAGCACCTTCCCTTTCCATCCCAAGTTGTGTAAATCGTGCGCCGACATCTTCCCCCTCAACTCCATCAAAGGCACCAAAGGATCCTTCCACACCCCGTAGACATTGTACTTTGTCCATTTTCCCCTGTCTCCAGTACATTGAGGAGACAGGATGACAACTTTTGGAACGTTTCAGGGAGCATCACTGGGACGCACACACAGACACACACACACAATGACCCTACCACCCTATGGCCGAAAACTTAAACTCTCCCTCCCAATCCGCCAAAGACATGCCAGTCTTGGGGCTGCTCCACTGCCAAACCCAAGTCACCGAACACCTGGAGGAACGACATCTCATCTTCCACCCTGGGACCGTGCAACCACACGGTATCAATGTCAATTTCACCAATTTCCTCATTTCACCTTCCCCCACCTTATCTCACATCGAACACTCCAACTTCGCACTGTCCCTTTGAATTGTCCAATCTCTCCATCTTCCCTGTCCTTCACGATCACAATCCACCTTCTTTGAACTATCGCATTCCACGCTACCATCACCCCAGCCTCACCCTCTCCTATTTATCTTTCAGCACCCTTTAGCCCACCCTCCTCAATCCTGACAAAGAGCTTATGTCTGAAACGTCGAACCTACTGCTCCTCGGATGTTGTCTGACCGGCTGTGCTTTTCTTGCAACACACTTTTGGTGATCTCTTGCATCTGCAGTCCTCACCTTCGCCTGCAGAAGGATGTGGGCAGTTTGGGAGACTGGGTAAAGAACTGGTCGATAGAGTCCAGTGTGCAAAGGTGTGTGGTCGTGCTCTTTGCCAGAAAGACAAGAGGCATGGACTATTTTCAATATTCAGAGTAAAATCAGAAGTCTGAAGTGCAGAGACTTGAGAGTTCTAGTCCAGGAGTCTCTCAAGATAGACTTGCAGTTTGTCAGTAGTAAGGAAAGCAAATACAATGAAGCTATTCATTTCAAAAGGGTTTGAATATAAAAGCAGGGATATACTTCTGAGGCTGTATAAGGTTCTGGTCAGACTACATTTGGAGCATTGTGTGCAGTCATGGGCCCCGTATCTCAGGTAGGATGAACTGACACTGCAGGATGTTCAGAGAAGATTCATAGGAATGGTTTTCATATGAAAAGCTTAACATATGTGTAACATTTGAGGACTCTGGGTCAGTATCTGATGGAGTTTCGAATTATCTGAGGCATATAATTGAAACTTACCAAATACTGAATGACGTGGACAGGCAGGATGTTGGAAAGATGTTTCTACTGATAGGAGAGACTAGGACTCGAGATCCCAGCATAAAGGGAAGACTTTTCAGAACAGAGATAAGGAGAAACTTCTTCAGCCAGAGAGTCGTGGATCGATGGAATTAACGGCCACAGATTCTGGAGAGACCAGGTCATTATGTATATTTAAGACTGAGCTCGATAGGTTCTTGATTGTCAAGGAGACCGAGGGTTATGGGGAGAAAGCGGGAGAGTGATGTTGAGAAGCTTAACAGATATTATCAAATGGCGGAGCAGACTCAATGGGCAGAAAGGCAACATTTCTGCTCCTATGTCTTCTGGTCTTATGGTTAATGTTGGCTGTCCTCATCCCTTACTATAGCTGCATCATGATTCTGACCTAATGATTTATAAAGAGGCACGTTTCAAAACTGTACACTGGCAATATCATTATCTCTCCCTCCAGTTGCAGCAGCCATTTCCTCCAATTCTCTCTGATTTCTGTCTCCTCCCCAATGTCATAATCACACAGTAATTGAAGTCTAATAAATGATACTTTATCAGAGTTCATTGAAATCAATAATAACAACAGCATGACCCTTACTTGCGCCTTCTCATCCTCAAATAACAACCTGAATTGTATTTGTCATGTACAATTCTCTGTTAACATATCCATGCAGTTTGCCTGTTATAATCCATGTTTTCTTAAGCACATTTTCCCATCAGATTTTGGGCTATAAGAGTTAATTCATCAATATAATCACTGATCAATAATTTCAGGCTATAATTTCCATTGATAAATGGAGAAACTCGTTTATGTTCCAACAATTCTCTGTCATTGCTCTCATATCCAAGGCAGATTGAATGATTACACACAAACAATCTGCCATCTCCAACATCCCTTCCCTCAGTCACTCCAACATATCCCATGCGGACTGTGAAAATTTTAAACGTTATTTTGAATTTTAATAAAATTAATATTGAATTGAAAGGGTTTAACTGGAACTAATTGTTCACCGACTGTGATTATTGTCAATCTCTGTGGATTCTAATTATCCCAGTGGAGAGTTTCCATCGTTAAACGATAAATGGGCTCAGTCAATGTATTATCCGATAGTGTGAGAGGGTGTATCACCGACAACACTAACAGGGATCAGCAGCTCCAAAGTGAAGGGAGGAGAGATCAGAATCTGAAAACATTAAACTCGAATGTTCCAACGATGGATCAGAATTTGTGAACATTAGACTGGAATGTTCCAACAATGAACAGGAGTTTATACTTGGGTCTTTACTTTCTTTCTCAGCCTTGGATATCATTAGCATGGCGGATCCAGGAAATCCTTTGGATTATTCAAGGATTACTATCCCATCCTCACTATAGTTGGTGTTCCTAGTAAGTCATTCTCTTTGACTGTTAAACTGGGTTGAACTGAATTTCTGCTCGTGATATGTAAATATTAGGAAATGGCAATCAATGTCTTCAGTTCTAATCAAAAATTGCTTTCCTTATAAAATATATAAAGCAAATTACTATTTACAAATTACTCACTGATATGCGAGAAGGAACTCAAACTCCATAATCCTTTTTGTCCTGCACAAATTTACATTTCCATATCCTCCCTACACACCAATCCTGTCCAATACCCCCATTATGATATCCCAGTCGTCTCCTCAGCCTCAGGGCAATTCCTGAATGAACCATCGTTTGTGTTTTTGTTAAATCCGATACAGCTGTTTCATCAGGTCTCTTCAAACCACGTGTCCACTACAAAATAATTGCATTTGAGATGTTTAACTTGTTCTCTGCACAGAATCTGTCAGATGTAAGACAGTGTATAGTACTCAAGTCAATGACCCTTAACCTACTGCCATCGAATAATAATCCATTGACATCTCATGAAAGAAATTGATATAATTAATATGAAACCATTATCATTTGTGAGAAAAAGCCCATCTGCTTACCTCATGTCCTTTTGAGAAGACAATGGGTCATCCTTGCCTGGACAGGTCTCTGTGTGACTGCAATCCCAGAGCAATGTAGTTTACTCTTTACTGTCCTGTGGAACAGCTGAACCAGCCACCCAGTTTCAGATCGGTATAACATGCTGGTCTGACCAGGGCTGCACACATCCCGTGAGGGAACAACAAATGAAAGATAGCTCCTTCCTCTGCCTGTTTACCATATTCCCACAGCTCATTTCCACTGGGGGAGGTGACCATTCCTTGTTTTAGGTGTATTCTATATCTTTGAAGTTCTTCACAAGAGTGATGTTCATCTCCATCTCTGGTGTTGGCTTTATTGATGTTGATGTACAGACGTAAAGAACTTGTAAATTTCACGTCAGTCTCAGGGCATAGAGAAGGAATGGCTTTTTCACACCACAGGGAAGAAACAGAGACGGCAAAGTGAAGAAAGGGAATTATTATGATCATCCCTGAGAGTGTTGTTGAGGCAGTATTTAGGGTATTGTGGGCAGATTTTCTCTCCTTTATAGGGAATGATCTCCTCGTCACAGAGAGAGTGTGAAAGAGTGTCAACAGACTAATCACCAGGATCATGGTACCATGAGGAGTGAAGATTAATCTGTAGCTCTGTGACTGAATAAAAGGTAATTGCATTGAAACTTGAGGGGAATGGACAATCACTCATTATGTTCTAAACACACACGAAGAACGTGATAAATTCCATTGTTTGGTATGTTTACGCGGGTTATAATTCTCAATAGTTTAAGTGCCTCTGAGAATGTTTCTCCTACTTCAGCCCCACTCTCCATGTCGATTGACAGAGACAGGTTCAGGGTTTGCATACTGTCTCCGACATTAATATAGTGCATTCGGTATGTGTGATTCTGCACAGAACGTCATGTTATCCACAATCCCGACAGCAGCCAAAATACCTTCACTCCAAAACAGTTAACTATTCCCAACAGCTTTTGTCCTGGATGGAGAACACGGGTCTGTCTTCTCGGAGGGGGAAGATGTCTCCTTGAGACTTCGCACAAAATATTTGGCTTCTCTCCTCACTGCCAGGAAACTATGTTAAAATGGCACACGTTCCACATGCAATGGGCTACGAGGAACATCATGGAGCCGTCTCTGAGTGCAGTCTCTGCTCCTTTTGTTCGTCACGTTGGAGCATCAATTACATCCTCCTTTTTCTGCATAAGCCCTTGAGGGGATGAATGTTCTCGTCCAGGTCGCATGGAACATGCTCAAGGGTCTGATTGGACTTTTCACGTTCCTGTTTAGCAGTTAGATGCACTGACGAGACTACTTTTCTTGTGGACCAGGCAGAAGGGTTGAATGGTTTGTCCCTCTTCTTGTTCATTCGTTTCGATGGCCTGAATTACTTCCTCATATCCGGGTGCAACCACATTGAGATGCTGAATGAGCTCCTCTTTTAACTGTGGAAATGTGCAGTATCTGGCCGTGCTGTATCATGAATGTTACCGACACTTTAACAGCACAAGCCTGAATGTTGCCCGGGTCTTGCTGCATATGGACGCAGACTGGTTCAGGAGCTGACAGTGTACAAAATGTTCTGAATATTGTCTGATCTTCAGTGACCATGACAACGTCTGATCTTATGGTGGTGGAAAGGATTGATGCAGCAGCTGGAGCTGTTTGTGTTAAGGAAGCTCCCCTGAGGATGTCTTGAAGTGATGCCCTGGAACTGAAAGGATTGATGTCCACAAATCACGCATATCTTCGGTTGTGCTATGGATGACCCCAACCAGAAGAGATATTGTGGCTGATGCCCACTAAATTTAATTTAGTCAGCGTTTATTGATACCATACTGAGTCAATACCATATCAGGGTCTGCCACTCTTAGCTGGGCTCCTGTGTTCACCTCTATTGAACTCATCAATAGGTTATTGTGTCTGTGTGGGGAGTGTTTTCTTCTCACAGAGGGTAATGCATGTCAGGAACTATCTGGATGAGAGAGTTCGGGGATAGAGATCACTGAAAGTAGTTGCAGTGGAGGTAGATTGTTTTTTGCCCACTATCATTTTGTTGAAGGGTGTGAAGAATTGGGAATTGAATGGAATTGCTACCAACAGTGGATCAGCCATCATGGTATACAATGGCACAGCAGGATTGACTGGCCGAATTACCTCATCCTGTTCCTTATGTCCTGATATCTGGTATCTGGAAAGTTAATGGTTGTAATTTTCCTGAATGTTGCAGTCAGAGAGCGCAAATTATTTTGTGTATCATCTCTGAGTGATGTCTGTGGGCTGAATTCAATCTGGGCTGTAACCTGGGTCCACGGCATGACCAACAAATGAACCGCAGGTTGCAGAGCGGAAACACTCTGTAAAGAGGCCAGAGGCGTCTTTCGAACCCAGCTTGTATTACCCAATAGCATTTTCCAACCAACACCATTCTGTGTGTGTCAGTCTGGAGGAACTGAATGATATCCTATGTTACTGTGAACCAGGTATTTGGTGCAAGTGGCCTCCATCTGCTCCTGTGTGGGGCTGTATAGAACATTGGAACATTTGAATGAGGAGCAGGAGTGGGACATTAACCACTTTGCCACTGCTGTACCAGGTACTAAGTTCGTAGCTGATCTGTTTGTTGTCTTAAAAGCACTTTTCTGGATGCACCATTTCCATTCATTCATTTCCCTGTTCAATACAAACACCTAGACATCACATACTTCTGGGAAAGGGAATTCCCACTTTTACAGCTCTTTCAGAATTTCTCATTCGTGTTCCAACCAATGTTACAGGGTCACTGATTCCTTTTGCAGGCAGACTCCTCCACTGGTTACAAGAAATTTCAAAGGTTAGTGATAAGGCCAATGATATAAGTGTCAGCCTGGCTCACCTTCTAGAGAAATGTGACAAACACACAAACGTGCCGCTGCATGCACACATGAACACACACATTTTAAGACAAAACAAAAAAAAGAAAGCTTTCCAGAGTTCTTTAATAGCTGAACTCTTAACAAATGGAAAGATGACAGAATGTCCCAAATGTCATTCTGTCCTCTGAAGTTCTTCCGCTCACACAAGCTGCTTGTAATGGGCTATCTCCCCGGAACAGTTGGATTTGGTTCAATTCACTTTACGTCAGATAGTGGAAAGATGCCAAAGAATCTTTCATCAGGAAACCTACACGATTGGTAAAGATGACGCAGGATTTTTTTTCTCTTGTCAGGTGGAAGAAAATGAGAGAGGGGGGCACGAGGCTGCTGCTTCTGTGGCAGGTAAAATTTTTATCCCTCCCTGTGTTAAATTATGCAATAATGCCAACTGAACACCAAAAAGGACCACGTGTGATTTCCTTGAAAATTCTCTGCAATGGATGATAAGATCCTATATACAAATGCATCATTACTGCTGTTGTACACATTGCCTTTTCTGAGCAAAAAAAACAAAATCCTAGCGGCATAATTTCATGGCATGTTTACATGTGCCTGCATAATTTAAAGGAATCGGTTGATGTCTTCATTATATCTGCGTTAAAATTAATGTTACGACAGATTGTGAAGCCCTTCTGCTAATTTAAACCAGACACACAGAAAAAAATCACCTCGCCGCATAGTTTGTAAAAGTGTGAGAGACAAAGAACGACCAAATCCCACTATCTATCGAAAGCAATAACAGTTTATTCTTTAACTCCAAGAAAAAAAAGAGAACATTAAACAACTTTCCACACTGTACTCATCCTGGTCTGATCAGTTTATCTACTTCCCACTCTACAGCAATGTACTGATCCAATAAAACCACCCGATTAAGATTTACAAATAAAAAATTGAACTTCAAAACCCCCAGCGAGTTATGTCGATTTTCCTGTGAATCTTCATCTGTAGGTTTTCCCGGGTCTTTTCTTCGGTCTTCAACTGCACAGATTTCATAGAAACAGGTACCTGTCAAAGAGCGATTCTGCAGGCACTCTGCATTTATTAGTGCTTTTTGCCGCCCTGGCTGACTGTTCAAAATGCCCGATTTTATACCACAAAACACCAGAATGTCTCATTGGTTTTATAGCATTAAAATTCAAATTCGTTTGGATTTTGGTTTCTTGGGGCGTAAGTTAAACTGATCGGCCGAAATCGAATTTGTTGTATATCATAGCACTCAGCTCAACTGCTTCTTTCAGACAAATGTTACTTTTTAAAAAATAATTCAGCACACTCTGTGTTTGTTAAGTCCTTGCCAACTTTTACTCTCTTTAAAATGTGCAGCACACGCCTAAGCATTTTTATCAATCAACACATTTTATTCTTAACACTTATTCTGTAGTTTCAAACACCCTAACAAGATAAAATATGTATCCAGCTAATTTTTTCACCAAATCGTGTATGGTTCAAAAAGATTTCGCATCCAATACCTCAACTGGTAATGCTTCTTATCAAAAGGCCTCCCAGGAACGTGTGTACAGGGAGAAGGAGAGGCATGTTTAGGGCACATTCCTGATGAAAGGGCTTATGCCCGAAACATTGACTTTCCTGCTCCTCGGATGCTGCCTGACCTGCTGTGCTTTTCCAGGGCAACATTTATCGATTCTGACCTCCAGCATCTGCAGTCTCACTGTCCAGATGCAGTAAAACATTGTTACGATTAAACCCGATACCCTTTTTCCCAGAAACAACATCATTTCATACCACTTGCTACATCTGCAGACTAACTTCATGGATCGGAGCAGAAGTTGGCCATTCGACTGCACCATTCCGAATGCTCAGGGCTGATCTGAATGTTGTGACCATCTTCTGGTCTGTTCCCAATAAACATTGACCCTCCTGTCCAGGAAAGATCATTCGAGGCCAGCCTTGACGAGCTTAAAAAACCACGTTTTTACTGCTCTCTGAGGAACAGGGCACCACAGATAGCATAACACGAAAGGAAAAGGAGCGTCCTTATTTCATTGCAGGACACATTATTTTAAAACTGTTTTAAACTAACATCAAATTGCCACCTTTTTTGAAACATAAAAACAGAATAATTAGGAATAGACTTAGACTATACAGCCCTCTAAACCTGTCCAACATTACCACTGACTCTTTCCAATCAAATATGTATTAAACTCATTCTCCGCTCCTGTCCCAGGAAGAGAATACCAGATAGCATAACACCACACGAGCATTAAAACAAAGGGAGCAGAATTAGGCAATTCGGCCCATCGAAGCTGAATGTCATTTAATATTGGCTTAGAGATTTCTGAACATCATTCTAGTGACTTCTCTCGATAACACTTGGTACCCTTATTCTACAAAAACCTGTCTATCTCTGGCTTATAGACACAAGTGCCTGCGTTTCTGAGTATCTGCGTGCGTGCGTGTGTGTTTGAAAATGTGTTTGTGTGTCTGTGTATTTGTGTGTATACATTTGTTCTTCCGTGTATTAGCCTCTGCATTTTATCTGTTTAAGTCTGTTTGTGTGTGATTGTGTATGTCTCTGTATGCCTCTACATGTGTGCTGGTCCATTTCGTTGCATGTGCTGTGAGTGTTTGTATATTGTGGTGTTTACATATGTCTCTCAGTATTTCTGTGTCTGCATCTTTCTGCAATGAGAAGAATTTGTTCTTTTGGGAGAGAAAGAAGCAGCGGAAAAGACAAAGCGGTTAAAGTCAGAATTGCCCTCCATAAAACATTGCTTCTTACTCAGTTGGTAGGAGGTGGATATTACAGAATCTTCATACGATTCATTCGGCGCTCTCCAGCTCGTGCAAGGGTCCTACCAACTTGGCGGGGAGAGGGGAGGGGGGAAAGGGAACGGATATCGGACACTCCCCCACCCAGCTTGGCCCTTTATGTCTTGATCCAGGCTGTTTATCCTGGAATGGGAGAAAGGGAAGTGGGGAATTAGCTGTTCGTACTGTTGTAGGTGGTAGTGGTGGTGGGGGGGAGGTGTTGCTGAAAGGTGAGTTGACTGGAGGGAGTCAGTCCACAGTGCAGAATCCATAAGGTGTTATTGGTGTGGGTGTATTGCTTGGGCGACAGACAAAATGATGGAAGGAAGGTGCTGAATTCAACAGTGAGATTGGAAGTACATGAACATTATTTGGAGATAGAGCATAAGCCTTGTTCGGGGGTAGGTGCGATAGCAGATATACGTTGAGAGTGAGGGAACAAAGAGAATACAGTTATGCTTATCCTGGTAGAACGAGGATACAGACGTCCTGGACATTTCTTCAGATCATCTGAGCGTCGAGGTGAACCTCAATGAACGTCTTCTCTAAGTCTGTCACTAATAATGCCACCGACTATGTCCCTCAGATCCCACAGAATCGGTTTGGGAGGATCTTAGCAATGAGAAACAAGCATTGGTGTGTTCTGCCGTGCAAATTTTGATTATCTTATGCTGTGGAAAATTGTTATTGTTGGTGCTGCAGTAATACTGAATTCTCTCACGTTACATCTAAACTGCATAAACTAAGTGTCTGCTAATGCTGTGAAAATTAAATTACAGAAGTGTGTATCAGCCAGCTGGAAGAGTGTGTTGTAATCCAAACTAGAGACAAGGTTAGTTTGGATTTGGTGATGTGTGCTCAGAAGGACTAATTAATAATCTTGTTCTCAGGAAATGTGAAATTAATACGTTGCATTTTACTCTGCATCTGCATATAATATCGAATGTTGAACATGAATGTCAAACATCAGGGAAGCCTGCAGGGTGGAGGGTCAAGTTCGCTCCAGTGAATTGGGAAAGTATAATATGGCATTCAGTGGGAGACAAGCAATGGTTGTGAGAGTCATAGAGTCCCAAAGCACAAAGGCAGACCCTTTGGCCCAAACTGGCCCATTCCGACCAAAATGTACATTCAGACTAAACCCATCTCCCTGCCATTGCCCCGTAACCTTCTAATCCTTTCCTATACATTAAACTCCATGGAATAGCTCCACAGTAAGCTGGAATTCAAACCAAAACTTTTGGTTGAGACTTTGACACACGATAAAGAACAGTAAAAACCAGGCACTATGTTCACTTATGAACTTGCTGTTGTTTCAGTAGGTTGGATTTCACATCAAATCTCCTCCCACACCAGTGCAGGTGAACAACCTCTCCCCACAGTGAGATGGCGCATGCACAGAGAGTCCAATTAACCACTTTAATCCAGGCCCAGTTTGGGAGCAAATGAAATTTCTCATCAGTGTCAACATATTGATGGGTCAACAGATTCTCAGAGATTTTAAGCCGCTTCCCACGTTCAGGGCATTTAAAAGACATTTCCGCTATGCGGACTTGCTGTTGTTATAATTCTGTCCCACACTCGAAACAGACGAACGGCCTTTCCCTCGTCTGACTGTATTTATGTTCTGACTAGGCAAATGATCTGGTGAAGCCCTGCCCACACGTACAACACGTGTACAGTTTCTCCACACTGTGAATGATGCTTTTCCCTTTCATGTTCAAAAGTGAATCATATTCAGGCAACAATCAACTGGACAACACCATCAGATACTGAAGTAATATTTACTTTTTAGCCTTCGCACTGTAAATCTTCTTTTCTAATGCACGGTAAATTCATTGATAAAGGAAAAACAGAAGCAATTGAAAGACAAGAAAGAAAAGATAATAAGATGCAAGAGCAGAAGTCGTCAATTAAACCTGTGCATTCTGCTCTCACCATTCAGTGTGATTGCAGCTGATCTGATAATCCTCAGATTCAAGTTCCTGCAACAGCACCTAACCTTTGAATACCTTGCTGATTAAAATCTGTTTCTCACAGTCTTAGAACATAGAACAATACAGCACAGAACAGGCCCTTCGGCCCACAATGTTGTGCCGAACATTTGTCCTAGCTTAAGCACCTATCCATGTATATATCCAATTGCCGCTTAAAGGTCACCAATGATTCTGACTCTACCACTCCCACAGGCAGTGCATTCCATGCCCCCACCACTCTCTGGGTAAAAAACCGACCCCTGACATTCCCCCCATACCTTCCACCTTTCACCTTAAATTTATGTCCTCTTGTAACACTCTGTTGTACCCGGGGGAAATGTCTCTGACTGTCTATTCTATCTATTCCCCTGGTCATCTTATAAACCTCTATCAAGTCACCCATCATCCATCGCCTTTCCAATGAGAAAAGGTCGAGCACTCTCAACCTATCCTTGTACGACCTATTCTCCATTCCAGGCAACATCCTGGTAAATATCCTCTGCACCCTCTCCAAAGCTTCCACATCTTTCCGAAAGTAAGGCGACCAGAACTGCACACAATACTACAAATGTGGCCTTACCAAAGTCCTGTACAGCTGCATCATCACCTCACGACTCTTGAATTCAACCCTCTGCGAATGAACGCGAATACACCATCGGCCTTCTTACAAGCTCTATCCACCTGAGTGGCAACTTTCAAAGAGCTATGAACATAGACCCCAAGATCCCTCTGCTCCTCCACCAAACTAAGAACCCTTCCGTTAACCCTTTATGCCGCATTCTTATTTGTCCTTCCAAAATAGACAACCTCACACTTGACAGGGTTGAACACCATCTGCCGCTCCTCAGCCCAGCTCTGCATCATATCTAACTCCCTTTGCAGCCGACAAATGCCCTCCTCACTATCCACAACTCCACCAATGTTCGTATGTCTGCAAATTTACTGACCCACCATTCGAGTCCCTCTTCCACGTCATTAATAAAAATTACAAACAGCAGAGGATGCAGAACTGATCCCTGCGGAACTCCACTTGTAACTGGGATCCAGGCGGAATACTTGCCATCTACCACCACTCTCTGACATCGAGCGGTCAGCCAGATCTCTATCCAACTGGCCAAATTTCCCACTATCCCATGCCTCCTGACTTTCTGCATAAGCCTACAATGGGGAACCTTATCAAATGCCTTGCTAAAATCCAGGTACACTACATCCACTGCTCTGCACTCATCCACATGATTGGTCACCTCCTCAAAGAATTCAATAAGACTCGTAAAGCAAGACCTACCCCTCACACATCCGTGCTGCCTGTCCCTAACCGAGCAGTGTCTTTCCAGATACTCATAAATCCTATCCCTCAGTATCCTTTCCATTACTTTGCCGACCACCGAAGTAAGACTAACTGGCCTGTAATTCCCGGGGTTATCCCTATTCCCTTTTTTGAGCAGGGCCACAACATTCACCACTCTCCAGTCCCTGGTACCACCCCCATTGGCAGTGAACACGAAAAGATAATTGCCAACGGCTCTGCAATTTCCTCTCTTGCTTTCCACATAATCCTAGAATATATCCCGTCAGGCCCACGGGACTTGCCTGTCCTCAAGGTTTTCAAAATGCCCAACATATCTTCCTTCCTAACAATTATCTCCTCTAGCTTACCAGTCCGTTTCACACTCTCCTCTTCAACAATATGGTCCCTCTCATTTGTAAATACTGAAGAAAAGTATTCATTCAAGACCTCTTCTATCTCTTCCGACTCAATATACAGTCTGCCACTACTGTCCTTGATCGGACCTACCCTTGTTCTCATCATTCTCATGTTTCTCCCATACGCATAAAAGGCCTTGGGGTTATCCTTGATCATATCCGCCAAAGATTTTTCATGCCCTCTCTTAGCTCTCCTAATCCCTTTTTTCAGCTCCCTCCTGGGAATCCTGTATCCCTCCAATGCTCTGTCTGATCCTTGTTTCCTCAGCCTTATCTAAGACTCCTTCTTCCTCTTTACTAGATATTCAACCTCCCTCGTCAACCAAGGTTCCGTCACACGACCATCTCTTTCCTGCCTGACAGGTACATACATATCAAGGACACGTCGTATCTGTTCCTTGAAAAAGTTCCACATTTCAATGACATCCTTCCCTGACATCCTATGCTCCCAACTTATGCTCCTCAGATCCTATCTTGCAGCATCTTATTTACCCTTCCCCCAATTGAAAAACCTACCCTGTTGCATGCACCTATCTCTCTCCATAACCAACGTGAAAGTCACAGAATTGTGTTCACCATCACTATAATGCTCACCCACTAACAAGCCCATCACTTGTTCCGGTTCGTCACCGAGTACCAAATCCAATATGGCCTCCCCTCTGGTCGGACAATGTACATACTGAGTTAGAAAAGCTTCCTGGATACACTGCACAAACACCGCCCCGTCCAATCTACTTGATCTAAAGAGCTTCCAATCAATATTTGGGAAGTTGAAATCGCCTATGACTACTACCCTGTGGCTTCTGTACTTTTCCAAAATCTGTTTCCCAATCTATTTCTCCACATTTCTGCTGCTATTGGGGGGCCTATAGTAAACGCCCAACAAGGTGACTGTTCCTTTCCTATTTCTGACTTCAGCCCATACTACCTCCAAAGGCCTTTCTGCAGCCGTTATACCATTTCTAATTAGCAACGCCACACCCCTCCTTTTTTACCATCCTCCCTAATCTCAGTGTAATCTTGGATACACTGAGCTGCCAATTTCGAGAGTGGCCTGCAGTAAATACTTCCACATATTCAGTCGGCTCGAAGACAAAGAAATTCCTCCATATCTTTCTTAAGTAGGTTATTGCTCACTCTGAGATTATGTTCTCTGGTCTTCGATTCTCAGACAAGGCGAATCATTCTCTCCTAAGTTATCCTATCATGTCCCTCATAATCTAATGTATCTCAGTAAAGTCTTGTTACATTATTCTACACTCCAATGAGTACAGGGACAATATTCTCAGTTTCATCTCCCAAGAATATCCTCCCATATCCAGGATGATTTGTGTTAAATTTCCCTGAACTGCTATTCCTAAAATAGGGGGACTAAATTTGTTCACATTAATCCAGCTCTGATCTGACTAATGCCATGTGTATTTTGAAAAAAATACATATGTCCCCATTCCGTTTAAATAAAGTGAAACAAAATTATTTAATTTCCCGATGACCTGCTGAAACTGGATGCTAACTTTTTATATGTCAGGTACAAGGAAGCGAAGTGCTTTGTATGCTGATGCTTTGTGATGTGTATTTCCCCACTTAATATTTATATCTGCCAAAACGCATAAACCTCTTTTTGTTTGCATGTTATATGCTGCTACATTTTTGTCCACTTGTTTATCCTAATTCTGTCCGTCCACAATGTTGCTGTGCTGCCCTCATTACTTGCATCCATATCTATTTTGTGTCATCTCCAAACTGAGCAACAGTACATTAACTTATGTTGTAGAGGTGATTAGTACATGTTGTCAACAGCTGTTGCACCAATATTGTTGGCTCCAGGAATCTGCAAGTTACAATTTACTATCATGAAAATGCCCTCATTAACTCGCTTCTCCATTCATTCCCGAATCCTCGACTAATACATACCCCCAACTGTGTTGGTTCAAGCTTCTATGCTTGTGAAGTGCTGTCATATAAAAACACCGTTCTGAGTAATTTTAGAAATTCAGATATATTCCATTTACTGCATTCCCCTTTATGTATTGTGCTTGTGACGATCTGAAAATACTTTTAAACGTGTTAGGTCTGATTTCGTCTGCACAAAGCCATGTGGAATCCATTTTATTCTGTAATGCATTTCTAATGCTCTGTTATTCCAACTTTAATCACAGACTAAGATTTTCCCAGTGGCAGATATGCTGTCAACCTGAGCTGAATTTGTCAGGCTGGACACTCACAAGACGTGACCATTGTTTAAAAAAGCTGTTGAGGAACAAATCAAAACGAAAGAGTATTCTATATCAGTCAGACAACTGGGTTCAAGTGAATTTCTTGTAGCGACTTCAATAAAGTGCAGAGCAGGAAGGGAAGAGGGGATATGAAATAATTTAATCTGCGAGGGCTGAAGATAATCCAAAGAGGGTCTACAAGTACATATCTGGCACGAGAACAACGCGAGAAATATTACCTGAAAGATCAAGGAGGTTGACATTGCTTTTGAGGTCAGCAGATGGAAGAGGCATTAAACGAATTTTTCACGTCATTTTTTATTGTGGAGACAGCAAGACCAAATGTTCACTCTCCATATGTGAAGAGGACGATACCTTTTCCGAAACTATTTGACCAAGCAGAAAGAATTTGAGATTCGGTGATGTTTCTAGTGGTTGGATTACATTCGACTCTGTCTGGCCTCATGCAACAAAGAGTCTACATGTTCTCAGGACTTGATTTTTAATACAACGAGCAGAGACTGTGTAGGCTTTGCCTTGTCGTACTGCAGCATCGGAGGTCGAAGATGACTTTATAGAGATTCATAAAATCAAGAGTGCTCTCGATAAGGCGAACAGCAAAGTTCGTTTTCCCTTGGATCCGGGAGATCAGACCTCGTAAGATTTACACCGAATGACAAGACACCCTTTTCACACAGAGGATGGCTTGCACATGGAATCAACTGCTAGATCAACTGGTACGTAGAGGTGTTGTTACATTATTTTATAAGACATTTGGTCGGTTAGATGAAGAGAAATTATTTAGAGGGATTCAAGCAAGGTGGAACAGATCAGTTTGGGAAGTCTGTTCGCCGAGGATATGTTAGACTTAAGGACGCTACAGAAATCGTGGAAATACATCCTGATAAACATTTCATATTACAGGAAAACAATTGCTGGACATCTCAGAAAATGTAAAGGTGTATAAAACTCCAGACCCTGGACTCGTGTCTTGTTATGAACGTGGTGTGAAAAAAAGAGTTGAAAAGCTTGCAAGGACACAGAACAATCTGTTCTGACCAAGGGAACAATGTGATATTTGTTTGAAACAACCAGCAGAGCTGGATTGCCATCAGCTTAAATTATGAATCAAGATCCAAATTCAAAATCAGGTGTGAACTTCAGGTTTTGATAATATTAAAGCCAATGAAATAATCCGATGTTTTGGGGTATAAATCAAGACATTTTCAACAGCTAGGACTGCGTCAGAGACGTCCAGCTCAAGAGATCCAACAAATGTACCTTCCTGGAAATATGTTTGCAAGGCAGAACATCGAGGAAAACCTGGTGAGAATCTTCCCAGAAAAATCCACAAAATGAGACTTGAAAAAGCTGAGTGGTTTTGAACCATGATTACTTTTTAAATCATTATTGGGAATCTTTTAGAATCGGAATATTATTGGGGAGTGGAAGGTAAAAGATGGGTTTAAGGGAAACTAGCTGTAAATAGTTGTTAGTTTTCATACTCTGTTAGACATAAAGAAAAAAAGTTGATATTTTCCCTTTAAATCGTGACCTTTGCGAAACGTTTTGACTATCGACTTTTCACAGATTACAGCACGGGGTAAATATTTTTCTGTGTTGCTGGTTTCAATTAGCATTGAGGTTTACCCTGTTTTTGAACTGAATCCCAAAGCATTATGTGAGGTAAGCACGGAAATTGCAAGATTCTTTGCTGAAATAATTGTGTCATCTCTAAATATGGGTGTGATTTAAAATGACTGGACATTGACGAACCTTGTTGAAGAATGGATACAGGGAAAAGACTGGAATCTCCAGGCTTGTGACTTTGAAATTGGTAGTTCGCAAGTTTTTTGAGGTGGTTTTGGAAGATAGCATTTTCAGAGTCCAGGAAATATAGGGGATCATCAACATGGTTTAGTGAGGTGGAAACTGGGTCTCACAAATTTCTGTGGTTTTGATCAAGTAGGCAAGAAGATTGATGAGGCAAGAACAAATATCTTTGCTTACTTAGGCTTTAGGAAAGCGTTGAACTAGATTCATCATGGAAGACTAACGAGTAAAGTTAGATCAGATGTGGTTCACAGTGAGTTTGCAAATTGGATACAAAAATCAATTAACAACAAGAGAAAGGGTGAGGTTTTGGTGTGTTGTTTATCAGACTGGAGGCTTGTGACCGGCAGTGTTCCACAGAGATCAGCGATGGCTCCTTTGTTTGTGACTGATGTAAATGTTTTAGATGACAATATGGAAGGCAGGGATCATCAGTTTGTGGTTGTCACCAACATGAGCAACATGCATTTCATGTGATGACAGCAGAAGTCTTTGTGTGTACATGAAGAACATTTAAAAAGGCTTTTGGCCAAATACATGGATAGCAAAGAATTAGAATAATATAGTCCAAGTGCAGAGAAATGCGATTAATGTGGACCGGCATTATGATCAGTATGTACCGGTGTGCACCAAACGACCTGTTTCTGTGCTGACGGACGCTACAACTCTCCATGGTAGTAGAGTCGACAGTGAAGAAGGTTATCTGAGGTTATAGAAGATTAAAAGAGACATTGATCATTCGGGTATATGATTAAATGAATTGTAAAGAGAAATTATCTTGAGCAAATGTAACGTACTGCAGTTTGAGTTATAAAGGCATGTAGTACTTGTACAATTACAATTACTGCTTTGAATAGTCCTGCGCAATAGACACGTGAATAAGTCACGTTTGGACTTTGGAAGTCGTGTCACATATCGTCAGCTTCGTTAAAATGCTGTTAGACGCTTTCTTGCGTTGCTCAGTGTTGAAGTTGGGACGTTATCCTAAGGTTGTCCAGGCTGTTAGCGAGGCATCTTCTGTATTGTGTCTATGTTCTGGTTTCCAAGTCAGACAAAGAAGAATATTAAGATGGACAGAGTTAAGAAGAGATTTACCAGTATGTTGCTAGGAATGAAGGGATTGAGCTGTAAGGGGAGGCTTGATAGGCTGGGACTTCTTTCAAAGGTGCATAGGAGGTTGACGTTTACCGTATAAATGTTTTTAAAAATCCTGAGGGGTACAGATTAGCTCAAATGTAACGGTGCTTTCCTTCTTTGGGGTATTTCAGGACGAGTGGGTGTATTTTTAAGGTGTGGGGACAAAAGTGAAAAAAAGACATGAGGTTCAATTTGTTTTATTTTACATGGAATGTTTCCTGTGCAAAGTTCTAGAGGAAGGAGGAATGTGGATAATGTTACAGCATTTAAAAGACACTTAGATAAGTGCATGAATAGGACATGTTAAGAGACATATGGGCACAGCACACGTCGTTGGTACTACGTTAGTTTCGGTAAATGGTAGCATGGACTGTTTGGAACAGTGATCTGTTTCAATGATGTCTGAGTCAATGACTCAATTTATTTGAAATTTACAGAGTGCTGAGAGGCCTGTGCAGAGCCAATGTGGCAAAGATGTTTCACCCACTATGATACACTAGAACCCGAGGGCACAGAGACAAAGTGAAGAGATAACAATTTGGAAATGAGTCGTGGAGGAATATCTTCAGTCAGAGAGTGGGGATTCTTTGGAGACAGTTGCTGTAGAGGGCTGCAGGGCCCCAATTCAATGAGCAAATGCGTGACACGGTGGTTCATTGGTTCACACGGCTGCCTCATAGCACCTGGGTCCCATGTCCGATTCCAGCCTCGGGCGACTGTCTGTGTGGAGTTTACACGTTCTCCCTGTGTCTGTATGTGTTTCCTCCGTGTACCCCAGTACCCCCAACAATCTAAAAGATATGCACTTCACGTGAATTGGCCATGCTAAATTGTCCATAATATTAGGTGCATTAGGCAGGGGTAAACATAGGGTTGGGATGGGTTGATCTTCGGAGGGTTGTAGTGAACATGTTGGTCCGAAGGGCCTGTTTTCATCCTGCAGGGAATCTTATCTAATAATTTCAATTCAGATTAAAATAGCTCAGGATATTTTCCCACGACCCAATGCCCTCTGCGCCATGTCAACAGAAGTTTCACCGAGCGAGTTTGGAGCTCGCAGCCTCGGCGTTTCACGCGCCTCTCTACCTTCACAGTAGGACTGCATGCTCATGGAGTTTGTCACTGGCAGGAAAAGTAGATATCCACTCGTTCATTCCACTCTCAATTTCCAATCGGATCTTCGCCACTGCGTACACAGTTACACTGAATCCAGACCTGGGAACCGGTGTGATGTGAGTGTGCAATAATAGTTTCTTCCTTGTTACGATGTGAAACTTCATGTTTATTGAAACCGATATTTCAACAATATTTGTTAACTCTCGCCTGTACATGTAATCTTTTATTGAAATCTATCGAATTCAGTCTTCAACATTCTCAATGATGGAATCTCCACAGTCACTCTGTATATCCAAGGTGACGATTCAATCCAGTCTCAGTGGGCTTTCCTGTTGTGCATGTGATGTGGTTCCCCGACTATCTCTGCCATTGCATTAAAGGCTTTTTGTATTGTGCTTTTTCATGGAATCGAATAGTGGTCCGTCCTCTGCGTTGTGGACAAGCAACCTCCATTCAAATCCGAGTATCTGTAATGAGCATTTGTTCCATGTTACTCCACATAACCTGAGCAAAACAAACGCAGAAAGGACACAATCAATTTTAAGATGAAAATACTCACTCAGGTGTTGGTTTTAATGCTTCAAGCCGCCACTCTCAGCATCCAATCTCGGAGATTTTTCTCCCTTTGACAATCACTGTTCCCCCTTTCCATCCCTCCTCCCATGTGACTGGGGCATTGGAAAAATTAACAATCACTTTCACATTGATACCGTTAAGTCTTTGCTGCAGCTGTCACTCTTGTTAGGTGAACGTGACCCAATATCACCATCAGGACCATTAAGCCCCTGAATGCTATCAGACAATGTGGTTGGGTTTTGAATCCTCACGTATAGTGTTTTATTTGCATGGATCAGAGATCATTGGAGCATTGGGTTCATGAAAATGGCACAGAACAGTATCGAGGGAATGACTTTATTGGAAAAGACCAATGTCTCTCGTCTCCACACATCATTTGTCTCTCGCTAGATAATTGCGTATAATTTTACAATTCACATGACAACTGTGGAAACGATGCAGAAGTGATTTACCAATATATTATCTGGATTGAAGAACTTCAACTATTAAAGAGTTTAGACAGACATGCGTTGTTTTTCTGAAAGCAGGCGAAATTGAGATGAGACAGTATTGAGATGTACGAAATGATGAGCAGTTTGGATTATGTACAGTTAACGAAACATTTGCTGGAGGGATCAATCACCAAGGAGCCATAGATTTAAGATAAGAGTAAAAAGGTTTGGGTAGCTGCACATAAAAAAAGTTATCAGACAACGAGTGGTTGGAATCTGGAACTCACTGTCTCTAAGTGTTGGAATGGCAGAAATGCTCAGAAAATTCAGAGATATTCAGGTGTAAATTTGTAATGTTAAAAGCACACAACGTCAAACGATAAGAAATTGGATAAGGATAATCAAGCAGTTATTTTGTCAAGAGCACGCACAAGTAGCTTGCAAGAGCAGTTCGCTCTGACGTCCACTGGAATATAGCATTTCATATGTTCAGCTGTCATGTGGGATGCAAGGGTTCATTTTCCCGCTGGGGCGGCCCTGACTGTTTCAGGGTTTCAAGGTTTGTATAAAGATTTGTAGTTCCAGTGAAGTTTGCAGATGGTGTGGGGATGTTCTTTAGTGTTGGGAAGTTGGTTTGCAGCAGTTTCCTGCCCTTTCTCGGTGACATCCTCAAGGCTGATGAGACTCTTATGAAGCTCTACTGTCCTGTAGCGTTTCGAATTGGTGTGATTTCCTTCCCACTACTTTCAGTTGCTGCTTCTTGTCGTTCCTTGCAGGTCCCGGTATGTTACGTCCAGGTCAACATGTTCTTTGATGGAGTCATTGGATGAGTCTCGTCATTCTAGAAAATCTCTGGCTGCCCACTATTGTCCAAATATTGTTGTGTTGTTCTGGTCGAATTTGTTGACCTCATCATGTCTGTGCATTGCCACTCTGAACAACTGATTGTGGTGTTTCCTGGATCCTCCAGAAACCCTTTGCAACAATAGATATTCCCGCAAATTCCTTGCAGACAAACAACGTTAGGAGGGCACCCAACACATCAAGCAAAAATGACTCGGAACGGACAGCCTTTGAGGACTCGGATCTATGAGAGAATATAAACCGAAAGCCACACTTAGACAACAACACACCAGAACAATGGACCCATCATGTACAATACAAATATGGTCAAACAATGTTGCACATAGTGAGAGCAGGGAACATTATTCAGGACAGACAATTCATGACACGCATTCATGAAGATCTACTTGTCACTGAACACCACTGCCTGGTGTCCTCAATAGGTTGACACATTACACTGAGTGTTGCTGATTCTGCGGCTGGAAGCTTGAATTGTTTGACAGTCTGCAGGAATGGAGACGGTGTTGTTGGAAAAGTACAGCAGGTTAGGCAGCATCCAAGAAGCAGGAGAATGGACATTTCTGGCAAGAGCAAGTCATCAGACACATACCCAAAACATCGATTCTCCTGCTTGTCAGATACTGCCTGACCTGTTGTGTTTTCCAGCACCGCACCGTGGACTCTGATGTCCAGTATCTAAAGTCCTCATTTTCTCCTCCGTTTGCAGCAGTTGTTGGTTCCTTGAGTGAGGGATCAGTTGATATAACCAATGTAAAATTCGATTGCTGATTGATAAATATAACCAAGTCCACAGCTCAAAAGCGTGTTTCTGTTGGTTCTCAGGTGCCGTTCCTGGCACGGCCTCTGACACTGTAATTATTTTGGGTTTCCTGGCTGTTCGATGTGTGCTTCTGTGATCACACAGTTGCTAGTACTCTGGAGAGCGGCTGAAGTTAGCTGCGTTCGCAGCCTAGATGCAATTGATGCGGTTTGGTTCGTTCTTGATTTGTGCAACAGGAGCACATTGATGAATCAATTGATATTGCAAGAAGGCAGACAGGCGTGGAAAATGTCGAGGTTCTGGTGATATTTGCATAGTGTTTAGAAATTACCTAGATTCAGGAGAAAAGAATGTTGAATTCTTCCGAGTCGTGTTGAAGAACCGTCTGGGAAACAAGTCACCAGCGGTGTGGTTTACAAGCACACTCACAGTAACCACAATGGGAAATAAAACATACAAAAAATGAGGAAAACAGACGAAGGATGACAGTAAACATGGATGACCAGACTTTCACTCCCCAGCTCCCCCAATTCCCACTTCCAGCTCCATTATAAACAAATTTTAGAGAGCCATAAGCTTCAAAGTTGTCCATTGGAACGACTCAATTCATTCCTTTGTGTTCGATTAGGCTATTTGTTTCATGGTTTTTTTTACTTACCTTGGAAACCATCTCTTTCATTGTGAGCATTCGGGAAGGAAGCCATCCTTATTGTCAGAGAAAAATATGATACTAAACATGTTTGTGTCAGGCATGAGATTCCTCTGTCTCACACGTTTCTTTTACTTTCGCTCGATTTTAATAGTGTTCTTTCTTTTGACTTCTCCGACCAAAGTACATGACCTCATAATGCCGACATGAAACTGCATCTGACAAGTTATTCCCCATTCATTCAACCTATCTATATGCCTGTGCGAAATGCCACGTTCTCAACATAATATGCGCTCCCACGAGTGTGAATTGTCAGCACATTTGTGCACATTTCACTCTACCACTTGCTCCATGCTATTAATAGAGAGATAATTGAAGGCTGATATATACTGAGTCTTGCCAGACATCTGCTGAAAATACTTCTACATACTTGCTACCCTCTGAACGTGAGAACATCCTCCTCATCTGTGTCTTAGTGGGTAACACCTTCCCCTGAGATTAGAACCTCCAGTCCTGCACTATTCTGGATATAAACTAGAGAGGAACAAACGCTTAAAGTAAAGCATAATCTCACTGGCGTCTCCAGGCCCAGTTCTGAGTGGTCTTTGTTGACCTCTGGTTGAACAAACTGCCCTGATTAGCACTTTAGTTTTGGCAATGACACATCTACTTCAAAGTTACTTCAGTGTCTGTGACTGAAATGGATCTGAAAGGCGCTGTAAAAATGCAAGAACATCTTTGTTACTCGACCATTGCCATATTGTTAATCTCTCTGCTCATGGAAATGGATCTTTCCCCTCCACTCTATCTCTCATCAATACAGAACATGTTTTCCTCACTGTTGATTTTAAATGATTTCCTGTTGGATGAGTTATCCCTGCAACTCCAGAAAACACGTCTCAACAACTCGACGTTTTCTCAGGTCTGCTCAATTGTTGACATGAAGGAAACTAGTGTTCTGAACGAGAAACGGATCTGACTCAAAATGTGAGCTCTGTTCCTCAATCCACAGATAATAACAAACACATGGTGTGTATGTGTTTATTTGATACACGTTGTGTTTTCCCTTAAACGTCTTCGCTCCTCGTCCTTTGGTCAGTTGCCCTGGTCAGGGGAAGCCGTTCCTCCTGACCATCAACGGCCCATCCACACCACTTGCGCCCACGTCATTGTAAACATTCCCAAGAAATCTCCCATTAAACTTCGTTGCTCCAAACAAAACATTCCCAGAGTCGGGAACCTCACCACAAAGTGAGATTCATTTATCTCCGGACATAGTGCAAAGCAGAGGGTTGTGAAGAGATTCTTGGAAAGTTTTGCCAATTGGCAGGTGGGGAAACTGTCAAGAAGCAAAGTAGAAATCCTAGTCTCGAGTTTTTTGAATCTTTATATATTCCTTGGGAAGCGGATCCAGAGGTGAATGAACGATGAACTGTTCGACTGTGCAGAGACTGGTTAGAAATCTTTCTGTGCTTGCGGAGGCCAGTGCTTTCACTCTGATGCTCTCGGGACATGAACTGATCTGTGACATTGAAAAGATTCTCGTTCCTGCACGTCAAGACGTTAAATCTCATTTCAGCTCCGGGATAATGAGAAAACACGGTCACAGACAAGACACTGAAAGGCTGGAAGAGTCCCGGTCCCGGTTGGAGGAGAACTGGTTCCTGGTGTCATGGTTATGTCTTTAGAGGGTGGGAGCACACTATTCCCATGTCTTCAGAATGAATTTCCAAAGATTTATTTTCGAAAGGTAAAGCTAATTAAGGAGTATTTTCTATGGGGGAGGAGCAGACTAAAGATTGCATTCGGAGATCATTGACGCCTTTGGCTCATCAGTCTATGTGGCGATGTTAGTCAGTGCGTTCGGCTCTTCACTAACAGGTGCTGTTCTCCCACAACCCAGGAAGGGAGCGACAATCACACCATCCTTTTTTCTTCAGCTGCACAGTTCCGGGGTTTTACCGTGGTCAGGAATATGTTCGTCATGAGGCACGAAGTGAGTTGGTCCCGGTTTTAGGAGAGCTGGTTCCCGGTGACATGACTGTGTCAACAAGGCGTGGGATCAGACTGTTCCCATTTTCCACAACGAATGTCCCAGGATTCATTTTGGAAACGTCAAACCAATCGAGGGCAATTGTCATTCTACGAAGGTCAGGCGAATTCTTGAATTCACTAACAGTCTTCTTTATGAGATCCTGCAAGGGGCTTGCAACAAGGAACTCCCCAGTCTCTGGGGAACAATTAATTCTCTCGTTCGGCTGTTAACCGATAGGGTGTTGCCACGCATGGAGCGGTCGCTGTTCGTGTCCATCCGAATCCTTTCGTAGGTTCGAGAATATGCTCCCAATCGGAAAACCTATCCAATGAGGAACGACAAATGCGTTTCTTTATTGTTTAATGGCTAGTAAAGTGCTGCAGATGCTGGGAATCTCTGACAAAAACAAAAACTGCTCAAGGAACTCGGCAGGAATGGAAGACCCTGTGAGAAAAACAGAGTTCTGAGAAACTCCTGAAGAAGCTCTGAATCGTTGTCTCTGTTTCTCTATCTCCAGATGCTGCCAGACATGCTTAGTTTATCTTGCAATCTCTGTCTTTGCTTCTAAATGAATGATAGTTTGAAATATCGAGATTGATTACACAGACCAAACATATCTTGATATTTTACCCTGTCGAAGCTGTGGTGATTCAATTCAAACAAACCTAACAATGATTGCCTGTCCCTCAGCTCCACAGGGAGGGAGAACTTGAAACCAGTTTAGTAACGTACTTCTGCAGGTGTGGCCAAGTGATTGAGGCGATGGGCGTTAAATCCACTGTGAGTTCCTCATGCAGTTAAGCATTTTGCTGACTGTAATTGAGAGTCGAGAGTAATCTAGAAGTGTGTTTGTTCTCTGTTTTTTTGTTTGAAATTCAAATCGCAGGATGAAGTAAAATGCATATAACCCAGATAAGGAAGCTTGGGAAACTGCAACCAACCGCCTGTCATGATTGAAAAGGCAGAAACCTCCAAAGCATGAAAGACCCAGAGAGTCGAATACTTACAGTGCTGAATTCGTTTGAGCCTTTGAACAAAGTGCTGCCAAATGAGGTAAGTACAGTTCAGGGGATTGTATTGGAATGTGCAGACTTAGTGGGCCAAAGGGCATTTTCTGTGCTCGACGCATCCATGGCCAGCTGAGAAAAACTCAGTTTGTGAAGGAACAGGACATTGTTTGCAAAATTCCCCTCGGCGAGGAAGGGGTCGAAGCTACTTTCTGTCAGTCACGGTATTCATTGGAAGATTTCAATTGGTAATAACTGGTACGCTGCCCATTGGTGGAATCAGTCTATACAATAATCAGGACATGAACCCGTGGTGCCTTATTGCCCTGCCGTGAGCAAGCCCTCGCAGCTTACATTCCCTGATTCTGCTTTTGAAATAAAGATCACTTTCTCAATGTGTCTTAATTTGTATCAAAGAGCTCATTGATCTCGGGACTAGACATGAAGAGGAATCTGGAGGTGTGACAGGGACAGAAACAGAACGAGACCAGACGAGACGTGAAAGTGTCTAGAGTTTGCCGTGTGTCAGTAGTTTTAGTGAGGAATATTTGCTGGGCGCTATCCTGTCAGATTCCAGGAGCAAGATGCCTTGATTTGGTGGGATTTGTGTCACTGAAAGTTGCACATGCGAAGCGTGTGGGACAATGTCAGCTCAGTATCCTCTTCATATCGCAGCTCACAGCAACGGTTCATAATTTTTCGAGAAATGGCTTGTATTCCACTTAAAACCGCCTTTCACCAGAGAAACCTGTGGATGTAAAGCGCATGGATTGGGTATAATGATGAGGACTTTGTCACTGTCGGGGAATGTGCCAGTGTGTTTGCTTCTGTGTTTGAACATGACAATACGTTCCTCAAAGGTGTTGCAACCCAGTCAACCGTCAGTACCATTGTTGTGTCATTTAAGCTCACAGAGCGAAACTCGTTGACATTTTCCCTGGAAAGTCAGAACACTCAAAGTTATGGGGCAAATGCTGCAAACTGGGACGAGAATAGATGGCCGTCTGATAACCTGGTCTGTACGATGGACTGATGGCCCTTCACTGTCCCGCCCCAACCCCACTCCCCGACGCTTTAAAAACTCGAGGACTGAGAGAGGAATTGACCTGATGAGAAAACCTCTTCAAAATCTTCCATTAGCTTCTTATTGTTCCTTTTCAGACAAATTTTGCAAATTACTTACCATGCTTTTTATCTTCTCACCTAAATCATTTATTTAAAATTTAAAAATGAATGTGGGCGAAGCATCGATCCTTGTGGAACACCATCAGTAATAGTACTCCAATCTGAAAGCTACTTTCCACGGGTATTCCCAGCTTCCTGCTGTTAATCTAATTTGATATTGAATTGGAAGTCTCACCGAACTCTCTGTGATCTCACTTTTTGAATCAGGCAAACCTGTGGAACCTTTAAAAAGGTTTTTATTAAAGTTCAAGTGAGCAATATCTACCACCTTGTCCGGATCAATCATATTAGTTATGCCCTCGAAAACTCAGTCATGTTTGTGAGGTACAACTTTCCTCACACAAAAACATTCTAGTTATTCCCATTTATTCTTTTGATCTCCAAATACATTTAAATTCAATCGTTTATAATTGCATCCAATAATTTACATAAGACCATCTTCAGAAACACAGGTCTATCGTTCCCAGGATTCTCCATGTCACCCTTTCTTAATAGAAGCACAAAATTAGCAACTCCCAATGTTTTTGGCGCCTCACTCATAGTAATAGCTTACACAATTATTTCTACGAAAGGCCCAACAGTTTCATTCCCTAACTTGCCACAAAGTTCTGGGATACATGAGATCAAATCCCAGACAAATATCCTTCTTCATATTTTCCAAGTCCTCCAGCACTTGCCCTTTACAATGGAAACGACTTTATAAACATCAATATTTAGTTGTAGGGTTGATTTCCTTCTCCACGAAGTGAACATTATATATCTCTCCATCTGCTGAGGTTAATAACAAAAGTGAGCTCTTTCAACTTATTTCGTCCTATTTCGTCTCTAGGTATTAATGTACTTGTGGAATCTCTTTAGATGATATTCTTAACGTTACGTGCGAAGGTGATCTGACATTCTCGCTTGACCTTTATGATTCCTCTTTAAGAATGCCGATCCCCTCCTTATATCATTAAACAGATTCAATTGAAATCATATGTTTACATGGAAATTGTGACCGTTTTTTTGAAAAAGAAATTAATAAGACAAAAGCCTTAATCCCTGCGATCAATCTTGTCCGAATATAATACCTGCCATGTGGAAACAGGCCAGTCGGCCCAGGAAGATTCCTTTAATCCTGCAACAGTCATCACACCCAAACTCACACCTCTACCCAATTCCTGTAACTCAGCATTCCCCATGGCCAAAGAAGGTCACCGACACATCTTTCGTCTGGGGAGGAAATCCAGGCAGAAACGGAGGGGATGTGGAAACTCCAAACACACCGTCGTCTAAAGTAGAAGTTGCCCATTATTGAGCAGTTTGTCATACTGCACCTCGCCAAAAGCCTTTTGGAAATTCCAGCTGGTCACCTCTACAGGGTCGACTTCGTCTTACTTGCTCATTATCTCCTCACAGATGTCTAATATATTTTTCAGAATTTGCTTCCCCTTGAGAACCTGTGCTGATTCTTCAAGTACTCGGTAAACCCATCCTTCCAATGACATTTGACAATGAATTTAATATAAAGCTGATTTATTTGATTTTTATCCAGAATATCAAAACTTTTCTTACAGATCTGAAAATGATGAACAACAAGGTTAAATCGCTGTTGAGCGGGGTCGATGAGTGAGTGAATTCTTTCCCTTAGTGGGATCCCTCTTTTGTCTCAGCAGGGTCGATGAGTGAGCTAACTGTGTTTCTCACATGGAGCAATTAAATGCTTTCTAGCCCACGGCAAACTTGCTGGTGTACTGAGAGTTGAGATGAATTCTTGAACCTATTCCTAGAATAACTACACTTGAAACGTCTCCCACATTGTGAAAATGTCGAAGGGGCATCAGTTCTACAGAGACTGTTAAGCACATCCCACGGACTATATATTTGATAGGTCTCTCTTCAATGTGAAGACGTTAATGATAAACTGCCCCCTGGAACTTTTAGAGTGAATAATGTCTTTCCACAGTGTGAACACGTTGATGACACGTTCGTCCCCATGAACTTGTGTAGCACTTCCTGCAGTCAGGGCATTTAGAAAGACACGTTAATATTGTGAGAAATGTGATGAGCCATCCGGTCACTCGGACTTTTACAGCAGGTCCCATCGATTTAGAAACGAAGATGTCCCTCCTCCCGGGTGAGCACGTAGTTCAGACGGCACGTCTCCAGAATTCTTAAAAGGTCTCTCATTCATGTGAGCATATTTCTCAGAGATGAAGAACACAGAGGTTTGATAACATTTTCCAAAGTCTGGCGAGATGAAAGGTTTCTAATTAGTATGAGCGTTGTGCTGGACGTTTTAAAGTATTTTCGGCAGTCCAGACTTTGAAATGGTTTCTCCTCATTTTGAACGAGCAGGTGCTGCAGCAGGTCAGAGACAGAGTGAATCCCTTTCCACACTCTTAGCAGGTGAATTGCTTTTTCCTGGAATCTTTGCCTCCATGGGAATTCAGCTCAGACAAGGAAATGAATACGCACATTTCCATAGACTTTCCTTAGTATGACTGCATTTGTGGTTTGTGAGCTCTGATGATGGGTAGAACCATTGTCCACACACACAATAAGAGAACGATCACTCTCTCACTGTAACCAGAGGTGTTTTTTTTCCCTTTCATGTTCTCTCTCTGATCAAGTTCTACTTGTGATAAAATGTGCGACTTTATCAGATCACGGTGGAGAGATTGGTTTGTAAATCTTCCACTTCTAATATCCTGCGAAATTGATGTTATCCAAATATGAGTGTGGGAAAGCAACTTTCACAAGACTCTGGATACTTTCTAAGATATGGTCGGAGGGTGATGGATTTTCGACACTTAGAATGTGACCAGAATTTCGTCAGAATCTTTCATGCACACAGCATCCACCACAGAGAGCAAATAGATCTGCAGGTGGATATAAACACGATCACCTCCCTGTTCCTTCCAGGTCAAACGCGGTCCTGCCTTGTCTGACATGCAGTTCTGTTGGAGCAGACATTTCTTGGTATTGCATCATGGCAAAGCTGAGGACTCTGTCTTCAGTCCCCAAATCAAAATCCGCTGACTCGCTCCTGAGTCGAAAGTGTGCTGCTGGAAAAGCAAAACAGGGCAGGCAGCATTCAAGGAATAGGAGAATCGACGTTTCGGGCAAGAGCCATCATCAGGAAATAAGCTTGTAAACCGAGGGGGTAGAGAGATAAATTGGATTGGATAGGGCTGGGTCAAGGTAGCTGAGAGTGTGATAGGTGGATGGAGGTGGGTGTAGTGGTGATTGGTCGCAGAGCAGTGCGGAGAGGACAGGTGGGAAGGAAGATTGAGATATAGGACAGTTCATGAGAGCGATAGAAGCCCAGGACCTGCATGAATTGGGCTAATTGGGAGGAAGAGTTGAAGTTTTCGGCCACGGGTCAGTGATATTGTTTGTTAATGGTGTCCGCGGGTGTTTTCTGAAGCGAACTGTTATTAGGTATCCTATTTCCACAATATAGGTAGACTGCATCAGGAGCAATTGATACATTCAATGACATGTGTGGAAGTGCAGGTAAAACTCTAATGGATGTGGAAGGCTCCTTTGGGGCCTGCGATAGAGTGGAGGTGTGGTTGGAGGTTTTGCAAATCCCGCGTTGGAATGAGAATGGGGCGGGAGGGGAGGGTGGTTTGGTGAGGGGCGTGCACTTGACAAGGGAGTCGTAGAGGGAATGATCTTTATAGAAAACGGATAGCGGTGGGGAGGGAAACGCATCTTAGCTGGCGGGGTTCATTTTCAGGTGGTGGAAATGTCGGAGAATGACATGATGTCTGCGGACGTTGCTGGAATTTAAAGTGATGAATAAGCTCTGTCCTTGTTGGAGGGATGGGTTTTGAGAGTGGAGTTGTGGCAAATGGATGAGATGAGCTGGAAAGCATCATTGACCATTTGCAAGGAGAAAATGCCTCGCCACTGACTCCATCTTCTCCCTGGCAACTGTCTGAGTCTGAACGAGTCACGTCATAACCTGAGTGACATCCTTCACCGTGCTTTGTGCTTTCAACCACATATCCCCATCGTCACCATGTCAGCCTACTTACACCTCATTAACATCATTAACTCTTCCAAGTCTCCGCTCTTCTGCAGCTCAAACTCTCATCCATTCATTTGGATTAAACGGTGGTAACACACTTCCATCCATCCTCTCAAATTCCCCCTCTGCTCTGGCCGAACTCCCTCTGCCTCTATTCAAGGGTGTACTTGTGTTCAGTTCAGTGTTTCATTGTTCCTTACCTGAATGATATTTTTACCACTGCACATTTTCCCAAACGTGCACTGCGGCCTTCAAAGCTTTATCTTTCCACACGGGCTCCCACATGCTGGAAGGGCAAGGATTGCGGGTTATTCATCCAAAGATGTAGTCCTGAGATCTTTCAACAACTGCTGCGCGTGGGAGTATTAACAACAAGGGCTGTTCACCCAATACCGGGCAGCTAAATACCAACGTTTTTATCATTTCTGCAAACTAATTGACTGTCTTCGCTCTGTCTGTCACTGTCATGTCCTCCAGCCCACTCAAGAGCAATTAGTGTTGTTCAATAAATGCCAACCCAGCCAGTGAACACGACACTCAAGATTTTGTTTTAAACTGCATTCTCAGATACCTGCATAGCCTGGAATTCCAATCTCCGGAGTATGTTCGATTTGAACTGTTCCACGTTTGGTACTTCAACATTATCAACCAAGGTCATAAATTGTGAAATCTCTTCACCACGTAAATCGCACAATGCTATAGGAAACGAATTAGTCAACAACGGAAGAAGAAAAACTGTAATCTTTGTTGAAACGAAGGGCAATTAATTGCCATCAAAACTACATCGTGCCTTTCACATAATGGAAACTTCAAAGCTGTTCCCCTGGAGGGAGTTTAAACAAATTTTGATCCCGGTCACATTATGAGATATTGGGAAGCTGACAAAGTGTTATATCAAACAAGTGATCAAAGAAATTGGTTTCAAGTTGTGTTTTAAAACAGAAAACGAAGCTTGCATCACGAACCTCAGACGACGGAATTTGCTGTGCTAGAGTTCATCATTTTCTGTTAGTCAGAAAAAACACTTTCCACGCTGGTGGCTCCATAGCTCAGAGGTCTTATCAACCATTGGTCGTGTTTTCTAATCTCGCTTGGGCCTTGCTGAATTTGTTTACAACTGTTGCAACAAACATTCACAGAAGCATTTTCCGTGCTGCTTGTAATTATTTCTGAGGGAACATCGTGAAGTGATTTTCCCCACGGACTAGGCCTCATCTGCTTGACTTTCGAAATCCCCCTCTGTGTTTCTACTTCGAGGAACACAAGGACGACAAGCGTCTGATGCCAAGAATGCTCTCGTTTAGCTGGAAGAGCAACGTGATACAGTCGAAACAGTAAAGTAACGGTGTAATAGTGGGGAAGGAAAACATATAGCTGAATGCTTCCATTCCTTATGTAGAGGCAGGAATCTGCTGGAATCCAAATGAAACAGGTAGGATGATGGAAGAGCACGGCTCGCCAGGCTACCTCAACAGGTGGAGAATTCAACGATTAGCATGTACCAATTATTCACGACGGTGCCAGACCTCGAAGGACAGTCGCCTGCCTGTTTACCCCTTTGCTTATGCAAACAGAATCGGGTTTTAAAGCCCGAAGTGAAGAAAGAAGAGGCAAACAGTTCAATTCCTCATTTTCTGAATGTTGGCCTCTCCTAAGGCCTTTGTCATTCTCACAAGATGTGTCTGTATATTTCCCTCTTTGGTTGAAAATGCGGTTCAGTTCTGCCGCAGCTCATGATCAAATTTAAGGGTATCTGACTTCAGTCTCATTCGCTTCTTCATTTGAGATTAAACCTTTGCAGGGAACGTCTCTTTAAGATGAACACTTCAGAAGTCAGGCTGCGGGCTACTGGAAGCTGGAAATTAGAATGGCTGGATGTTTGATGGACTGGCATTGACATATAATGCATTATTCTGTGCTGTAAAAGCTCGGTGTCACGAATAGTATTTTGGAAGAAATGTCTCATCGCAGGAAAAAAACGATGCTGTTCAGAGAAGATGCAATTGCACCTGCCGTCCTAAATGTCAGCTAGTGGTTAAAATGCAGCACTATCACCGCTGTGGATTGGTGAAAAGTGAAGAAAAGCAGTCATTTCCCAGTCAGTGGTTGATCCATTGTGTGACAACCAACCGATTGACCTGTGACTGAACTAGCTCCCATCTTCCTTGTACTGGTAATGACAGTGTACACCATTCGAGCGGGTTTTCATGTGTTGCATCAGAACAGCATTCTTTCTCAAGATGGACTTCCCTGGGATATAAAAGAGATGATAAAAGACATGGATGCCGATGACTGGAATCAAAAGACGTTAGGAAGAATGGACAGCGTCTACTGAGAAACAAAAAAGAATGGAAGGGAAGCCAACGAAGTACTGGGGCATAACGCCATTAGAAAAGACAGGGCCGGGTTTCATGGGATGGTGGAACAGATGAATAGATCATGTGGCATGAAACCAGGTAAAACTGTTTGCGTCCATATGGAAGTTTCCCTGATGATGTGAATTTGCTGAGAGCAAACAGGAGGGAAAATCATTCATTCAGATGGATCTATAACTAGACTTTCGAACTTCAAAACCAGCGATGAATGATAAGGAAAAGTTTGGAGCACTTTTTTTTCATTCTACTGTAATTGAAATCGAAAATGATTATTTTTCAGGAAAAAAAAATGTGTCAGAAGCTGATTCTAAAGTATTTGTAAAAGTGCGTGCAGAAACATAATGTGTGAATTTCACCAAGACATGGAGCCTGGTCGGCCGGGTCAGGTCAGCGTTAGGTGCACAATTTCTAATTGGTTAACGTTAATTGGAAATATACCACATATCACCTCCAACTTAGTACGACTAAGTGTAGGAAGTGTTGGTTTTGAAGAAAGGTTTAGCAGCTTGTTCTACGTGAAATTGTAAAAGAACTGAACTGTTTCTGTTAGCTGAGCATTAAAGGGAAGTCGGTAAGCTCAGTCCGCTGCATAATTGGTTTATGATGTAAAGTGATGCAAACAGTGTGGGATTAATTATCGCAATGTCTCAGCTTACCATCAGAATCCCGAGCTCCCCACTCACCTAACCCTTTATACGATGGCGACAATCAAAGCGAAATTATACTATAGTGAGTGGGAACTGACCTGTCGATGGAATGCACCTTTTTTTTCATCTATTGCCTTGGACATTTGGCTGTAATCACAGAGAAGGGAGTGAGACCATTTGCTTCTCACACATCTCCCCCAAAATTTCCAGTGACAATACTCGAAAAATGTTCCTGTTTGAATAATATAATCTTTAAAGCAGTACTTCAAACATCTTTATCATTTTGGTTCCAGTTTTGCCGACAACATTGTCCAATGAGATAAATCTAATAATTTTTGGATTGTTTTAATGGCCTGTGCGAGGTTGCAACAAAATAAGTAACATGAACCAAACAAACGTCCTTTCCAGAATTTAACACAGCACAGGATCAGCGATATTAGAAACGTCAACATCTTCAAACGTCACCTCTGTATCTCTATTGGGAGATGGATATTCACTCAGGGAGTATTTCTGCTGGTTGTAAGTAACTGAGGTATTTCCCAAGGACAGAACACTCCACAAAATCATTTTTTAAAAAAACAAATGTCGTTTCAATCAACTTCCTTTTGCAACTTTTAAATATATATGTACACACGCATACATGCAAGTGCACACACATTTTTATATACATGTATATATGTTCGCGTATATATGTATATATATATATATATATATATATGAGTGTGTGTATGTGGGCAACATTAGGAATGGATTGCCGGACATTTGAAATTTCTTTCTGTGGAATGTGAGAGGTAAGGGTCTTCAATAATGTCCCAGACATCCACATCTGCGGGCAGTGCATCCAACTCCTTCTCCTCGGCAACTGCGTTCAGGAACTGTAGCTTGATGTCAGATCATTTGGAGTCTGAGTGGAATTGAGCGAAGTCATAGGGAGGCAGCAACACTTCGGCTACAAGACATAGATGGGATACAGTCGGGAGCCGAAACACTAACGGGCAGACAGTGCAGGCATGTGCTGTGGCCGTGCCCCTCAGTAACATGTATACCATATTTGTTATTTTTGGGTGGGATGACTTCCGAGGGGAAAGCCATTGGGTATAGGTCTTTGGCACAGAGTTTGCCCTTTTTCTCAGAATGGCAGGGGAGAGAGGAGGAGAGCATTTGTTAATGTGACTCCATATCGATGGGAACAGATTGAGATTCTGTGGATATCGGGCAGACTCATGATTGATGTGTTGTCTCCCAGCTATTAGGGTTTGTGATATCTCACATCGTGTTTTCAGGATCCTTAAGGGAGAGGGTGGGCAACCCCAAGTCAATGACCACATATGCACCAACATCAGTAATAAAAGTGATGTGAATGTACGGCAGAATTTCAGGGATCGAGGGTGACATCTTAAATCTAGAACAAACAGAGTTGTTCTCTCTGATTTGTTGCCCATTCTACGTCGTAGTGACGTGAAGGGTAGGGAGAGAGCATTTAAAAATGTTGTTGGAAGGATGGTGCGGGAGGGAGAGATTCCGATACCTGGATAGTTGGGGCTCATACTGGAGTCGATGAACATTTACAAACAGGATGGTCTTCACCTGAACTAGAACAGTACCAATACCCTGAGGGGATAATTTGCCAAAGCTCTTCATGAGGGTTTGAACGAATTCAGCCGCGGAGTGGGAAGCTGAATTGTACCTCCAGTTTGCAGGCGGCTGTGAGTGGTTTGTCATAAATAGCGTTTCAGGTTTACAAGAGTGTACTGGCGAGGATGTAGGTGGCTTGAAGTGTGTTTGCTTCAACGCCAGAAGCATCTGGGATAAGGTAAGTGTCATGGGTTGTTACCTGGGACTTCGATGTTGTGGCCATTTCAGAGACATGAACGGAGGACTGAAGAGAATGGTTGTTCCTCGTACCTCTGTTTCGATTTTTCAGTCAGAACAGGAGGGTCGTTTTAGAGGGGGAGATTATTCGTTAAGGACAGTATTATGGTAGCAAAAAGGATATTGGTGAGAATGCGACTGAATCTGCTGAGGTAGAATGTACTGAGATTAGAATCAGGAATGGAGAGATCCCCACAAAAATGTTCTAGATTTATGGAGGAAAAGATTGCAAAGATGATTCTGGATAGGAACAAAAGTGACAGGGTAGTTGTAATGGGGAGCTTTAACTTTCCAAATATTGATTGGAAGTATTATCAGTTCAGCACCTCAGATCGGTCAGTTTTTGTCCAATATGTGCAAAAAGGTTTCCTGACGCAGCATGTAGACAGGCCAACAAGACGCAAAGCCACATTGGATTTGCTTATGGATAATGAACTCAGCCAGCTGTTCTCTTTGGAGGTAAGTGAGCACTTTGTTGATCGTGACCACAATTCGGTCCTGTTTATTTAGTGATGGATAGGCAGAGGTATTTATTGCAGAGCATGAGGTATCGCGGGGAGAAATGCAATTATGATGCGATTAGGCAAGAGTTAAGATACACCGCATGTGGAAAGTAACTTCAAGGGTTGTGCACACCTGAAATATGGAGCTTGTTCAGGGAAAAGCTACTGCATATCCTTGGTAAGTAACACTGCATATCATGCAGTAAATATGGTACTGCATATCATGCAGTAAATATGAGGTCGACACAGGGAGCTGGGTTTACTGAAGAAGTTGAATCTCTTGAGAAGAAGGAGAAGGAGGCGTATGTAAACATGAGATATGAAGGCTGAGGTAGGACGCTTGGAAATTAAAAGCTAACCAGGAAGTGCCTAAAGAGAGAGCTACCTCGAGCGAACAGGAGGCAGGAGAAGTCTTTGTCTGGCAGGAACAATCCTGAAGCTTTCGATTGATAGTTCAAGAATAAAAGAATGTCTAGCATATGATTATGGCCTGTCGAGAACAGAAGTATGAAGTTGTCAGCGGAGTCCAAGGATAGCAGAGTCGCTGATTTTTTTTATCATATCAAAAATGAAAAAGACAATGTTGTCGAAGAAAGTATTGCGATGCAACCGATTAGAATAAACGAAATTGAGATTCATAAAGAGGAGTTGTTAGCAATTCATGAAAGGTTAAAAATAGGTTTGTCCCCTGGACTTGATGGTATGTATCCGAGGATTATCTGCGAATCGTGGGAGGAGATTGCAGAACTTTTGACTATAAGCTTTATTACTTCATTGTTTATGTCATTCGTGCTAGAAGACCCGAGTTTAGCAAATATTGTCCCCTTCTTCACGAGGTGGAGTAGAGAGAATGCTGGCAATTAGAGAACAGTGATCCTTAAGTTTCTTTCCGCTAACTTTTTGGAACAGGTTATGAGAGATAGGATTTATGATCATCGAAAAAGGAAGAAGTTGATTCGGGATAGTGAGTACGATTTTATGAATAGCAGGTTGTGCCTCACAAACCTTATTGAGGTCTTTGAGAAGGTGAGCAAACAGGTGGATGAGAGTAAAGTGGTTGATGTGGTGGATATGGTTTTCAGTAAGGCACTGTCGGCTGTTGCATGAAATACAGAGTCATGGGATTGAGGATGGTTTAGCAGTTTGGATCAGAAATTGTCTCGCTGAAAGAAGACAGAGTGTGGCAGTTCATAGGAAATGATAATCCTGGAGTTCAGTAACTGATGGTGTACTACAAGGTTCCTTTTTGTGTCAGCTGTTCTTTGTTATTTTCATAAATGACCTGGATTAGGGCATGGAATGGTGGATTCATAAGTTTGCAGATGACATTAAGATTGACGAATTGTCAATAGTGCCAATATCTGCTGACGGTTACAGGGGGACATGGATAATCTGCCGAGCTGACATCAGAAGTGGCAAATGGATTTTAATGTGGAAAAGTGTGAGATAATTTACTTCGGAAGGAGCAACAAGAATAAAGAGTTCTTGGCTAATTGTTATACTCTTGGAAGTGTAATTGTGCAGAGCGATCTCGGTGCCCATGTATATAAAATTCGGAAAGTTACCACCCACGTTAACAGGTTTGTTTGCAAGGAGTACGGTGCATTAGTTTTTCTTGGGTGAGTGATTCAGTTTCAGAGTGAAATTATGACTTTGCAGCTCCAGAAATTAACTGGTGTGGCCGCACTCGGAGAGTTGCGTGCATTTCTGGTCGCCACATTATACGATGGATGTGAAAGCATTGGAAAGGCTGCAGAGGACATTTTCAAGGATGTTGCCTTCTATGGAGAGATGGTCTTATGAGGAAAGGTTGAGGGACTTGAGGCGGTTTTTGATAGCGACAAGAAGTTTGAGGGGTGAATTTAGAGAGACATAGAAGATGATCAGAGATTGCCATAAGGTGGACAGCGAAGGCATTTTTCTTCAAATGGTAATTTTGGCACAAGGGCACATCGATATAAATTGAGGGTGATAGATACAGAGATAGGTTCCTTTATCAGTGAGTAGAAAGGATGCTGAACGCCTTGCCTTCAACACTCGTAGACTCAACAACTTTCAGGGGAATGAAATGGTCATTATATAAACTTGCGGATTATGATGGTAAAATACTAGTCAGATTGGTATCACAGTTCGATGCAACGTTAGAGCCAAAATGAACTTTATTGCGGTCGAATATTTGGTGTTTGAACTGTTCTACAGCTTGAAGTTGCAAACATCTCTGGTCACTATCAGTAAAACCAACACCTGGCGAGAACCCAATGTGCAACTTTGGCACCTTACGCACTTCCAGTCTGTCGTGCAATTACATCAAACTGACGAATTGCACCACTGGAGCTGCCGTGTACTGATGACCAATGGCTACTGATCTGACCACTGGGCCCCTCAAACCAATTACTCCTTTTCTGCTGAAGATCTGAAATAAAACCCAGCGCAGAGGAGGTTATACTGATGATGGATCATCGATTATGGAGCATCAGGTTCAGGAAAATGAAGAGTAAAATGTGGTGAAAATAGGCAGAATTGAATTCTGTGTTCGTTTACCGTGGCTTCCTGCGTTAATCACAGGCAATGTTATGTCGCTACTGTACTGGGATGTTCCTTCTTTCGGTGTCAATTCGTCAGAGAATTCGATTCACTGGTACTTCACCAGCATCCTTTGGAATGTTCATACGGCACAATGACCCACACTGTACACAACGTCAACAATCTTGTACATTACGACATCCAAGGGCACCTGGCATGGTTTTTTTTTTAAAAAATAGTGAAAAATTAATCATGTTATGCAAGGGCAAATTGAATTTTAGTTTAATTAGTAAAGTCGCAAGAATCCATAGTAAGTTTCAAAATGTCAGAAATTCATTTTCATTACCTTGGCCAGAATTCTAGCCCAGCAAGAGGGAAATGTGTCCTTCAATCCCCAGCATCCATGTAATCGCTTGCTCTATGTGTCCACTTGGAAACCTATATGAAGGGATGTTCAGCCTGACAGAGAACTTGTGAGAATCCTCCACTGTCTGACCTAAAGCTGAAACAGGAGCTATGTATTTCAGCATGGAGGGTAGCGAAGTGGAGGTGAGACAGAAAATATTAATTGGTGTAGATTCACATTGTTCTCATTGTGATTGTTTAAAAGCCTGGGCCAGAAAAGACTCAAGCAGAAAGGAGCAGAAGTAGGCCATTCTTAACACCGCTCCTGCCCCGCCACGCCATTCTGTACCATCATAGCTCACACAGCACTTTTGTCTTTTTCCAGCGTATCCATATCATCGTGTTGCCAAGTGGCTAACACATATTTATCGATCTCTACCATAAATAGACATCGAAGTTATTCATCGCTGTGAGGAAAATGTTGCATTTCGAGACAGTTGGGTTTCTGCATGAATGTTATAGATTTTGCAGATGAGCAGCCGAGTCTGGTCTGAACACCTTTCAAACCATAAAGTAAAACTCGACTTTGATGAGATTTGCATCCACAACTTTTGAATGGTAGTCTTAAGAAAGGCGGAGAAATTCAACGCGCTTTCCATTGCACCACAGAGTCGCGGCCTCACCCAGTTTTCACCACAAACGTTTGCCTTCGAACGATTTCGTTCGGGACACCCATCTCACGTCTGTCTGACCTCGTCACACTTTCCAGTATCTGGTCCTTATCCACGAGTGCTCTGGATCTTTAAGTGTTTGGCTACATACTGCTGAAATGTCCTCATAACACTTAGCATTACCACACGTTCAAATAAGAAATTCCAGATGAACAACACTCTATGGGTGAAAGCGTTCTTCCTAAATCTCCTCTAAACTGCTTTTCTCCTGCTTTTCATCTATGTCACTGGTGATTATTCCTTCCCGAAAAGCCTTATTCCTGTCATACATATCTATTCTCTTCATAATATGTGCATGCTAATCAGTTTCTCACTCAGCCTTCTCTGTGCTTAGTTACACAGCCCCAGCTTAGCTCATCTACCTTCACAATGGGAATGGTCCAGCCCTTGGCATTATTTTCATCTCCTGTGAACTTCTCCTCCTGCAATCAGACGGTTCCTGCAGTCTTGTGATGACAACGGAAAATGAAATGCTCTTTGAAGAAATGCCAAAATGTCTGAACAAAATCAGCAGCTCTTGTCCATCTATGATGAGAAAGGACAGTGAACGCTTCGAGTCCCATGATTCGTGTTCGGAACTGATGGGATGTATGGGTGGGTGAAAAATGTGGAAGAGTGCGGACAGGATCCAAAACGATTGAACTCGATGTTGGGTCCTGAAATCTGCATGGTCTTTCAGTAGAAAATGAGTTGCCCGATCTTCCAGCTTGCGCTGTGCCTTGAAGAAGAACTGCAGCAGACCAGAGACTAGTATAATAGCTTGGGTACACAATGCAATCTTAAAGTGACAGGACACTGGAAGACTGGGTTAATTTTTGTTGATTCTGGACAAAACTTAAGTGATCTCAGCTTTGTCACAGACTCTGTTTTCCTCTCTCCATTGTAGAGAGATCACATTCTCAGCAGGAACTACATTTTTCTGGATTGAATGAAGTGCAGACAAATAAATGGAAGATGTGTCTGGAAGTTTCCACAGTGAGGAAAGACATCGGAAACCAGCAGGAAATGTATCTTACAACATAGAACGTTACAGTGCAGTACAGGCACTTCGGCCCTCGATGTTGCACCGACCTGTGAAAATAATGTGATGTCCATTGCAATGGAAAATTAACATTTCTTTTGAAACCAATAAAAGCACAGGGAAACAAAAAAATATAATGGCCTGACTTTGCAGAGGGCAAGTGTTGCAGACAGAAAGAAAATCTATGTATATTTAAACCCAACTAATAGGAGACGTACAAGGCCAGCAAACTACCAGATCAACAACCAAGGAATTAGAAAAAAACAACTCCATATCTGGAAAGGAACTCGAATGTTTCAGGCCACTGACCTTGAAGTGTTGATAAGAAGAAGCGAATTGTACTTTAAAGGGAATATGTAAAAGCTATCAGGCGCCCATTACATGAGGCGTCTTGCCAATGTATTACCTGGGACATCGGAAACCTGAATTTGATGGAACTCCACGCATTACATGCTGAACACTTTCTGGCCCAAGAGAAGAATAAACGGAAATTAAAGATGGAACAGCAAACACTTAAAGCTCAGCTTACTATGATGCAAGCCCTTGGAAGGAGGTGCTGCGTGAAAAGAAGGGCTGGCAGAGGTAAATCTGGCGGGTGCTTTGTTTGCAGAGCATTGGACCACTGAGTGAGGCAGTGCACGTCCAGACAGCCTCAATCGGCCCTGGAGGCTGGGCAGCAGGGTGACTAATGGAGGAAGGCTGAGGTGGAGGTGGGCAGCCCCAAAGTTACAGGTAAGCCTCTTTGCTTAATGCTTGGCAACGAATACTCCCTTATGCTCATCTCTACTACTAACCTTATGGGCACTGAAACATGTCCCACCTCTATACTGAGCACTGAGTTTGCGAAGCGTGAACTATATTTTCAGTACAACGATGATGCATATAAGTCAATGCTAACATCCATGTTATATGTGGAAGGTGCACCTCTTACTTTTTGGAAGATACAAGGGCAACATATTCAGTTCATAAATCAAGGCAGTTCAGAGAGTCGATTCAAATAAAGATGAACGGAAGCTTCCTGAACTTAATGGGCGCATCAGGAGTCATGATACGAGAGAGATTTACCGCACCCCTATTGTGTGGAACCAGTAATGGGGAAACATTCCAATTCTCATAATTTATTATCGGAATTCTGTACTTTAAATCTGATGTCTCGGCATCTCATAGTGAGACTGGGGTCCGATTTGTGCAGTACCCTGACGGGCTTGCAGGTAATACAAAAAGAAGATTTAACAGTGCAGGCTGGAAAATACGAATCACAACCCCTGATGACAAATCATAAGAGAAGGATTAGTTCAGGAGATTGGTTAAACCAGATCAGTTGTTATTGTGCGAATTTTATTGGAATGATCACAGATGTGCTGTCACTTTAAACTTTTTAAAGTATCTGTGACGGTAAATAGACCCTGTTTTTTTGATGTGGAAGGCTCTTTTCCTCACGGATCATTGGCGAAGGCATCCAGCGACAGGTGTCAGAATTTGGGACCATGGATATGACAGGCACAAAAAAAACGAAAGATTGTTTCTTCAGGGTCGGTGTGGGTATCTGCTTCAATGCAGTTATAAGGACGTGTAGGAAGAAACGAAATTGGCTAATTCAGGCAGACATGGCAGTCCAGGTAATCCCCGACAGGACTGTCGTCTGGCGATAGATGTGTCGGGCCCACGATTAAGAAGGGTCCCAACTGATTTCAGGGCAAAAGGCAAACACGATGTGGGCCTCATACGAATCCTTAAGAATAACCCCGAAGTCTGAGTATCGTCCTTGCAAAGCAAAAGAGCCGTTAAAACCCGAGGCTGTGCGAGGAATTACTCCAGTCTTTGAATCTCTCTTATAGGCTGGAGTGATAAACCCCCGTGAATAATCACTGCAGAGAACACCCATTCTTTTCGTTCAAAAAGGCAAACATTCCAGGTGAATCGGGGGAATGGAGGTTTGTTCATGACCTGCAGGTTATCAAAATCGCTGTTGTTCCGCGCACCCCAAATGTTCCCAACCCCTATATTATATTGGCTCAAATTCCTCCGCATGTAAATGGCTCCCTATTGTGGATTTAGCAAATGCCTTGTTTTGTGTACTGTTACACGCCGACAGTCAATTCTAGTTCACTTTTACATTCAAAGGCAAATGGTATACTTTCACGTGACATTTTCAAATTACTGTGAGTCCCTACCATAGTTAACGAGGCTCTGCACAGGAGTCTGGAGACTCTTGTTTTAACTGGGGGGGGGGGGGGGGGGGGGGGGTCAGCGTTTCTGCAGTATGTAAACGAATGCTTAATCGCAGCATCAACAGAGAAATAATGTGAGAAAGGTAGGCTTGCGATGCTCTGCCATCTAGTCTCGCACAACTACAACTTGTGGAACAACAGTTGAAGTTCTTAGGTAACATAATATCTGAACAAGGAATAGCCATTGGTCAAGACAGAGTTCAAGCAATCCAGCAAAATTCAAAGCCTCACATGAAGAAACAATTGTTATCTTTTTGGGTCATGTGATCCTACTTAGAATGTTTAACCCACATTACGCAAACCTTTCGGCGCCTAAAAGTGACATAGTTCCTGGTTCAGGTTTGCAAAGCTCGAGTCCGTTGCAGTGACCCCTGAGGCCTAGAGTGCCTTTTATGAATTGAAATGACGCTCCAAACTACACCGACACTGGGATTCCAAATCCAAACAAGCCTTTTGTACAGACAGTGGATGAGAAGCGTGCCTGCATGACATTTGTGCTGATGCAGAATTATGTGTGGAAAATTGAGGCCAGGAGCTCAGTTTTCACCTCAAATTAGATCCCGTAACGGCAGGATTGCATAAATGCCTCCATGTCATGCCTGCATTTGAAAAGGCTGTTGTAGCTTCCAGTGACATAGTCGGCTTTGTTGAATTAAACCGACTGGTCCCACATGCAGTATCCTTACTGCTTTCTGAGCACAACACAGCACACATGTCGGCTGCACGTTGGCTCACATACAATGCTATGCTATTGGAGAAGCCTAACATGGCAATAAAGCGATGTAACGTCCTGCATGCTGCTTGTCTTCTCCCCACAGAAGGAGACAGAGACCCACATGATTGTGTCGCTGTAATTAATGACATTTGAAGCCCGAGACCAGACGTGTAGGATTCACCAATTTAGAATCTGGATACAGCGTTTTATTGTGGATAGGTCAGCATTCAGAAGCAAAGAGATAGGCCAGTGTCTGGTATGATGTAGCAACTACCCACGAGGTAGTCAAAGCAGGATCACTTTCTTCTCATCTGACAGCGCAAGCAGCAGAGCTGATTGCCTTGATTGAGGCATGTAAATTGTGCGAAGGAAGAACAGTGAATATTTACATCGACAGCAGATATGCATTCGGGGTTGTACATAATTTTGGATCCCTGTAGAAAAACAAGGGCTTCTTGACCTCCATTGGAAAGCCAATCTCATAAAATGGCCTGATCTCTGACCTCCTGAAAGCAGTCCGATTGCCTAAATCAATCACTGTATGTACATGTGAAGCCCACAGGAAAGATTATGATTCAATTTCTCAAGGCAATGGAAATGTAGACTGAGCGGCAAGGACGGCAGTCAATCAGCCGCCAAGTGATGAGTTTGACATGTGTATGTCAAATATGTGTAATCCAAAGCAGATTTATGGGAGTTACAGTCTCAGGCTACATCGAAGGAGAAGCGTGAATGGACAAGGGCAGGGTGTAGAATGAGGGAATGGGTGTGATGTGGCCCCAGTGGGAAACCCTGTCTACCACGATCTTTATTCCCTTTCTATGCAAAAGTAACACACGGTAAGGACCATGTGTCAAAAGTGGGGATGTACGACAATATTTCAGCACGCTAGTACAGAAAGGGATTTACTCAATACTCATAAAAATAATGTGAATAATGTGTTATCTGTGCCACTAATAATGTGGGGATGGGAATACAAATGAATCAGGCAGAACACCCCCAATCGCAAAGACCCTTTTAACATTTAAGATGGATTTTATTGAACTAACACCCAGCGAAGGGAAAAGGTATTGTCTGGTAATAGTTGATGTTTTCCCATGGGGCGGAAGTGCTCCCACGTCTAAACAGGATGCCAGTGTAGTAGCCAAGGCTTTGCTAACTGAAATAATTCCGAGATGGGGCATCCCTGAAAGGCGAAGCAGCGACAATGGAAAGCCATTTATAAATATTGCCCTACAGCAGATCAGTGATTACTTGGGAATAAAGGTGAGGCAACATTGTGCCTACCACCCAGCGAGCGGTGGGGCAGTGGAAAGAGAGAAAACTATCCTTAAAAATAAATTGGCAAAATGTTGTGAGGAACTGGAGGTGACATGGACAAAGGCATTTCCAATTGTGCTAATGTATATGAAGGAGAGGAAGAGTAAATATTAGGACGTTTGCGATTTTGTTTGGAAGGCCGCCCAATGCAGGAATTGGCCCATGACCGATTGTAAAACAGATAACAGACCACTGTGACGACGATATATTATGTTACAGTATAAAACTCTCCACACTTCTGTCTCAAATACAGAATCAAAAGAAGGGCAGCACCACCCCAATCAGCAGAAGGGAAGATGCACAATCTAGAACCTGAAGACTGGATAGTGGTGAAAGACTTCAGGAGCAAAAGCATGAAGGCGAAGAGCTGGCTGGGACCGTTCCAAGGGCTCCCTGCAACACAGACAGCTGTTAAGATCGCCGAAAGAGCCACGTTGATACACGCCAGCCGTTGCAAACGTGTAGCTGACCTTGAGGATACATCGGACAAAACCGGATCCAAATAAGGGTAAGTAATGATTAGAAGACTCATAGAAATATGGGGCTGCATGGCAGGACGAGTCGTGAAGGCAGGGGTGTCTGGGATACAACAGCAGACGGTAATCTCACCCAAGGATGTTAAGTTGACCTTTACTTGCCACCCATGCCCGTTTGGTAACCAGGACGACTATAAATAAGGCACTAAATATTTACGCAAAGATCCTTGTGTACCCAGTTACTGGCACTGAGTAGTATCCATCACGGTTACAGGTACACCTGACATGGGATATCGGTTTCCTGTTATCAATGAAGAAGGTGCCATGGCAAGGGTAATAATAACCAAGATTCAGAAGAGCGATGAGGAAGCCTGGTGGTGTGGAATAGATAGACCCTTCTCCGATATCTATAGACAGGTGAATATAGTGGTACAGCCTCGCACCCACCCCACCCGAGATGCAGTGCAGAAGGTCCTCCAAGAAATAGTAGCTCCTGGACTCGAAAAGATGAATGTCCAATGACCCACACTGCAGATGGGCGGAAAGGTCTTTTCTAAGCTGACAGAAATGGAAGAAAGAAATAAACTGAATGTGCAGCTAAAATGATCACAAATGAAAAAAGTAAACGTGGATTCATTGAGAAAACATACAGCGCCATAGTTCACTTTCCATGGTAGTCTTCTGTTAAGGACTCAGTGGTCTCACTGCTGTAGCAATGGGGGATTTCCTCTGACCGTTTATGTTGTTGACAACCTTCCCAAAGCAGGGAATTTGTATGGAACTGGCAATTAATTCAGTATTGTCACAAACAGGATTCAGACTAGCATAAAAGAAAGAAGTGTGAATCCTGGAAATCTGAATCAACAACAGGAATTGACAGGGAAACTCTGCAGGCCTGACAGCATCTGTGGAGACCAAGAGATTTAATGTTTCATATCACAGATTAAGGCTACTTTTGCTTTTTATTGTTTTATTGCCTGGGTAATTGTCAATTTCACTTCGCAAAACAGCATACTTACCAGAATCTCTCATTAGCTGACAGACGTCATCTGTAAAAATGCAAAATTCCTTTATCGGCTGTAATGCTGTTGCTGTTGCCCTGAGTTGGTGAAAGGCTGGCCTTCATTACCTTTTTCTTCTCCTTTATGTCGATGAGGAGCGATGGTGAATGGAGAATTTCTGTTTGTGTCCCTTTGTCTCTCTGTACCATCTCACTCTCTTCTACATTCTCCCACTCTCTGTGTGTCAATATCCCTCATTTTTCATTTCTACTCTTGGAAAAGTGTTAACATCGGAGGCTGTTCCGTGGCTTTCTCCGCCCCCCCCCCCCCCCCCTCCCCCGGCCAGAGTGTGCAGAACTGGGCTCACAGTCTCCCAGTAATGTGTGTTACTTAGGTCTGAGATCAGGTGACATTTGTTCACTCAAAACGTTAAGAGCTTTTACAATTCTAAATAGCATTCATAATAGACCAGAAAAAAAAGCAGTTTCTCTCCAATTATAGGATTTCTATGATGCCATTGCCGTTTGCCGAAAATCAATGAATGGTGACAGCAGACAATGAGAGCCATGATCTCATTGAATGCGTTATTACTACAACATTGTCCTGCAAGTCTGCAGTGTCTCCTGCGTCTCTTCATTATTCCCAAAAAAACTAGAAAAGACGGACGGATAATAATAGTAGAAGAGACAGGCAAATCCTTGTCGATCAGAGTAAACAGAACTCTGCGTTGAATTAGCAGGATAGAACATAGACTAATGGGTCCACATCAGGAGGTAGGGCTTGGTAGCACGAAATAATAACGGTCTGAGTTCAAACACAAGAAGCATGCTGAGCCGTCACTTTCGCGATGTTGGATAAACAATATGGCTTTTACAAGAAGTTTAAACAATGAACTTTCAATGTACAGAAAATTTACAGCATTTGACACCATTAACGTCTGATTATTACCATCTGATTTAACTGACGAAACCAAACACTGTTCTTCAAATCAATAAGGGCATTTAATGAAGTATTTGATCACAGTTAATCCGACCACCTTTCTGTGATAAAGCTGCTCGATGAGAATTTAAATCAACGTCGACTTGTGCAGGAAAGAAGTTCACAGCTGGTGACTGTCCACTGAAAATGTACAGGAAGAGGCAATCTCTTCTTGCTTTGATTTCAAACTGATGCCTTCACCTCTTTAACCTGACAGGATAAACAGTATGCGTTCATCCTCTCGGGCCCGATTTACTGCCTGAATATGCACAGAGGGAAACTCATACCAAGAGACCAGGGTAATTGTGGTGAATTTACCAGGAGTGGTGTGTGAGTTGGTGTTAACAGTGGGCAGTAAGGGCTCAACCATTAGCACTGACATTGATCCTTGTACCAACAGCTCCTCACTCACTTTCTTCCTCCTTCATCTCAGTCATCATTGACTTTCAGTTTATCCTACTTTCCCTTTGAAACTTTACTTTTGTTCTTGAACACTTTCGGATGTCCACTTGGAAAACGCAGTTTTTTCAAACGAAATTCTGGAGAATGCACGTCACTCTTTGGGAAAGGTTTCACTGCCCAACCATAATTACTCAAGAGATTGAGATGGTAAGGTACTTTACTTGGTCCTCGAAGTGCTCAACACAGTGATACAGCCATGATGTCGATAGGGAGGGAGTTCCAAGAATTAGACATAGCGACATTGAATGAACAGCGAGAGAGTTTCAGCTCAGAAAGGCGAGATCCTTGGAGGGGATTTGCAGTGACAATTTATTCGATGTATGTGCTGCCATTGCTGTCAAAGGATGTGGTGGAGGCTCGTACAATTGCAACATTTCAGAGGCATTTGAAATTGTATATGAGTAGGAAGGGTTTGGAGGGTTATGGGCCGTGTGCTGGCAAGAGGGACCAAATTGGATTGGGATGTCCGGTCAGCATGGACAGGTTTGAACGAAGGGTCTGTTTCCCTGCAGTACATATCTATGACTCTATGATTCCAGTTGGATGCAATCAATTACTGGATTCCATCTGGCAGAACCGGGTCTGTGCTCTCTGTGGAAGCAGAAAATTGTTTTCATTCAGATTGGCCACAAGAAGAGAAATAAATTTTCATTTCCTGACTTGGAACTTTATCCAGGGCTGGGCGATTCAAACCCAGACTCTGAAGCAGGGACTCCACTGAAGTTGACAATAACCCTTTCGACCTAACCTGTACAAAAACTTGTGCCTATCGTTCTTTGTCTCCACATTTTGAAGCACCGGTCCTTGCCGTGGGTGGTGAAGGAGCTAACTACTGCCTCGCAGAAAAATCGTGGGGTCAGAGACCCGATCGATCTGTCATGCAGCGGGGATTGCATTGCTCAGAACAGACGTGTTTGCTGTGTGGGACTGAAATTGAGCTCGATCATACACAGATACGGTGTAACAGCTGCCAGCAGATGTGGAGACGGTTGGGACAGTTTCATTCGCACTCTGAGAAAAAGACTGGATCCTAAATTCAGGGGAGATAAGTGTCACAGATAGAAGGCTGAAAATTGGATGGAAACGATATGAGTCATGACCGAATGGCGGGCAGACAAAATGGGCTGAAAGCTCCAACTGTCCTCCGATGCCTTCTGGTCTCTGACCGTCCAGTATCTAAGGAAATAGAAACAGAGTTAATCGTACATTTCGAAGTCCTCCTCTCATAACTCGGCGAGGTGAGAGATGGAACAGTTCTGCTATTAAATTTTGAGACTGGGAGAATGTTTGGAGACGGAGTAATAAAAGAGAAACTGAGTATAAAGTTGAGAGTCAGGATATATTCAATAAAATAGGTAGACGGAAATGGACATGGAGTAATAAGTGTCAATGGTCTTGAAGACTTAACTCGGTTTTCCATTCCAAGATTCTACCAGACCTGCTGAGATTTTCCCGCAATTTCTTTTGTTGGTACTGAAACAGAAGGGAAAAGTCTGATCCTGGACCAATCAGCTATGTCTGCTCTGTGGACGTTTGAATTCTCTATTCGAAAAAATCACTTCTGACCCACACAGAAACCTTACTATCCTGCATCACCCCCACCCCTGTTACTGACAATAAGCTGTTCATTACGTAAACACATATGGGTACACAACAGCATCATTTACCGAGTGAATTGGGAAAATTTCAGGGAGAGTTCCATTCGGTTTCCACCAGAGCATTCTCATTCAGTTAATTCTATTGTGGCACCATTTGACATGCAGCTGTCACTGTCATGTGGCCATTCGCATTCGACCTCTCTGGACATTTTGGTTGGGGCACGTTTGGAATGGAACCTCACGTTTTGGAAGGGACATCGTTTATAGCATATTCGGCTGAACTGATAACATTGTCTCTTGAACCTGCAGTACAGTGGAGACAGTTTTCACTCAGAAACCAATAGAATGATCAAAAACAGTGGAAAAAATGTGTCAACAAAACCTGCCTCAGCGAGCGAATTCGCTCTTGCAACATTAAAGGAGAGCGGCAAACCTATTAACAAACAACAGTGCCCTGCGTGGGTCTCGAACCCACACCATTGAGATTAAAGGTCTCAAGCTCTAACGACTGAGCGTACCAGGACAGGATTCGTGTTGGTTAATTTATCATTTCATACTGAGTTTAATTCAGCTGACACGGCAATTTTCAAAAATCTCGTTCATTCCTCCCCATTGCAAATAACATTATCCAAGTCTTTCAATTCTCAGATTTATTCCTTCAGACCATGACAATCCATTTAGGCCTTGCCCCTGGATTTTCGATTCTCTGTTCATATTTTCATATTTTGACCCTGATCCTTCGGTCACCGAAGTGATTCCCAGACACTCTGGCAGACTGCAAATCAATCGGCAAAATACCTCAGGAAACCAAATCATTTCTGATTATAGTGTAGGGAATCCCATCTGCTGAAGAGACAGAGTCCTCACAATCAACACTTTATTTGTTCTACCTGCCTACAAAGTTTACCACTTCTAATATTCGAGAAAGGAATTCTGATTATAAAATGTTTTAAAAACAGGAACAATCTTCTGAAGACATTTCCAATTTGAATTAGAATGTTTTACTCTTTCACACGGTAACAGCCATTCCTGAGGAAGGAGTTTCCATGAGCTGTGTCCCAGGGCTGGGCAGGAAGCCGCTGATTGAAACTGCAGTGGCCCCTTTCTGTTGGCAGTAAGGGCTTGGAGAGAGTGGGGTCACATTTTGCTGCACGTGACCGTCTCACTCATTGCGGGTTCAGGGTCAATCATGGATGAGTTGTCGTGGTTGTATTGTCAGTACATGGCCGATCTCAATACTTGATGTGAAATATTTGAGGCTCTGTGCTCTTTTTGGGCTAGGACAACCAACATTTCAGCCAAATGCTCCGATCATTTGAGTCACAGCAACTGACAGCAAAATTGTGCGTGTACACATTCAAATGCACAGTGATCGAGAGGATGTGGACAGCAGTAGTCCTCATTATTTTAAGAATCAGTTGCTCATGTTCCCGTGTTTATCGCGGAGAGGGTGAGAGACCCGAGGAGTAACAAACACCCCCCCAAAGCAATATCAGGACCTGTGTAGTTCTGTCATAAAAAGCTGCCTGTAGTTGTTCTATTGCAAAGTTGGGTTTCAAACCCACGACGCAATAGAGACTGGATCCTAAACCCAGCGCATTAAAACTCTCTGGATTAGTGGTTCTAGAAGAGCACAGCAGTTCAGGCACCATCCGAGGAGCAGTAAAATCGACGTTTCAGGCAAAAGCCCTTCATCAGGAATACTGGGTTTCACTCGAAACGTCGATCTTACTGCTCCTCGGATGCTGCCTGTACTGCTACGCTCTTCAGCACCACTAATCCTGAATCTGGTCTCCAACATCTGCATTCATTGTTTTTACCTCCATTAAACCACTCGGCGACGCTCCCTGACGATAACTAAGCGCCAAATCTGTCAACACGAGTGTTTCAGCATTGCTTCATTTCAGAAAATTTCCCCTGGCACTTTCTTTGAATAACTTAGCATATTTTAAAAAATATTCACAACGATTTGAAAGGTTTGCACGTTGTGGACATTATTGAGAAGCTGAATATTCTTCGGCAGTTTTCCCTGGAGCTTCAGGCCTGAGGGATGTCCTTGGAAAAGTTTACAAAATCATGAGGTAGACGAGCAAAGAACATAGTCAATCTACACTTTTTCAGAAGTCACGTGAGTTTAAAGTGAGATAGCATAGATTTAATGTGAGAGCAGTACAATTTGAAAGGGATATGAGCGACACTTGTTTTTAATACAGACATTTTTGTGCGTGTGGAATAAATTGCCACATTTAGTGGCAGAGTTTGGTGCACTCACAACACTTCAAAAGCATCTAAATGGGTATGCAGACAGGAATTGTTCGGAGAGATAAGGGACAAATATTGGCAAATATGTTTAGATTAGTTACGGTCATCTGTTCAACAGGTGCAAGTTGGATAGGAAAGTTTGCTTCCGTGCTCGGCAATCCTGTGACACTCCAGTACCTAACAACAGTTTGAATAGACCACTTGCAAAAACGCATGTTGTTTGTTCCTAAGTCAGCATGTTTGAATTTTATTTTTTTCTTGCGGCGTAATGTTTTGAAATGACACACAGAGGAATGATTTCCAGACATTTACAGACAATGACCATTCTCCTTGATACATTCCCAAGTTCTCCATCAAATAATTTCATTGACTAAAAAAAAAACCTCACAAATCGTGTTACCCCCTTAACTCTCCAGTGAATCCAAAAACTGACAGCTCTTAACGTGGACCAGGTGCAAAACTCAAAGGGCAGAGTCATTATCAGACACAAAAACTCATTACTTCTGTCTGTGGGGCAGTGAGAGACGTGTATGTCAAGAACTGCTCACACAAATAACACAGAAACAATTCCAAAAGGAGCTTCCCGACATTCTGGACATTTAGTGCATTGCCAAGTAACAGAAAGTGCTCAAGTAACATTAAACAAAACAGAAAAATGTACCATGCAAAGTGAATATTACCAATTATATTCTCCATTAAATTCGGTCAACAATGCGCTTGTGCCTCCATCTGATCGAGCGAGCCAATCTCCAGCCTCCCTCACCAGGACAGTAATGAAGGAAATGAGAGAAATATGACAAAGTTTCACGTTGCGATTGCCAACCTTTTAGCCACAACAACAAAAAACGAGGGAGAAGATTCAGTGCAGGATCTGGCTTCACAACAGCGGTGAAATAACGACGTCCACTCACTTTCAGGGAAAACTGTGAACAACTCACATTGTCCAGAATATGAATACACAGCGCAGGCTGTTTAATTCCCATATTCTACTGCTGCCCCGACATTCATACGATAATGCACCTTTCAAAGAGAGCGTTTGTAGCTGTGGAATGACAGTGGCAGCTGTTTCCCCTCGCTCTTCCTGCCGCCCTTGGTCGTGTAGGGGCTGCAATTCTCATCTTACACGCGGTAGTTGAGTGTGCAATTCTCTGTTGTGGAAAAGCGGAGTGTTTTGGAGCAGAAAGATGTGAAGTTCGGATGCTTCTGGAGTTCTTGTTGAAAAGTTTGGTGACGCTAGGAAGATGGTTTGCAGACTTTTCCTCCCTTTCTGGGTGACATTCTCAGCGCTGCAGGGTTTCCTGTGGAGCGCTGCTCTCATGTTTTGGTACGAATTCATTTGGTTTCATTCCCGCTGCTTCCGTTTGTTGGGATTGCAGATTGGGTCCAACGGATGGAATCCGTGGATGAGTGCCCTGCTTCCAGGAATTGTCTGGCTGTCTTCTGCTTGCCCTGTCCTTTTATTGTTGTGCTATTCTAGTCGAATGTGTGGCCCTTGCCGTCTGTACATATTGCTACTAGGGACTGCTGGACTGACGCCCACACAAATTCTTTGCCAAGAACCAATATTTACACACCTTCATTCGCAAATGCATGGCACACAAAGTTCGCAACGAGGATTTGCTATGAGGTAATTTTAAAATCATGCTTCCCTGTGTTAAAAACAAATTCTGGAAAACGATATCCAGACTCCTCCGAACACTCGGACTTATGACAGCACAGAAACCGAGAGCCTCACTCAGACAACAACTCACGAGAAAACAAGGCCCAATACCCATCATGTGCAGGTCAAACGGGGTTGACGAGATTCCACGCAGGGACTGCACGAAACACGACATAGGAGAAAGAGGCTGACAACTAGAGAGCTGCATTCATAATTTCATCTGGGCTGTAAACGCCTCGGACAGCTGTTCCTTGCAGTTATGCACAGAATATTGAATGTTTCTGATTCCAGGACTTGGAATTCGGATGATATGACCATCTGCAGCACTGGTTACTTCGTTATGTGAGGTAGCTCCGGATGGAACACATGTCACACTCTATTGCTCATTGAGAAATACATCCAAAATAGGAGCTTAGAGCAGCATTCATGTTGTCCTTCTGGTGCTGTCCCTGACATGCCCTGTGGCACTGCACTTATTCTGTGTTTCCTGAGGGTTCGGCACATGCTTCCACGATCGTATTATGGGCAATAATCTGCATTTTCGCTTCAATAACGGGTGTGTGAAGCGGAGGTCCACCATTCTCTATTCTATTTTTCTCTTCTTATGCACAACTGCAATAAAGTAAAGGATCAATTAATATTGTAAGATGATATACAGAGGCGTGTGAAATACCGAAGACTTAATGACATTTATGCAATGGTTAGAGATTACCTTGATTCAGGAAATAAGGATGTAAAGTCTGTTTGGCTGGAGTTGAGGAACAGTGAGGAATGGACTCACAAGCATGTGTAGTTTACAAGCCCACTCGCAGTAACCACAAAGCAAAATAAATCGTACAAGGGGAAAGAAATACGTGTGAGTGACAAAAATGGCAATAGTCATGCGTGATCTGAACTTCCCATCTAAAAGTCTCCGTTCCATTGTAAAAACGTTTGGAGAACCAAAATCAAAAAAATCCCACATGTCCCATAAAACATCACGAGGGATATCTTGGTAATTGATTACTCTACTTGTGACTTAATTTTCCTATTATCTTGGAAACCATCTCTTTAATTGTGAGCATCAGAAAAGGCTTTTTTTGCCCGCAAGAAATAAATATGTGATTAACCTTTGTTCGTTTCATGTATAAGAACACTGAGACTCCTCTGCACCGCACTTCTTTTGCCTTTCTATCGATTTTAACAGTAGTGTGTCTTTTGATTCTTCCCAACAAAGTATATGACCTCGCATTCCCTACATGAAACTGCATCTGCCAAGAATACTCCAATTGTTGGAGGGAATCCTGAGGACCAGAATGTGCATGTATTTGGAAAGACAAGGAGTGATTCGGGATTGTTAACATGGCTTTGTGCGTGGGAAAACATGTCTCACAAACTTGATTGAGCTTTTTGAAGAAGTAACAAAGAAGCTTGATGAGGGCAGAGCAGTAAATGCGATCTGTATGGACTTCAGTAAGGCGTTCAATAACGTTCCCCATGGGAGACTGATTGGCAAGGTTAGATCTCATGTAACAGCAGTGGACGTAACAACAACCCTTGTGGTACGCCGCCAAGACCTGGACACCAAGAAGAGCATGTTCCAACAACTACAACACCGTTTTCTATTGGCAAGCCAATTACTGATCAAAGCTGCAATCTCTCCCACAGTTCCATTCCTCCGCATTTTGTATAATAGCCTATTATGGGGAAACTTATCGAACAACTTGCTGAAACCCATATATACCACATCAACCGGGTTACTGTCATCTACCTGTTTGGTCACTCTGTCAAAAAAGTCAACATAATTCGTTAGGCAAGGCCTACCCTTCAAAAAACCGTGCTGACCGTCCCTGATCAGATTATTCTTTTCGAGATGGTCATAAATCCTATCTATAATAACCTTTTCCAACACGTTACCAACAACTGCAGTGAGACTCACTGGTTTGTAATTACCAGCGTTGTCTCTACGAAACTTTTTGAACAAGGGAACAACATATGCTATGCTCCATTCCACAGGCACTAGTCCTGTGGAAAACGATGATTTGACGATCAATTCCAAAGGCACATCACTCTCTTCCCTTGCTTCCCAGAGGATCCTAGGGCAGATACCATCCGGCCCAGGGGACTTGTCTGTTTTCACACTCTGCAATATTTCTATCACCTAATCCTTGTGAACCTCAATATCTACGACACTAGACGGAAGTATCTATGTATCTTCGTCGCCAACATTTTCATTTTCTATCGCGAACACTGTCGAAAAATATTTATTTAGTGCTTCGGCATCTCCTCTGACTCCACACAAAACTTCCCACTATTATCCTTGATTGTCCCAAATTTAACTCTCGTCATTCTTTTAGTGCTGACATACCTATGGAAAGCCTTATATTAACCCTGATCCGATCTGCCAACAACGTCTCATGTCTCCTCCTGGCTCTTCTAAGCTCTATTTTTAGGTCTTTCCTGATATCGGTGGAACCCTCGAGCGCTCTAACTGAGTTTTCACGTTTTGTCCAAACATAAGGCTTTTGTCCTTCTTCACCAGGCATTTCACTTCCTTAGTAAACCACGGCTCATGCGTTCTATATCTTCCTCCCTGCCTGACAGGTACATACTTATCTAGGACACACAGGAGCTTTTCCTTGAAAAAGCTCCACATTTTAATGTGCTCATCCCCTGCAGTTTCCTACCCCATTCTACGCTTTCTAAATCTTACCTCATTGCATCGTGATTTCCCTTCCACCAGCTGAAACTCTTGCTCCGTGGAGTACACCTATCCCTTTCCATCACGAAAGTAAACCTGAGAGAATTGTGATCGCTGTCTACACAGTGCTCACCTACTTCCAAATCTAAAACCTGGCCAGGCTCGTTACCCAGTACTAAATCGAAAGTGGCTTCTTCCCTTGAAGGCATGTCGACACACTGTGTCAGGAAGCCCTCCCGCACACACTGGACAAAAACTAACCCATCTATAGTACTCGTACTGTAGCGATCTCAGTCAATATTTGGATATTGTCTTGAGTGTTCCAGAGTTTTTCATTTCCCCACAGTCCAGATGAAATTTGTATTCCTCACATATGGGAGCGAGAATTCCTTCAATGTCTCAGATCAGTTCCTGTGCCGAGAACATCAGAGTCAACGGCCCTTCCCCAACTCGGACTGACAATTTACACTTCTTCATTCTCCTCTGATTCCATTTCCCAAAGAGTTTCTCAAGATTTCCAAAGCTGGAGCCTAAATTATATGGTTTGCTCCCTAAATATTTTTCCAACTGTCAACTGACAATATTGTCACAGTATCTCTTAACAATCCTCTGGCTTGCACCATGTCCAGGCATGAGTAGTCCCGTTTCGTGGAGAGAGTTCCTAGGCTGGTGAGTTTCACTTTGGAACAAAGATGGTTAAGTGGAAATTTCCTGCGGTTGTTTGTAATGATGGGAGAGGGAGAGGTGGGGAATGAGCACTCTGACGAGCAGGAGCAAGTGTTGCCAATGACCAGAGTCAGAGAACAGAGGACAAGGGATGAAAGGAAGCTAATGAAAAGCAGGCACTTCTGCTCAGGACGTTCAACAACAACTGCAGAAACCCGATGTGTCGACCAGTGTATCTGGAAAGAGAAACAGAGATAATGTTTTAAATGTGCAACATTTCTGATGAAGAACTCGAGTTTCTCAAGTCTAATCAAATTACAGGCCTGGTTTGCAAATCGGTCCTCCTGAACTTTGGATTGTTTCAGCAGAAGAGCATTCATGATGTAGTCAGCAGGATTCGAACCTACGTGGGGAAACCCCAATGGATTTCTAATCCGTCGCCTTAACCACTCAGCCATGACTACAGACAGCACCACGCGCTGAGCATTGACCAAATCAGCCGTGATCTCATTGAAAGCTGCCGCTGACTTGAGTTAAATGTTTCCATCTCCATTCATACCTTTGCTGTCATTTGTAAGGTGCGAGACACCAATGTAAAAGAAGAAAAGCACAAAGTTAGGAAAAGATATTTGCAGCCAAATTGAGTCAAAATTATTTATTGAAAGGAAAATCACACTTGGCAATTTGCTAGATCTCTTTGCGAACATGACCAGCAGAGGTAATCAAGGGAGCTATTGATCTGAGTATTCTTGGACATGAAACAAACAAAGGTTAGTGACATATTCATTTCTTTTTTTAGCGAACAAAATGGTCTTTCCTGATGGTAACAATTAAAGAGATGGTTCCCAATAAAAGACAGAGATTAAGTCGCTTGTAGATATACTTCAATGTGATACGATTCACTTTCAGCCCCTAATTACCCCAGAGATGGAGGGGGTGAGTTACTTTTCTTCACTCTTCAACTCCACAGCATGGAGGTACGGACATGAAACCGCTAGAGATGGAGTTCTTGAATTGGGAACCAGCGACACTGAAGGAACTAGGCAAAAGTGAGGACTGCAGATGCTGAAAACCTGACTTTAGATCAGAAAATGCTGGAAAAGCACAGCAGCATCCGAGGAGCAGGAAAGTCGATGTTCCTGTTGATAGTCTTTCTGCGTTCCGCAAACAATTTTCGTTTTTGGCTCAGATTTCCAGCAACTGCAGCTATTTGTATTATGTTAACATTCATAATGTTTTGGACAAAACCAATGACCTGCTAGCATCGGAAAATCGGCAGAAGTACTGGTACACCGATATGTTAGCTGAACAATACAACCATTCCATGAGCGGGGATACGATCCGGGCCACGGTGCTGAGAGTACCGAAACCTCACAAGTAAATAACAAGACAAGGCGATAGATACTATCGTATTTGGTGTAAATAAAACACCCTTTCTGAACATCTTCGTTGCAGATTATTTTCAACTTGTCCACGAAGATATACAAAGTGGGAAAAGGCCAATCCGCCTGTGTGCATTGCGGCTAATCAGAGGGCCATCTATTCCAGTCGCAGTTTCCAACTTTGACCCAAAGTCTCATGAGTTCTAATGTTCCCAGGGCAAATGTCAATGCCTTTATCCTGTGTTCTTAAATGGCACAATAATGGGGCAGATGTATGTCACTTTCACAACGACTTGTAACTCTTTTGAGGAACTCATGCTCATTTTCACATTCAGAAAGACACCCAAACCGACAGAGGTGTCCGTTGTGGTGAGCTGGAGTTTGAAATGGACAATAGGACAAATGCAAAAGCACAGAAGCGACGTCCCGACAGGACTTCAGTGGGGAGCGTCAACGTCGACCACAGTTAAAGTGAGAAAGCCCCCATGAGCCAGGTAGGATTCTGAAGCTACAATCTTCCAATCCGAAGTCAGACGCGTTATCCATTACGCCACTGGCCCAAGAGACACGCTCACTACTGGCAGAATGTCGATATGTAATGTCATTGACTTTCACGGAATCAGAATTGAAAAGGTGAACAAGCAGCGAAGATAATCACCAACACTGCTTCACTTCGAAGTTTCCAATTTGCGAAGCAGTGCCTTTCACTGGCAAAGGAGAAACATTTGTCCTCAGCTGCCTGCTTCAGGGTCGCCTCCTTCTCTGCTGGAAGTGTCCATCGTTTTATTCACAGTCACGACTCGATTTCATGATCCACTCCAGTGAAAACGTGTCATGGTGTCGTCTAAGCAAGACCCTGCCGAAACTCAGCGAGAGACATCTGGTCATTTCGAGCTCAGGATGTGGAATTAGACGAGCTGCGAGACACCTTTTATTTGCGCCGCCACTTCACTGCAAATTAACGGCTCAAAACGAGCCATTGTTAGCATCAGCTTGATTTGTACCATCCTGCAGTGCATTTGCTAAACAACATCAGATAGATCCCATCCGGCCCAGCTGACTTATCTATTTCACACTCTGCAGTATTTCTAATATCTCTTCCTTGTGAATAGCAATCTCTTCTAGTCTAGACGCAAGTATCTCTGTATCTTCCTCGCCAACATTTTCATTATCTAGAGCCAACTCTGTCGAAAAATATTTATTTAGTGCTTCCTCTATCTCCACTGACTCCACAAACGACTTCCCACTATTATCCTTGATTGTCCCAAATTTAACTCTCGTCATTCTTTTATTGCTGACATACCTATGGAAAGCCTTAGGGTTATCCCTGATCGTATCTGCCAACAACTTCTCATGTCTCCTCCTGGCTCTTCTCAGCTCTCTTTTTAGGTCTTTCCTGATGTCGTTGGAAACCTCGAGCGCTCGAACTGAGTTTACACGTTTTGTCCTAACATAAGACTTCTTGTTCTTCTTGACCAGGGATTCCACTTCCTTAGTAAACCATGGCTCACGCGTTCTATAACTTCCTCCCTGCCTGACAGGTACATACTTATCTAGGACACACAGGAGCTTTTCCTTGAATAAGCTCCACATTTTTAATGTGCTCACCCCCTCCAGTTTCCTACCCCGTTCTAGGCTTTCTAAATCTTGCCACATTGCATCGTGATTTCCCTTCCACCAGCTGAAACTCTTGCTCCGTGGAGTACACCCATCCCTTTCCATCATGAAAGTAAACCTGAGAGAATTGTGATCGCTGTTTCCAAAGTGCTCACCTACTTCCAAATCTAAAACCTGGCCAGGGTCGTTACCCAGTACTAAATCGAAAGTAGCTTCTTCCCTTGAAGGCATGTCTACACACTGTGTCAGGAAGCCCTCCCGCACACACTGGACAAAAACTGACCCATCGATAGTACTCGTACTGTAGTGATCCTAGTCAATACTTGGATATTGCCTTGAGTGTTCCAGAGTTTCTCATTGTCCCAGAGTCCAGATGAAGTTTTTATTCCTCACGTATTCTTTCGCGAGAATTCTTTCAATGTCTCAGATCAGTTCAGGACGTTCAATAACAACTGCAGAAACCCGATGGGTCGAGCAGTGTATGTCGAAAGAGAAACAGAGATAATGTTTCAAACGTGGAGCATTTCTGATGAAGCACTCGAGTTTCCCAAATCTAATCAAATTGCAGGCCTAGTTTGCAAAGTAGGCTTTCTGAACTTTATCTAGAAATATTTCCAGCTGGAAAGCATTCATAACGTAGTCAGTAGGATTCGAACCGACGTGGGGAAACCCCAATGAATTGTTAAACCACCGCCTTAATCGCTTGGCCATGACTACAGATGGCGGTGTTGAGCATTAACAAAATCAACCGTGATCTCATTGAAAGCTTCCGCTGACTTGATGAGTTAAATGCTTCCATCTCCATTCATACCTTTGCTGTCATTTGTATGGTGCGAGACACCAATGTAAAAGAAGAATAGCACAAAGTTAGGAAAAGATATTTGTAGGCAAACTGAGTCAAAATTATTTATTGAAAGGAAAAGCACACTTGGCAATTTGCTAGATTTCTTTGCGAACATGACCAGGAGAGGTAATCAAGGGAGCTATTGACTGAGTATTCTTGAACATGAAACAATCAAAGGTTAATGACATATTCATTTCTTTTTCTGGCGAAGGAACTGGTCTTTCCAGATGCTCACAATGACAGAGATTTTTCCCAATTAAAGACGGCAAATAAGTCCCATCTCACGCTGACACCATCGTGAGCGCTGCTGCTGTTTCACAATGCCACAGAGTCAGGGTCAATTCCCGTCTCAAGCAATTGAATGTGTTCAGTTTGCACATTCTCCCTGTGGCTGCGTGCGCTTGCTCTGGTTTTCTCCCACAGTCCAGAAATGTATCGGTTGGATGAAATGGCCGTGATAAATTGACGGGGTTAAATGAGAGGAATGCATTTGTGCTGGGGCGGGTCGGTGTGGAGTTGCTGGGCCGAAGGGCCTGTTTCCACATTGTAAGTATTCTAATCTACAGTAATCAATGACCAAGGTACAGCGCACGTTGTTCGATGGGGCATATATAACTTTTCGATTGTTTTTCTTCAAAGTTTCTTACAATTCAAACGGGAGAGGAAGAATGAAAATGAATTTCTCCCATAATTCTTGCCTTCTTTTATCATTCACAGGCGGTATTTTTTTCCTGTATGTTTTTTTTTATGCACTGTGGTTACTGTTAGTGTTCTTGTAAGCTACACCGGCTGGTTTCCACTTTCCTCAATGTTCCTCATCTCTACCCAAATCACTTTCCATCCTTATCTCCTGAATCAAATTAATCTCTAACCATTGCATAATTGCCACAGAAACTGGGCTTTTCACACGCCGATGTATGACATTTCCCAATATTAATTGATCGTTTACTGTGTTGCAATTGCGCACGAGAAGAGGAAAACAAAACAGAGGCCGGTGGTCCTGGGTTTCAAACACACGTAATTGCAGCGAAAACGCAGATTACTGCACACAATGCGATCACGGAAGCATGTACCGAACCGTCAGGAAGCACACAATAAGTACAATGCTGGAGGTCATGTCAGGAACAGGACCAGAAACACAACAGAAATACGTCTCTTGGGTAGTATTTTGGACGTATTTCTCAATGAGCTATCGTGTTTTACATATGTTTCATCGGGAGTTACCTCACACAAGGAAGCAACCAGTGCTGCAGACGGTCATATATTCCGAGCTCCAAGTCCCGGAGTCAGAGACACTCTGTGTGTACCGACAAGGAACAGCTGTGCATGGGGTTTACAGGGTAACTGAACTGCATGAATGCAGCTCGATGGTCGTCTGTCTGCTTCTCCTCTATAGTTTTCTGTGCAGTCCCTGCGTGCAATCTTGTCAACTATGTTTGTCCGGGACAAGATGGGCATTGGTCACTTGTCTCTGAGAGAGGCTGTTGGTTTATGTGTTGTCATAATTCCGAGTGTAAGGAGGAAGCTGGCTGTCATTTCCCAGAAACTCACTTTAATAAATGGAAGCGTGCTTTTTAACTTGCCGCGTGGCATATCCTCATTGCAAAGTTCGTGCACTGCGAATCACGTTGCGGGACTATCCAATTTTGGCAAAGAATTTGAGTGGCATTCACGAGTTGCCACGACCCAGCTATCCCTAGTGGCAATACGGACAAATGGCAAGAACTACAAATTCGACTAGAGCAGCACAGGTTTAATGTGACAGGGCAAACAGAAGGCAGCCAGAAGATTTCTGGGTGTAGGGTGATCACCCAAGGTACCTTTTCATAATAAAGTCTGTGCATCAGTAGAATCTGGGACCAAAGTAGTTTATGTTGGTTATTCATATTCCAGACAACTTGTGTTGTTCCCCGTTTACTCTGAAAGTGAATAGACATAGTTATTTCACTGTTATTTCGAAAGAAGATCCTGCATTGAATCTATTCGCCATTCTTTGATGCTGTGGCGAAAAGGTGGGCAATCGCGATGTGAAACGTTGCTATACTTTCATTTCCTTCATTACTGTCCTGGTGAGGGAGAAAGGTGATTAGCTCTCTCGATCAGATGGGGGCACCGGCGCATTGATGGGCTAATTTAATCAGGATATAATTGGAAATGTTCACTTTTAATGGTTCGTTGTTGTGTTTTGTTTTATGATACTTGAGCACTTTCTGGGACTTGGCAATACACTCAATCTCCAGTAAGTTTGGAATTGCCTCGCTATTATTTGTGCGAGTAGTTCATGTCAGAGACGACTCACAGTGCCTCACAAACAGCACTTAAGCTTCGGTGTGTCTGATCATGGTACTGCATTTTCAGTTTTGAGTCCGTTCGACGATAAGAGCTGTCAGTTTTTGTATTCGCTGGAGAGCAAAGTGGGTAATGCGATATGTGAGGTATTTTTCTTCAGCTAAAATCTTTGATGGCGAACTTGGGAAAGTGACAAGAAGAATGGTCATTGGCAGCAAATATCTGGAAAACCTTCATCTCTGGATCGGTTGGGCTCATCCACCCTCCAAACAAAATAGCCAAACTCGCTGGCTGAGTTACAAACATCATGCGTTTTGTTTTTGCAAATGGTTTATTCAAACCGTTGCCGGTGGCTGGAGCATCTCAGACTTGTCGAGCATGGAAACAAATCCCGCGATCCAACTTGCCCTTGCTGAATAGATAACCGAAATTAATCCATACATATCTGCCAATATTTGTGCCTTATCTCTCCGAGGTCTTCCCGTCTATACACCCATTCAGATGCCTTTGAAATGTTGTGAGTGCACCAGACTCTGCCACTAAATGTGGCAATTCATTCCACACACACAAAAGTTCTGTGTGAAAAACATGTGTCCCTCACATCCCTTTTAAAATTTTTCCTCCCTCACATTAAACATTTGCTATGTAGATTTGAACTCGCGTGTCTTGTGAAGAAGTTCTCCCTAACTATTTACTCTGTCTGTCTTCCTCATGATTTTATACGCTTCTGTGAGGCCATATCGATGCACTGAAGCTCCTGGGAATCTGAAGAAGCCAATTCAGTTTCGTTCTCATGTCCAAGCAGTGCAAACCTTGCAAATCCTTGTAAAGGTTTTCTAAACTTACACTTGCAAGAAGTGTGTCCAGCTGCAGCACTTGTTTGGCCGCGTGGCCACTCTGGAGCTGCGGGTGGACTCACTGTGGAGTATCAGCAATTCTGGAGAGTTATGTTGCCTCCCAGGTGCTCAGGCCAGGGATGTCGCCCATCGGCTGAAGAGCATTCGAAAAGGGGATCATGAACAGCCAGTTGTCTTAGTGCATACAGGCACCAACGAAAGAAAAACGAGATGAGGACCTGCAGGGAGAATTCAGGGAGCTAGGAGAGAAATTAAAGAGGAGGACCTCAAAGGTAGTAATCTCAGGATTACTGCTGGTGCCGTGTGACTGCCAGCGTAGATTTGAATTAAAAAACGGCACGGTGAACACGTGAGTTGAGGAATGGTGCTGCAGGGCGGGTTTGAAATTTGTTGGATTTTGTGACCAGTTCTTGGGAATGTGGGACTATAAGAAAATTGACGATCTACATCTGAACCAGACGGGAACGAATGTCCTTTCGGGAGTTTCTGCTGCTGCTGTTGGGGACGTTTTATAATAATGTGGCAGGGGGCTGGGAACCACAAGAGTAAATAAGTCGACAGTGAAGTGGAAAGTGGAAACGCTAAGAATCTGGAAGATAGCATTAATAATGGGAAGAGTAGGCAGAGAGCAGATGAATGCAAAAGAACTGGTGTCCTGAAATGCATCTACTTTAATGCATGGAGTATAGACAGATGAACTTAGGGCTTAGGTTGGTGCCTGGGAATATGACGTTATTGCGATCACAGAGATTTAGTTGAAGGAAGGTCATGGTTGGCAACCAAATGTTCTAGGATATAGACGCTTCAGACGGGACAGGGAGGGAAGTAAAAGGGGAAGGAGTGGCATTGCTGGTCACGGATGATATCATGGCTGTGCGAAAGGAGGACACCATATAGGGCTTGGGTCGTGAGACACTATGGATGGAGAAGTGAAATAAGAAGGGTGAGGTTAGATTTTTGGGGCTGTATTACAGTGAGCGTGAGGTGTAAGAAAAAATATTTAAACAGATCATGGAAAGACGTAGAGGCAATAATTTAGTGTTGATTGGAGATTTCCGTGTTCCCAACATTGACCGGGATACTCTTAGCGTCAGAGGTCTGGATGGGATACCATTTGTAAGAAACCTCCAGTTGAGTTTTCTGGAGCGGTATATCAAGAGTCCGACGAGGGAATAGGCCATATTGGAACTGATATTGGGGAATAAGCCAGGGCTGGTGATAGCAATTGCTGTGGGTGATTTCTTTGGGAAGTGTCCAATATTCTGTAAGTTTTAGAATACTCATTGACAAAGATGAGAGTGGTCCTCAGGAAAGAGTACTAAACTAGGCCAAAGCTAATTATATCAATATTATGCAGGAGGTCGGAAATGTGGATTGGACACAGCTATTTGTAGGAAGGTCCACAGTTCATATGTGGCAGGCATTCAAAGATAGTTTAAATATAGTGCAGGATAGGCATGTCCCGTTGAAGGCAAAGGTTTCGAAAGGCAATATTCGTGAACTGTTGATGACAGGACAATTGCACGACTCGCCAAGAAGAAAAGGGAAGCATACATAATGCCTCGGCAGCTAACAACATAATGGTCCCTGGAGGAACATGTGAAGAGTAGGAAAAGTCTTAAACGAGGAATCAAGGGGGTTAAAAGGTGTCATGAAACAACCTCACCATAGCACAATTAAGGAGAATCTTAAAGCCTATTATTCATATATAAGAAGCAAGCAGGTAACCAGAGAAAGGATTGTTCCACTAAAGGAAAATTAAGGAAGGCTGTATGTCGAATCTGAGAGAGTGGATATGATTCTGAATGATTATTTTGCATCAGTGTTCACTGAAGAGAGGAACATGATGAATGTTGAGTCTAGAGTAAGACATTTGATTAGTCTGGATCATGTTGACATAACTAGGGAAGCTGTGTTGGGCAGGATAGGGGTAATTAATGTGGACAAATCCCCAGGAATGGATGGGATCTATTCCTGGTTCCTGGGTGATGTGAGAGAGGCAATAGCTGGGCCCCTGACAGATATCTTCGTGGCATCCTTCGGCACAGGTGAGGTTCTGGCCGACTGGAACGTTGCTCATATTTTCCCCTGTACAGGAAGGATAAGAGGGATATTCCGGATAACTACAGAACAATGGGCCCAACATCAGTGTTGGGAAAGTTGCTGGAGAAGGTACTGAGAGATTGGATCTATTCATATTTAGAAAATAATGTGCATATCAGTGAGAGGCATAGAGTTTTGCGGGGAAGTGCCCAAGCTGATAGATGAAGGAAAGGCTGTTGATGTCATATACATGCACTACAGTAAGGAGTTAGATAAGGTTCCCCATGGTAACCAAATACAGAACGTAAAGTAACGTGATGTGCAGGGTGTTCTAGACTGGTGAATAAAGAATTAGTTGAGCAATAGGAGACAGAGAGTGGCAGTTGAATGGAGTTTCTGGAAATTGAGAAAGATGACCAGTAGTGCTCTGCAGGGGTCAGTGTTGCGGCCACTGTTGTTGGTGATATACTTAAATGATCTGGAAGAGAGCACTGTTGCAATGATCAGAAAGTTTGCAGATGACTCGAAGATTTCTGGAAAAAGCAGAAATTATAAGTGACTGTTAAAGAATACAGGAGGATATAGATATACTGGAAAGTTGGGCAGAAAAGTGGCAGCTGGAGTTCAAAACAGACAAATGTGAGGTGACGCATTTCGGTCAGTCTCATTCTAGATGGGGTTATACAAAAAACGGAAGAGCTTTGGGGAAAATAAAAAGTTGATGGACAGAGAGGTCTGTGAGTGCAGGTACATTATACACTGAAGTTTGCTGCACAGGTGGATAGAGTAGTCAAGCAGGCATATAGTATGCTTGGCTTCATTGGATGGGGTATTGAATAAAATGGCTGGCAAGCCTTTTTAAAATTGAACAATACATTGGTCTGGCCACACTTAGAATACTGTGTAAATTTCTGGTCGCCACATTACCAAAAGGATATGGACGCTTTGGAGAGGGGGTGTAAAAGGTTTAAGCAGATGTTGCCTCGTATGGGAGGTGCAATCTAGGAAGAGAGGTTGAGTAGGTTAGGTTTGTTTTCATTAGAAAAAAGGAGTTTGAGGGAGACCGTTTTGAGGTTTGCAAAATCATGTAGGGTACAGACAGGGTAGATAGAGGAAAGTTTTATTTCCCAGGTTGAAGGATTAAATATCGAGAGGTCACGCTTTCAAGGTGAGAGGTAAAAACTTTAAGAGGGATACACGCAGCAACGACTTGACACAGCGGATGGTGGGTGTCTGGAACGCGTTCCCAGCAGAGACGGGAGAGGTAATCACGGTAGATACACTTAAGAGGCGTCTGGACAGATGCCTGAGTAGGTGGGGAGCAGAGGGATACAGATGCTTAGGAATTGGGTGACAGGTTTAAACAGTAGATTTGGATCGGCTCAGGATTGAATGGATGAAGGGCCTGTTCCTTGTCTGTACATTTTTTTTTGGTCTTTCTTCTTAAATTACGCCAATTTCAAATTTGCGAGGTGCACCGTGCTTGGTTAGCTCAGTCGGTGCAGTGGGAGATGCTTAATCTGAGGGTGGTGGGTGCAAGCCTCACAATGGGCGCTTTCACTGCTTAATACAATTCCGGCTCGTCGTTCCACGTGCAGTATTCTTGCTGCTTTCATTGACACATCTGTCCGCCTGCTTTTGATCACACGTCGGTTTCTGAGTGAACACTGTTTCCATTTTACTGGAGGCGCCAGAGACAACTTTATCAGTGCAGCCGAAAATACAATGAATGATGTCCGTTTGAAAACGTGAGGTTCCAAACCAACCGTGCACCACCCAAAGTGTTCAAAGGCACGGAAAGCGAAAGGCCACTTGCGAGGGGTCTGACAGAGACGGATCAATGTCACATGGCTCCTGAACCAATTTTCAGTGATTCAGATGGTTCTGATGGAAACCGAAGGGTACTCTCCCTCAACGTTTTGCAATTGTTCTTCCTGTGTTTAACGTAATGAACATATATTGTCAGTAACGAGAATGGAGGTGCGGCAGGATCGTGAGGTTTCAGTGTGGGACATAGACACAGTAAGTCAAACATACCCAGAGCACGGGAGAGCTGTTTGGTCCAGGATCACTGCCATCTTCTGTTTCAGAATCAACAAATGAAATTACTGGAAAATCTCAGCAGGTCTGGTAGCATCTTGGAAATATAAATCGATTTAAGACTTCAGGACTAGTGGCACTTCTTTTCCATGTCCATCTCCACCTGCTTTTGCACACTCTTCCTTTTTATTGAATGTCTCCTGACTTCCAACTTTATATTCAGCTTCTCTTTTATTACTTCCTCTCCAACAATTTTCCCAGTCTCCAATTTTGTATCAGACCTGTTCCATCTTTCACATTGCCCAGGACTTCGAACTGAACAAATAACTGTTTCTATTTCCTTAGATAGCAGATGGCCAGAGACTGGAAGGCAGCGTTGTTCCGAAAACTCCTCCATGATTCACCCCGAATCCACAGGGAGTAAGACGGTTACACACAGCAGAATACGACACCATGTTCTCCAATCCCCCCATGCCAACTCAAAGCGGCCACTGCAGCTTCAATCAGGGCTTCCTGCCAAACCCTGGGACACAGCTCGTGGATGCTCCTTTCTCATTAACTGCTCTTCCCGTGGGAAAGGAACAAAACTTCCATTTTAAATTGGAAACGGCTTCAGGAGATTGGAAGGTTGTTCCTGTGCTTGGAACGTGCTTTAAACAAAACTCCTGTCTTGAAAATAAGAAGTGGTAAACGTTTTAGGCAGGAAGAACGAAGAAAATGTTGATTGTGAGGACTCTGTCTCGTCAGCAGATGGGAAATTCCCAACATTGTAAACGGAAATGATTGGGTTTCCTAAGGTAACATTCCGACTGATTTACTGTCTGCCAGAGTGACTGGAAATCACTCCGTATGAAAATATTCGGGTTGAATCTTAAATGCCGGGACAAGTGCTAAATAGATTGTAATGTTTTGAAGAAATAACAAAAGTGAAAGATGTAAATTATGTTCTTTGTGATTGGAAGGAATGATCTGGATCTTTGCAAATTGCTGTGCCAGGTGAATTGTGCTCAGTATAAAATAGCAAACTAATTCGTCGTGTGGCAAGCCTGGATATCTCAGTGCGATGAAATGTGAGGTGTTTAATCAGAGTCGTGCGTCCAAGCCCCATAATAGTCGTTTTCACTGTTTAATCGAGTTCCAGCTCTTCGTTCCACATGCAGAATTGCAAACCAACGCTGGTGGAGCATTCGTGTTTCTTTCATTGACACATATGTCCTCCTGCTTTGATCACATGCCGGTTTCTGAGTGAAAACTGTCTGCACTTCACTGGAAGCGCCAGAGTCAACTTTATCAGTGCAGCTGAAAATACTATGAATGATGTCCATTTCAAAACGTGAGATTCCACTACATCCGTGCACTCTCCAAAGTATTCAAAGACACAGAACGCGAATGGCCATTTATTCGTGGTCTGACAGAGACGGCTTAATGTCTCATGGGCCCTGAACAACAATTAACTGATTCAGAATGTGCTGATGGAACGGAACGGAGCTCTCCCTGAACGTTTTGCAATTGTTCTTGTGTGTGCTCATGTAAGTTTATGTAATGAACAGTTTATTGCCAGTAACGAGGGTGGGGATGGGGAAGGATTCTGAGGTTTCAGTGTGGGACAAACGTGATCTGATCAAACGGGTAAGTCAAATATTCCTAGAACATGGAAGAGCTGATTGGTCCAGGATGACTCCCATCTTCTGTTTCAGAATCAACAAAATGAAATTGCTGGAAATTCTCAGCAGGTCCGGTCGCATCTTGAAAATGAAAACCGAATGAGATTTCGGGACTGGTGACACTTCTTTTTCCATCTCCATGTTCCTCTGCCTTTCTACAAACTTCCTTTTTATTGAACTTGTCCTGACTTCAAACTTTATATTCAGCTTCACATTTATTGCTTCCTCTCCAAACATTTTCCCAGTCTCTAAAATTTCCTTAGATACCAGATGGCCAGAGATTGGAAGACATAGGAGGACGGTTAGCGCCTTCAGAATATCTAGTCTGCTCCGCCATTCGATTTGGCTAATATCGTTCTGAGCCCCATACTCCAATCCTCTTCCTGAACACTTAATCCCCAGTCTTAGGATCCAGTCTTTTTCCCAGGGTGGGTCCGAATCCGTCCCAAAACCCTCCACATGTGTTTGCAGCTGTTACACCGTGTCTACGTGTCATCAATCTCAGTTTCAGTGATTCTCGGCAAACACGAACTCTTCTGAGCAGCTCGATCGGGTCTCTGGCCCCACTGTGATCCTGTGGTGGAGCAGTAATCATCTTCATCTCCTACGGAAAGGATCGGCGCTTCAAAATAAAACCCACAGAAAGAAAGATAGGCTTGTGAGTCAAGATATGTGGAGGTAATTGCTTTCTGACCTGGTCAGCAAAACTTACTCTGTATATCCCCCCACATTCTAGCTGTTGTGGTGAAAGGGAATGCAAGTCCAATTAATTGCCATCTACGCTTTTATTTGAGATGTATTCTTCCTTGTTCTGAATATACAGGGATGTTTCCAGCACTGATGGTCACCATTTCTAAGAGTGCATGCCGCGAGCCCTGATATTTTCTGGAGAGTAGCAGTATCAGTTTGTGCGAAAGTGGCCCAGTACAAAGCTTAGAAGAAACATTGTTGTTCCCTCTTTACGGACGAAAGTCTTTCATATCATGATTGACGGGGCTTTATTGCATATTCATCAGCAAGCCTTGTTTTGAATTTACTCGCTCAATACTACTGTAGCGGTGGAAAGAATATAATTCCGAATACCTGCTGCGTGAATTTCATTTTCAAATTTCTATTCGCAGTGGTCCTTCATATGTGGCGATGTTTATATCACTGCTGGCCATCCTGTTTAAGAGTACAGTTACATATGTTCCTCTGTCTTGGCGCTGCAGGAAAAATTGTCTGCGCCTTTTCAGCCAATATTTCCTGGATATTTCAACATGGTATTCTTTATTTTTTCCATCATGTCCACTTTAAGGACACAGTTACCGGGCACTGATCCTTTCTGTAACAACAGGACCGCATTTACTTTACATGGGAAGGTGGCCTGGATCAGGAACAAGGAGAGCATTCATTTCCTCCTGTCACAGCGAAAACTGGATTCATGATTTTAGTCTCTGTCAAATGCATCCGAAAATGTGCTCTGAAAGTTTCATCTGAAAGTTTTCATTTGGCGTTTCTCAACGTGTGTCAACCAAAACCAGAAATCCTCAATCATAGTTTGGAGCAGTTCACATATTCGAGTTTCGAAGCAGCAGACACGCATACAGTTCATTCAGAATGAAAAGCTTTACATGGCACAGATGACCTATCGACTCTTGTTCTCATACTGTTGCTAATATTACCGTGTGGCCTGAAGTCTAAGCCATGTTGTAACTGAAAATGAGGAAATCACAGACAGGCTGCCGAATGACAGTATGTATTTTGTTTTCTTGTTCTCACACAGTTCCAGGAAAGTATGACAGCGAGGGAGAGGAATGCAAGTCACGTGCAGCTCTGGTGAAACACCTTCTGTCTGATTCAGTCATCAACAAGAAACGTGAATGTGACTAAAGCGGGAAACCTTTTCACAACTCGGACAAAGAGCAATCACGAACAGTGACCACCTCTTTGACATCTCAGATCGCCTTTGACCTTCCCTGAATATGTATAGGAACTAATTTTTGCACACCTCAAAGTGAGAACTGTTTGATTTACCGACAATAAGTGAGTCACATGTCCTGGATTCCCACATAGGTTTCCAACTCAGCTTGCAGCCAGGTGGCAGTTGCTCATGGCTCTGCTGGATAATGCACTATTATGGAGAAATAAAATGAAAGTTGGAACTCTTATTGGCTGTGGGTTTTGAATAATATTGCTACGTGTTCTGCTATTCTCGGATTCCAGTGCTAAACCAGTTTTTCAGTTCATCTGAGCAGCAGGAGAGTCGGCGTTTCTGGCAGGAGCAGAATTCATCATCTCCAGTGATCACTTTATCTGAGGGGAGAGAGTGAACAAAGTTTCACACAGCGACTAATCGGAATTGCATTCCGTTTCAGCATGTCAGCAGATATGGGCTAGCAAATTCAAAGCCATATTTGCTGATGAGAACAACAAGCACGACCGCTCATATAGAGCAATTCCTTCCTACCGCTTATTCTGCAGAACTGGTACAGTTGCAGTGAGTATGCTGCAGGGTATCATCAGGTACATGATCTTGGGTTTCCAGTTTTGGCCGGTGTGCTCTCGTGGCTGAGCAAGCTGACACTCTGTTTTCAGATTCCACTTCTTAAGAAGGCTAGTGTTTGTATCCCTGCGCGGCCACGTGTGCTAATGGATTAAGCTGGTAACGTTTTGCAGGGATGAGCTGTGTTAAAGTTGAACAGAAAAAAAAGCAGTCATTTCTTCGAACCCGGCTGTGATGTGGCACAGCAGAAAACAACCAACATGTCAGTGCCCACGCTGTTTTCCCCTTCTGCTGTAGTTGTCACGTTCCCCTCCAGCTCGAAAGGCCACCAGCATAATATGCGACTCAAAAACAGGCTGCGCCAATCTTTCATATTCCAGACAATTTGCATTTTTCACCGTTTCTCTGAAAGTGAATGGAGATATTTATTTCCCTGTAGATGTGAAATTAGGTTCTACATTGAATCTGCTCGCAGTTTTCTGTTGTTGTTGCATAAAGGAGGGAAATTGCGATATGAAACTTGGTTACTTTTCCCTAATTTCCTTAATTTCTGTCCTGATGAGAGAGAATGGTGATTGGTATTCTCGATCCGGTGGAGACATCAGCCTAATTGTTAACCTCATCTAATTGAGACTGTAATTGGCAATCTTCAGTTTTCATGGTTCATTGTTAGTCAGTTCTGATTCATGTTACTTGAGCACTTTCCTGGAAGTATTGGTGCTCTAAGGCGTCAGTACGTTGAAAGCACCATTTGGAATTGCCTCGCTGCAATTTGTATGAGCAGCTCATGACCTTGACGACTCGCTCTGCCTCACAGACAGCATTCATGAGTCTGTGTGTCTGAAAATATGTTCTTTTTGTCAGTTCTGCTTCTGTTCATGAGTTGTCAGGTTTTGGTTTCGCTGGAGACACACACACAGACAAAGATCCACATGCACACATATATTTTGTGTGGTGAATTTTTTTGGTACTTTCAGTTACATTGCAATTTGCTCAGAAACCACAAACATTCATGTAGAACTCTGAGCTCAAAAACTGCATGAAATTATGTAAAACTCTGTTATCTCACTTTTTGGATTGGAATCAATCTAAACATCAGGTCAGAGACAGAGAACTCAGGGGGCTAACACCTTCAACATATTGTCTAGCTATTACCATTGTTAACAGCTAACCCGAGAACTTTTAAAAAAAGGGTTTTGTGATTTACACATAGAATACAGTGATAGTTTCACTTCTTTCAACAGATGAAAGGCTTAACAGACAATCAATTCTTCAATGTGTAATTTCAGTTACATCACACTGCAAATTTTTGCTATAAATTCTGTGTTACGATCGAGCCCTCCCCAAACACCTGATGAAGGAGTATCGCTCCGAAAGCTAGTGTTCTTCCAATTAAAGCTGTTGGACGATAACCTGGTGTTGTGTGATTTTTGACTTGGTACACCCCAGTCCAACACCGGCATCTCCGAATCACAACTTATTCCCGACAGCTTGCAAGTGTTCCCTTAGAAATGGCAGCTTTTGGAAACGTATTACTGGGACAAAGTCATTGCTCAATATGATGGGATGCACCGTCAATCGCTAATTACTCGAGAGATTGAGATCTTGAGTTACTCCGCAGAACCCTGGATGTCCTCAGTAGCGGGGTACTGGCGTGATGCCATGAGGCAAGGATTTAGAAGTAGTGACATTGAAGGAACAGCGAGATATTTTCAACTGGGAAACGCGAGAACCTTGGAGGGGTAATTGCGGTGATAGCTTTCGCTTGTATTTGCTGCCATTGTCCTTCCAGACAGATGCTGATCGATCACTGAATTGTTCTGGCAGGATCCGTATGAGTGTTCTGGGTGCAACCAGGATTTAGTTTTCATTCGGATAATTCACAAGAAGAGAATTAAATCTTCATTTCCTGACTGGGAATGAAAGTCTGTTCTGGGCAATGCAAACTCAGACTTGTATGCAGGGATGTCCATTGATACTGCAGTAGCCATTGGGATCTGTACAAACTCTAGTGCCTGCTCTTCACATCATAATCGTCTTCGTCAGAGTGTTTCTCTCTCCAAGTTTCCAAGTTGGTTCATATTATCACCCTTGGTTTCAATGTGAAGAAGGCAATGCTGTGATAATCTGCTGTTGTTCAGCAGATATATTGCAGCAAATTAAGTAAAGACTGATGCTAACACGAGCTCGTTTTGAGCTGCGCTGATGTGTTGGCAGCAAGAAAGGCAACGTTCAACTCGCCTCATTCGGATGACGGGCTCGAAATGACCAGTGGTTTCTCGCTGAATTAGTTCAGGCTCTGGAATGTAAAAAACTTCAAGTATGAAAGCACAGTGAAAGGAAATGTTTCACTGAGTGGGGAATTCCAAGTGAAACAGTGGCGGTGATTATGTTTGCTGATTCTTCACCTTGTGAATTCTGTTCCCCTGATGTGGACGTTTACATTACCTATAGACAAACTATCACTTCCAAACATGGTCTTTGGGTCAGTAACGGAATTGGTAACACGCCTGACGTCGAATTAGGGGATTGTCTGTTCGCATTTAAAATCACGAGGATGCAGCGAGCTCGTCCATTCCTGTTGTCTGTCGGGAATGGAAGGGTTTGGGTTTTCAAATTTACAGTTTCTTTCGTTCACTTCAAATTCTAGCTCAGATCAACGTCTCTCATTCTCTGTAGACTGGCTTTGGTTGAACCAAAACCTCCCTTTCGGAGGTTGAACTTGCATGTTGGAGCGGACATCTGAAGTGAAGCACAAGGAGCTGGTCAAATCCTGAGAACTCTGCCACTCTCGGGGAATGTGTCTGTGTGTCTCTTTCTGTGGGAGACACGACGTGGGTAACAACACAGTGTGACTATGTCAAACTTCAATCCCATTGTTGTGTCATCTAAGATCAAAGCGAGAACCTCACTGCCATTTGCAGTGGAAACATCAGAACACATAAGGTTATGGACCAAAGCTGGAAACTGGGAATAGAATAGATGAATGTCTTTAAACCAAACTGCACCATGGGCCAAATGGGATTTTCCATTCTGCAAAACTTGAAGACGAGTAGAAACCAATCTTCAGTGAAACTGATAAGAAATGAAATGGAAAATCCATTTAATTGAGAATAAGTGCAAGAGTGTCTCTCTTCATTCCGTGTAATCTCGTAGTTAGGATTTGGAACTCTAACCACAATAGTGTTGGTTCTATTCTCGGACAGGGAATGCATGTTTTATTGTGCAAATATATCGTGGTACCAGTATTTCTTACCACTGGTCCGAACCTGGTAATGCTTGGTTTTGTGACAAGCTATCAAAAATCAAAAAGATACAGGTTTTGGAAATATGAACTAAAAACGAGAATTGACAGAGAAACCCGCTACACCTGGCACCATATGTGGAGAGAAACAGGGTTTTTTTCTTAAGATGGACAGGAAACAGGTTAGTTATAGATTTCCAGATGAAACTTATGGAAAATGATAATCTTACCTGTCGAATCACATATTTATCAAAATCACTCGTCAGCTTACAAACATCGAATTTACAATCTTAAAAGGACTTAATCAGCTGTCATGCTACTTTCATTTTCCTGAGCTGGTGGAAGGCTATGTTTTAAGGGCTACATTTCATTTTAGTTTCCATTATTTAGCAGTCACGCCGAATGGAGAATTGTTTCTTTCAGTGTCTGCCTCAATATGTGTCTTTGTTTTTTCTATATTTGTCTCTGTATTCTCCTGGGCCTTTTTCACATTCTCCGACTCTCTGGCTGTCCATGTCCCTTATTTCCCATTTCTGCTCTTGAAAACCCTGACATTCAGAGACAGTTTGAGATTCGAACTGCTGAGAGGCTTTCTGACACCTGGCTGGAGTCGGTCGAAGTAGTCTCACATTCTCTGGATAATGCGTCTGTCTTTTCGACCTGAGGCAAGGAGACATTTCTTCCTCAAAATCTAAAGACCCTTTCGAAGTTAAAGTTGATTTCCTTATCCAACAGAAAAAGAAAGTAATTACATGATAGCTAAAGAAGAACGACCATGCATTTACTGTTGGTGTATAAAGAATGAATGGTGACAGCAGAGAATGAGGGTGATCATGTCGTGGTGTCAGTGCCATTACCACAACATTTCCCGGGAATGCTGCAGTGTCTCCTGCCTCACCACTTAATTTCCACAAAACTGGGAATGAAGGAATGAGAATAAGAGGATGAGAAGCAGAAGTGCTTGTGGAACTGCGGGAAGAATCTCCAGGTTAAAATAGTAGTTAAAAAGAGCAAGCTACACTACTGGATTTAAACCAGGAAAATGAAGCCAGAACGCGAAATCAGAATGTACAGCAATTCAAACAGGACACTGAGTTTCTCGATCAACAACACAATACTTGAGATAAATAACGAGCTTTCAATACAATGAGCAGGCACCAGTGTGATGGGAGCTGCTTTCACCAGCTAAGCCATGGCGCCACGTTCAAAGCCAGATTTCTCGTCCATATGTGCAATGCCTGAACCACTTGATCACAGTAATTCGAAAACGCGTTTTCTGTATTAATGTTGCTCAGTATGAAGGCAATCAAACTCTGCTTTTGCAAAAACAGACATTTCAATGCTGAGCATGCCCCACTAAAAAGGCACAGAAAAAGACAGCATCCTCTTGCACAGGCATCCAACAGATATTTTCGTCTGTTTAAACTGACAGAATAAAGAGGATGTGCTCATCTCCTCTCGCGTCCCATTAATCACGTTAATACACACGCAGGGATTTTCAAACCAAGATGAACAGTCTCATTGTTGTGAATTGACAGCAGTGGTGTGAGTCATTGCGAACAGTGAGCAATAAATGCTGAACCAATAGCACTGACACTGAGCCTTGCACAATCAGCTCCACACTCACATCTTGTGTCATGTCTCCTAGGCATCAGTGCATTTAACTTTAATTATTCTTCTCTGCACCTCTCCTCAATGTATTCCCGACCGCTGGCAGTGTCGAATTAGAACATTCATTTCTGGGACACAGTTGTCTTTCAATGAGATATGATTCACTGCCCATCCCTAATTATCCCAAAGATGTAGGGGACGAGTTACTTTTGTTAACTCCTCAAATCCTTAATATGAAGGTACTGACAAGAAACCGCGAGAGATGGAGTTCCTGGATTGCGGAAAGCAGACCGACCCCAAACTGCGAACGTAACTCACCCAGGGAAGAGCAGATCGACTCCACTCTGTCAATGTAACTCAACCAGGGGACAGAAGTCTGACATCACACGATCAATGTAACTCAACGAGGAAATTATGGCCTGACCGCACTCTGTTGATGTAAGTCACCCAGGGAAGAGTAGACTGACGCCACTCTGTCAATGTTAGTCATCCAGCGAAGAGCAGACTGACCCAACACTTTCTATGTAACTCACCCAGCAAATGGCAGACTGACACCACTCAGTCAGTAAAATTTACCCAAGAAAGAGCAGACTGATGCCAGTCTGTCAACGTAACTCATTCAGAGAAGAGCAGGATGGAACCCATTCTGTCTCTGTCACTCATCCAGGAAAGAGGAGGCTGATCTGATTCTGTCAATGAAGCACAAGCAGGGAGACGAGCCTGACCCCACTCTGTCAAAGTAACTCACTCAGAGAAGAGAAGACTTATTCCATTCTGTCTATGTGAATCATCCAACGAAGACAGTAATGAAACCATACTTGCTGTTAAACTCTGACAGAGAAGAGCAGACTGTCACGATTCTGAGAAAGTAACACGCCCGTGGAGGAGCAGACTGACATCACTCTCTTAACGTCGCTCACCCAGTGAAGAAAGACTGAGTGGGCTCTGTGATATTACTCACTCAGAAAGGAGCAGGCGGACCCCATTTTGTTAATATGACTCTCCCAGGGAAGGGCAGATGAAGCCCAATCTGTCAATGTGACTCAACCAGGGAAGAGCACTCTGACCTCACGCGATCATATTAACACAACTAGGAAATTGCAGACTGACGCCACTCTGTCAATGCAACTCACCCAGGGAAGAGCAGACTGATCCCACACTGTCCAAATAACTCACTCCGTGAAAAGCAGACTGACGCCACTCTGTCAATGTAACTCGCAATGTAACTCATTGAGGGAAGAGAGAACTGACGCCACTCAGTCAGTGTTACTCACCGAGAGAAGGGCAGACTGACCCCACACTCTCAGTGTAACTCAGCAGACTCATCCCACACGGTCAATATAAGTCATTCACTGAAGAGCAGTCTGACTCCACTCTATAAATGTAATTCACTCAGGGAAGAGCAGACTGATCCCATTCTGTCTATGGCACTCAACCAATGAACGAACACTAACCCCACTCTACCAATGTAACTCGCCAGAGAAGAGCAGACGGAGGCCAGACTGTCAACATAAATTATCGAGGGAAGAGAATACTGACCCCGCTCTTTCTGTTTCACTCAGGCAGGGAAGAGCAGACTGTCACCACTCTGTGAAAGAAATTCGCCCAGGGAAGGGCAGACTGACCCTACTGTATCTGCATGACTGACAATGGTAAGAGCAACTAATCCAACCCTGTCAATGTCTCTCCCTCAGGGAAGAATACCCTGACCCCTCTCTGTTCATGTAGCTCACCCAGGAAACAGCAGACTAACCCCACTCTGTCTATTTAAGTTCACAACAATCCTCTGAAGTACGTCCTCTCCATAGACTCTCCACATCCCTGTCTCTGTAACCGTGTGCGTTCAATGGCGAATCCAAATAACCTGCAAATATTTAGAATGTGGCAGCAAACCAGAGCTACCACACAGAAATTGGGCGAATGTGCGAACTTCCATCAGGTAGTCACCTAAGCCTGGAATGGAAACCAAACCCGACAGCAGTCGTGATTATAAAATGGCAGACCAGAAACCCAGCAAAAAGAATTGTATCACTGTGTGTTGCAACGATTCTGAGTATTAATTAAGCCCCCCTCACTGTAGTTAATTTCCATTTTCATCACTGCCAACCTTCTTCAAAGCAAAGCACGCACTTGCTTTTTTCAGACTTCTGATATCCCGCTTTCATCCCGCTTTTTACCTAATCATATTTCTGACTTTACAATCTACGTCATAACAGTTTGACAAGTGCAGAATGAGCTTTGTTCCGTTCTCCCCTGATGTTGAGAGTAGTAATACAGCATATTCGAGTAGGACTTGATGCGCTTGCGGGTGGTGTATTCGCGGCATTATTTTTTGATTTTCGGTCGAATATTTCGAGTTCATTGCGCAGGCTTCTGAAGAAGACTTTTGGAATCGAAATGGTAACTGTGTTTTCTCTCGGAAGACAGACGTAGATTTATTCCTGTTCTCTTATAAATTGATCTTCTTCTGATCTTTGCAAGTGAAATAGGGTGCATTGCGAATGCTCGGTTTTAGTTTCAAAATCAAGAGAAACATGAAGGAGACAATATCAAAGAACACAAAGCACTGAGTTGTTCAGGTAATTTTTGCAGCAATGGTGGACATGAAGGTCAAATTAAGATAACGGTTCAAGAACATTTAGTCTGGAAGTGGTATGTGACTTTAGTTCCAAATATATGTTTCCGTTCTTCCACTACATCTTCTTGACTGCCAGAAAACATTGATTGTTTTCTGTATTCACTTTGTTTCGCGATATCTGTCTTCTGGTCGAACAGGGACAACTTGAATTTGCGTCTGCATTGAATAAGATTTCGCTCTTTCTTTCGAGAAGCAAACCTTTGCATTATGTACCACTTATCATGCTGATGGCTAAGAAGTTCAAAATGAATTACGGTTTATGGATCGTGAGCAAGAATGAAGTGATCCACTTGCGAACAAATGTCACCACGCCCTATTCCTACATCGGGCCAGAACGGTCCATTGGCAGAGTCTGCAGAAAGGAAATATCTAAGGGAACTAGTCCTTTGTTCAGTTAAATTTGATACCAATGGTAGTGCTGTTTTGGGGCAGAAATGTGTCAACATCTCTGACGTTAGAGTCAAAATTTAAGTCACATCTACTCCATGGAGTGTCTTCTCAGATCGAAACATGCTGACATGAAAACATCTAGCTCTGAGAGCAAAGGTTTTTACATTAAACTGGGAGTATGTTTAACTGAGCAATTCAGATAGCCAAGATGAATAATTGGCATTTGGTTCTTCATGCTGAGCTCTCCAAACCAACTGCTCCAACGAAGGCCGTGTATAAGATTGCCATCGATTATTTTGGTCAATTTTAGCCTCAACAACAACCAATTGTTCTGAAAAATGCTACACCACAAGCAGAGGGCTAAGTCTGATTTTCATCGTTAATTTTCAAATTCAGTTCTTAATGCACAGTTTCTAACGAATGTGGACAGCAGAAGACCGTTAACATTCCATTTCTCATATTTCCAGAAAATTCTACTCCGCTGATATCGCCTTGCCTTATCACACCTCAAGCCAGGAACCTGGATCAGTCGAGTTCCTTTCCACACATGGAGTTGCTTTTTCTAATTCATTGACTGCTAATATAATAGATTATTGGCCTTGAGAGTCAGTTGTAAATTAGGTTGAACATTCTCAGCTTGACTTTCAACTGATCCTAAAAAAAACTCATCACCTGCAGGTAAATGTATTGCATTGCTTCTTGTTTTGCTTAATTCCACCCCGACACACCCCCGAACATCCAAATTTCACGATAGTTCGACAAATGTTTTGAAACTGATTCGTGTTGGAAGTTGGTGGCTTTTTGTGTCTCGACATATAATTTATTCAATTAGACGTCTTGAAATTACTTCGGATTCTTCACAGTTGAAAATTTAGTTTCGATTGAATGCAAAGCTCAAGCTCCACGAAATCCAAATTCTGCAAAGGAATTAATGACTTTTAAAAGATTCAACGCTGTGAACAGGATTCGAACCTGCGCAGGGAGACCCCAAAGGATTTCATATCTAATGCCTTAACCTCTCAGCCATCACAGCTGCGCTAAAGTTGCCAATTTTCATAGTAAAAGAACTGAATTCATGAAATATGTAATTTGTTTGAAGAACAAATTGTCAAGTCCCAAAGATTTCGCCAAATCCTTTGCAGAGACCCAGACGAACGTTACCTTCGCAGATTGACAGGCTTTCACTGCAAACTAGATTCTGACACAGCTGAAGTTGTGGGAATGATTCTTCATCGAATTTTTGAGTCACGGATGTACACCACATGAAGAGAGGATCATTGTCTCACTGCGTCCGATCGATTTTGACTCAATTGCTCATCATCTGGTGCCAAAGTTGTGTTTTAATATTCATCGAAATATGGTATTGGAAATGTTGATGATAAGTCCATAAACACTAGCTACATGAGTAAAAAAAAAATCGGAATTAGAAACAATGCAGAACCAATTTACAGGAATGTATCCAGCAACTAATCGCTAAGTTCTGACATCAGGTAATGAACTTGTGAGCACAAGAGAGGAAGATTGACCGAAGTCTTGGAACTTGAAATCGTCCTAACGGAATTATTTGCAAAGTTTTTGCGGTTGATCTAGAGTCATCAAGTCCTTGAACAATACAACACAGAAAGTGGCCCTTCTTTTCAACTTGACCATGGTGAAGAGTTATCCTAAATTAATAGGTCCCATTTGCCAACTTTTGGCCCACATCCCTCTTGTTACTCATATATCCATCCAGATGCCATTAAATGTTACAGTTATCCCAGTCTCCAACAATTTCTCTGCCAGCTCATTCTGGACACGACTGAAAACGTTGCCCCTGACGTCCCTTTTAAATCCTTACCCACTAATTTTAAACCGATGTTTTCTAAATTTTGACTTCCTCACCAGCAGAAAAACACCTTGATGAGTCAACCTATCCATGTCCCTCATGATTTGATAAATAGCAACGATTTGACTTTATCATACTTGTCAGGAGGGAAATGTGTGGAGATTATTTGTCGAAGGTTTGAAGTAGAAAGTCTGATGTACAGATTTTTAGAATTGCATATTGGAGAAGTTTTTAATAAGTCATTGAAGTCTAGTAGCAGTTGTAGAAGTCTGTTGTGAAAGCTGCAGAAGGATTTCAGGGCACGAGAACGAAGCATTATTTCCAATGTATTGTGGCTCAGTTCGACCGCACTTGGACTACAGTATGAGGAATTATAATCCTCAATTTAGGAAAGATGTTGTGGCTCTGTTCGTCGAGCTGGGAATTTGTCTTGCAAACGTTTCGTCCCCTCTCTAGGTGACGTCCTCAGTGCTTGGGATCCTCCTGTGAAGCGCTTCTGTGCTGTTTCTTCCGGCATTTATAGTGGCCTGTCTCTGCCGCTTCCGGTTGTCAGTTTGAGCTGTCCACTGTAGTGGCCGGTATATTGGGTCCATTGAGTACTGTTCACCTCCATCGACAAAACATTAGCCAAAGAAACAAGAGCCAACTTGCTGGACAGACATAACAGACAACAGGGCGTTGAACCTATCAACAAAGGCGGCATACTTAAACTACTGGACTTGTGCCTCACAACACACTTCACATTCAATAACCAAATATACGATCAAATCAACGGAACACCCATGGGCTCACCGATCTCTGGACTCATAGCAGAAGCAGTAATGCAAAGGTTAGAACAAACAGTCTTACCACAACTTCAATCCAAACTCTGGATCATCTACGTGGATGATACCTTTGTAATAATTAAAAACACAGAAATAGAGAACACACACCAGATCATCAACACCACACTCACAGGAATCCGATTCACGAGAGAGGAAGAAAAGGACAACCAACTCCCATTCCTAGACGTGATGGTACAGAGAACACTGAACGAAGGATTCACCACAAAGGTTTACAGGAAAGCCACACACACAGACCAAGTCCTAAACTAGGAAAGCAACCACCCCAACACACACAAACGAAGTTGCATCAGGACACTATTCAAAAGGGCCACAACACACTGCAGCACACCAGAACTACAAAAAGAGGAAGAGGAACACCTACACAAAGTATTCGCCAAAAAGGGATACCCTCGCAATTTCATCAACAGATGCCTATGGGAGAGTCAACGGAACGAGGACATGCCGCAACCCAAAGGTCTAGCCACACTACCATACATCAGGAGCATTTCTGAACTGACAGCCAGACGACTGCGACCACTAGGACTCATAACAGCACACAAACCAACAGCCACGCTCAGACAACAACTCACCAGAACAAAGGACCCAATACCCAACATGAGCAAAACTAATGTAGTGTGCAAAATCCCATACAAGGACTGCAGAAAACACTACATCGGACAAACAGGAAGACAGTTAACGATCCGTATACACGAACACCAACTAGCCACGAAACGACACGACCAGCTATCCTTAGTAGCCACACACACAGACGACCAGCAACATGAATTCGACTGGGACAACACTACCATTACAGGGCAAGCCAAACAGAGAACAGACAGGGAATTCCTAGAGGCATGGCACTCATCCACAGACTCTATCAACAAACACATCGATATGGACCCAATATACCGGCCACTACAGCGGACAGCTCGAACTGACAACCGGAAGCGGCAGAGACACGCCACTATAAATGCCGGAGGAAACAGCACAGAAGCGCTTCACAGGAGGCTCCCAAGCACTGAGGATGTCACCTAGACAGGGGACGAAACGTTTGCAAGACAAATTCCCAGCTCGGCGAACAGAACCACGACAACGAGCACCCGAGCTACAAATCTTCTACCAAACTTTGAAATTTAGGAAAGATACTAATGCCATATGAGGAATACCACGAATGGTGATTAGCTTTGATATCATGGATGAACGTTATTCCTGTGAATTTAAATTTGGCAAATCCGGTCTTTTTTTTAACAGTTTCAACACAAGAGAGGTAATCTCATTGAGAGTTGCAAAATATTTGAAGAGATAAACAGGGTGGTGCAATTATATTTTATTCCCTCATTGGTGAATCTAGAAGCAGGAGAGGACAATTTTAAAATGAAGCATTATGATTTATGACCAGGATGAGAAATATTGATTTTTATCTTAGCCTTGAGAAGTCTCGCTATTCAGCACTGCAGTGAGCCTTGGATATTTGGTCTTTGAATGCATCACGATCAGACTGTCCCTCCGACACTTACTGCATCACTATAAACCTGACCCCTCACACTTACCGCCTTAATATCAGCGTGAACCCCTCAAACTTACTGCATCACTATCCATCTGGCGTCCTCACATTTACTGCGTCACTTTCACTTCGAGACCCTCATTTTGACTGCGTCACTATCAGCCTGACTGCCAAACACTTACATTGTCACTATCAGTCACGCCCTAACACTTCCCATGTTACTATTATTCTGACTCCTTACACTTACTTTGTCACGATCAGCCTGACTCCATCACACTTATTATGTAAGTACCAGAGTGACGCCTCACACTTACCATGTCACTACAACACTGCTTCCTCAAACTTACTATGTCACTATCACCTTGACCCTCTCACATTTACTGCGCCACAGTCACACTGACCACCTCACACCTACTGCTTCACTATGAGCTTCAACACTCACACTTCCAGCGTCACTACCAGCCTGACTCACTCACACTTATCACCTGACAATCAGCATTACTCTCTCAAATTTATTTCATCATTATTAGGCTGAGGCACTCACACTGACAGCGTCACTAACAGCCTCACCCCCTCATGCTTACTGCATTGGTATCTCTCTGATCCCCTCAGAATTACTGCGTCACAATCACTCTGACCCCCACATACTTAAGGCATCACTATCCCTCTGGCAGCCTCATACTTCCTGCATCACTCACACCCTGACACATGCGCACCTCCTGCATCCCTATCAGCCAAACCCCACTCACTAACGGCGTCACTCTCTCTCTAACCTGCTCACCTTGACACTCTCTCACTTGGTGCATCAATATCAGCCTGACCCCCTCATGCTTACTGCATCACTACCAGCCTGATCCCTTCAATTGTACTGTGTCACTATCAGACTGACCCACTCATACTTACAGCATCACTATCACCTTGACCCCCCAAACTTAGTGCGTCCAGATCACACTGAACCTTTCACTCTTCTTGTGTCACCTTCGTCAGACCCTGCACACTATCACTCTGACCTCCTCATACTTGCTTCATCACTATAACTCTATCCCAGCCACACCGTATGTGTCACTATCACCCTGGCAATTCATATGCACTGCACCACTATTATCCTGACTCCATCACAATTAGTATATCATTATCAGCCTGACCTCTTACACTTACTGTGTCACTCTCAACCTGTCTCCTCACATTTCCTGTGTCACTCTCAATCTGACATCCTCAAAGTGTCTGCGTCACTGTCACCCTGAACACGTCACACTTACTGCATGGATGGCTACCTGAAACCTCACGCTTATTGCATCACTATCATCCTGAGTGGCTCACACTTACTGCGTCACTAGCACACCAACACTCTCACCTTTACTGCGTCACTATCAGCCTGACACCTCACACGTACTGCATCACTATTAGCCTGACCCGCTCACACGTTTTGCGTCACTACTACCCTGACCCCCTCACAATTGCTGTGTCGCTATTAACCTGAGCCCCTCACTATCACGCTGATCAAGCTCACAATTACAGCATCACTATCAACCTGACCCCCTCACACTTTCTCTGTCATTATCACCCTGACCCTCTCACACGTAATGCGTCACTGTCACACTGAGACACTCACATTTTCTGCGTTGTTATCAGCCGGACCCGCCAGCACACAGCGTCACTATCAACCTGGCCCCTCACACTTGCATGCCTCAATATCAGCGTGAACTCCTCACACTTACTGCATCACTGTCCATCTGCCATCCACACAGTTACTGCACCAGTTTCACCTTGACATCCTCATTTTTACTGCGTCACTATCAGACTGACAGCCACACACATATTGCATCACTATCAGTGACGCCCTCGTACTTCCTATGTTAATATCACCCTCACTCCTAAAACCTACTGCGTCACTCTCAGCCTGACTCCATCACACTTTTTGTGTCAGTATCAGACTGACGCCTCACGCTTACCATGTTACTAAAACCCTGCCCCATCACACTGACTGTGTCCCTATCAACCTGACCCCTCAGATGTTCTGCGTCAATATCACCCTGACCCACTTACACTTTTTGAATCAGTTTCAGTCTGACGCCTCGCACTTACTGCGTAACTAAAACTCTCCCCCTTCATCCTTACTGCGTCAATATCAGTCTGACTCCTCAGACTTACTGTGTCACTCTCACTCTGATCCTCCCTCATTTACTGCATCACTCTCACCCTGACATCCTCACATTTACTGCGTCACTATCACCCTGACCCACTCACACAGTCTTTGCCAATTTCACTTTGCCGGCCTTATTTTTATTGCGTCCCCATCAGCCTAACCGCCACACACTTATTGCGTCACTTTCAGTCACACCATCACACTTCCCATGTTACTATCACCCTGAATCATTACACTTATTGTGTCATTATCAGGCTGACCCCTCACACTTACTGTGTCACTATCAGCCTGACTCCATCACGTTCATTGTGTCAGTATCAGACTGACGCCTCACACTTACTGCTTCACTATCGCAATGCCCCTCTCTCACTTACGACGTCATTTAAACCCTGACACCCCACACTTGCTGTGGCACTATCACACTGAATGCCGTACACTTAGTGTCACTGTCATCCTGACCCCTACCACTTACTGCATCACTATCACACTGGTATCTCACACCCACTGTGTCACTATCATCCTGAGCCACTTACACCTGTTGTGTCACTATCACTTTGACCCCAACACACTAACTGCATCAATATCAGCCTGATCATTTCACACATACTGCGCCACTATCAGGCTGACTCCCTCATATATACTGCGTCACCATCAGGCTTACCCACTCATGCTTACTGCGTCACTATCACCCTGACTCCCCACTGTTACTGCGTCAAGAGCATTGTGCCCCCATACACTTACAGCGTAACTATCATCCTGACAACGTCACACTTACTGTGTCAAGATCAGCCTGATCCCCTCAAACTTAATGTGTCACTATCAGCTTCAACATTCGCATTTACTGCGTCACTTCTAGCACTACCCCTGCACACTTACTACATCCCTAACCGCCTTACCCCCTCGCATTGACTTCATCACTATCAGCCTGAGACACTCACACTTACAGCTTTACTACAACCTGGCCCTGTGAGTGCATCTACATCACTGTCACCCTGACCCCTTGCCCATACTGTGTCACTATAAGCCTGGCTCCTCAAATGTTCTCCGCCATTATCGCACTGACATCTCACACTCACTGCTTCACTATCACTCTGACCCCTCACAATTACTGCATCACTACAACCTCACACCCTGAAAGCATCTGCGTCACTGTCACCCTGACCCCATGACACTTGCCATGTCACCATCACAATGACAAATTCACACAGTCTGCTTCACTGTCATCCTGACACCTCACACTCACTGGATCACGACCATCCTCCCCCTCATACTGACCTGTCACTATCATCCAGAGCCGCTCACACTTATTGCATTCCTATCACTCTGCTCCCAACACACTTACTGCGTCACTATCAGCCTGACACTCGCACACTTCCCGCATCAGTATCAGCCTGACCCCTCACAATTTCACCGTGTCTATCAGTCTGACTCCTCACATTTCCTGCATCACTATCACTATGTCACTTCACATTTCTGGCCAGTATAAGCCTGACGCCCTCAACATACTGCATCAATATCAGCCTGAAAACTCACACTTACTCTGTCACCATCACGCTGACCCCCTCACACTCACTGCGTCACTATCACTCTGTCCCCTCTCACTTCCTGCATTAGGATCACTCTGACTCACCACTGACACTTACTCCAGCACTATCAGCCTGACCCCACCACACTTGCTGCGTCTCTATCAGCCTGACCCCCTCACACTTACTGCTTCACTATCAGACTGACCCCTCACACTTACCGCATCACTAATCGCCTGACGCTCTCAACTTACTGTGTCACTACCAGCCTGAACGCACACACTTACTCCCTCACTATCACCCTGACTGTCTCACACTCACTGCGTCAGTCTCTGCCTGACCCCATCACACTTATTACGTCACTATTACCCTGTCCCCTCCTACTTTATGCGTCAGGATCAGCCTGACACTGTAACACTTACTGCATCACGATCAGCCTGATCTCCTTCCAATTACTGCGTCACTATCAGCCTCACCACTCACTCTTACTGCGTCACTGTCACACTGACCCTTCACACGAAGTGCTTCACTATCACCCTAACCACCTCACACTTACTGCGTCACTATTGGTCTGATCCCTCAGACTTACTGCATCACTATTACTCTGACCCTCCTCACTGCGTAACTATCGGCCTGATCCTCTCACACAGTCTGCGTCACTACCACGCTGACACCTCACCCTCATTGTGTCACTATCATCCTCACTCCATCACACTTATTGAGTCACTGTCAGCCTGATCCCCTGTAATGGAAAATTATCATTTTTTGTAAAATCTGTGAAAGCATGGTTGAAACAAAGAAGTATGGACCTAACTTTGCAAAAAGACAGAAAAAATGTAAAGTTCAACCTAATTTTCAGCTGACCCTCAAGGCCAATAATCTATTATATCAGTAGTCAATGAATTAGAAAAAGCAACTCCATGTGTGGAAAGGAACTCGACTGATCCAGGTTCCTGGCTTGAGGTGTGATAAGGCAAGGCGATATATAGTATAAAGGGAATATGTGAAAACCGTCAGGCGTCCATTTTATGAGGCGTCTTGCAAATGTGTCGGGTCCATTCTGCAAATTTCAAAAATAAACTTTTTCTTTGCTCTTGGTAGCATTTGCGTCGAGTCGATTGAAATTCCACGGCAGTAAACTCGGTGGCTCGTCTGGGACCCTGCGACTGGGTAAGATTTTGAAGATTCCCAGGAGGTGTACGCGCCACTACCTTGAAGGTCTTTCACTTCATCTCGAGTGCTAAATTGGCCCCTTTGAGTGAGAGGACTGGGGATAAGTGGATCGCCGCAGAGTCGCGTTCTGAATCGAATAGGGTCAAGGTAAGAGTTGTGGCTAAAGTAATCCGACATAGAGACTCGTTCGAAGAGAATAGACGAACCAGGAAGAGGGAACAGTGAACTCTCGTGCGGTATTCGAGTAAAACTCAAGGGAAAGGATTGCCGTCTCTAGAGAGTTTAAGAGACAGCAAGATTAACGGTGGTTTGAGACTTGGAGCCACCATGGGCAGTGTTGGAGTCGCAAAAGCTGTACCAGTTATGTGGGTTCTTGGTTTGTGAAAACCAAGGCAATGAGGCGGTCGTGTCCAATGAGAGGGGAGCTCCGGAGTTAAAAGAAAGTTATATTGGCAAAGACAAGATGATGGTATCGTGAGAGAGATAGAGATAGACAGATAGACAGACAGAGAGACAGACAGAGAGAGATGAACACTTTTCCCATATCCATGATAATCGGCTCCAGGAAGAGCGAACAAAAAGAGGGTCGACAGACAACTCGGAATGGTCAAGAAAAAATACAATATATGCTAAATAATTATGGTCCAGTTTCTGTAAAGCAGTTAAAAATGTAAATCAAGGAATGTGTTTTTCTGGAGGAAGGAAGTTTTAGTAATATTCAGTTGCAAATGCTGAGGTCACCATTGGAGGAGAGAGAGAAGGAGAAACGGAAGCGTAAAATAGAACCTGTGAATTGGAGTGCTTATCAAATGTTGAAGTCTGAGCCTGATTTCAGGGAAAGAAAATCTCGAAATAAAGATAGATCAAGTACACGTACAAACACCAGCACACATGCACACATACACGGAAAACAACCTAATGAAGCTGGACACTGTCTTAAGACTGGATCAGATCCTGACCTTAATGGGTGCCCTCGAAGAGCTACAGCCCCCTACGAGATCCACTTCACGAAGACTCCAAGTCAACGGTCGCCGCCTCAGGGTCTGCTGAATCACCAATAGCATATCGTACCCACAATCAATTGAAACAAGAATCCCGAAAGAAGTCGAGACAATGTCTCAGTACCTTAAGCGCCTCACAGAAGTCGATAACGTCTATGTGGACTGATACCACCCAAAGACATAACGATGGCAGAGATCACACCGTAAGAGGCACACCTGAGGAGCAGCTTCATCAATGGAATGAAGTACGAAAGAACAAAATAGGTAATAATATACGTGCATTACCTGTGACACGGGAATGTTGAATTAGATAGAACAATCCGTGATACATGCTGAAAAACTACTGGCTCAAGAGAAACATAACCGGAAATTAAAGATTGAACAGCAATCACATGAACCTCAGCTTATTATGATGCAAATGGTCGTTCAGCCATTGGAGGGAGGAAGTGCGGAAAAAGAGAGAGGAACAGGTGGAGTTCGCAAAAGAGGAAGGGATCGCGAATGTGCGCTTGCAGAGATAGATCTGGCTGGTGCTTTGTTTGTGGAGCAATGGACCACTGGTCAAGACAGTGCCCGCACAGACAGCCTCAATCGGTCCTGGAGGCTGGACAGCATGGTGTCTGACAAGGGATGACTGAGGTTGAGGTGGGCAGGCCACAAGGTACAGGTTAACCTTTTTCCTTTATACTTGGCAACGAAGAATCCCTAATGCTAATCACTTCTACTAACCTAACGGGCACTGAGATGTATCCCAACTCTATATTGAACATTGAGATTGCGAAGTGTGGACAATATGTTCAATATAACAATGATGCGTGTATGTCGATGCCTACCTCTATGTTATAAGTGGAAGGTACACCAGTTACCTTTTTGGTAGATACATGGCCAGCATATTGATTCCTCAAATCAAGACAGTTCAGAGAGTTGGCACCAATAAAGATGAGTAGAATGTTCCTGAACTCAATGGAGGCATCAGGCGTCGTGTTATGAGAGAGTTTTACCGCACCCATATTGTGTGAAATCAGTAATGTGTATCCATTCTAATTCTCAATTTGTTAGCGGAATTCTGTCCTTTACATTTGATGGCTCGGGATCTCATAGTGAGACTGGGGTTGCATTTGTTCAGTACTCCAACGGGCTTGTAGGTAATTCAAAGGGAGAATTCACAAGTGTAAACTGTAAAATACAACCCACGACCCCTGGTGTATGTCTATGAGTGGCGATTAATGAGTTCAGTGAGCAATTCACTCGCCCTGGCAGCAAGTAACCATGTTAATCCTATTAACACCGTTTTTTTTGCGGGAATATGCTGCACTGCACAGCACACATACACCACGATAGCCCTGAGGAACCATAAGAGAAGTATTGCTTCAGGAGATTGGTTAAACCAAGTCAGTTGTTGTTGTGCGAATTTTATTCAAGGGATGGCAGATGTGCAGTCAGTGTGAACTTATGTAAAGTACCAGTGAGGGCAAGTAAACTCGATATTTTTGATGTGAAAGGCTATGCTCCTCGCGTGTCACTGGCGAAAGTGTCCAGTGACTGGTGGTAAGATTTGGGGACATGGGTACTAAAGGCATAAAGAACGAAATGTTGGTTGTTCTGGGACGATGTGGGTATGTGGTTCAATGCAGATGTGTGGACATATAGGAAGAAATTAATTTGTCTAACTCAGGCAATAGAACAGTCGAGGTAACCCCCTCTAGCCCTGAAGAGCCTAGAGCCTCAGGCGTTTCCCTAAGATAAACTTCTCAGACCCAAGATTAATAACGGTCCCTACTGAATTATGGGTAAAAGGCAAACATGATGTGGGGCATATACAAGGTAGTGAACCAATACGAGTAACCATGAAGTTGGAGTATCGTCCTTGCAGAGCACAATACTCGTTAAAACCTGAGGCCATGGATGTAGTTACTCCAGTCTTTCAATCCTTCCAGAGTCTAGAGAGATCATCCCCTGTGTAAACTCACCGGTGAGAACTCCCATTATTCTGATCAAAAAGGCAAAAATTCCAAGTGAACTGGAGGAATGGAGGTTTGTTCAAGACCTGCAGGCAGTCAATAACAGTGTTGTCCCGCACGCATCAAATGTTCCCAAACCCTATACTGTATTAGTTCAATTTCCAGCGGACAGTAAATGGTTCCCTGCTGTGAATTTAGCAAATACATTCTTTATTGGAATGGTGCATCCAGATAGTCAATTCTGGTTCACTTTTTCATTCAAAGGGAAATCTTATGAGTTCACACGACTTTGTCAATGTTACTGTGAGTCACCCACCATATATAATGAGGCTCTACGCAGGAGTCTGGAGACTCTTGTTATAACACCTGGGTCTGCGCTTTTGTAATCTGTAGACGATTGCTGAACAGTAGCACCGACAGAGGAACAATGTGAGAAAGATTCCCTTGCATTGCACGAGGGAAGGGAACAAAACCAGTCTCGCAAAGCTTCGATTTATGCAACAACAGGTGAAGTTCTTGGTCACTTAATATCTGAACAAGGGAAGACCAAGGGAAGTTCAAGTCAGAGTGCAAGTAATTCAGCAAATTCCAAGGCCTCACATGAGGAAACAATTGCTATCCTTTTTGGCATACGCTCCTACTGAAGACCGTTTATCCCACATTACACAAATCTTGAGGCGTCTTGAAGTGACATGGCCCATGGAAAAGGGTAGCAGAACCAAAGTCCATTGCAATGGATCCCAGAGGCCGAGTTGAATTGAAAAAGACGTTTCAAAGTACACCTACACTGGGGATTCCGAATCCAACAAGGCCTTCTGTCAAATGGTAGATGATACACATGGCTGCATGACATCTGTATTGTTGCAGGATCATGGGGGAAAATTTAGGCTGGCAACTTATTTTTCGGCTAAGCTTGACCTCGTAGCGGCAGGATTGCGTAAATGCCTGCGAGCTGTGGTTGCGATATAATTGGCTATGGCGACTTCAACAAACGGATCGCACATGCAGTATCCTTACTGCTTTCCGAGCAAAAGACAGCACATACGTCGGCAGCACGTTGACTCAGATACAATACTGTGTTCTTGGAGAAGCCTAACATTGCAATAAAACGATGTAACGTCCTTAATGCTGCTAATCCTCTCACGAGAGAAGGAGACGGAGACCCACTTAATTGTATCGCTGTAGTTAATGAAATGTGCTGCCTCGACAAGACTTGCAGAATTCACCACTTCAGAATCCAAATATGGCGTTTTTTTTGTGGATGGGTCAGCATTCAGGAGCAAGGAGATAGGCCAGAATTGTATTGGGGATGCTGTAGTAACTACCCATGAGGTATTCAAAGCGGGATCACTCCCTTCTCAACTGTCAGCGCAAGCTGCGGAGCTGGTTGCCTTGACTGAGTCATGTAAATTGGCCAAGGGAAAGATAGCGAATATTTAACAGATAGCAGATACACTTTCGGAGTTGCACATGATGTTGGAACCCTATGGAAATACAGGGACTTCTTGACCTTCACCGGAAAGCGCATCACACACCGTGATCAGATTTCTGACCTCTTGGAAGCGGTCCTATTGCCTAAATAAATCGCTGTGTGTAAATATGATGCCCACACGAAAAATAACTATTCCGTTTCTCAAGGAAATGCAAGGGCAGACTCAGCGGCAAGGATGGCAGCCCAGCAGCCGGTAAATGATCAGTTTGACATGGGAATGACAAAAATCCTTACCCCAAAAACAGACGTATGGGAGTCACAGTCGAAGTCCAGGCTTGAAGACATGTTGGAGTGGGAAAAAGCAGAGTGCAGTTTGAGGTAAGGGGTATGGTGTGGCCCCAATGTTAAACCTTTTCTACCACGATCATTAATTCCATTCTATGCCAAACTGACACACGGTAAGAAATATGTGTCAAAAGAGGGGAGATATGACAGCATTTCAGCACAGTGGTACACTGAGGGATTTACTCAGTACTTCCAGAAATATTGTGAACGATGTGTTATCTGTGCCACAATAATGTGGGGAGGGGAATACAGATGAGTCATGTAGCACTTCCGAAACCCCAAAAACAATTTGAACATTTGCAACTGGATTTTACCGAACTAACACCCTGTGAAGGAAAAAGGCATTGTCTGGTAATAGTTGAAATGTTTTCCAAATTGGTGCAAGCGTTCCCCACGGCAAAACAGAATGCCAGTGTCATAACCAAAGCTTTCCTAACTGAAATAATTCCGAGATGGAACATCCCTGAGAGGCTTAGTAGTCCCAAGGTTTGTGAAGTTTTGTTGCTCAGGTTGAGGTTTAGGGGGTAGGTTTGCTCGCTGAGCTGTAGGTTTGATATCTAGACGTTTCACTACCTGGCTATGTAACATCATCAGTGGCGATCTCCAAGTGAAGTGAAGATGTTGTCTCCTGCTTTCTATTTATATGTTTGTTACGGATGTGGTTCCTGGGGTTTGTGTTGATATCATTTCCTATTCGTTTTCTGAGGGGTTGACAGATGGTAAATCGATCTATGTGTTTGTTTATGGCGTTGTGATTGAGTGCGAGGCCTCTCAGAATTCTCTGGTGTGTCTGCATATACAGCAAACCGACAAACACTGAGCAAATACTTAACTACTCCAGCAACCATCCCAACACGCAAAAAGGAAGCTGTATCAGAACACTATTCCAATGGACCACCACACAGTTCAGCACAGACGAACTTCGGAAAACAGAGGAGTACCACCTATAAAACGTATTCAAGAAGAACGGATACTTAAAAAATACGGTCCACGGATTCCTCAGGAACAAACCACGACAAGTAGACCTAACACAGCCAGAAACCCTATCGACCTTTTCATACAACAATGAAGTCGCAGAAGTGGCAGCCAGACTATTAAGACCCCTCGGTATCCCACCAACAGTTTCAAACAAAACTAACAAATTAAAAAGACCAAGTACAACACATGGACAAAACCAACATCATATACAAAATTCCATGCAAGGACTGCCACAAACAATAGGTAGGACAATCAGGAAGAAAGTTAGCCACCAGGATACAGAACACCAGCTAGCCACAAAAAGACACGACCCTCTCTCCCACGTAGCCCTTCACACGGATGAAATGTAAACACTATTTCGACTGGGACAACACATCTATCCTGGGACAGGCTAAGCAAAGATATGCCAGAGAATTCCTTGAGGCCTAGCACTCTAACCACAACGCCATAAAAAACGACATATATCTAGATAGCATCTATCAACCCCTCAGAAAACGAACAGGAAATTGCATCACCACAAACCCCAGGAACCCCATCCTGGACAAACATATATCTAGAAAGCAGGAGACAACAGCTTATCTTCATTTTGTGTTCGTCACTGATGATGTTACCGAGAACATAGAACATAGAAAAATACAGGACAGTACAGGCCCTTTGGCCCTCGATGTTGCACGGATCCAAACCCACTTATACTACACTAGCCCAGTAACATCCACATGCCAGGTACTGAAACGTCTAGACATCAAACCTACAGCTCAGCGAGCAAACCTACACGCTAGGCTTAGAAGTGACAGTGGGACACCATTTGTCCATAATGCCCTACAGCAGATTAGTGAGTATTTGGGAATAAACATGGGATAACACTGTGCCGAACACCAAAGGAGCGGTAGGGCAGCGGAACGAGAAAATTCTACCTTAAAAAATATATTGAGAAAATGCTGTGAGGAACTAGGGATGATATGGACAAAGGCACTTCCAATTGTGCTAATGTGTACGAGATCCAGGACGAGAGGGAGAGCTAACTATAGCCCGTTTGAAATTTTGTTTGGTAGGCCGTCAAACACAGGATTGTCCCGAACGTAAGGGAAGCCAGATAACAGGCCACTGTGAGGATGAGATGTTGTGTTACTGCATGAAACTCTCTGCACTTTTGTCCCAAATACAGAATCAAGTGAAGACAGCACTTCCCCAATCAGCAGAAGGGAAGATGTACGATCTATAACCTGGAGCCTGAATGGTGGCGAAAGACTTCAGGTGGGAAAACAGGAAGGCGAAGAGGTGGCTGGGACCGTTTGAAGTACGCCTTACAGCACAGGTAGCTATTAAGGTCGCCGGAACAGCCACGTGGATACACGCCAGCCCTTACAAACTTGCAGCTGGGACTGAGGAGACATCGCACAACACCAAAGCCAATTTAGAGAAAGTATTTATTAGAAGACTTAAGCAAATGTGGGGCTGCCCCAGTTCACACTGTTGGCAAGCGCCCTGGTAGGACTATTCATAAGGGCAGGGGTGTCTGTGATGCAGCAGCTGACGGTAATCTTAACTGATAGGACGAAGTGGATCTTTAAATGCGACCCATAGCCGTTCAGTAACAAGGACGACTATAAATTGGATAATTAAGATTTATGCAGGGATCCATGCCACGCCGGTGACTGGCATTTAGTAGTAGCCACCAGGGCAAAAGGGGCACCTGACATGGGAAATAGATATTCCATGATCAAAGTAAGGCTCAGAAGAGCAATGAGGCAGTCTCGTGGTGTGGAATAGATAGATCCTTCTCGGACATCTGTAGACAGGTGAATATAGTGGTGCAGTCGCCCCACCCCCGCCCTCCGAGATGCAGTGCAGAATGTACTACAGACGATAGGAGCAGTGGGGCATGGCAACCAATCAAACCAGATCATGGACCTAACCTCAAGCCGGGCAAAGGTCATTAATGACACACCCGAACCCGAAGGGAGACGGCCGTGGCGGGAAAGCGAATTTAAAGCAGGAGGGGAATTTGCCTGCTGGATATAAATGGCGTAAATGCGACGCCAGTAGGTTGGGAGCTGCGAAGGGCCATTGCTAGATGTGAAGGGAACAGAGCATGTGCTTTGGTCATAAGACAAAACGAGAGATTAGACGTTGGCTACACTTGTTGGATATGTTTGCACACAGCCCAAAGGTAGACTGCCCAGCAAATTACTGAGGGCCTGGCGAGAAATGCCAGCTGTCTGCTTCCACGGAGGCGACTAGCCTGACCATGATAGTGGGGGGCAATTTGGGCAAATCCCGTGTAACCACTCGAACTCCAGGCTAACTACAGCCCCAAGCCTGACACGCTACCGTCCACAGCATTCCAGATAGTGGATTGCAGGGGAGAAATGTGTATTTACACCAATCGGGGGAGACTCCTTTTGGGTATCTCCCAGTCTACCTTGATGCTGTACTTGAACAATGACTCTTGCACAGCAACACACACAAATGATACGACCATAAACATTGTTTGTTCCTTTATCAATGGTCAGACCATGAGTGGCAAGGTGGCACAGTGGTTAGCATTGCTGCCTCACAGTTCCAGAGACCCCGGTTTAATTCCCGCCTCAGGCGACTGACAGTGTGCAGTTTGCACATTCTCCCTGTGTCTGAGTGAGTTTCCTCCCACAGTCACCAGATGTGCAGGTAGGGTGAATGGGCCATGCTAAATTGCCCGTAGTGTTAGGTGTTAGGTAAATGTATGGGTGGGTTGCGCTTCGGCTGGTGTGTGTGGACTTGTTGGGCGGAAAAGCCGGTTTCCACACTGTAAGTAATCTAATCTAATCAGGATTGCAGGTATAATATGGGCAGGTGGCGAGAAAGGGTACCACCACTCTCCCGGGGAGAAAGGAGTGCTGCGACACGGCGATACTGTCCACCAACACAACAGTGTTCGCCCTAAAAGGCAGCAATTGCCGAACTCGAAGGAGCATCCCTCTGCATTGGAATAGGTACACACTCGCAGAACATCCTCGCATATGGTGTATTTGCAAATGAGACGGAGGACGGCCTAGCACTCATTAACACTGAGTTAATGGCGTTTAGGAAGCAGTGACACAAAATCGATTAGTACGAGACATCCTGACGGCCGAGAGGGGGCTGTGTGCAAAACGTTAGGTACCTCGTGCTGTATTAATGTTCCTGATGAGTACCAATATATTACTGGTTTAATAAATGGCATGAAGGCAGCTAAATGACCGCCTCCACAAGCAGGTGACTCCTCCTCCCGATGGCTCACGTCCCTTATGGGGGATGGGGGTAATGGACCCTTATCGTTCTACGAGTTGTCGGACTGGTCTTACTCATACTGTTTTGAATAACACCCAAGTTGTGTACCTGCCTACGCCACTTGCTTATGAATGCAGTAAGATACGAAATGTTAAACTATCAGCGGCCCCAAAAAACGAAGATCCGATTGCTTGTCCACACCCTACACCGACGTTGACGAATGTGACGTGTGAAGATGGGCTGTGTATCAGGCAAACCAGGGAAATGGAAAAACCACCAAAAAGCTTTGTTAAAGTTAGGTGGTTTCTGAGGAAATGCCTGGTGTTCATAAATTATTTTTGATACATAGCATTCTGGCTTTTTATTTGGTTGTTGTCCTTGTTGTAAAATGACAAAAATTTGAAAAATGCAATGGAAAATTAACAAAATTAACATTTACTGTGAAATCTGTCAGGGAAGGTTTTGCAAAATTTAATACTTCGCTGAAATATGCAAATACTTTGCTGAATTCTGCATCGAGGAGTCAGCTTGTCTTTGTGGAACTTTGCAAACATTTCACCTGGCCTTGCGAGCAGCCGAGTTCAGAAAAAAAGCTTCAGAAAACATAAAGACAATTATGTCCAAGGCATGGGAATGAGAAAATATGAGCTCGAATGTTTCCCAACACCTGTCTTTGAGCAAGTGATAAGAATAGTAGAACACAAATATGTGAAGTTTGTTCACAGCCCTTACATAAGGCACTTTTGCCAAGTGTATTGGCCGCTCTGCATGCAGAGGTTGAAAAATAAAGCCTTTCCTTTGCTCTTGCTGGCAGTTGATTCCAGTCGATTAAATTTCCACGACACGTGCGAGGGTGTCAGGCAGTGGGAGAATTGTTGGGTATCAGTAAATGGGAGAATTGTTGCACAGTGACATTACATTGGAAAATTAGTACAAATTGCCTATTCATTAAAGAATTTTAGCAGAACACCTCTAAATGGAAGAATAGGGGTGGGGAATCATTGAGAAGGAAAATTTTTGCAAGCTGCAATAAAGTCGAGATTCGAGTCCGCCCACCAAGAAATGAAAAAAAAACTTTGGAGCAGGGGAGGCAATACGTGGAGGAAGTGTATCAGGAAAAACCACAATGGCACAATTGACGCAGGGCATCAATAATGGGAGAGTTGGTGCCGTTATCACAAAAGTAGAGAATTGGTGGAAGACATGGGAGAACTGGTGCGGAATAATATTTAATGTGGTGGATGTGCAGTTGCTGATGAAAGAAGATTCGTACAGGATTCGAAAACGGGAGAATAGTCCACGGAAGTGAAGCTGTATTTGGGACAATTGTTGCACGAACCACAAAATGGAATAATTGCACAGTGGAACTTTAACAGCGAATTGGGGTATGGCACCACTATATCAGAGATTCAGAGTGGCGTTCCCCACACTGGGAGAAGTTGGTTTGGGTATCAATGAACATTAGAATTGTTCCGGGGCAATATTGAATTCGAGAATTGGTGTGGGGGTGCTTAAAGCATGCAGAGTTGGAACAGAGCACAGTTAAATGGGAGAATACAGGCAGGAATCAGTAAGTGGGAGAAATGTTGTAAAGTGCAGGAAATTGGCCATTCGATGCATGGCGAAATTAATGAAAAAACTTTGAGCAGTAAACCATTATGTGGAAGATGTTTGTCAGGAAATAGCAAAACAGGATAGTTGGGGCAAGGCAATACTCAGTGGGAGAGTTTCTTCAGTTCATGACGATAGGGTGGATGAGTGCAGAATTGGCAATTTGAGAATTTGATGCAGTAAACGCCAAAATTGGAGAATTACAGCAGTGGACCACGACATGGGAGAATCATTGCAGCTACATAGTTAATGGAAGAAGTGGTGCGGAGTGACCTAAATTAGGTATTTGGTGCAAGTCACCATTAAAATGTTGAATTAGAGTAGGGCACTCCTAAATGCGAGATTTGAACTCGGGCATCAGAAAATGAGAGAATCATACTGGGATATGAGGAATTGGCAGAATTAGTATCGTTATATGAAAAAGCAGGAGAATTCAGTGTCAGAGTATGAGGAAATGGGAGAATAAGTATAGGGGTATGAGTAAATGGAGCTGCAACAAGATCTCACAGCTCTTAAACTCAATCCCCCTGTTAATGAAAGCCAAAAACACCATATGCTTTCTTAACAACCCTGTCCACCTGGGTGGAAATTTTAAGGGATCTATGTACCTGCACACCAAGATCCCGCTGTTCCTCCACACTGCCAAGAATGCTGCCTTTAGTCCTGTACTCAACTTTCAAGTTCGATCTTCCAAAATGCATTCACCTCGCATTTATCCAGTTTGAATTCCATCTACCACCTCTCAGCCCATGTCTGCATCCTGGCAATGTCGTGCTGCAGCCTGCAACAGTCCTGTATACTGTCAACGACACCTCCAACCTTTGTGTCCTCTGCAAACCTGCTAACCCATCCTTCAATCTCCTCATCCAAGTCATTAATAAAAATTACAAAGAGTAGACGCCCAAGAACAGAGCCCGTGGAACACCATTCACCACTGACTTCCAGGCAGAATATTTTCCTTCCACAACTACTCGCTGTCTTCTATCGACCAGCCAATTCTATGTCCAGACAGCTAAATTTCCCTGTATCCCATTCCTCCTGACATTCTGAACGAGCCTACCATGGGGAATCTTATCAAATGCCTTGCTGAAGTCCAGATACACAACATCCACCGCTCGACCCTCATTAACCTTTCTAGTAACATCCTCAAAGAACTCAATAAGATTCTTGAGGCATGAACTGCCCCTCAAAAGCCGTGCTGACTGCATTTAATCAAGCCATGCTCTTCCAGATGGTCATAAATCCTATCCCGCAGAATCCTTTCTAAAACCTTGCAGATGACAGACGTGAGACTAACTGGTCTGTAATTTCCGGGGATTTCCCTATTTCCTTTCTTGAAGAGAGGAATTACATTTGCCGCCCTCCAGTCCTCAGGTACGAATCCGGTGGAGATCGAGGATGCAAAGAGTTTCGCAAGCGGCGAAGCAATCACATTTCTCACTTCCAAGAGCAGCCGAGGACAAATCTGCTCTGGCCCTAGCGACTTCTTAATATTAAAGTTTCTCAAAATTTTTAACACATCAGCTTCCTCAATCTATCTGTTGCAGCAGGATTACCTGCTCCTCAATGGTTTCATTCACTACAAAGTCCTTTTCTTTCATAAAGACAGAAGCAAAAAAACTCATTTAGGGTTTCCCCTACCTTCTCAGACTCTATACACAAGTTCCCTAAGCTATCCCTGATCGTCCATGCTCTTTCTTTGATAATTCTCTTATTCCTCACATATGGGCAAAATGCCTTTAGATGCTCCCTAATCATTCCTGCCAAGCCTTTTTCCTTCTCCCTCCTGTCTCTCCTCAGACCATTTTCGAGCACCTTCCTCGCCTGCCTGTAATCCCCTAGATACTGGATTAGTGGTGCTGGAAGAGCACAGCAGTTCAGGCAGCATCCAACGAGCAGCGAAATCGTCGTTTCGGGCAAAAGTCCTTCATCAGGATGAAGGGCTTTTGCCCGAAACGTCGATTTCGCTGCTCGTTGGATGCTGCCTGAACTGCTGTGCTCTTCCAGCACCACTAATACAGTATTTGGTTTTCAGCATCTGCAGTCATTGTTTTTACCTTGTAATCCCCTAGAGCTGAGCAAGGCCCTTGCTTCCTCCATCTTACGTAAGTTGTCTTCTTTCTTTTGACAAGCATCTCCTCCGCTCCCGTCATCCAAGGTTCCTTTATCTTACCCTTTCTTGCTTGACTCAAAGAAACACTTTGTTCATCACTCGCAACAACTATTCCTTAAACAGTCTCCACATATCTATAGTGCCCTTTCCATGGAACAATTGCTGCCAGTCCATGCTTCACAACGCAGTCTGATAGTATCATAGTTTCCTTTTCCCCAATTAAATATCCTCCAATTGTGCCTGCTTCTCTCCTTCTCAATGGCTATGTAGAATGTGAGGTAGTTGTGGTGACTATCACCAAAATGCTCTCCCACCGCAAGATCTGACACCTGCCCCAGCTCATTTCCGAGCACCAAATCCAAAATGGTCTCTCCCCTCGTCGGCCTGTCAACGTACTGAGTTAGGAAATCCTCTTGAACACACCTTACAAAAACAGCTCCTTCCAAATCATCTGCTGGAAGGAGGTTCCAATCAATATTGGGAAAGTTAGTCACCCATTACAACTACCCTATTCCATTCACAGTTTTCCAAAATCTGCCGACCTATGCTTTCTTCAATCTCCCTGCTTCTATTGGGGGATATTTATTTAACCCTTACTGAGGTGATTGCTGCCTTACTGTTCCTAATTTCCACCCATACTGACTCAATAGGCAGACCTTCCTCGATAATGTTAACTTCTGTAGCTGTGATGCCCTCTCTGATTAGCAGTGCTTCACCCCTTCCTCTTTTTACCTCCTCCCTATTCTTTGTAAATGTTCTAAACCCTGGAACATCTAGCAACCATTCCTGCCCCTGAGAAACCCACGTCTCTGTTTTGGCCACAACATCATAGCTCGAAGCTCATCACTTTTAATTATATTTCCCCAGTATTACCGAGCACAGAGACTCCGTTTTGGGGGAGGAAGCTGGGATGGGGAGTTGTGTCTCAGTGGTTAGCATGGTTGTTTCACAGTTCCAGGGACCCGGATTGGGGGACAGGAGGAGGGGGAGGATGCACGGTGTCTCAGTGGTTCGCACGGCTATCTGACAGTACCAGGAACCTGGTTTGGGGGAAGGGGGAAGGGGGCGTTGTGTCTCAGTGGTTAACAGGGCTGTCTCACAGTACCAGGGACCCGGTTTGTGGAGGAGGGGGAGGGAGGGCATGGTGTCTCAGTGGTTAGCACGGCTGTCTCACAGTACCAGGGACCCGGTTTGGGGGAAGGGGGAAGGGGGCGTTGTGTCTCAGTGGTTAGCACGGCTGTCTCACAGTACCAGGGTCCCGGTTTGGGGGAAGGGGGAAGGGGGCTTTGTGCCTCAGTGGTTAGCACGGCTGTCTCACAGTACCTGGGAACCGGAGTGGGCGAGAGGGGGAGGGTGCATAGTGTCTCAGTGGTTAGCACAACTCTCTCACATTACCAGGGACCCAGTTGGAGGGATGGGGGTGGGGAATTGGGACATGGTGTCTCAGTGGTTAACACAGCTGTCTCAAAGTACCAGGGACCCAGTTTGGGGTGAGGGGAGGGGGCATGGTGTCTCCGTGGTGAGCATGGCTGTCTCACAGTACAGGGACCTGGTTTTGGAGGGGGGGGGGCCTGGTGTCTGAGTGGTTAGCACGGCTGTCCCACAGTACTAGGGACCTGGTTTGGGGGGGATGGGGAGCGGGGGGCATGGTGTCTCAGTGGTTAGTACGGCTGTCTCACAGTCCCAGAGACCCGTTTTGTTGGGGGAGGGGGAGAGTGTGCACGGTGTCTCATTGGTTAGTACGGCTGTCCCACAGTACCAGGGACCCGGTGTGGGGGTAGGGGGAAGGGGGCTTGGTGTCTCAGTGCTTAGCACGGCTGTCTCACAGTACTAGGGACCTGGTTTGGGGGGGATGGGGAGGGGGTGCATGGTGTCTCAGTGGTTAGTACGGCTGTCTCACAGTCCCAGAGACCCGCTTTGGGGGAGAGGGGGAGAGGGGCATGGTGTCTCAGTGGTGAGTACGGCTGTCCCACAGTACCAGGGACCCGATTTCGGGGGGAATGGGCAGGGGGGGGCATGGTGCGTCAGTGGCTGGCACGGCTGTCTCACAGTACCAGGGACCTGGTGTGGGGGAGGGGGAGTGGGGCATGATGTCTCAGTGGTTAGCATGGCTGTCTCACAGTACCAGGGACCTGGTTTTGGGGGAGGGGGAGGAGGGCATGGTGTCTCAGTGGTTAGCACTGCTGTCTCACAGTACCAGGGACCCCGTTTGGGGGGGAGGGAAAGAGGGACATGATATCTCTTTAGTTAGCACAGCTGTCTCACTGTACATGGGACCCGGTTTGTGGGGAGGGGGGGAGGGGGGGCTGGTGTCTCACTGCCTTTGACATCTTCCAAAACCTTTCTCCAAACACCTTAAAATTATGCTGACCTCGTGAAAATCATTCGTGGGAGGAAGTCTCTGGCTATATTCTCTGTCTGTAACTCTCACTGTCTTGTTCAGCTCTATCAAGTTACCTCACATCCTTCTTTACTCCAATGAGAAACGCCATAGCTCCCTCAACCTTTCTTCATAAGACAAGCACTCTAGTTCAGGCAGCATTCTGGTAAATCTCTTCTGCACCCGCTCTAGAGATTCCATGTCCTTTCTTTAGTGAGGCGACCAGAACATTTCAAATGTGGTCTCACCAGAGCTTTATAGACCTGCTGCATAAATTTGCGACTCTTCAACTCAGTCCACCTGCTAATAAAAACCAACACACCATACACCTTCTTAACAACCCTATCAACTTAGGTGGCAACTGAGACACCTACAGACATGGACCCCAAGATCCGTTTGTTCCTCCACACTGCTACGAATCATACATTTGACCCAGTAATCTGCATTCAAATTCGACTTCCAAATTGAATCCCTTCACAAAATAGGAAATTGGAACAGAATTAGTTCATATAGCCCCTTGGATCTGCTGTGCCGTTTGATTACAGTTAAAATGTTTCTCAGCCACATTCTCCTGCCTTCACCAACTGACCATTGATTCCCTTATTCATGAAAAACATACTTATCTCTATCTTAAAGAAAACACGGTTTCTGTGTGCAGGCGTGTGCATGTGTTTGTGTGTAAGTGTCCATATCGGTATGTTTGTGTGTTGTGTGTTTAATGTGTCTATGTATGTTTGTGTGCATTTCTGTGAAATGATGGCTCTGTGATTTTGGGGGTAAATCCATTGAATTTGAGATAAACCCTTACTCCCCTCTTCCACCTCTAAGTCTGTCCCTGTTAAGTTTATAGTCATACAATGCCACCTTCTGCTGGTCTCCCCATGCCACTGCACAAGTGTCAGTTTTTTTTCTATCAGAGGACATCAAATACTGTGAATCTCTCACATTGCACGGCTGTTTGGTTTTGCAAATATCTTTGGATGCACAGAACAGTTTTGTCTGATACCTAGATATTTTACCATCACCACTGGGTCAGTTTCAGGACTTTTCAAACATTTCTCACTTACACCTTGTAGGGGTGAATTATAAAATATTTCAATTTAAAAAACATGTAATAAATTCATCGCATCACCTTACAGATGACTTGGTCAGAGTTGTTTGGATGCATTTGCAGTGGAAATATTCTTTAAGGTGTACACTCTGTGCAACGAATAATCTTCAAAGACAAATCACTTTCACATTGCAGAGAGAGCACAGATATTACTCAGGAGCATTCGCCACTCTGAGTGTCCTCAGTACAATTATGATTCTCCCTATACCCAACTGTGTGTGTGTGTGTGTGTGTGTGTGTGTGTGTGTGTGTGTGTGTGTGTGTGTGTGTGTGTGTGTGTGTGTGTGTGTGCATGTGCAGATGGGTGCTGTCAGTTTGGATGGTTCTATGATCTACCTCCCTCTCCCCACTTCCTAGACTGAATCCCTTATGGTTTTCTCCCTCCACTGCCATCAATGTCGTAGAGTGTGAAGGCCAGCAGAGGCGGACATTGCATAACTTTAAAAAGCACAGAGACTGGCAGATCCACAGTGCACACGGATACGCACAGAGACACGCAGATACACAAAGATATGCATATCGTTACACAGGCATACAAATACATTGGTGTAGTCACACAAATACTAAAGCACACAGAGAGAAATGCCAATACACTGATGCACGTGCACACACAGATATACAGACATCAGTACAGACACACTACAAACACTGACACATTGACGTTTATACAGACATGCAGAATCTGCCAGTATTTATTTTTCGCGTGGTGACTTCCTCAATATTTCACTCGATGGTGTGGTGTGTGCCAATATTTCTGTTGATCCCTAGGGATTCCTCTGCACCCTCACTAAAGCTTCTACATCATTTCTATAACAGGCGACCAGAACTGAACACAATGTTCCAAGTGTGCTGTTACGACACAGCAATGAACCCGTTTGTGAAGTAAACAAACACCCAGAAAAGCTCACCTTGCCTTATAATCTGTTAAAGCACCCATCCTCCTCCTCTAACCAAAAACAAAGTACCCGTGCCCCAGCTTGGAAAGTTAACGAGTTTTTATAATTCCTTTTTTTTCAACAGTCTCTTTGGGAATTTAGACTAGTGGGAATGGAGGTGAGGGCAGATGAATGTTCCTCCTGCAGATTGTGGGAGGTAAGGGTCACCACCAGTGTCCCTGCTGACTACATCTGCTGGAAGTGCACCTGACTCCAGCTCCTTGAAAACTGCGTTAGGGAACTGGAGCTGGAGCTGCGAGAACTTCGGATCATTCGGGAGGCAGAGGGGGTTATTGAGAGGAGTTACAGGGAGGTAGTCATTCCTAAGGTACAAGAAAAAGGCAAATGGGTTACAGTCAGGGGACGGAAAGGGAACCAGCAGGCAGTGCAGGGATCCCCTGTGGCTATTCACTTCAACAATAAATGTACCATTTTGGATACTATGGGGGGACATACCAGGGGAAAGCAGTAGGGTAGAGGGATCCGGCACAATGTCTGTCCCTGCTGCTCAGAAGGGAAAGGGGAAGACGAGCAGAGCAGTAGTCATTGGGGACCCCATAGTTTGGGGGACAGATAGGAGGGTCTGTGGGGACGAGAGAGAGTCAAGGTTGATGTGTTGCCTCCCAGATGCGAGAGCTCGTGATGTCACTGATCATGTTTTCCGGATCCTTAAGGGGGAGAGGGAGCAGCCCCAAGTCGTGGTCCACATAGGCACCAACGACATAGGTAGGAAGAGAGATGGGGATTAAAGGCAGAAATTCAGGGAGCGAGGATGGAAGCTTAGAGCTAGGACGAACAGAGTTGTTGGCTCTGGTTTCTTGCCCGTGCCACGTGCTAGTGAGGCAAGGAATAAGGAGAGAGAGAAGGTGAACACGTGGCTGCAGGGATGGTGCAGGAGGGAGGGATTTGGATTCTTGGATAATTGGGGCTCTTTCTGGCGTAGGTGGTACCTCTACAAGCAGGATGGGCTTCATCTGAACTATAGGGGTACCAATATCCTGGGGGGGGGGGGGGGGGGGGGTTGAATTCGCTAAGGCTATTGGGGTGGGTTTAAACTAATCCAGCAGGGGGATGGGAACCAAAATTGTAGTTCGAGTACAGAAAGGGTTGAGAGTAGGGAGATCTAAAATCAAGTTTCAGGGACGCAAGATGGCACCGGCAAGCAAGAAGTTGGTTTAAAGTGTGTCTACTTCAATGCCAGGAGCATCCGGAATAAGGTGGGTGAACTTGCAGCATGGGTTGGTACCTGGGACTTCAATGTTGTGGCCATTTTGTAGACATGGTTAGAGCAGTGACAGGAATAGTTGTCGCAGGTTCCAGGATTTAGATGTTTCAGTACGAACAGAGAAAATGGTAAAAGACGGTGATTTGTTACACTGTTGGTCAAGTACAGTATTGCAGTTGCAGAAAGGATCTTTGAGGACTCGTCAACTGAGGTGGTATGGGCTGAAGTTAGAAACAGGAAAGGAGAGGTCACCCCGTTGGGAGTTTTCTATAGGCCTCCGAATACTTCCAGAGATGTAGAGGAAAGGATAGCAAAGATGATTCTCGATAGGAGTGACAGAGACAGGGTAGATGTAATGGGGAACTTCAAATTTTGAAATATTGAAAGGGAACACTATAGTACGAGTACTATAGAGGGGTCAGATTTGTCCAGTGAGTGCAGGAGGTCTTCCTGACACAGTATATAGACAGGCCAACAAGGGGCAAAGCCACATTAGTTTTGATACTGGGTAATGAGCCTGGTCAGGTATTAGACTTGGAAGTAGGTGAGCACTTTGGTGATAGCGATCACAATTCTGTTACGTTTACTTTAGTGATAGAACGGGATAGGTGTATACCACTGGGTAAGAGTTACAGTTGGGAGAAAGGCAATTACGTTGCCATTAGGCAAGATTTCGGATGCATATGATAGGGAAGGAAACTGTTGGGGATGGGCACATTAGAATTGTGGAGCTTATTCAAGGAAAAGCTACTGTTTGTCATTGATATGTATGTACCTGTCAGGCAGGGAGGAAGCTGTAGAGTGCGGGAGTGGTGGTTTACGAATGAAGTGGAATCTCTGGTCAAGAGGAAGACGGAGACTTATGTTAGGTTGGGATGTGAAGGCTCAGTTAGGGCACTTGAGGGTTACAAGGTAGCCAGGAAAGACCTAAAGAGAGAGCTTTGGAATGCTTTGCTTGCAACAGTAGTAGATTCGCCAACTTTAAGCACATTTAAGTTGTCATTGGACAAGCATATGGACGTAATGGAATAGTGTAAGTTAGATAGGCTTCAGAGTGGTGTGACAGGTTGGCGCAACATCGAGGGCCGAAGGGCCTGTACTGCGCTGTAGTGTTCTATGTTTTATGTTCCCCTATCTCCTCCAACTCCTGGCGCAAGTTCCCTCCACTATCCTGATGAGCCCTACCCTCACGAAAGCCATCATCTTGTTCCTCACAAGAGTATAGAACACTTTAAGAACACTTTAATCCTACTCACCAAGTCTTTTTCATGCCCGCATCTCGCCCTCCTGAGATTATTCTTCACTTCCTTCCTGACTACCTTGTAACCCTCTAGAGCCTTATCTGAACCTTGCCTAGTTAACCCTAAGTCATTTTCCTCCTTCCTCTTGAGATATTCTGCATCCATTGATACAATGGAGATATGGAGCTGCAAATGGATTGGAGCTGCACATCCCGTCACTTCCAGCATGGGCTGCAGGTTTCCCCTCGCTGGGCAGTGATCTAACACAGTGTTACTGAACAATGCACTGGGGCGGTGTACACAGCTCTACATGCTGGTAGGGTAACTACTCCTGGTTTACAGATCCATGCACTGGGGCGGTGTACACCGCTCGACATGCTGAGAGGGTAAATGCTCCTGGTTTACAGATCAATACACAGGGTTGGGGTACACAGTCCTACATGCTGGGAGGGTAAATGCTAATGGTTTACAGATCCATGACCTGGGGTGGCGTACACTGCTCTACATGCTGAGAGGGTAACTACTCCTGGTTTACATAACAATTCACTGCTGTTCAATGCATAGCTCCCAGTGCTGGAGAGGCAGTTCATGGATTGGTGTGGTCTGCACAGAGAGCTGGGTTGTATTGTGCAGTACACTAGCCTTGTCTGAACACTGCTACATGCTGCATAGATATATCATCTGGATTATGGTGTCTGATTCTGTGACGTGGATTTCAGCAGATTTGTCACCACATTTACTTTATATTCTTATTTTTGTTATTGGACCTGAGAAAGTACTACTCATCCAGTTAATCCCATTTGTCTGAGAAGAGCCACGTTTACTGAACTTCTCGATCAAGTAATCATCCAATTATCACATGAACATCCGTCCTTCTGTACCTTAACCTTGCCGTTGGTGCTTATATACCTGGAATCCCGGGGAAATCATTATGAAGCTCAGAAACAATGTGCAAAACGTATGGCTCGTGGTCTCCTGTACGACCCGGCTGTGGGCCCCATTTAGATCCCTAAAGTATCGAGAGCTGGCATTGCGAAGCTCAGAAACAATGAAATGGCATGTGTCAGACTGCTGTTCACTTCCCGGTGTGTTCCATGTGGTGCTCCATAGACGGGTGTGTGTGCTGGGCTATTTTTCACTTCCAGGTGTGTTCCATGTCGCAGTCCATAGACAGGGAGGTGAGTGCAGGGCTGTTGTTCACTTCGTGGTGTGTCTCATGTGATACTCCATTGTCAGGGGTGTGTGTTTGACTGTTGCTCACTTCCTGGTGTGTCGCATGTCATACTCCATAGACAGAGAGGTGTGTGCTGGGCTGTTGCTCACTGCATGGTGTGCCCCATGTTGTGATCCATGGACAGGAGTGTATGTGTTTGACTGTTGCTCACTTCCCGGTGTATCTCGTGAACTGCTCCATGGGCGGGGGGGGGGGTGTTTATGGCTGCTGATCACTTCCCAGTGTGCCCCATTTGATGATCCATGGACAAGGAGTTGTATGTTTGAATGGTTTTCACTTCCCGGTGTGCCCCATGTGGTGATCCATGGACAGGAAGGTGTGTGTGTGTGCTGGGCTGTTGTTCACTTCCCGGAGTGCCCCATGTGGTGATCCATGGACAGGGAGGTGTGTGTGCTGGTCTATTGTTCACTTCCCGGTGTGTCCCATGAGGTGCTCCATGGACAGGGGTGTGTGTGTGCTGGGCTATTGTTCACTTCCCGGTGTGCCCCACGTGATGATCCATGGACTGGGGTGTGTGCTGGGCTATTGTTCACTTCCTAATGTGCCCCATGTGGTGATCCATGGACAGGGAGGTGTGTGTGTGCTGGGTTATTGTTCACTTACCAGTGTGCCCCATTTTTGATCCATGGACAGGGAGATGTGTTTGTGGTGGGCTATTGTTCACTTCCCAGTGTGCCCCATGTGGTGATCCATGGACAGGGAGGTGTGTTTGTGCTGGGCTATTGTTCATTTCCAAGTGTGCCCCATGTGGTGATCCATCGACAGGGAGGTGTGTGTGTGCTGGGCTATTGTTCACTTCCTGGTGTGCTCCATGTGGTGATCCATGGACAGCGAGTTGTGTGCTGGGCTATTGCTCACTTCCTGGTGTGCCCCATGTGGTGATCCATGGACAGGGGCGTGTGCTGGGCGATAGCTCACTTCCCGGAGTGCCCCATGTGGTGATCCATGGACAGGGAGGTGTGTGTGTGCTGTGTTATTGTTCACTTCCCAGTTTGGCCCATGTGGTGATCCATGGACAGGTGTGTGTGCTGGGCGAGAGCTCACTTCCTGGTGTGCCCCATGTGGTTATCTATTGACAGGGGTGTGTGTGTGCCCTGGGCTATTGTTCACTTCCCGGTGTGCCCATGTGGTGATCCATGGAGAGTGGTGTGTGTGTGCTGGGCTGTTGTTCACTTCACGGTGTGCCCCAAGTGGTGATCCATGGACAGGGAGGTGTGTGTGTGCTGGGCTATGGTTCACTTCCTAGTGTGTCCCATGTGGTGATCCATGAAGAGGGAGGTGTGTGTGTGCTGGGCTGCTGTTCACTTCCTAGTGTGCCCCATGTGGTGATCCATGGACAGGGGTGTGTGTGATTGGCTGGTGTTCACTTCCCGGTGTGCCCCATGTGGTTATCTATTGACAGGGGTATGTGTGTGCCCTGGGCTATTGTTCACTTCCCGGTGTGCCCATGTGGTGATCCATGGACAGGGGTGTGCGTGTGTGTTGGGCTATTGTTTACTTCCCGGTGTGCCCCATGTGGTGATCCATGGACAGGAAGGTGTGTGTGTGCTGGGCTATTGTTCACTTCCCGTTGTGCCCCATGTGGTGATCCATGGACAGGGGTGTGTGTGATTGGCTGGTGTTCGCTTACCGGTGTGCCCCATGTGGTGATCCATGAACAGGGGACTGTGCTGGATTCGTGTTCACTTCCCGGTGTGCCCCATGTGGTGATCCATGGACAGGTGTGTGTGTGTGCTGGGATATTGTTCACATCCCGGTGTGCCCCATGGGGTGATCCATGGACAGGGGTTCTGGCAGCTTTAGACACGCCTTTGAACCTTGGACTGTGCATGTCCACTGAACACCTGTGCTTGTCCCTCTCAGATGATTGTGTCGTCAGTAACAGGAGGAAACCTCTCGAGTATAATTGTAAAAGAGCAGGCATCTAACATGTTGCTGAGGGGCTTCTGATGATTCGTGTTATTGTAAAGTTAGTGGATGGTTTGCTGGAGTTTGTGCTCAGACATTCAGGGAGACCTGAGGATTTGGTGACCCAACACTGGATGGAGCATGGGGACTGTAGTTACAACACCTGCGTCTGTAAGATGAACAACAAATGGAGCAGAGCCTGCACAGAGAGGAAGATCTGAAACCATGGAGTGAGTGTCCTTGGGGAAAGGGATCTGCTGAATCCACACCGGGTTTTCCAGGAACAGCTTCGCAAGTTACATTTAACTCAGGAGCAGAGTATGAGCGGAAACTGATTGAACAAGGGGCTGGTCACAGAGCGGTGTCATCTCCTTCAACACGATCTGCAGCTTCACACCAGGGGGAGGATGGTGCTGCCAGTGGCTGTTAGTGTCACTGTTTCACTCAGCTTCTATGATTCCGAACTTTCCAGGCAGGAGTGGGTGACAGATCCATCATCTCCCAGTATGCCGACGTCAACATCACCATTTGGAGACGGAGGATATATATGGTGGTTGAGAGCAATGGGGCCCCTGGGAACATCAGGAAGATGGAGAAACACTTACCCTGTCTGATCGGGTCGGAATGAACCCTCCAGTACACACTGCATCACTAAGTCCTGTAGTATTTTTCCGTTTCAGTAACATACTACCTACCATTCTTCCTAAAGAAAATGACAGATTATATATTATCTTTAATTCCATTTGCTAAACTTTTATCCATTGACTTTACCAGTCCATATCCAATTACAGACTCTCCACCTTCCCTTGATAATTTAGTTTCCTGTTTATCTTAGTTTAATCGGCATACATAGTTACAGTACATTTGTTCCAAAACTCTTGATCATTGATACAGATTGGAAAGAGCTGTGGACCCTGCACTGGTCACTGTATGACTCCACTGGTGACGTTCTGTTAAACTGACTAAGGTTGATTTATCCGGAGTGCCTGCTTCCTGTCTGATAACCAGTCCTCCCCCATTTATCGGTAACACATTCGAAGCGCTGAATAAGAACGAGGAGCATCAGTTCAGCAATCCAGCCCCTCAGGCCTCTTCCGACATGGAATACAATCTTAGCTGATGTCATTGTGGCCTCAGTTCCACGTTCCTGTCCGATCTCCATATTCCTTCACTTACTCAATATCCCACCACCTACTGCACTCTGGGGCAGTGAATTACATTGATTCGCAACCCTGTGACAGAAGTATGTTCTCCTCACCCTGTTTCACTTCTCCCCCACCTCATCCTAAAACTATGGTTTTAGGTTCGTTCGAGATTGTCCCACATGAGGAAATATCCACTTCACATCTACATTGTCAATCACCTTTAACATCGTCCAGACCTCCGACATCTCCTCTCATTTTTCTATACTCCAGGCAGTATTGGCCTGAACTTCTCAATCTCTCTTCAGAGGACAAACTCCACATCTCTGGAGTAAATCGAGTAAACTACTTCTGAACTGTCTCCATGGCAAATACATCCCTCCTACAGTCAGGTCACCAAGACTGCACACAGTACTCAGTTGCGATCTCACACCTCTCACCCTTTATAATCCACTTTTTTAGAAATAAATGCCAAAGTTGCACTTGCCTTTCTCATTATCTGCTGTACCTACATCTGAGTATTCTGTAGTATGGACGCGGACTGCCAGATCCCTCTGTACCTAATCATTTAGAAGTCTCTCTCCATTTGGATAATAATTTGCCTTTCTGCTACACTGATCCAAACGGATACACTCATAATTTTCGTTGTTCAGTTTCTTCTGTCAAATGTTGCACCAACCTACATTTTCTAACTTCTTACGTCTTCATTGCAATTTCACACCTGAGTTAGTGTCATCTGTTAATTGGTTATAACATGTTCTATCCTCTCAACTACTTAAGACTATAGATTGTAAATGGTTGGGGCATGGGGACCAAGACATATGGTTCCCTAAAAGTTGAATTTTGCCAACAGAAAATGACCCATATTTTTCCATCTCACTGCATTTTGTAGCTTCACTAAGCCTGTACCAAGTTGATTAATTACTTTTGCCCATAAACGATCTTATTCTGAAGATTAATCATTTGTGCAGAGCTATTCAATGCCTTCTGGAAGTCCAAATATTTCATCTCTCGGATCCCCATGATCGAAATCATGTTGATTCTGATGGATTGTGGTTTGACTTTGCAAATTTCTTGTCATTAATTCCTAAATAATGGACTTTACCAATATTTCTTAAGTTTGAACAGTTTTCTCACTACTATATTCAATCGTGAAGGTGATAATTCTAAATTATTTCTGCTCTATAATCTCTTTGTTTGCTCCAATCCTGTGTAATTGGCACACGGCGTGAAATGACCTGTTCTGATTTCTCTGTAATGGACTCATTCTCTTCCTTGTGCACAAAGTCGGTGGGCTGATGTCTTTCTGGTGTTCCACATTACAGTCTCGATGGTCTGCCTTTCTTCCTTCTGTTGATGCGTAAGAGTCATGAGGGCTAATGCAACCTTCCTGTTGCTGTGTCACAGTTTGAGGGGCTGAAAACACCTTATCATATTCCTCCATCACAGACTGGAGATACTGAACGGTCTCTCATACATCACTGATATAGGACTGAGGGAATGATTGGCCTTCTTGTGTTCCCATACACGAGGCACGTGAGGTAAACTTCTTTCTCCTTTCCCATAAGAAATCTTATAGGTTGCATCCTTCTCCAATTCCCGTGCAACAGGCTCGATGGGACTAAATATCCTCCTGGTATCCCAGTGCACCAATCTCCAGTCCCTCTTCCAGTTCCTATGTTACAGACTTGAGGAGGCTGAATAGACTGATCCTATTGCTGCATAACAGGATACTGGTGCTGCATGGCCCACTCTGGGCCCAGTGTTATCGATTCGAGGAGCTAATTGGCCTCCTCCAGTAACTGTATATCAGGCTCCAGGGGCTGAATAGCGTCTTCCTGTGATGTTGTAACAGGGTCAATATCCTTTGAGACACTACCTCCTAATAAATGACAGAAGACGCTGAACGAGAGAGTGCCCGTACTCTGAAGCACTCTCGTCTCCATATCTGACTTACAGAGACGAACCATTAATATAGTCTTTTTTTCTGTATCAAGTCCTGAAGCTGAAAGTAACAAAAGAGGTCCTTCCCAGATACCTCATATTCCTGGCTCAGCTACTCAAAATTCATCATGACCTCCCTGTCAAAAAATTCTCCCAAACAGGAAACTCATCTGGACTCCCAGAGCCTAAAGCCAGAATCCATAAATCTCGCTGGAATCCTACCAATCCTACAATAGGAGTGAAAACCGAAGTTTTTGTTTTGGAAAGTGCCTTCAACTTGTCCCACCATTCTCCATGCTTTCACTGTGTTAGGGACAATCGGTTACTGCAATTCTCCATAAAAGTCCTCATCTATGAACACAGATTAATGAGGGGACAATTTGCCTAGAAGGCCTCGATGTCCAGCCGAATTGACCATGGGTCCTGACAAGTCCAATCAGCCACATCGGAAAGCAAGGAACTTGGTTGGTATTTCTTTAACTATTGAAAGTCTACATGTCTCCATTAACTGTGGAAGCTGCAATTTGTCCAGGTTAATAGGGGGCCATCTGTGACGCCAGATGAAAGATCAAAGCCAACTGTTAATCCTCCGTAGCCCCTGCCTAGGCAGCGTGAAAGGGAGAATTGGCATGGGGTATCATAAACAAGGAAGGACATTCATTTTAACCAGAGCTAACCCAAACAGAATATTGGATAATTCTGTCTTATATTCTCTAGCAACTGCACGAAGTTAGCTTTATATAATTAATGGAAAGCTTGGATGATAAAAATACCTAAACGTCCTTGTGGCCATCTGGATGGGAATCAGATTCCACCCCAATGTCTGCTACTCCAAGAAGACCCCCAACAGGGATGGCCTCCGATGTCATAAAATTGATTTTATACCCTGAGAAAGATCCAAATAAATTAATCATTCGTATTAAACAGGACACAGGTATCATTGGGTTCGTTAGAAAGAGAGGAACGCCATCTGATCTTATTCCTTCCTGGTCCTACGTCCTTGCGACTGATATTGGCGTCCCCCCGGATGCCAACGGCTCAATCATTAAGGTAAATGATAACAGTGAAAAGGGGCAACTTTGCTGGCTGCCACTGTAAATACTAAAATTGTCAGACTTTATACCATTAGGGAAATCCACTGCTTTCAGGTCACTATATAACACTGCCACCCACCTGGCGAAGACCCCTCCAAGACCAAACCATTCAAGGAAATAAAAGATGCACATCTACTCCATCCGGTCAAGTGCTTTCTCTGCATCCAGGGAGATTACCGAACCTGGAATCGAACCTTGCTGGCAGACTGGAACCATATTTAGCACTCTTCTAATATTATCAGAGGACCTACTGCCCCTAATAAAAATGGTCCTCTTTCACAATGGACCTTCAAAGCCAGCATTTTCGACAAAATTTTGAAGTCCACGTTTAATAATGAATAGCCACATACAAAGTGCAATCCTCTGGGTCTTTCCCTCTCTGGAGAATAAGATGAATATTTTATTCTCTCAAAGAGGATGGGAGGCAGTCCTGACTGTACGAATAATTGTACATATCCAACACTGGCCCAGCCAGCATGTCAATGAACTCCTTCTAAATCTCACTCTGAAAGTCCATTTTGGGCCGGGGACTTTACCACTCTGGAGCTGCCTCATTGTCTCCTGTATCTCTCTGATTATGAGAGGGGCAATCTAAAGAGATGCCTGCTTTGAACTTACACCTGGGAGATCCAAGGTCTTAATAAAGCACTCCATCGTCGCCAATCTGTCCTCCGAGCCCGCTGAATGGAACAACCCAGAGTAGAGCTTCCTGAATGCTGCATTAATCTTTTTGGGATCGCGGATGATAATAACAGCAATCTTCTTTCTGGCCAAGTACGCCGAATATCTACCTGGTTATCACCATGCTCGAATAAATTCTGTTTCGCAAAGGAAATCCCTCTCTTTGCTCTCTGGGCGAGTGCAGCATTCAGAGCAGTCCGGAGGGCTGCAATTCAGTTATAGACGGCCTGACAAAATATGGTGTGTCAGCTCTCTTCAGCCGAGCCTCAAGCATACGCTACTGTTCTCCCTCCTGCCGCTTCTGAGTCACTGAGTAAGAAATAATCAAATCCCTTGTCTAGCCTTTGGCAGTCTCCCAGAGCACAGTCGGATTACTGGTCGTGCACAAGTTCATGTTCCAAAACAAATTAAATTCCCCCCAAAAATACTCAATGAATTTGCTATCCTTCAGGAGGAAATGATCCACGTACCAGTGCCGTGAGCCTGTCCCATCGCCACCATCCTTGACCTCCATGTACACTGCCACATGATCAGAAATCGTTCCCAATTCTAAAGGACAACATTGAATTTGAAAAGACCAATGGGGCAAACAACATGCCACTCCTAGTAAATCATTTATGTGGGTTAGAAAAAAAGGTGAAGTCCCTATCTTCAGGGTGAAGACATCTCACACATCCACCAACCCAGTTACCTGTTCAGGTCCACCAGCTGCCTGGGTGGCGGGGAAAGTCCTCCCATACCCCTCGACATCCTATCCACCTCGGGGTCCATACGTTAGTTGAATTCTCCCCTTAATTATACGACGTGCACCACGGCTCAAGGAGTTTCCAGCACCTGTTGTTCTCTATCGTGCTGGAGTTGCAGAAGGACCGGACAGGGATACTGGTCCGATCCGGACCTGCACACTGCGACCCGGTGGGCCCGCTCGATGCTCACCCAGTCTGCCCTGACTTCCAGTTTCAAAAATTGTGTGAGCCATTGTTCCAAGAAGCTGACGAGCTGGCATTCTTGTTCCGGTTCCGGCAGCCTGACCAAGCTGATGTTCTTCTGACAGCTCCAATTTTCGAGGTCCTACTAAGGCCTGGACCTACAATTCTAGGGATTGGACCCGAACAGCTGAGGATTCCTCCACGGTTTCCTAAGCCGCATTCCACTCTTGCACCACCACGACATGTGGCCTGAGATGCTGGATCTCCTGGTCATACTTCTGCACCTTGGTTGAGATCAATTCCAGCATGGTTCAGATCTCTTCCATTGCTGAATAACCAGGGTAAAATTCTGATCCATTTCGAAACCAAGGTGGTATACTGAAACTGGGGATCATTGATAGACTGTAACACGAGAGCTTCACACCAGTTTTAGTTGGGATAAGGAAGATGCAGGTACAGAATTCAAGAAGATGGACTGGGAAGCTCTCGAACAGTTTGATATAAGATGCAAGTTGGGATTGATGGTTTTGGATAATGTAAAGTCCAGATGAGTTGTATCGCAGGATGCTGTTGGAGACAGGAGAGGAAATGTCCTGACCTAAATGTTTTGGTCGAATCTGACCACACAAGGGAGGTGCTAAAGGACTGGAGAACAGCTATGTGGTCCCAAATTACTGGAAAGGTGGTAGAGATAGACCAGTGTCTGGTGGTGTACCACAGCGAGCAGTGCAGTGTATCAAATTATTTGTGGTATTCATAAATGATGTAAATGTGAATATGGAGGGGGTGGTGGGGGGTGGGGGCTAAGCATAATAAGTAATTTTGTGTTTGACACAAAGATTGGCCTGGTGGTCGGCAGTGAGGAGGAAGGCCTTATGTTACAGGAAAATACAGGTGGAATGGACAGATTGTCAGATCAATGGCAGATGGAATGGAACCCTGATAAATATGAGGTGATGCACTTTGTAAGAAGTAACCAGACAGGGAAGAATTCAACGAATAGCAGAACACTAGGGACGTCAGAGGGTGTTTCTCCACACATCCGTGAACGTGAATGGACAGTATAGTAGCCAGTTAAGATATCACACGGGACTATAGGCATAGTGTTTATTCATCGAGGTGACAAAATATGAGTTAAACATGCCATTGGTTAGGCCATAGATAGAATACTGTGTGCAGTGCAGGCAGCCACATTACAGGAAGTGTTTTAGTTTCTCAGTAACACCAGAAATTATTGAGGTCTCCACAGCGTTGGACGCTTCAGTGGAAGTCTCCTGGCTGCAACTTTCTCTGAATTTTTACTTGATTTGTTTTCCCTCCTCGATTGGAGCACTGCATCTGAGAACTTGTGTCTGATCTTTCCTTTTTGCCAAGTACATGTATCAGAACACTTAATTATTAATAGAGTCGAGGCCAACGCCTTCAAATATTTTTGAGGAGCTCTGCTGTCGTCCATAACACGTGACTCCTTCACTTCCTGAATAATTGGGTGGAGGCACTAAATAGGTTATCTCTACACTTGTCCAATAATTTCATTGAGCTGAAAGACTTCCTCATATTCCTGTGAAGCTAGCGTGAGGAGCTGAATAATCTCCTCATTTTATCTGTGGAAATGTGTAGTGTCCAGCAGTACTGTTGCATGAATGTTACCGATACTTCCAACAGCACACGCCTGAATGTTGTCCAGGTCTTGCTGCACATGGACACAGACTAGTTCGGGAGCTGAAGGCTGACATTTTTACCTGAATATTGTGTGATCTTCTGTGAACACCCCCAGTTCTAATCTTATGGTGGGGGCAAGACATTTATAAAGCAGCTGAAGATGTTTGTGCTGAGGAAGCTACCTTGAGGAACGTTTTCAGATTTGTCTAGTGCTGCATGGATTTTTGTACCCAAACCACAATCATTGTGCGTTATGCTTTAAATCACTCTAACCAGGGAAGTTAACAACTCATTCCCATTAAGTGCAATCCTGGTCAGGCTCCTTGAGAACGTCCTTCGTTAAATGATGCCTTGATGTCAGGGCCAGTCACTCTTCCCTGAGCCTTTGTGTTCATGTCTTTTGCTCATATCAATAGGTCACAGTGTGGGGGCAGGGAGTGCTTTTTGACCAGTCAGAGTTGAGGGCTCAGGCACGAATTGGATACGAAAGAGGATATTAGACCTTATGATCTTATTGTGGGAGAAGGTCTGCTTGTGAGTTGGGGTGGCGAGGGGGGTGGGTGGCCTGTGGATGAATGACATATCCCTGTTTGTCGCCTTCTCACGTTCTATTATTGGAAAGTAGAGGCTGTTATTTTCCTGGAAGCTCTGTTATTGAATATTACCAGATTGTCTGGACCATCTCTGGGTGAGGAATGGGGACTGTATTCACAGCGAAAATGGAACTACAACTTGACCAACAAACGAAGCACAGGTTGCAGAAAGGGGAAGCTCAGTTAGGAGTGATGAGGAGCCTCTTTCATAGCCCTGCCTGGGTTTTCCTTCTCCATTTTAAAACCAGACCACGCTGGGTTTGACAGTTTTGAAGTGCTGAATGGTCTCCTTTGTTTCTGTGAAAGGAGTAAATAGCCTCTAATTGCTCCTGTCTAGCAGGTTTGATGGGCTGAATGGAACACAGAAACATGGGACTGAGGAGCAGATGTGGGTCATTGGACACTTTGAGCCTTCTCTACCAGGGACTAAGATTGTGGCTGATCAAGTTGTGGTCTCAGCTCCACTTTCCTGTCTGTGTGCTATTATCCAACAATCACTTCTCTGTCCAATATTTAACTAACTCAGCATTGAATAAATATAAACAAAGAGACATCTCAAACTTATGGGGAATTCACACTTGAAATTCCTGTTTAGAATTTCTGCTCATCCCTCTGATAGAGAAATAAAGCCTGTAAATGTGTATGTGCTGACCAGATATCCCGTTATGATGGAGTCTGATTTGAGCGTATTTGGCTCATATTCATCGAAACCTCCTTGTTCAGATACCCATCAAGAATGCAGACTCCACCACTTCTTCTGGGAGATAATTCCATATGGACACCTCCCTCTGTATGAAAACATTGTATCTAAGTTCCCTCTAAATTATTTCCCCTCGTACCTTAAAACAGGCCTCCAGTCTGAAAAGCAATCCTCTTCCAACCTCTGTCTCCTCCCTTCAATCTAATTTTGTATTCAATTGGCTTGGTTGCGCTGGTTCCCATGTGACCTAACCTGACTAACTTGCCTAATATGCAGAACCTTGTCGAACAACTTGTTCCAATCTGTATGGGAAACATCTACAACACTGCCTTCATCAATCTGCTTTGTCACCTCTTTAACAAACTCAGTCAAATTCGTACAACGCGATTTCTCATGCAAAAAGCCATGGTGACTATCCCCAATCAATTCTTGCCTTTGAAAATGCATGCAATTGGCTATCCCTCAGATTCCCCTCCAACAACTCACCCACCACTGATGTCAGGCTCACTGGTCCAGAGTTCCTTGGGTTGTTGGGTAACTGTTTTATTTTCGACTGACACTGCTCCATTGGTCACAGTAAATTATCGGTGTAACCATTTTGATGATATGGCCAATGTTATAGGTCTCACATTGGATCAGGGTCATCCTCAGAAGAGGTCAGGTTGATTTCCTTCATTTGTTAAAACAACAAATTCATGACGAAAACAAAGTTCCTCAAACTATGATGGCAAGGTGAATGTCAAACAGAATAGAAATTTTTAAAAAATGTACATTGACATTTCCATTTCTGAAAATACAGAGGAGCACAAATATACACAGACACACTCACAGATACATACACAGACAAGCACACTCAGACACACACACACAGACATATACACACAGGCGCACTCAAACACACAAAAACACAGACACAAAAACACGGACACACACGCACAAGTATGCGCACAAACACAGACAAATGCATGTACCGTAGACCGTAAATAATTAGAGCAGAATAAAAGGCTATTTGGCCCATCCAGTCTACTGAGCTATTGATCATGGCTGACATGCTTTTCAAGCCAATTCTCCTGCCTTCTCACAACAAGCCTTGATCCCATCATTAAGCATAATTTATCTAGTTTAGATTAGATTAGATTAGATTACTTACAGAGTGGAAACAGGCCCTTCGGCCCAACACGTCCACACCGCCCCGCCGAAGCGTAACCCACCCATACCCCTACCCCTACATCTACATCTACATCTACCCCTTACCTAACACTACGGGCAATTTAGCATGGCCAATTCACCTGACCTGCACATCTTTGGACTGTGGGAGGAAACCGGAGCACCCGGAGGAAACCCACGCAGACACGGGGAGAACGTGCAAACTCCACACAGTCAGTCGTCTGAGGCGGGAATTGAACCCGGGTCTCAGGCGCTGTGAGACAGCAGTGCTAACCACTGTGCCACCGTGCCGCCCAAAAGATGCTAATGTTATATCCAAAAGTTATATCCAAAAGATGCTAATGTGTCTGTGTGTCCGTGTGGGTCTGTGTGCATGTGTTCTCTGTGTGTGTCCCAGTGTCCTGCCCTGTACTCCATGTTGGAGAGTGGGTTTTAGCAGTTTTGAGGCACATCGTTGTAACTTGCTCTGTGCCTATCCATTGAATGCCTCCGTTAATCATTCTCTGCTGCTCATGTGCTCAGTAACATGAGGAATCCCCAGAACTGTTAGTGATTCTGACAAGGCTTGTCACTTGCATTTTACTGACATTTGACTTAACTCTAGTTTTTGTACACTCGTGGAAGTGCTGGGGATTGTTTCCTGGAGGCTGTGTTTTAAACTGCTGTGGAAATTCAGGGAGACCAGAGACTTTGGTGACCCAATTCTGGATGAAACATGGTGACTGTAGTGACAGTATCTGGATCTCCAACATGACCAACAAATGGAGCAGAGACTGCAGAGAGGGGAATCTCTGTAAAATGGAACGAGGGAATCACAATCAGATCAGTCATGGTTTTGAAGAATGTTGGAGCAGGATTAAATGGCTTGCTCACGCAACTTATTCAGATATTTCTGTTAGTAACAAGCCAATTTCCCTTTTCTCCCAGTGACCAAGACTGTTGGGTAGTGAGTCCCCTCCTCCTGTTCCTGGGGAACAGAAACCTGGGGCCTCACTAGCTTCCAGATTTCTCTGTATCCCAGTCTCGAGCAGTTGAGTGATGGCCTCCTGTTCCTGTGTCTCAGTATCGAGCAGTTGAGTGACCACCTCCAGTTCTGTGTCCCAATCTGGAACAGTTGTAAGACTGTCTCCTGACCCTGCGTCCAAGAATCGAGCAGTTGAGTGACTACCTCCTGTTTCTCCTTGTTCCTGAGCAGCAGTTTGAATGCTCTGCATGACGTCACAAGGTTAAGAAAGGACTTGATAACAGGGAATTTCAAACTTGGAGCAGCATTAGACAAAGGGATCTAGAAACCTCTCCACCAAACATTTTATGCAGCCCATCTGTTATTTTATTCCTGCCCCCTTTTATAAACAGGGTGAATCATATACAACAGTGCATTGTACCGACAATACTCCCACATACAGGGAAGACAGATTAAAAAGATTAAAAATATTATCGTCTATCCCTCAGCAACCCTCATCCATTCCATCCAAACCAAGGCTGCATAAATCTTTAAACCGTATATTGTAATGAATTAGTGCAGTAAATGTCACACTTTAAGACTATAGTCACTGACTACAGCCCTGCAACTTTCACCCAGATATTCTTCAGAAAGCGCATGAGCTGACTGACCAAGTGATGCTGATGCGGAATTCCAGTTCTCTCCAAGATATTCCCCTCCCGGTTTGAAATTATTTTCCTTCTAAATGTAGACTACAAATCCCACATTCAAGCTCAGTTGCAAGGCTTGCAGAGCGGATTATATTCCTGCTTTAGCTGAATACACTGAGGGTGCATTTGGCAGACAGAGGGATCCTGAGGCTGGGATTTGCTGTTTCGCTGGTGCCAGAAACGGACTCCCATAACAGTGAATGGGAGCTCGCTTCATAAAGAAAGGGGCACAATTCACTAATTGTGTTGCAGCGAAATTGCATTTAATAAACACACCTTTATTGGATAACTGCCTGCATATTGAATGGAGGATCAAAATTGATGGACCAAAGCAATTACGATAGATCTGATTTAATATGTTCCGATGTTTAAACATACTACAGTATATGAACACTGTGTGGGGGAAACTGAATTAAGGAGATTTTCACCATGAACTAGAATGGAGGATGCTCAGTGTGTTGAATGACCTACTCCTTTCCTGATGATTCTGTGCAGTCTGTGGGAAAGTTCTGTAAATCCTGCCACCTGCTCTCAAATGTTAGGAAGGAAATCTCTGCAGGGTCAACACAGTAGTATTTCCCGTTCCAATACTGAGGCTGGTGCCGGGTGATCTGTACGGTTTTATCCTTTAAAACTCTGGAACAGTTTGATACAATAGAGTGTCTTGCTTCTCCGTTTCCGAGACCATTGAAGAGTTTATCACATGTCTGTGTGTCTGGAGTCACTTTTAGGCCAGACCAGGAAAGCACGGGAGATTCACTTCCTGAAAGTACATTGGGGAAGGAAATTGGTGTTTACAATCGACATTAGATTCAAGGTCACTGTTAATGACTCCAGGATTTACATCTCGATATTTTATTCATTATAACGTCCACCAGCTGCCACAGCATTAGCCTGGTCTGGATTAGTAATCCAGTGACTTTTCCACAACAGCATCGTCTGCACATGGGGACCTATCTGAAACCACACTGAGCTGGTTATTTCTGTGCTGCTTGACAGCTCTGACAAAAAGACCTCCCACCAACGTGACTATCGCGAAGGGACCAATGGCGTGGTAAATGGTCAGACTGCAGTTATTCCGTTGTTATGGGATTGGACATAGCTGAGTAATTTTCCACATTGCTAGGGAGATGTCAGAGTTGGAGCTGTAATGAATCAGCTCCCCCAGAGACACGGCATTTTGTGCAGCACAAGTGTTCAGTCCTATTGCAGGAATGGGGTCAGAGCCCATTGCCTTTGTCGTATCTACTGAGTTCAGCTGTTTCTTGATGTCACGTGCAGTGAATCAGATCGATTACAGACTGGCATCTGTGACTGTGCGGGCAGCATGGCGAGGGTGAGGTGGATCATCAACTCAACACTTCTGCCTGAGGACGGTGCAGATAATACAATCATGTCGTTTCCATTGATGTGCAGGGCTGATCCGTGATTTAGGATGGTGATATTTATGGAGTCCTCTCCTCCAGTGAGTTGTTTCATAGTCCATCGACATTTATGTCTGGATGTGGCAGCACTGCAGAACTTCGATATGATCTGTTCGTCTTGGGATCATTTCGCCCTCTGTATCAGATGTTAGTCCTGCTGTTTCGAATGTAACCAGTCAAGTGCGGAGCTTTAATGGGTTGTCATCAGGTTTAGGTACACATGGTTCCGATCTTATCATGTTCACCCACATTCGTCACTGAACCATAGATCAGCTTGATGTTAATGGTAGGCTGGGGGATTATCCTGGGGAACATGTTACAGATTGTAGTTGAATACAATTCTGCTGCTGTTGTGATTCTAATGCACCACATGAATGCCCACTTTGAGCTCCAATATGTTCACTTCAATTCTACTGACTATCCCCCAATTTACATCAAGACCCATTCACCCATCAGCCCTGAACTCAATGTCTTAATCTGGTTTCTGATGTGGTAACACTTCCATTTTCCTATTCTCATTCTGCTGAAGGTCTCTCCCTGGTGTCACACCTCCAATTTGATACTTCACTCAAACCCCTTAACGTTTGCCTCTGAATCTTTTCCATTCCCCCAATGCCATCTTCTATGTTTGATGTGAATGCGTTCCCCTCTGTTTCTCTTCCTGAGCATGATAAGAGCTCTGCAGTGTCAGTGATGCCAGCCTTATGCAGTTTCAGATCAAGGAATTTGTGCACCTTGCATTATAGGTCACTTCCCAGTGCACGGCTTTCCGTGTTAGACAAGGCGTTTGAGCAGCTTTAACACACATCTATGGAACTTGTTCATAAACAGATATTGCTGAAGAAACTCAGCAGATCTGGCAGCATCTCGTGAAGTGAAAGTAGAGTTAAACTTTCAGGGCGAGTGACCCTTCTACAAAACTCTCATTATCTCCAGTAATTTTTGCATTTTCATTTCCAGTATCTATAGTTATTTATTTAATTGAAAATTTGTTCTGAGCCTATTCATTTCTAGAGAGGCTGAACAGGTGTGGTATCATCTGCAGAGACAAAGAAACAGAGTCAGCGTTTCAAGTCCAGTATGATACTTCTTCAGAGCTGAAAAGGATTGGAAAATGAGCTTTATAATCCCTTGACAGATGTAATGAGGGGGTTGACGGGTAAAAGAGGATGTGGGAAATGATAAACATGCTTTTAATAGTGATGAACGAGAGGATCATGTGAAATAGCTTTAAATTAAGCTGTGAATGGGGAAAAGGGATTATCTCTATTGAGTGAAAGATAAAGACACAACCAGGCAAAGGTCATTGGGAGGCCAGGAGGGAGAAAGTACGGAAACTGGAGAATAGCTATAATGGGGTCAGACTGTGAAGTTATGAAATTGTACACTAACTCCTACAGGATATAACGTACAGAAGATTAAAGTGATTTGTTACTCGAGCTTGGGTTGTGCTTCCTTGGAACATTAGAGCAGCCCAGGGCCGAAATGTTAGCATGAGAGCAAGGTATGTTATTGAAATGGGAAGCAATGAGATGGTCAGGGTTATTTCTACAGACAGAGTGGGAGTGTTAACTCAAAGCAATCTCATGTTTGGTCTCGCCAATATAGCGAGACTGCATTGTGAGCAGCAACGATAGGAGACCAGACTGAAAGGTTACATGTGAAATGCTGCTTCACCTGGAAGGTATGTTTGGGGCCTTGGACAGTGAGGAGGGAAGAGGTGAATGGACAAGTGTTGTAGTTTCTGCAATTGCATGGGAAGGTGCTATGGTGGAGTGGGAAGTGTTCGGGGTAATGGAGGGGTCACTGAGGGAACGGCCCCTGTGAAATACTGACAGTTGGCGGGAAAGGCAGATGTGGTTGATGGTGCTGGCCTCCTGGAGATGGTGGAAATGGTCATTTTGATCCTCAATTCTCCGGAGGAAGTGTGGACAAGGAGCAATCTAACATTGTTCTCGGATGAAAGGGACGGATTGAGGGCAGCACCCTGGGAGATGTGACAGTGACAGCTGAAGGCCCTGGCAACGAGAGTTAGGGGATTTCTGGTTTAAAGGAAAATGAGGTCACGTTAAACAAAGCTCACATGAATGTTGCATCATCAAACAGAAATAACAGAGTTGGAGAAACTTGGAGAATGGGGTCAGCCAACGCTGATCATGTGTTCAGCCACATGCAGAAGTTCCCCCTGAATGATTGAAATGAAGCAGGCATCTAAATTGAGGATTTCTGCCTCACATCTGGTCTGAAGCAGAATGTGAAAATAGACCCAGAGGAAGGTCAGTGAGTATACATGAGCACATATTCAAGCAGATATCCCAAACTGCTCAGTAACTATTGTTTCTGTTCAAAAGAAGAACTCGATAAGCAGGCGAACCACACATTGTTGACAAAAGCTCTCTAGGATACTATTGATGAGGAATAGTGGAGGTCCAGATTTATAATGTTTATTTCAGGGACCATAAGCTGATGTTAGGCATGAATTTCAGCTGTGCTTCCTGATTTACTCTCCAGAAAACACTGCCATTGCTGCTCCATCCTCATCCCTGTCTGTCTCCCCTGCCTGATTCCAGGATCTTAGTCTCAAATTACAGAGTGCATTCTCTCACATTAAGGTCCCCAACCCACTTTACCTGAAACTCTTTGATCAAGTCTACCTACTCTGCTGTAGCATCAAGCTGCATTTTGTGATGTCACTTTGCTCTGGTCTCAGTGTGGCTCGGCCTCTCCATTCATGCTGCTTTAAACCTCCCACTCACATCTCATTCTGGAAAGTTTCCTTCTTGGCGTAAACCTTATTGAAAATAACTCTCGCCCTTTGCACCGAATTCACACTGTGATCCAAATTTCAAAAAGTATACTCAGCCTTCATCTCACTCTGCTAAAGGTAGACGCTGACCGTGTGGTACAAGAATTCCCCTTCTTATATGGTTCAGGCCAGAGATGCGCTTTCACTGTAGAGATAATCACACGATTTGGACAAAGCAATTCAGGTGTTTGACCTCTTATTGGTACTCGTAAGAGTTTCATGCTGCCTTAGTATTGAAACATGGAGAAAAACAAATCACAGTAGGAAGCTTGGGCTGAGTGTTATTTACCTGTCATTTGAATACTGTCTCAAATTTGCAGTGCTTATCTTTAAATGCTTGTTCGTGAAGCTGGTGTCAGATAGCGCGTAGGAGGTTGAGGGATGATATTGTAGAAGTTTATAAAATCAGGAGAGGTATGAATAGAGTGACCAGCCAAGGTTTTTTTTTCCACGGGATGGGGGACTTCAACTGTAGAAGGCATAGGTTAAAGGTGAAAGAGGGAAGATTTGAAATGGACGAGGGGTCAATGCTTTCACACAGTGGGTGATGTGTGTATATGGAATGAGCAGTCAGTGGAAGAGTGGGAGGTGTAAGTACAGCTACAACATTTAAAACACATTAGGACAAACATACGAATGGGAAAAGCTTACAGGCATAATGACAAAATGCAATCAGATGGGACCAGTTTAGTTTGGAAAACCTAATAAGCATGGACAAGTTGGACCAAAGGGTATGTTTGTATGAGATATGACTGTATGAATCTAGAAAGCGAGGAAAAGGGGAGAAAAGACATGATGTAGTAAATTAGCAAGAAATATATAAACCAGTAGATTGAGCTTTTCCGAGCATATAAAAAAAGTTCAAGGTGATTGTGTGACCTGAGGTAGAAATTAAAGCAGGAAAGTATATTGCGCATAATTGGAGGGTGTGACTGAATAATTGGCTACAGTGAGCAGACAGATAATTTACACCCATGTTTTACATCTTCCCTCACAGGGGAAGGTACAGTAAGTGTCTCAATGATGTAAACCAAATGGTAATAGGAGGGAAGTTCGTGAACCCTCTCTAACAAAAGGAACAAGGATTTTTCTAACAGGTCAGAGTAAGAGTAGACTGGCCAGCAGTAATTCACACCTGTTTTTAAAGGAAGTGCTCACAGTATTGGGGTCATGGCGCCCTCTCTACAAGATGTTAGTTCTGCTGTTTGTTAATGTATGCAGTAATTAGGGTAGCTTGAATGGATTGTCTTCAGGTTTAGGTACACACAGTTCTGACCGTGACATGTTCACCCACACTCATCATTGAGGCGGAGATCGGCTTTATGGTAATAGTAGACTGGGAGATTATATTGTGGTTGAATATAATTCTACTACTGCTGCTGCTACTACAGCTGCTATGATTTACAGCATCACATGAATGCCCAGTTTGAGCTGCAATATCTGCAATACAATTCTGCTGCCTGTCCTCAATTCGCACGGGGACCCAATCACCCTTCTCCCCTGTACACAGTGCCCTATCCTGGTTTCTGATGTGGGAACGCTTCCATATTTATTATGTTCTCATCGTGTTAGGGTATCTTCATGATGCCATGCCTCCAATTTGTCGCATTCCTCAAACGCATTTAACGTTTTCACCTGAATATTTTCTCCTCCAGTAATGGCATCTTCTGTTTAAAGCGAATGTGTTTCCCTCTGTTTGTCTCCATGACCATGATTAAGAGCTCTGTCGTGTCGGTGATGACAGCCTTATGTAGTTTCAGAACAAATGAATTTGTATACCTGCATTATCATTCACTTCCCGGTGTATAGCGCTCCATGTTGGTCAGGGCGTGTGAGCAGCTTTGACACACATGTTTGAAACTTATTCAAAAACAGAAATTGCTGAAGACACTGACAGGTCTGACAGCATCTGTGGAGTGAAAACAGAGTTAAACTTTCGGGTTCTGTGACTGTTCTTCAAAGCACCCAGTGAGCTATATTGAAAATGTATCCTGTAACTTTTCATTTTTGAAGGAACTCAGTGGGTCTGGCAACATCTGCAGAGACAGAGAAACAATGTTAATGTTTCAAGTCCAGTGTAAATCTTCTTCAGACGTGTAAAGGATTGGAAAGTGAGCACTTTAGTATCTTGGCAGAGGTGGGAAAGAGTGTTTGGAGGCCCAGTATAAAAGACAAAAGGGCTTCAAATTGTGAAACAGACACAGATATATAATGGGTGTAAATTAATGTGTAAATATTAGAAATTGATTTTCTCTGTTGAATGGAACATAAACAAGACACGAGCTTAGGGAGCCCATGAGGGAGAGTGCACGGAAAATGGAGAACAGCCATAATGGGTTCAGGCTGTGAATTTATGGAATTGAATATTAACTCCTCCAGACTGTAACGTACCAATGTGTAAAGTGAGGTGTTACTTGAGTTTGGGCTGTGCTTCCTGTCAGTTATCTTTGATCCCCTTGTCAATCAAGAACTTATCTGAGTCTGTTTTAAGTATACTAAATAGAACATAGAACATAGAACAGTACAGCACCGAACAGGCCCTTTGGGCCACGATAATGTCCCGAGATTTAATCCTAATGTAAAATGTAATAATTTAACCTACTCACCCCTCAACTCACTGCTATCCACGTGCATGTCCAGCAGTCGCATAAATGTCCCCAATGACTCTGCTTCCACCAACAGAGCTGGCAATGCATTCCATGCATTCACAACTCTCTGCATAAAGAACCTACCTCTGACGTCTCCCTTTTACCTTCCTCCTAATATCTTCAAACTATGACTTCTCGCACTAGTCAATCCTACCCTGGAAAGTCTCTGGGTATTGACTCTCTCTATTCCCCTCATTATTTTGTACACCTCGATCAGATCTCCTCTCTCCTCTTTGTCTCCAGAGAGAAAGGTCCAAGCTTGTTCAACCTTTCTGCATAAAGCAAGCCCTCCAGTCCAGGCAGCATCCTGGTAAACTTTCTTTGCACCCTCTCCAAAGCCTCTGTATCTTTCCTATAGTATGGGGTCCACAAGTGGACATAATATTCCAAGTGTTGTCTCACCAGGGTCTTGTAGAGCTGCAGCAAAACCTCACTGCTCTTAAACTCTATCCCCCTGTTAATCAAAGCCAAAACACCATATGCTTTCTTGACACCCTATCCACTTGGGTGGCAACTTTGAGGGATCTATGCACTTGCGCACCCAGATCCCTCTGTTCCTCCACACTGCCAAGAATCCTGTATTTAATGCTATATTCAGGCTTCGAATTTGACCTTCCAAAATGCATCATTTCGCATTTACCCAGGTTGAACTCCATCTGCCATTTCTCAGCCCAGCTCTGCATCTTGTCTATGTCACGCTGCAGCCTACACAAGCCCTCAATACTATCGACGACACCTCGAACCTTTGTGTCATCAGCAAGTTTACTAACCCACCCCATAACCTCCTCATCTAAGTCATTTAGATTAGATTAGATTAGATTAGATTACTTACAGTGTGGAAACAGGCCCTTCGGCCCAACAAGTCACACCGCCCCGCCGAAGCGCAACCCACCCATACCCCTACATCTACCCCTTACCTAACACTACAGGCAATTTAGCATGGCCAATTCACCTAACCTGCACATCTTTGGACTGTGGGAGGGAACCGGAGCACCCGGAGGAAACCCACGCAGACACGGGGAGAATGTGCAAACTCCACACAGTCAGTTGCCCGAGGCAGGAATTGAACCCGGGTCTCTGGCGCTGTGAGGCAGCAGTGCTAACCACTGTGCCACCGTGCCGCCCCAATTTATAAAAACTACAAAGAGCAGAGGCCCAAGGACATAGCCCTGTGGGATCCCTCTCAACACTGTCCTCTAATTGAATTGGACCCGGTTTCCTGGTGCTGTGAGGCAGCAGTGCCAACCACTGCACCACCGCGCCGCCCCTAAAGAGTTTTAAACATTCTAAACCCTGGAACATCAAGCAACCATCCCTGCCCCCGTGAAACCTACGTCTCGGTTATGGCCACGACATAGTAGCCCCAAGTACTGATCCATGCTCTAAGTCTTTCACTCTTATTTCAGACATTCCATGCATTATAGCAGACGCACTTTACCTGATCCCTTTGCTTCATCTCGTGAGAAATCTTTCTGATAGGTTCAATATACCCTGTCACTGTCCCATCTGCAACTAACCCCCTCTCAGACATGTGGTCTGATTCCTACCTCCCTGCCAAACTAGTTTAATCCCACCAGAATCACACAAGCAAACCTCCCAAACAGGTCATTTGTGCCCCTCCAGTTCAGGTGCAACGCGTCCTTCATGTACAGTTCCCACCTTACCCAGAAGGTATCCTGATAGTCTAGGTATCTGTAGCCCTCCCTCCTGCTCCAGCCTCGCAGCCACGTGTAAATCGGCATTCGCTGAGTGTTAATCATCTCACTAGCTCTGGCACTGGTAGCAAACTAGAGATCACTACTCTACTCGTCCTGCTCTTCAGCTTCCAAACTAACTCTCTGTAGTCACTTTTCAGATTCTCAGTCCCTTTCCTGGCTATATCGCTGGTGCCAAATGATCTGGTTTCCACAGCCTTCTGTGGTAAGGAATTCCACAATTCCACCACTCTCTGAATAAAGACGTTTCACCTTATCTTCATTCTAATGGATTTTCCCTCTGCTCTAAACCTGTGTCCTCCTGCCAGTGCAAACGGCCTCCCAATTTTGTATGTATCCAGGTCATTCATGATTCTGTAAGTTTCAATTGGATCGCCCCTCATCCTTCTAATCTCCATCGAGTAGAAACCCAGTGTTCTCCAATGTTCCTCATGTGTTCAGCTTTTCATTTCTGTTGAACATTCTCTTGACACACACCAAGGCTTATACATCCTTCCTGAGGCATGAGGCACAAAATACTGGAAATGTGGTCTGACCAGAGCCTTAGAAAGCCTCAGATTCCCCACCGGTATATCCGAATCCACTCGAGATTAATGACAACATTGCATCTTCCTTCTTAACTGACTCAACCTGCATGTTTATCTAAGGCGATTCCTAGGCTTCGAATCCAAGTCCCTTTGTTACTCAGATTTCTGATTTTTTTTCCCATTTAGTAAATAGTCCATGCCTGTATTCTTCATATCAAAGTGCATTACCTCACACTCTCCCACATTGTATTCCATCTGTTACTCCTTTTCCCACTCTCCTAAATCTTTCTGCAGGCTCCCTGCCTCCTCAATACTACATGCCCCCTCCACCAATCTTTGCATCATCTGCAAAGGTAGCCAGAATGCCTTCTGCCCCGCCACTCAGATCATTAACCTATAAAGTGAGATGTTGTGGTCCCAACATTGGCTCTTGTGGAACACTTGTAGTCACCAGCTGTCGTCCTGAGAGGGACAATTTTATCCTCACTCTGCATCCATCACAGAGCTAACCTTTTATCCATGCTAGTACCTGGTCTCTGACACCATGGGTCCTTATCTTACTCTGCAGCCTCCTGTGCGGTACCATATCAGAGGCCTTCTGGAAGTTCAGATAGGTATCTCTCTCTGGTCCAACCCATCATTAACTTCTCAAAGAATTCTCAGAATCATGAGAGCAATGTAGATTATTGAAATGGGGTGCATTAAGAAGGCCAGGTTCATTTCTACAGACAGAGAGGAGATGTTTCTCAAAACAGTTTCTCGTTGGCTCACTAGTGTAAAGGAGACTGCATTGTGAGCAGCAATGACAGGAAACTGGATTGAAAGTGTACACGTGAAATGCTGCTTTACCTGGAAGGTGTGTTTAGGGCCTTGGACAGTGAGGAGGGAAGAGGTGAATGGGCAAATGTTGCAGCTCCTGCATTTACATGGGAAGGTACCATTGGGGTGTGGGGAAGTGTTCTGGATGATGGAGGGTGCCACAGAAGGAGTGGTCCCTGTGAAATGCTGACAGTGGACGGGAGGGGAAGATGTGTTTGATGGTGCTGTCCTGCTGGAGGTGGTGGAAGCGGCATTGATTCAATGAATGTAGATTCTAGTGCAGTAGGAAGTGAGGACAAGGGAGATCTATCATTGTTCTGCGAAGGAGGGGACGGAGTGAGAGCAGAAGTGAGGGAGATGGGACAGTTACAGCTGAAAGCTCAGTCCATCAGAGTGAAGGGATTTCTCGTTTGAGTGAAAAGGATGACATGTATGAACCTTCCCAAAGGAATGCGGCATCATATTACCGAAATGACAGAGGCAGGGAAACTGGGAGAATGGAGACACCCTCAGCTCATCATGTGTTCAGCCACATAGTAGGTTCCCCCTCAATGATTGAAAAGAGCCAGGCATTTCAAATGCAGATATATGTCATATACCTGGTCAAACACGGAGTGTGAAAACAGACATAGGTGAAGGTCAGCAGATGTGTGTGTGTGTGTGTGTGCGTGTGTGTGGTGGTGGGGGAACATTTAAGCAGGTACTGCTTAATAACGCTCAGTAACGATTGACTCCTATCAAAAAGAAGATGATATGAAGATGTGAAGATGAACCACCCATGATGTACAAAGACTGTGAAGTATGCTAATCATTCACAAAGAAGAATGCAGATTGGGGCGCTCTGGCGTCGGCCACATTTGGGAAGTTTACTTTTGGAACCAGAAGCAGATTGTATAAAACAAAATACAAAGAAATATATTCCAAAACTGGCAAGAAATATGAAAAGAAACTAACAGCAAGAGTTTTCCGATATCAAATAAAAAAAAACATTTATGATGTATGTGTGACCCTTGGAAGAAAGGCAGGAAAGAATATGTGGGACACCGGGAGCTTGTGACTGGGGAACTGGTTTCAGGGAACAGGCAGAGAATTAAAAACAGTATTTTACATCGTTCCTCACAGGGGAAGGCACAAAGAATTTCAACATTACAAACATAATTGTAGTCTTCAAGAAGAGAGTGAGTCTTCAAGTGTCTAAGTGCTCTCTTTGTCTGAATCGTGGAGCATATTTAAGAGGCTTAATGGACTCATGAGGCACTTTCATCCTGAGTGATTTAAAAAAAAGTAAAACTCTGCTCCTTCCTCTGATGGGTTACACACTGGGCGATGAAAATTATCTGGAACATTGTACAAATGACATCATCCAGAGAATTCTGGAAACTGCACTCATAAGAACATTTGATAACCATGTGGGGGTATTGGGTAGGTGAGAGAGAGAGAGAGAGAGAGAGAGAGAGAGAAGGTGCTGCATTGCAGTGGTGAGAGTGATGGAGCCTTATTCTGGGGAAGGCGCTAACAGATATACAATGAGTGTGAGAGAGTTCAGAGAATACAGTGAACATTATTCTGACAGAGCAGGGAAGGTTATTAATGCTTTTACTGTATTGCTGGACATTTAATCAGACCGCAGATACTGCACTGAGCTGAGTGGTGTGCTCAGATCATGCTCGATGAGTCTGGTGGTGCGGCTCCCTCTGGGAAGAGAATGGTCCCGCTTTATACCAGACCATTCACCCAGCCCTCCGTGCCCCTGTCGACAAGCTGTGGTGTAATTTCCCTAATCTGCCATGCTCGGGGTAAACTGTGCAGGGCAGCTCCAAACTGAGAGAGTTCAACCGTGTTCCCATTGTCCATTTAACGATGGCAGCAGTGCCAGGGATCACTGAATATCGAGGGGTATCCGGGCGATGGTGTGTAACTACAGCCATGATGGGTGGGAAAGTTGGGTTGGTATTGAATGAGAGGGACACCATGGGATGCTGTGGGTAGTTAATGAGGTGAGTTCGATAAGATAACACCAGAAAATTAGCTCTGCCTCGTGCAGACATTCCTTCTGTCGCACTCAATGAAAATGGCACTGAGACAAATTATTGTTCGATTTAGTCCAATGAGTCGAAGACTCTGCTGATCCGACTCCCAGTTATAAAGCTGCAGGACAAATGCTTATCCAAAACTCTCCATCATCTTAACTTACACCAATATCCTGCTCACCCATCATTCCTGGAAACAGTGACCTATATTGCAAGATGCTATCAAAATGTTTTCATTTCACAATTTTTAAACCTACCATCAGATCCTTCTGTGAAATTCTCTCTCAATCTCCCCCTCGCTTTAAACCAAGCTCGTCCCATTTGTTGGTATTAAAACTGATTCCCCCGCAATCTATCTCTGAGCTGCATGTTTCCCCACGCTGGTCAGTGATCTAATACAGTGTTACTGAGCAATGCAGTGATTGGTGTACACAGCTGTGTATGCTGGGAAGGGAACTGCTACAGATTAATAGATAAATTCACTGCTATTCACTGCACAGCTCCCCATACTGCACAGATATCCAGTCCATAGAACAATGCCTTTGTGTGTTCTGCACAACGACCTGTGCTGAAAAGATTATCGATCCAAGTTTATAGATCAGTGCACTGTTGGATCAATAAGTAGTGAACTGTTGAGTTCTATACAGTGTTCGATCCTGGACGGATTGCTGAGCAGTACACCAGTCTGGTCTACGCAGTGCTTCATGCTGAGCAGGTACCTCATCTGGGCTTATACGTGTCCGGGCTGGATCTGAGAGATGGATTGAGCATCTGATATAATTCCTGACATGACTATCACTCCTCCAGCTTGGACCATTCCGCTGGTAAATGTGAGGTGATATGTTTCAGATAAAATTTACTTGGTCAAACTATTCAACATTAAGCAAAACACAATTTATTCAAATACTGTCGATAAAAGACAACAAAAGGAAGAGGAACTTCCAATAACTTAATTCTGTTGGAAAACTTAGCAGAATAATAGTTTACTTAATAGCTAAACAGTAACTGCTCCAATATTGTATCGTCAAATAAGCACACAAATGTCAAAAAAGAAATTCAGGAAACAGATTGTCTGACATGCAGTTCCCCAATCCAGGAGGAAAGAACATCAAAAGACAGTTCCGAGAGAAATCGCACAGAGAGTGTGTAGCACCCGGGAGAGATTTCCTGCCTTCCAACTCTGCTGAGACCCCAGCAATAATTGGTGAAAGGTAAAACTAAGAATCCTGGTTCTGTGAGAGTTTGACCATCACTCCACAGGACCGGGCCGTGGCTGCAAGAACACAAGGAATGGACTGTATCTACATCGTCTATGACTCCGGAGGTGCCTCTCAAAAATTCTTAAACCCACCTTAGACGCTAAATGCTGGACAGAAAAAAGTCAAAGTTAAACATAAATAAATAAAACGAAAAGATGCAGCAGGCCTGGTGATCAGACACAGACGGCCTCGGGAGCCCAGCAATTCCTACGCTGCCAAAACACAGCAGAATCATCGAGCTTGTGAAGAGAAAGAATTATCTCTCTCCCTCACCTCTATGTTTACAACTGGAGATATGCTATTAGACCAATAGTCAGTGATATCAAAATCCCACCCACACCAAGTATTATTGTGATATATCAGAGTTGCCGTAAAATGGGTTAACTGGGGCTGTTTGTTCAGTGACTGTGATTAATATCAGTCTTCCTGGACATAACTGGGTCACAGGAGGCTTTCCCTCTTCCATAATTAGGGACTTCTTTCAACTTGTTATGCCATAGTATTCGGCGCAGAGTCAACCTCAACAAGATTGGGATCAGCAGCTGCAGAGAAAGAGAGAAAAATCAGAATCTGAGAACATTATAATGGTCCAACAATGGATTTTAATCTGAGAAAATTAGGCTGGAAAGTTCCAACAATGGATCAGAATCTGAGAACATTAGACTGGAATGTTCCAACAATGCATCAGAATCTGAGAAGATTACACTGGAATGTTCCAACAATGGATCAGAATCTGAGAACATTAAACTGGAATGTTCCAACAATATATCAGAATCTGAGAACATTAGACTGGAATGTTCCAACAATGGATCAGAATCTGAGAACATTCGACTGGAATGTTCCAACAATGGATCAGAATCTGAGAACATTAGACTGGAATGTTCCAACAATGGACAGGAGTTTATTCTGTGATCTTTACTGGCTTTCTCAGGATTGGCCACGGTTAGAGTTGCGGATACAAGCCGTACTAATGATTATTCAAACTGGGTAGTTTCCCATCCTTGGTATTATTGGTGTTCCTGTTAAGTCTATCTCTGTCAATTCTATAAATGATGCTGAATGTTATTGCTATTCTGGTTTATTATATTTAACAAATACATAAACTTTCAATCACAATCGCCACTTCCTTCTCATGCATTTCCAAAGTACTTACTCATAAGCATCTGAGAAGGAACAAGACTGTTCGGAACGTTGAGTCCCTTTTTACTGTGAACTGTTTTATGTCTCCATATTCTCTCTGTCATCAAACCTGCTGATACCCCCTTCATAATATCCACAATTTCCAGCTCTGCCTGAGTTCTGTTGCTGACTTCACCATCACCTACCCCTTCATTAATGACAGATTTTATGGCCCCAGTTCTCTTCTGACCTCTCTTCCAGTTATAAATAATTTGACCACAAACTTATTCTTGTCTGTACAGTTACTTCACAACAGGTACTCTTAAACAGAGTAATCATATCACTGACTGTGTAATTCAGAGGCACGGGTTATGATTCTAAAAGCATTGTTTGAAATCCTACCACAGGCGATGACTAAATCTAAATTCCAATGACAAAAATTGGAATGAAACCTAATTTCACTCATAGCAACCATAAACCATCAGGATTTATTTTCTTATTTTATTAATAAACTTTGGTAAAGAAACCTAACATGGTTGCCCTGTCTGAACTAAGTGTCACCTCAGATCCACAACAATCTGGTTGTCTCCATATTGTCTTGACAAATGGCCGCATGGTCAAGGGCAGTTAGGATGGACAAAAATGCTGCCCTTGCCAGTGATGCTGGCATCCCGCGAAACAACAACATTAAAGGTGAAATAACCAAGGAAATGTGGATGCTGGCGATCTGAAATAAAATTCTCCACCGTCTGAAAGAATGTTGGAGAATCTCAGCAGGTATGGCAGTCTGTCTGAAAAAACACAAATATGGTTTCGAGTTCAGTGAACCTATCAAAACTGAATGCAACTGAAAAATAATATTATTATATCAGGGATGGTTGGAAGGGTGAGCGGGAGGTTTGTGTTGAGTGGATGATGTCCAGCAAAAGAGAGAGAGAGAAAGAGAGAGAGAGAAAGGAAAAGCAAGCAAAAGGATTGCTGATGATGGACTGGAAGGAAAACAGAATGGGATGTTATTCTCACGATTCCCCTTTTCACATATTCCTGAATATCATATTTATTATGGGATGTCTCTGCTTACCGTGAGTTATGTTCCTCTATCTCTCCTCTCTGAGTGTGGTGATCAACTCCATCAGCAATACTTATAGTCGCTGAGATAGAGAGAAACGTAATGTTCCATTGTCAACTGCTTCTTTGGAGAGAGGAACTGTTACTGTGCGACTGTTTGGAGATGTAACAGCTTTCTCAGCCAGGAAAAGAAACTGAGGAGACCGAGGCATTTTCAACACTGACTGAATGCACTGTGGGTGTGGGGAATTGATTTGCTGCTGTCATCTAGAAAGTCAGTGGAGGTTCTGTGGATGGTGTTCTCAGGATTGTGATGTCAGCTACTGGGTTCATTCATGGAACCCCGAGGGTCTGGGGACCCCACTCTGAATACTGCATTTGCAGTGTGTCTGGGTCCATGGTAAACAAATGGAGCTATGACGACAAAGAAGGGAAGCTGTGTAAACAGGGAGGAGCAGGGCACTGTACTATACTCTCTGGGATTTCCAGGAAAATTTGTCTATGCTGCACCTATTCAGGTGTAAAGTATAAAACCAGCTTGTCTCAAAATTGAGGTGGTCACTGAGCTCTATCCTGTCCTTCAGTATAACCTGTCGTCTCACACCAGGGACAGGACTGTGCTGACACTCACGATGAATTAAACTGGATTGATTCTGGAACTTTGCAGGCAGCAGTTGGTAATATATCCATCTCCGAAGTGCAGTCCTCCAATGTATTCACAAGCAGTCAGAAACCACCTGCCTGCTGAGAGGAATGCATTGGTTCGATCTCCACAGGGGAGGGTACAGAAACTAGCTTGCAGAAATATTAAGGAACAGGCTGATTGGTAAAAATGGGAAACTGCAGGAAATCAGAATTAATGAAGAGTATGTTATTGAAAATCTAATTGAATTGAAGTTTCATAAGTTGCTGCATCTGATGACCTCCATCCCAGACTGATTGAGATGAGAACGGAGCTAGTGAAAGAATTACTGATTATTCTTCAAAGCTAGTTAGATTCTGGAAAGGATGCCGCAGACAGGAAAACAACTATTGTAAACTTAAATATTTCAAACAGGATGGAGAGGGAAAACAGAAAACTAAATAGCTTGATGTCAGCTTTGAGAAAAAAATATTGGAACGTTTTATAAGGAAAGTGACAACTACATACTTGGAGAATAATGATATGATTTGGTTAATTCGGCCTACATTCAGGAAAGGGGAATGATCTTTGATAAACCTGTTTATGGAGACAATCCGTTGTGACATCGACAGTTGAGAACCAATGGGAGTGGAGGATTTGTAATTTTAGAAGACGCTTGACATGTTTGAATACAGATGAATGGGGAATGTTCGAGTCCAGGGGTAGGTCGGGGTGGAATATATACCACATGGATTAAAACTTGGGTAAAGAAGATACGAGAAGAATACTGTTTTTCTCTGGTCTGAAGGATTGATGGGTGGCAGCAGGATCAGTGTTTGGGCAATAGCTGTTCACAAGGTATAAAAATGATTCAGATGTGAACAACAAATACCATCATGTACATTTATATTTATTAAACGGTAGGGAGGTTGGCGAGTGCTTTTGTTGAAAAGGACCTGGATGTCCTTGGTCAAAAGTCACTGACAGAATTCATACGGGGGCAGGAAGTAAATGATATGTGGTTCTTCATACAAAATGATTGAAGTACCAAAGTTAGACTATCTTTCCCACTGATCGTGTTTTTTGAGAGAGTATTTGGTGCATTTTGTAAATGTTTGGTCTGCTTTATAAACAATGATCCCTTTGTCACTGAGAGAGTGGAAAGTATTTGGACCAGACTAAACACTGGCATGATGTTACCATGAGAAGAGAGTGCAGTAACTATGTGTTTACTCTGTAGTGCTGTGAGAGAATAAGAAGTTGAAGCTTGATAGATATGGACAGAAACTCATTATGTCCCAAACAGCTGAATAGGGTGAAAATTTCATGCTTTTCATTAAATGTTTGATTCACGACAGTTTATGTGCATCTGCAGAGCCGTCATGTTGATTGACAGCGAGGTACAGGCTCTGAATGAACTCTGAACACTTTAATGCACAGTTACTGTGTGACACTGCACTGAATGTCTCTTTGTACACAGTCCTGTCAGCAGCCAAAATACCATCATTCTGAAACAGTTAGTTATTCCCCACCGGTTTCTGACCTCCACGGAGTCCATGGGTCTGCCTTCTTGGAGATGGAAGATAACTTGGACAATCGCTAAAAAATGTTGGATTCATTCTGACTGCCAGAAAACCATGTTGAAGTGACACATATGTACCATGAGTAATTGAGCCATGTGGATCAATTTGGAGCAGTCTGCCTGTGCAGCTCCTGGTCCATTTGTTTGTGATGTTGGAGCATCTCTGACACTTTCCTGTTCCTGTGTTAGTGGCTTGACAAGCTGAATAACCTCTTCCTGATCCTTTGTAAGTGACTCCGGGTGTGAAATCGTTCTTTCTGTTCCCATGTACGTGACATGTGGGAGGGAGCAGACTCCCTGACTTCCTGTGCAACAGTTAGGAGGGACTGAATGGTCTATCCTTCTTCTTGTCCAGTAGTTTTGATGGGATGAATGGCTTCACCACTTTCTTGTGAAACCAGATTGAGGTGCTGAATGAACTCCTCCTCTTACTATGGAAATGTACTGTGCTGTTACATAAATGTTACCCAGACTTTAACAGCACGATCTTGAATGTTGTCCAAGTCTTGCTGCACATGGTCACAGACTGTTTCAAGAGTTGAAGAGGGACAACTTGTCCTGAAAACTTTGTAAACTTCAGTGAATGCCCCCTCTTCTCCTGGCATGGTGGCTTAGTATCTTACACTGCTGATTCACAGTGCCAGGGTCCCAGGTTCAATTCCAGGCTTGGGCAACTGTCTATGTGGAGTTTGGATATTCCCCATTTGTCTGCATGAGTTTCCTCCAGGTGCTCTGGTTTCCTCCCACAGTCCGAAGATGTTCAGGCCGGGTGAATTTGCCATGCTAAATTGTCCATTATGTTAGGGGCATTAGTCAGAGGGAAATGTGTCTGGGTGGATTACTCTTGGGAGGGTTAGTATGGACTGTTTGGGCCGAAGTGCCTGGTTCCACATTGTAGGGACTCTAATCTGCTCAGTTTGGACTCAATGGGCTGAATAGCCTCCTTCCACACTGTAGGGATTCTATCGTTACAAACTGGAGATGCCTGGGCTGAGGAATCTACGCTGAGGATCTCCTGCAGATGTGCCCCACGGCTGAGATGATTGATGCCCACTAATGATAATTATCTTCCCTTGTTCCATGAATAACTCTAAAAATTTTAGAGGTCTTAGTTAATAATCATTAAGAGCGATTTATCAGGAGGAGATGCATCAGGATACTGCCTGGACTCGAGGGCAGGTCTTATGAAGAAACCATGAGGGAGTGACGGCTTTTCTCACTGGAGGTGTACAGGATGATGAGAGGCATAGAAAGTGATTAGCCAGAGCATTTTCCCCAGGCAGAAATGTCTGTGACTAAGTGGCATAATTTTAATTCAATTGGAGGAAGGTTGAGGGGCGATATCAGCGATAGAGTTTTTACACAGAGAGTGGTGGGTGTGTCGAATGCACTGCCAGAGGTGGTAGTAGAGTCAAATACGTGAGGGAAACTGAAGAGACTCTTGGATAGGCACATGGAACAAAGTGTACGGAAGCATGTTGGTTAGTCTGATCTTAGAGTAGGATAAAAGGCACAACGTCGAGGGCTGAAGGTCCAAACTGCGTGCATTCATGTAGAACTCTGAACTCAAAAACTGCATGAATTCATGTAAAACTGCGTTATCTCACTTTTTAGATTAGAATCAAACTAAATATCATGGCCTCGACAGAGAGCACAGGGGGCAACACCTTCACCATATTGTCTAGCTATCACCATTGTTAGCAGCTAACCTGAGAATGCAACTTTTAAAAAAGGGTTTTGTGATTTACACATGAAATAAGTGAAACTATCACTGTATTCTAACAGCTGAAAGGCTTAACAATCAATTTTCCAATGTATAATTTCAGTTACATCTCACTGCAAATTTCTGATATAAATTCTGTGTTAGGATTGAGCCCTCCACTATCACCTGATGAAGGAAAGCTCGTGTGCTTCCAATTAAACTGTAAGACTATAACCTGGTGCTTTGAGATTTTTAACTTTGTACACCTCAGTCCAACACTGACATCTGCAAATCAGTACTGTTCTTTGTTCTGTATTCTATGGAAGTGCTCAAGAAGACTTGGACATTGAGGAAGATTTGAGTCTTGGAGCAGGTCAGCCTTGATCTTAGTAAAGGGCAAGGCAGGATTGGGATGTGAATGACCTGCCCCTGTTTCTGATGTTCTCCCACTCTATTATTGGAAAGTTAGTCGGTGTTATTTTCCTGCAAGGTATTTTATGGAATATTGCAATCAGGGAGACCAACGGATTTTGTCAGGCATCGCTGGGTGAGCGTTGGGGGCTGTATTCACAGTGAATCTGGGTCTACAACATGATCAACAAATGAAGCACAAGTTACAGAGAGGGGAAGCCCTGTAAAGAGAGATGAGGGGCCTCTTTTATATCTAGTCTGTGTCTTCCAATTACATTTTCCAAATCTCTCAAACCGTGTGGGACAGTCTTGAGGGATGAAGTGGTCTCCTCTGTTTCTGTGCATCATGCTATAACAGTAGGTGGACTCCAATAGATCCTGTCTAGCCGGTTTGAGGGGTTGAATGGAACGCAGAAATATGGGACTGAGAAACAAGAGTGGGTCATTAGAGAATTTGAGCCTTCTCCACCAGGCATTAAGATTGTGGCTGATCAGATTGTGGTCTCAGCCTCATCTTCCTGTCTGTGTCCCATTATCCGTGACTCACTTCTCTGTCAAATCTTTAACTAGCTCAGCTGTGAATACTTGTAATCAGAGAGACACCACAAACTTCTGGGGAAGAGATTCCCCATTCGAATGGCCCTTTTAGAAAGTTTCCTCATCCCGTTGGGAGAATAAGAGAGTCATACAGCATGGAAACAGATCCTTTTATCCAAATTGTCCACGCCAATATGGCATCTTAATCAGATCTCGTCCCATTTGTCAGCATTTGGCCCACATCCCTCTTAACCATTCCTATTTATGTACCTATCCAGATACATTTTAAACGTGTAATTGTACCCGCTTTCACCACTTCCTCTGACAGTACACCCACCAGCCTCTGTATGAAAATGTTTCCCCTCAGGTCCCTTCTAAGTCTTTGCCCTGTCACCTTCACACTATGCCGTCTAGTTCTGGACGCCCCTACACTGGGAAAAAAGATCTTGTCCAATCAGACTATCCATGCCCATCAGGACTTTATTACACCTCTGTCATGTCACCATTCAGTCTCTGACAGTCCAGGGGAAAAAGCCTTAAACTGTTAATCATCTCCCTGTAGCTCAAACACTCAGGTTCTTGAAAATCCTTGTAAGTCTTTTCTGCACCCTTCCAAGCTCAACAACATCCATCCTTTAACAGAGTCAACTGACATGTACGCAGTATCCTTAAAGTGGCCTCACCTACGTCCTGTACAAGCGCAACACGCTACCCCTACTCCTATACTCAATGTTCTGACCGATTAAGGCAAGCATGTCAACTACATTCCTCACCACTCTACCGACCTAAGCTCCACTTTCAAGGAACTATGAATCGTCACCCGTAGGTCTCTTTGTTCAGCAACAATCCCAAGGGCACTACCCTGCTTTAGCTTACCAAAATGCAAAACCTCACAAATTTCTAAACTAAACTCCATCTGCAAGTCCTTGGCTCATTGATGGTCAAGGATCCCGTTATATTCTGAGATAATCTTCTTCACTGTCCACTGAAAGAATTTGGTGATGTTATCTGTAAATTTACTAACCATGCCTCCGATAATCACATCAAAGTTGTTTATATCCGTGATGAAAAGCAGTGAGCTCAGCACTGATTCTTTCAGCACACCGCTGACCACAGGTCTTCAGTCTGGAAAACAATCCATTACCTTCATTCCAATTTTATATCCAATTGGTTAGTTTTTCCTAGATTACATATAACCTAATCTTAGTAATCTGTCTACGATGAAGTACCTTATTAAATGCCTTGCTGAAGTCTGTGTAAACAATATATACCACAGTGTCTTACTCAATTTTCTTTGTCACCTCTTCATAATACTCAATCACATTAATTAGACATGATTCCCATCACAAAAATCCACATTGACTATCCCTATTCAGTCCTTGTCTTTCTAAATGGATGTAAATCCTATCCCTCAGAATCCTCTCCAACGAACTCCTCGGCGCTAACGTTGGCTGATTGAGTCGATAATTCCCTGTGTTGTTTTGGTTTACTTCTCCTTTTTCTAGCCCCACCCCTCCACTGGCCACAAAAAAATTATAACTAAGTTGGTGATATAGCCAAAGATATTGTTCTCAGAGTGTGTCAGGGTCAGCGTTAGGAACAAGTCAGGCCGATTTCTTTAATCTGCTAAAACAACACGTTTATGACCAAAACAAATGTACTCAAACTATGATGGAAAGAGGAATGACGAGAGGATATTGCAAACATGTACATTGATATTTTGCTGAGAAACACACACACACACACACACACACACACACACACATGCGCACACATGCACAAACACACCCACACACACGCGGATTGTCGATAATAAACTGAAAAGTGAAATATCTGCAAAGTTAACTTGAAAGAACATTGTCCAAATATGATTCGAACTCGCGACCAAAGGAAAAATCAGAGTTTGACCCAAGTGCTGTTCCATTTGTAGAGTCATCAAGTCCTACATCATGGAGAGAGGCAGAGAGGCCCTTTGGCCTAAACTCGTCCATGCTGACCCAAATATCCAACCACACTAACCTCATTTCCCAGCACATGGCCCATAGCATTCTCGTCCTTTCCTGTCCATGTACTTGCCCAAATGCCTTTAAAATATCGTTAATATAAATGCTTCAACCCCTTCCGTTGGCAGCTCATTCCCTTTGTGTACCACTCTCTGTGTAAAATAGTTTCCATCAGTTTCCCTTTTATTCTTTCCCCTCTCACCTTAAATTGAATCCCTAGATTCCCCAACTCTAGAAAAAAAATGGCTGGATCTATCCTATCCATGTAAACTTCTATAAGATCGCTCTCAGTCTCCTATTCTCTAAAGAAAAAAGTCCTCGCTTGTCCAACCTCTCCCTATAATTCATACTGTTGAGTCCTGGCAATATTTTTGTAAAATCCGTCTGCACGCATTGCAAATTAAAAAAATCCTCCTGATCGCAATGTGACTAAAACTGAACACAACACTACAAGTGCAGCCTCACCAACATCATGTATAACTGCAATGTAACTTCCCAACTGCTCTCCTCCATGTCCTGACCGATGCATGCTTGTGTGGCAAAAGCCTACTTCACTGCCATGTCTAACTATGACCCCACTTTCAGAGAACGGTGGACCTAAACTCCATGGTCCCTCTGCTCAACTGCACTCCTTAAGGTCTTACCAATCACCATGTAACTCCTACCTTGATCTAACGATGCCAAAATATTCCTCGGCCCACTTCTCCAGGTTGATCAAGGTCCTGGTGCAATTTCTGATATGCGTCCTCACTGTCCACGATACCACCTATTTTAGTGTCATCGTCAAGTTTCCTAACCATGCCTTGTACATTCGCAAGAATATCATTGATACAGATAACAAACAGCAATGGGCCCAGCAGCGACCCCTGAAGCACTTCATGTGTCACAGGCCTCCAGTCCGAGAGCATCCTTCCACGATTACCCTCTGATTACTACCATGAAGCCAATTGTGTGTACAATTTGCAGCTCTCATGCAATTCTAACCTTTCAGAACTGCCTATCAATGGTAACCTTGTCAATGGCCTTACTGAAAACCATACCGATTACGTATACCACCCTACCCTCATCAACATTTCTGGTCATTTCATCAATGAACTCAAACAAATTTGGGAGGCATGATCTCCCACTCACAAAGCCATTCAATCTTTCCAGTCTAAAACATCTATTAATAATAATTACTTCAATTAATAATAACATACGAATTAGTAAATAATAATAAATGACATTTAAAGTGGAGAATAAATTATCCATGGTATGTGACATTGGATGAAGGGCAGAATAGATTTTGTACCTGTGTCATTGAACTATGTTGAAAAAGGTAAGGGTGGCATGGTGATTCCGTAGTTAAAACTGCTGCCTCATAGTGTTATGGATCTGGGTTTGGTTCCAGCTTCGGGTGACTCTCTGTTTGAAGTTTGCACATTCTCACTGTATTTGTGTGTGTTTCCTCTGGGTGCTCCATTTTCCTTCTACAATCCAAAGATGCATAGGTCAGGTGAATTGGCCATGCTAAGTTCCCCAAAGTGTTGTGTGCATTCGTCAGGGGTAAATATAGGGCAGGGGAATGGGACTGGGTGGGTTACTGATTGGAGGGTCGGTGTGGCCTTGTTGGGCCAAATGGCCTGTTCCCATACTGTAGGGAATTTGTCAAAAAACTATTTCTAAACAAACCTTATCTTTCAAAATGCATGTATATCTCATCCCTCAGAGTCTTCTCAAGTGACGTACCTACCACAGCTGTTAGGTTTCCTGGTCTATAGATCCCAGATTTTTCTTTGCTTCCCTTCTTGAATAATGGCACAACATTTGCTAATCTCCAATATTCTGGAACCTAAACTGTAGCTAACGATGATGCAAAAGTATTAACCAGGATTCCCGTAGTTTCTTCTGTAGCCTCTTGCAGTATCCTTGGATGCATCTGTTTAGGACCAGGAGATTTATCCACCTTCGTACATTCTAATGCATCCAACACGTCTTCTCCTGTGATATTGAATCACCCCAAGATAACACTACTCCCTTTGTTAACCTCCCTAGTCTTCATGTTTTTCTCCACGGTAAAGGCAGAGGAGAAATATTCATTGAGAATCTCGCAAATCTCCGACGGTTCTAGACATGCATGTCCACTTTGGAACTTAAGGGGTTATACTCTCATTTAGTTATTCTTTTTTACTTTAATATACTTAAAGAACCTCTTTGGATTCACCCTAATCTTCTCAGCCAAGGCTATCTTGTGCTCCCTTTTCGCCCTCCTGATTTCCTTCTTCAGTAAACTCCTGTATCCCTTGTATACCTCCAGGAATTCCCTCGATCCCAGCTGCCTGGAACTGAGCCACGCCTCCTTTTTGCTGGTCAAAGCCTCAATATCTCCTGACATCCGAGGTTCCCTCTTCCTCCCAAACTTGTCTTTTACCCTCGCAGTCACATATAGACCTTGAACTGTAGACATTTCACTTTTAAAGTCCTCCCACTTGCAGGAGGTCCTTTCGCCTGCAAACAAACTCCTCCAACCAACTCCTACAAGCTGCTGTCTCATTCCACCAAAATTCGCCTTGCCCCAAGTTTGAACTTGAACATGTGGAGCAGTTTTGTCCTTCTCCGTAACTATTTAAAAATTAATACATCTATGGTCACAGGTCCCAGTGTGCTTCTCCCCCCCCCACTGTCACCTCAGTCACCTGTCCTACCCTGGATCTTAGAGTAGGTCAATTTTCTCCCTTCCCGAGTTGCACCCTCTACTCACTGCTTGAGGAAACTATTCTGAACACACTTAATAAATGCACCCCATCTCAGTCCTTAATTCTATGTCATTCCCAGTCTATGTTAGGAAAATTAAAATCTCCTACTAGTGCAATCCTCGTGGGCCTGCAAGTCCCCCAGTCCGTCTACGTATTTTTGTTCCCCTAAATCCTCGCTTACTATTTGGGGGCCTATAGTACAATCCAAATTCTATCACCATTCCCTTCTTATTTATTAGCTCCCCAGACAAATCCTCACAGTATGATCCACCAGTTATTTTGTCTCTGATTACTGCTGTGTTACTCACCTGAATAAAAAATGAAATCCCCTCCCCTGCTTCCACAATCTATGTCCCGCATAAAACACCTATAGCCTGGTACATTAAACTGCCAGTGCTGTCCCTCCCTTAGCCATGTTTCAGTAATGGCTATAACATCCCAGTCTCACGCACCGATCCATGCCCTGAGTTCATCGGCCTTACCTGTCAGCCATCTTGCATTGAAACAGTTGCGATTTAATCCAACAGGCATTCCTTGCTCTCTGTCATTGTCTAGCCTGACCTGTCTCTTCATTTTATTGTTTCTGATTACTGCATCTCCTTCCAACCTCGCAATTACCTCCCTGCTCTTGAGGATCCCACCACTCCCCAACCCCAGCCAATCTAATTGAAATCCTCCCTTGCAGCAGTTGCAAACCTGCCTGCCAGCATATTGGTCCCCTTCCAGTTCAGGTACAACCCGTCCTTCCTAAACACGTCACCTTCCCCCACAAAAGATCCCAGTAATCCAAAAAATCTCTGCCCCCGCATCAATTCTTTAGCCACCCCTTCATCTGCCATATCCTCCTGTTCTTACCCTCACTAGCACAGAGCAGTGGAAATAAACTGGATATTACCACTCATGGTCCTGTCTTTTCTCCTTTTCCCTAGCTCTCTACAATCACTCTGCAGGATGTCATCACTATTTCTACCTGTGTCACTGTGTCCTTTGTACCAATGTGCACAATGATTTCTGGATGCCCCCCCCCCCCCCCCCCCCCACCCCCAGTGAGAACGTTCTGCAGCAGCTGTGAGACATCCTGGACCCTGGCATGTGGGACGCTACACACCATTCCGGATTCCCATTTGCAGCCACAGAATCTCCTGTCTGTTCCCCTCACTATCGAGTCGGATAATTACTTCTGTTGTTATTCTGCTTGCACAGCCTTCTGACAATGGGATTTCTCATGAAACAGTTGAATTTGGTTGAACTGTTTTGCTTCAGGCAATGGAGAGATTCTTATGAATTCTCATCAGGAATCCTCCATTCGTGGGAAAGATGACTGGGCTTTTTTTCACTCCACACATTGCTGTGATGAACAATAGGGAAACAGAAAGGGAGCAACAGAATGTTTCTCCACAGATAGGCTACATTTTCCATCTATAAGTTAAATCAGTAACGTTGTCAATCTCACACTGGCCTCTGTGAGCGCTTCTTGAACATTGTCCGAACTAAATGACTCCACCACATTCTCGACTCCAGGTCAGTGCTTTATTGCAGAATCAATTCAATAACAATAAATGGTCATAATTGTTTTGAAGATGTGTTAATACGTGGTTGCATAATGTAAAAATAAGCGTTTCATGTCTTCACAATATCTGTGTTAATATGAATATTCTTAAACATATACAGTAATTGCTGGAAAAGCTCAGCTTGTCTGTCAGCATGTAGGAAGAGAATTTACAGTTCAATGTTTCTGTCCAATGACCTTTCCTTTGAAACTGACGTATTCTTAAAGTATTTCCCCAGTTTTATTCTCCCACACAAGAAGAAATATCCATCTGGTATTCACCAACGACACTCTTCTCAAGGTCTTATATGGTCAATAAAACAACCCTCATTTTCAGGCCGAACTGTTAATTCTTCATAACGTAATGCCTTCATTCCAAGAATGCGTAAATAGAAATATCTTTGAGACGTTTCGAAACCAATTTTGTTTTTTTTTAATCTTCAGTTTCGACAGTTATAACTACACATAATACAACAGATGTAATCTCAGCAATGTCCTGTACTGATGCAGAAAACATCGCTAAGATCATACCCAACACCCCTTACACGAAACAGAATCACGACATTTACCTTCCAAATCACTTGCTACATTCAGGTTAATTTGATGTGATTCATGTACTAAGACACACAAATTCCTCTGTAACACTGAGTTCTGCATTCTCCATGCATTTAAATAAATTTCTGCTCTTTCGTCTTTTCCCCAAAACAGAAAATTTCCATCACATATATAGTACTGCTTTTTTTCTTCTGAAGCTTTGCTCACAGCCATCCTCTGTTTGCATGCCATTGCTTGTTGCTGTGTCCTCCCCTAGTCTGTGTCCCATTGCAGACGTTCTGCACTCTCACTGTCTGTATCCCATAGCAGACCCTCTTCCCTCCTCCGTCTATATCCCATTGTAGACGCTCTGACCTCCCCTGTCTGTATCCCATTGCAGACACTCTGCCCTCCTTCTGTCCGTATCCCATTGCATACGCTCTGCCCTCCCCCGTCTGTATCCCATTGCAGATGATCTGCACTTACCCATTTCAGACGCACTTCTTCAGCCGTCTGTATCGCATTGTAGATGCTCTGCCCTCCCCGTCTGTACCCCACTGCAGACACTCTGCCCTCCCCCTGTTTGTATCCCATTGCAGACGCTTTGCTTTCCCCTAGCTATATCCCTTTGCAGAAACTCTGCCCTTCCCCTGTCTGTATCCCATTGCAGACGCTATGCCTCCCCTGTCTGTATTCAATTGCAGACGCACTGCCCTCAGCCGTTTATATCCCATTGTAGATGCTCTCCCCTCCCCTGTCTGTATCCCACTGCAGACGCTCTGCCCTCACCCATCAGTATCCCATTGCAGGCTTGCATTTCTTCCCCAGTCTGTCTCCCTTTCAGAGGCTCTGTCCTTCCCCTGTCTGTATCCCATTGTAGACACACTGCCCTTGCTCTGCCCTCCGCTGTCTGTATCCCATTGCAGATGCTTTGCCCTCCCCTATCTGTATTCCACTGCAGACGTTCTGCTCCTTCGTCTATATGCCATTGCAGATGATCTGTCCTCTCCCTGTCTGCGTCCCATTGCAGACGCTCCGTCTTCTCCCTGTCTGTATCCCACCGCGGATGCTCTCCCCTCCCCAGTCTGTATCCCATTACAAACGCTCTGCCCTCCTCCTGTCCCTATCCCATTGCAGACGCTATGTCCTCCCCCTGTCTGTATCCCATTGCAGACGCCCTGCCATCCCCGTCTGTACCATTGCAGCCGCTCTGCCCCACGTCTGAATCCCACTGCAGACAGTCTTCCCTCCACTGTCTGTATCCCATTGCAGACGCTCTGCTGTCCCCTGTCTGCATCCCATTGCAGACGCTCTGTCTCCATTTGACATCTTATTGAATGACTATCCTGGTGCATGAGCAAACTGAGCTCCATCTCCTTCATTCGGTTCATTAGAATAGATTGTAATTTGTTGATGACCTCACACAGATCCCTGAAGAACTCCACTCGTTACAGCTTTCCAAACACAAAATGAGTAATGATCTCTACTCTGCATTTCCAGACAGCTACCCAGGGTGTCCCTGCTTCTGCATAACAGTCTGGGATTGTTATATGGCGTCCCCCTGTGCTGTGTAATTTACTGAATACTTCATTCTGTTTGGTGCGGTCTGTTTGGTGCAGCCCATTTTGCCGCAGACCCATTTAGGCGCAGAACTATTTCAGCGCAGCTCATATTTATTCCTGTTCAGGCTTCGATAAAAGCATTAATCAAAGCAATAAAACTAAAAATAATGTTTATTCCCTTCAGTAAAAATGTTAAAAAGACACTTGAGTAAGTATAACACTGACTCAGAGTTTTCTTTCAGAGCTAACATGATAATTGGTCTTGCATTTATTCACATTGAAAACATTCATCAAGCTATTGAACTTTTGACTGATGCGCTTCCAGATGAATTGCAACCGCTGCTGGACTGGTTCGAGGATAACTATGGAGGTAGAAGATTATGCAGAGGAAATGGTCGATGTCCACCGCTTTTTCCAGATGGAATGTGGAATTTATATGAAAGAACTTTAAACAATGAGGACAAAACAGACAATAATGCAAAAGCTGCCCACAGGAGATAATGCAAACTTGATGTGAAACATCTAGTTATTTGGAAATATATTGAGAGTTTACGAAAAGTTCAGCAAGGAAGGGACATTTACGATGAGCATCTGATAGCAGGGCACGATATTCTTTTGAAATTAAAGAAGCAGATGCTAGAATACAAACACTGGTAAGAAGATTTATTGAGAGAAATGATGTCGAGTATTTACGAGGATTGTCCATAATTTTGAATGAACGTCATGTTTTAGATTTTTTGTAATGAACTTATATCATTTATTTTTTTCTTTTTAACATTTTTACTGAAGAGAATAAACATTATTTTTACTTTGAGTCTTTCATTAATGTTTTTAACTAAGCCTGAAAAGTGAGAGAGATGAGATTGGAAATGTCAACAAGTTTAAATTGAGAATTGCTCTTTCCTGAACATTGCTGCTTACTTGGTTGGTGGGACGTCGATGTTTCAGAATCTCCACACAAGGTGTCCTGGTCCTCTCTGGCTCTTTCCAGGATCCTCCCCACATGTCGAGTTAGAGGGTGAGGGAATGGATATCGGGCACTCTAAAACCCGGCTTGGCCTTTTATGTCATATTCCAGGATATTTCTCCTGGAATGGGAGAAGAGGAGGGACGGAGTGAGGGTGGGAGTGGGTGTCCCTGCTGTTAATGCTGGTATAGGAGAAGGGTGAGATGTCCGGAGGGAGTCTGACAACAGTGTTGTATCCATGTCGTGTTATTAGTGTGCAGGGCTATTGCGTCAGTTACAGAAAAACTGAGAGAAGGAAGGTGCTGAATCCAACAGTGAGTGTGGTCGTGCTTGAGTCTTATTTGGAGACAGAGTGTGAGCCTTGTTCGGGGGTAGGTATTATAACACATATACAGTGAGTGTGAGGGAGCAGAAGAATATGGTGACACTTATCCTGGAAAAGTGGGGTGAAAGAATATTGATGCTTGTCCTGTATTGCTGACCAATTCTTCAGATCATCTCAGCGTTGAGGTGAGTCTCCCTGAACGTCTTGTCCAAAACTACCGCCACAGACACTTTCCATCACTTCCCACACAATCAGTTTGGGTGGATCTTACAAATAGCAAGGTGAAGCAAACATTTGTGTATTATATATCAAAATCAAATCAGTCACGTAAATACTTTACAACATATGCTCTGGAAATTAAGTATGCAAGGGGGAGCAATGACACCGTGATATTATCGCTGGGCTCTAAACCGAGAGACCCAGGTAATATTCTGGGGACATGAATTCAAATCCTGACAAGGCAGATGGTGGAATTTGAATTCAATGTGTATCAGGAATCAAGGGTTTATGATGACCAGGAATCCATTGTCGATTGTTGGAAAAACACATCTGGTTCACTGATGTCCTTGAGGGAAGGATACTGCTGTCCTTGTGGGTAGGATACTGCTGTCCTTACCTGGTGTGGCCTGCATGTGACTCTAGATTCAAGGCAACGCTGCTTACGCTTTACTGCCCTCTGGCATGGGCAATAAATACTGGTTATCCAGCGACGTCCTCATCCTGCGAATGAGTAACAAATAATCGTGTGTGCTGCAGTAATAATGGATGGTCTCAAGTTGCACCGAATCTGCAGTGACGACTAATACTGTGAAGAAAGACTTCCGTAAGTGTGTATTATGGAGGTTGAACAATACGTTGTGAACCAAACTAGAGAGCAGGTTATTTCAGATTTGGTGTTATGTTGTCAGGAGGACTAATTAATAATCTTGCTCTGAAGCAGCTTTGGAGGAACAGTGACATCAATATGTTGCATTTTTACACAGCGTCTGAATACAATATCGAATGTTTGAACATTCTGGTCAAATATCATGGAAGCCCGGAGGCTAGAGGGTCAAGTACGCTCCAATGAATTGGGGAAGTATAATATAACATTCAATGGGAGAAGCAATGATTGTGAGAGTCCGACAGCACGGAGAAGGGCCCTTCAGCCCAAACTGGTCCATTCCAAACAAAATGTCGTTTCACATTAACCCCATTTCCCTGCCCTTGCCCCATATCCTTCTTATTCTTTCCTATCCGTGTATTTGTCCAAATGCATTTTAAATTTTGTGAATGTACCTCCCTCAACCACTTCTGCTGGCAGCTCATTCCATGTGTATACCACCCTGTGTGCAAAAGAAATTGCCCCTCAGGTTCCCTTTGACTCTTTCCCCTCGGATCTTAAATTGATGCCCTCTCGTCCGTGGATTGCTCAATCCTGTGGAAAAAAAAGACTGAGTGCATTCATTCTATCCATGCTTCCCATGATCCTATACACTTCTATCAGATCCCCCTCAGTCTCATTCACTCTAAAGTAAAAACGCCCAACCTCTCACTATATCTCAGACCATTGAGTCTGGGCATCATCCTTGTAAATTTCTTCTGCACTATTTCCAGTTTAATAACATTCTTCCTATAGCAAAGTGAACAACACTGAACATAACACTACCAGTAGTGCCTCACCAGCATTCTGTATAACTGCAACATAACTCCCTAATTTCGATACTCATTACTCTGACTGATGAAGGCCAGTGTGCCAAATGCCTTTTTCATTGCCCTATCTACTTGTGACTCCACTTTCAGAGAACCTTGAACCTGAATTCCAAGGTCCCTTTGTCTCAATACACTCCTTAAGGCCCTGTCATTCACCATGAAACTCCTACCTTGATTTGACTTTCTAAAATGCAAGAACTGACACTTATCTGTACTAATCTCCATTTGCCATTTCTCGGCCCACTTCCCCACCTGATCAAGGCACTGCTGTAATTTCTAAAATTTCTGCTAATCTTCCTCACTGTCCACGATACCGCCTATTTTAGTGTCACCTTGAAACTTATAATTCATGCCTGTACATTCTCATCTAAATCATAGTTGTGTGCAATATGTAAATATATATACAATATAAATGCATAAAACAAACACTAATGGTCCCAGAAACAACTCCTGAGGCATTCCACTCATCACAGGCCTTCAGTCAGACAAGCATGCTTCCACTATTACTCTATGTTTCCTACCATCAAGCAAATTTTGGATCTGATTTGCCAGTTCCCCCTCAATTACATATGATCTAAACTTCCAGAGCAGCCTACCATGTGGAACCTTACTGAAGGCCTTTCTGAAATCCATATACACTATGTACACCACCATGCACTTGTCAAAGTTACTGGTCATTTCACCAAAGCATTCTCACAAATTTTTGAGCCATGATTTCCCCATGCACATAATCACACCCTGACTTGCCAAATGAGTGTATATCGTCGGTCTCAGTCTTCTCAAGAAACTTACCTACTAGAGATGTTAGGTTTACTGGTCTATAATTCCCAGGTTTTTCTTTATAGCTCTTCTTGAATAAGGGCACAGCATTCGCTACCCTCCAGTCCTCCGCGACCTCACCCGTTGGCTACTGATGATACAAAAGTACCAACCAGGCCCACCACTATTACTTCTCTGTCCTCCTGCAGTGTTCCTGAATATATCTGGTCAGGACCAGGAGATTTATAGAAATGCTGAATTGTCTGAAAGATATGTCTACCCATTTCAGGTGAAAACACCAAAGAGTGAGTAAGTGACTCAATGATGATTAACAAAACAAATTAAAGAATATATTAATCACAGGAAGTGACTTCAGAAGAATTCCAGACATTGTGGAATCCTAAGAATTCTCAGAAAATTGCAGTCCAGAAAAGGAGGGCCATGAAACTGATCAGGAAATCAAAAAGCGAATATGCATGCAAGCAAACAGGAACACAAAGACTGCAAAAACCTATGATCTATATTTCAAAACAAATAAAACATTGTCAAATGTGGAAATTTGCAATCGGGAGAGACGAGATTATGGTGAATAACAGAGAAATGGCAAAGCAAATGACCAGTTACTATACATCTGTCTTAATGGAGTAAGATCCAAAAAATCCATCAGAAATATGAATTGATCGTATAGAACTTGTGGAAGTAAAGACATAAAGTGAATTCATATCAGTAACAAGGCAATATTCAACATGCAGCTAGATTGAGCATTGCTCAGCTTGACAAACCAGATGTACTTCATACCAAAATCTTCAGAAATAAATCACAAATAGAAGTATTAGTTGCACTGTCGCTGACTGTGTTCTATTACACAGTGCATTCTGCGGAGTCTGGAAGCCGTTGTAGATATATGGACATTAGTAAATGTGATACAAGCACTATAGATGAATGGTAGGGATCCAAGCATCTACAAAGGGAAGAAGAGATAGTGTGGAGAACTGCAGACCAATTAACTTAACATTTGAGGGGAAACTGTTGGAATATATTATATTGGATGTGATATTGGATATTTAGACATTAACAGCAAACTTTGAGAGACTCAGTATGCATTTCTGAAAGGGAAATCATACTTTACAAACTTTGGAATTGTTTGAAGTTGATTCTTACAGCATCGATAATGGGGTACCAGTAGAATGGGTATAGATTTTAGATTATCAGAAGGCTTTCTATAAGAACTCAGACAGTGAGTTCGAAAATGCAATGATGTGAAGGGTATTTGGAGGAATATATGTAAGTGGAAACCTAAAGTTTGGTTTGCCTTGCTTTAAGGGATTCAGAATATAGATGTAACGACATGTTGAAGCAGTTTCACAGAGTGTTGGTGAGACTGTACCTGGAGTATTGAGAACAGTTTTGGTGACCAAATCTAAGAAAGAATATACTGACCACAAAGGAAGTGTAATGGACATTATCCAGATAAATCCCTCAGGTGGCGAGATTGCGTGATGAGGAAACTCGGCCTATGCTGTCTAGAGTTTCAACGAATCAGCGGTGGGTCACTGTGAACTTTATAAAACTCACAAAACATACGACAAGTTGGAAATTAACAGAAAATTTATCAGGCTGTCGAATCCACATTCAAGGCAAATAATGGCAGGATAAGGGACAGACCATTAAAGACTGCAATGAGGAGGAAATTCTGTGCGTGGAGGGGACTGACTAACACGGGGAAAGGCAGGGCAAGATTATGGAGAATCCCCAGATAACCTACAAGTGTGTCAAGTGGAACAGATTAACCACGAATACGTAGGACTCATTAGTGACTTGTCAAGTTGCATCTAAATCAACTTTAGTAGTAGGAGAAAGAGGGGAGTGGTAGAAGGCTGTTTGTGTGACTGGAGGCTAGTGTCCAATGCTGTACCACGGACATCAGTGCTGGGTCCCTTATTATTTGTGATTCGGAGGTGCGAGTGTTGGGCTGGGTTGGACAAATCTAAAAATAGCATCACTCCAGACGATAGTCGAACAGGTTTATGCGGCAGCACTAGCTTTCGAAATGCAGCTTCTTCATCAAAATGCACAACCACGTGATATAACTGATGTTGAGAGATTTTTAATTTTATTATTTGTGGGATTCATAAATGATGCAGCTATGAATATGGACGACGGGTGTAATAAATAAGTTTGGATTTGATACAAAGATTGGCCGGGTGGTTGGCAGTGAGGAGGAAGGCCTTATGTTACAGGTAGATACACATGGAATGGTCAGATGGGTGGATCAATGGCCGATGGAATGTAACCCTGATAACTATGAGGTGATGCAACTTTGGAAGAAGGAACCAGACAGGGGAGTACTCAATGAATGGCAGCACACTAGAAAGCTCAGAGGGTGCTTCTCCAGACATCGCTGAATGTGACTGTACAGGTTAATACACAATCTGGGAAAGGCTTGGGGAATGTAAACATAGCCTTTATTAGTCGAGGCATAGATTATAAGAACTATATGGAACATTGGTGAGGGCAAGATGGAATACTGTGTGTAGGTCTGGGAACAACATTACAGGAAGGATGTGATTGTAGTGGAGGGGGTGCAAAGATGTTCCCTTGGATGGAGCATATCAGCTATGGAGAGAGGCTGGATAAACTCAGGTTGTTTAGTTTGGAGGACAGAGGCTGCGAGGTCTGTGATTCAGTAGGATAGGATTACGAGGTACATGGACAGGGTGAATAGACAACAGCTGTTGCTGTTACTCAAAGGGCCGCACTTTAAAAGTGAAGGCTTTGCGGTTTAGTGGAGATTTGAGAATTGTTTTTCAACCAGAGCGTATTGGGGTCTGGAATGCACTTCTTGAGAGTGAAGTTGTCATGGTAACCTCAAACCATTAGAAACGACACTGTTGTGTACTTCAAATGCTTTTAGATTCACGGCCAAGTGGGTCGAATGTAGACTGTGCTGTATTTCTGGTAGTACAGAGTCTGTGCTCATGTGATTGTATGGCTGTGGACGGTCAATCATTGAGTAGCTTAGGGTAGGAATTGATGGGTTTCTGAAGATTATCTTAACAAAGATGATAAGAGAGAACTTGTAATATTTTCTGGAAATACGTCAATGGCAAAATTAAGAGAAAAAAGTTGCAGATTTCTTACAGTCTGATACCAGATAATTGAGGACCGGGAAATAGCAGAACTATGGAGCAAATACTTTAGTTATGCCTTCACTGAAGAAAGCAAAACAAAAAGAAAACTTCCTAGCAATACGAGGGAACTTTTGTCTTGTGAGAAAAGGGCAATAGAATGTAAATAGCCACTAAAGAGTTCGAGAAAGTATTGGACTGAAATTAATGGGCATAGACAAAGTCAACAGAGATTTTTAAAAGCGGAATCATATTTGAGAAAGTGGCTTTTAGTAAAATTATGTAGGAGGTATCAATGCCATGCGAGTGGATTATCAGAAAGATTTTTGATAAAGCCCCAAGCCTATTGCGCCAATTCGAATCCTATGGGACTCGGGCTAATATATGGTCATAGATTTAGAATGGGAGAGCTGGCAGGAAACAGGGAGTAGGAATGAAACAATGTTTTATTTTTAAATGGAAGGCTTGGAGGATATTGGAAGGATCGTGTCTTGGGCTCCAGCTATTCCCAATACACATCATATCTTTGGGTGAGGGGCGCAAATGCAATATTCTCAAGTCTGCTGACAGCACTAAACGATGTCAGCTTGTGAGTGGATGAGGAGGATATAAAAAGTTCCAAGGTGATTGAGACAAGTCGAGTGACTGGGCAAATACGTGGCAGGTGGAGAGTAATGGGGGAGATGAGATGTTGTGTACTTTGATGGGAACAATGGACTGGCAGTATCTCATTCGAAAAACGAGTGATTGAAAAACGTTGCATTATAAATTAACTTAAGCTGCATTTTTGTTTATTTCTGCGTAGCCCTCCGAATCCATGTGTGGCAGTGAGTTCTGAAGCCAGAAGTCAATAATGGGAATGGCATTGGCACGCTGACTATTGTATCTAGGCCCAGCACGTGAGGAACTGTAACTTTGAAAGGAATGTGGATCTCCCTGTACAACAATCACTTAAAGCAATATTGCAGGAGCAGAAAGTAGGAAGGAAGATAAATGCTCTATTCACCTTCATTTCAGGGGGATTTGAGTACAGGAGTAAATGTATGTTACTGCAGCTGTACAGTGCCTTGGTGAGACCCCATCTCGAACATTGTGCAGTATTGTGTGCAGTTTTGGTCTCTTTTCCTGACAGATGACACACCTGATATTGAGGGAGAGCAGCAAAGGATGACCAGACTGATCGCTGGGATGATAGACTTGTTGTGAGAGCAGAGTTTGGGGCAATTAGACCTGTATTCAATGGGGTTTAGGAAAATGAGTGGAACTCACAGTGAAATATATAACACTCTGACAGGGCGAGACAGATAAGAAGCAGGGATGGTAATTCCCGTGGCTGGAACGTCTAAAACAAGTGGCGACAAAAGTAGGTACAGACAGGCCACTTTGCATTGAGATGAGATTAAATGCCTGCACTCGGAGACTGGCGTACTAGGGGTACTCTCTCCAAGATCAGGCTGTGGAAGTCAAGGGGCTGAATATAAATAAGGATTTCTGGAAAGTAAAGGGATAGGGAGAGAGCAGGAGTCTGGTGTGAAGATAGAAGATCAGCTATCGTTCCAGGTTGTTCTCCAATAACGCAATAACTGTGTTCCTGTACAACACTGTGTTGTACAAAATCGTGCAATATTAATAATGGGGTCTCTGGAAAAAAGAGGGCAATTGGCGAAACCCCAAAATATCAGTAAAACCAAAAGTTAAATTTGATATAACACACAATAGGACAGCCTAAATAAATCTTTAAATTACATGTTGTCATGGAAGAGTGCTGTAAATCTAACGCTTTCACACTACAGTCACTCACTGGTGCACTGTACCTTTCATCACAATCTTCACCAGAAAGCGCGCGGGGGCTGACTGACCACGTGATGCCGATGGGGAATTCCAGTTCTCTGCAAGATTCTCCCCAAAGTTTGAAATAAAGTTCTTTCGAAACATAGACTATATTCCCCAGTTTCAGGCTCAGTTTCAAGGCTTGCAGAGTCGATTGCATTCCTGTTTTTGCTGAACACATTGAATGTACCTTTTGTCGACAGATGGTTTCTGAGGCAGGATTTGCTGGACAGCTGGTGCCTGACAAGGAATCGCGTCACAGTGAACGCCAGTTCACTTTATAGAAAAAGGTTCATGAATTGCATGTCAGCTGAAATGTATTTAATCAACACGCGTTATCAGTGAACTGCCTGTATATAGAATGGAGGCGCAAAAAAGTTGGGCTGAATGGACTACAGCAGTTCTCATTTTATGTTTCACAAGGTTTAAACATATTAAGGGATATGTATATTGTATGGGGAAAACTGCATTGAGGAGATGTTCGGCCATTAACTAGAATAGGGAAAGCTCAATGAGTTGTATGATGTACTCCTTTCCCGATGCTTCTGTGCAGTGTGTGGGAAAGCTCTGTAAATGTTGTAACAAGCTCTCAGCTGTTAGGAAGGAGGTCTCTGCAGGGTCGACAGGATTGTGTTTCCCATTCCCTTTTCTGATAACAAGGCTGGTGCCGGCTGTTCTCTCCGGGTATATCCTTAAAAACCTCGGAACAGTTTGATACGATTGAGTCTCTTGCTTGCCCATTTCAGAGACCATTGAAGAGTGTATCACATGTCTGTGTGTCTGGAGCCACTTTTAGGCCAGACCAGGAAAGCACGGGAGATTCACTTCCCGAAAGTACACTGGGGAAGGAGATCGACATCTATTATCGACATTGAATGCACGATTACTATTACTGACACCAGTTATTAGATCTCGATATTTTATTAATTGCTTTTAACTTGCACCAGTTGCCAGAGAATTATCCTGGTCTGGATTAGCAATCCAACGACAATTCCACAACAGCACCATCTCCCCATGGGGGCCTATCGGAAACCACACTGAACCGATTATTTTTGTGCTCTGTTTGACAGCTCTATCAAAAATAACCCCATCCAATTTGACTATCGTGATGGGACTGAGGGCGTGTTAATTGGTCCGATTGTAATTATTCCCTTCTTCGGGGATGGGACATAGTTGAGTAATTACCGACATTAGGAGAAAGTGAGGACTGCAGTTGCTAATTACCCACATTGCCAGGGAGATGTTAGAGTTGGAGCTGGAATGAAACAACTTCCTCAGGTACATGGCTTGTTTTGTAACAAAAGTCCTCAGTCCTATTGCAGGAATGGTGTCAGGGACAAATACGTTTGTCGAATCAAAAGGCAGGCTGTTACTTAATGGAGAGGACTTCCAGAAAAGGAAAAGTAAATGCATTGGGGTCTTCCTGTGTATGAAACATAAAGTCAGCATGATGATGCAGCAAGTAACTCGGTTGGTACATTAGGCGGTTTCCTGGGAAGAAATGGTTGTGTTATTGAGAATCTCTAAAATGGTGAGGCGATAATTCATTGGGTTTAAATGAATGAGGAGTGATACTGCTGAAACCTACAAGACACAGAAGGGGTTGGAGAAGGTAGATGTTGAGAAGTTGTTTCCATTCTTGAACAAAGTGTCAAACTCGATGATATAGATACTGAATAAGGAACATCGATTTCAATCTGAGATGCAGAGTCATAGCTTCTCTCCGAAGGTAATGAATGTCTGGAATTCCCGAACTCAGAGAGGTGTGGAGGGATACAAGGAGTCGGCAAGAGAGTGGAGTTGAGACCTGGAGTAGATCAGCCATGTTCTTATTAAATGACATGGTTAGCTTGAGGGGCCGATTGACCTACTCCTGTTCCTATTTATTCATTTCACATGTCATGCTTTTGGAAAGTAATGGGTTATTTTGCTGGAAATCATGTTGTACAATGTTGCATTCAGGGAGAGCAGAGGATTTGTTGTTTTAACCCTAGGTAAGGTATGTGGCTGTATTCCCAGCGTATCTGGGTCTGCAAAATGACCCACATCTGGAGCAGAAGTTACAGAGAGGGGAAGCCTGGAAACAGGGACTGGGGAGTGGGGTTGGTGGTCACTTCCTGATCTAGTCTGGACTTTCCAATTACATTTCCAAAACTACACCTGACCATCGGAGTGGCCTCGATCTCTCCCTGATTAGCAGGTCCGAGGGCTGAGTGGAACATCAGAACATAGGGCTGAGGGACACAAGTGGGCCATTCGGCCCTTTCACACTACTCCACCAGTAAATAAGGTCATGGCTCATCACATTGTGATCCTAGCTGCACTTTTCTTTCCATGCACCATTATCCCTGATTAACCTGTCCATGGAAAATCAGAAAAAGCCAACTTCGATGTAATATAAAGGTCCAGCCACCCCAAACTTCTTGGAAAGAGAATTCCCACTTGACTGAAATCCCACTTTGTGCAGTTCTCGTAATTCCTGCTCTGACGGAGGTTGGAGGGTGTCACTGTTTCCTTTTCTCGTCCGATTCCTCCACTGCTGACACTAAATTTTTCATGTAACCAGGTTGGTGATATGGCCGATGATAAAGTTCTCAGACTGAGTCAGGTTCAGTGACGGGAACAAGTCAGGCAGATTTGTTTAGTTAGCTACAAGTAACTAATAAAACTAACGGATGCGCATAGTGGATTTGTGGTTAGCACTGATACCTCCTGTCACCAAGTAGCTCCGTTCAGTTCCAACCTCGGGCAACCCTCTATGTGGATTTTGAACATTCTCCCCATGTCTGTGTGGATTTGTTCCCAGTGTTCTACTTTCCTCCCATTGCCCATAGATATGCAGCTTAGACCGGATTGGCCATGCTAAATTGCCCATAGTGCCCAGGGATGTGTCGGTTAGATAGGTTAGTCATGGGAAATGCAGGGTTACATGGATAGAGTAGGGGGGCAGGCCCGGACGGGATACTGTTCCGAGGGTCAACGTGGACTTGATGGACAGAATGTCCTGCCTCCACACTGTAGAGATTCTATAAAAACAACAAGAAGTTTGGACTATACAAACACCCAGTGGGTATCTATCTGATCACTCTCATCTAGGTTTTGTATGTTTCAATATGATCGCCTCTCATTCCAAGAGTATCCTGTTAAAGCTTTCATAATATAAGACCATCATTCCTGGAATAGACATGAAGTGAAACATCTAACTGCTTCCAATTTAATTATATCCTTTCTCAGGTAAGGAGACAAAAATAATCTTTCACACAGATGAAGTTATTCTTTGTTTTCTCAATGGTGAGAGTATTTGGAACTCTCTTCCCTGCAGAGCATTGCAGGCAGAGATATTGAGGCACATAAGTTTGAGGCACAGACAGAAGGTTCATAAAGAATAACGGAGTCAAGGTTATCGGGGAATGGCAGGAATGTGCAGTGTTGGGGAAATGCTGACAGTGGTTAAAAAAAAGTCACATTGCTCCAGCACATCCAGGAATATAATGCAAAATGAAATGATAATATCGATAAAATGTTAAGGAGAAATCCAAGATGATGGCGATCTGGAAGGTCTGCTTTGTTGGGCTCTGCATCAAAGCACGGGCAAAGTGGTCCCCTAACCCACTCCATCCCAGCCATTTACTTAAAATGCTTAGTTTTTGAAAGTTTTGAGAGTCGGCAGTTTTAGTAGCCTTAGTTTGTGTAGTTTCTAAGCTCTATTAGACTTTGTTTATTAATGATCAGCAATTCGAGTTCTTCCTCTCTCGAGTTTAAATGTTGCTACAGTGTGTTCTGGGTAAAGATGTGCTTAAATGGTGTACCTGGAGCATTAAGGTGCGCCATTGGCCAGAAAAGAGGAAAGATTTACTTTCTAGTCTTAAAAAGAGAGGGTAGATGTTGTCCTATTGCAGAAGATGCACCTTGATGACAAGGAACATTTGACATTTCAGCAGGTCGGGCTTGATCGGATTTATTTCTCCTCTTTTAATATTATGAGGAGGGGAGAAGCCATAATGGATAAAAAGAATCTTCAATTTAACCTATTAGATTGTATTTGACACTCACGGAAGGTTCATAATACCCAAAGCCTTGAACTATAGACTATAGTAAAGAATACAGTATTTTGAATGTTCATTGCCCCCTCCCCCCACCCCCACCCACTCCCGGCGCACCCTCTTAAATTCGTGGTAGATGCATTTTCCAAATTCAGTTATCTTGCATCGTGGCACATTATTGTAGAAGTTTTCAAAAGTCTTATGGACCCCACGGTGGACAGAATGTCCAAAAGTGCCCCAATACCCTCGTTATAAGGTAAGCAATTAGTGAATATGTGTGCAGAACGAGAGCTGGTGGATGTCTGGTGATGATCCACATCACACATAGGGATTTTATTTTGTTCTTTAACTGGCATAAATCCCACACGAGGGTTGATATCTTCCCCATTCCTGCAACAATCTTAGATTCGGTGGCATACTGCACAATTGGGAAGATTACCATTTCTGACCATGAAGCAGTTTACTTATTGATTAAGATTAAGGGCAATACAATAGATTCGAGACACTAGCGAATGTATCCCTTTATTCTTAAGACTAGTTGGTTTATTGAGTAGTTAGATTAGATTACTTACAGTGTAGAAACAAGCCCTTCGGCCCACAAGGTCCACACCGACCCACCCCCTGACATTTACCCCTTCACCAAACACTAGAGGCAATTTAGCATGGCCAATTTATCTAACCTACACATTTTTGGACTGTGGGAGGAAACCCATGCGGACACAGGGAGAATGTGTAAACTCCACACAAACAGTCACCTCAGGCAGGAATTGAACCCGGATTTCTGGTGCTGTTAGGCAGTAGTGCTAACTATTGTGCCACTGTGCTGACCATTGCGCTGCATTCAGATCTTTCTTAGCCATTTCTTCAGATTAAACCAGTAACTCATCCACTCTATGGGAAATTGCTCTGGCTTATGCCAAGGGAATAATTATTCCTTATGATGTTGCAGAAGGGGGAGCAGGAACGCAGGTTTGAGGCAAAGCTGAGGGCAGCCGAGAGTGCAGACTGTGATTGTCTCTCAGTGGCTAAGCTGCAGAGGATTACAACGCTTCGGTCTACAGTGAATTCCACGCTCACACAGACAGCCAAGAAGGAACTTACTTTTGCAAAACAAAGGCTGTTTGGACATGATGATAATCCAGGCAGGTATTTATTCTATCTTGCCAGGAAAACGATCGCCCCTCTCAAGCCATTACCTCAATTAGGGAAGATATTGTGATCCTTACCTTTAATTCCAAAAAGATTAACGTCTCCTGTCCGAGATGTTTCACCGAATTATTTCAGACTGAACATTTTGAGGATAGATGGATTAAGATTGAGTTATTTATCAAGAACCTGGGTCTTCCAGGAGTAACCCCTGAATAGGTGTTGTGCCTTAATGCACCATTGTCAGCGCAGGAGGGTGTGAAGCAGCTTCAGAATGTAAAGGCGCACGTTCCTGATGGATTTCCTAGTGAATTTTATAAATAATTTATAAACCTATTGTCAGGGCTGATGTTTAACATGTTCCGTCACTCATACAGTCACAAACCCCTCCCTCCATCCTTAATAGAGGCTCATATCTCTCTGATGCTGAAGGAAGGAAGACCCCAGAGGATTGTGCTTCTTACACGCCAATCTCACTTTTAAATATTGGTCTCAAAATCCTGTCTGAGATCCGTGCATTAAGGTGGAAACTTTGCTGCCTTCCGTTGCTGAAGAGGACCAAACATGCTTTATAAAGGGACGCAGATCTTCCTACAATGTTAAGAATTTTCTCAATATGATCCAAGAGTGTCAACAACAATCTGTCCAAGGATGATTGATTTCTTTAGATGAGCGAAGGCATTTGATTGGGTTGAGTGGCCGGATCTTTTCTGTACATTAGAATGGTTAGGTATACACCAAGTTTTGATCAAGTGGGTGAGGGTCCTTTACAGCGATCCTCTGGCTGCGGTTCTCACTAATGGTGTGGCCAACCAGTAATATTAATATTTCTCCAGGCAGCCGACAAGGTTGACACCTTTCACCATTGTTGCTTACGTTGGGGATTGAGCCACTGGCGGAGGCCATCCGTAGGTATGCCACCATATCTGCCCCAGAGGTGGGATCGAAGTCTCGAAAGATTATATTGTGTGCAGATGAGGGTCTTATGTTTTTGTCAAATCCCACAATTTCGGTAGGTCATGTGATGCAATGCATTAATTCGCTTGTTGCCTTTCAGGGCAATAAATTAATTTTACAAAGTTGGTGGCCATGCCTATGGGAGGTCTTCGGGAAATACCTGATACTGAGGTCAAATCCTGGTTTCCTTTTAAATGGTCACTGGGGTGGTTTCCCTATTTCAGTATATTCATTACATCAGTCTTTGATCATTTATTCAACGTGAACTATGTCCATTTTTTTGACAAAATTAAACAAGACCTTCAAAGATGGGAGGCACTTCCAATATCCTGGCTCGGTCAGATAGCTGTTATTAAAATGAATGTCCTTCCTCATTTCCTACACCCAGTTCAAATGCTTTCTATGATGTTTCCCAGACAGATATTTCGGAAACATAATGGCTGGTTTAGCTCTTTGATTTGGCACCATAAGCAATTCTTTATCTTCCTAACAAAATGGCAACTGTCCCGCAGATTGTGAGGAGTAGATCTCCCCGATTAAAAGCAATCAATTAAGTTTTTTTTTAATCGTATGTTAGTGCCTGGGCCGCTGAGGTCTCGGCATCAATACAGCTAGACATTGAGCCCTCTCAGACAAAGTAAATCCTTATGAGTATGTTGTTCTTAGATAAAGTGACAACATTTTGGAATATTGTCATTAAATAATGATTATCAATACTGTTAAAACTTGAAGGACAATGCGTCAGATCGAGTCAATGCAGCCAAAACCATGTTTCTTACCCCTATAATTGGTATACCGGGGATAATGGATTCCAGGTTTAAAATGTGGGCAGCAAGGGGGATACCTTGTTTGGGTGATTTAGAATTAGTAGTATCCCTACAGTGTGGAAACAGGTCCTTGAGCCCAGCAAGTCCACTTCGATCCTCTAAAGGGTAACCCTCCACACCCATTCCCCTACCATCCTATATTTACCCTGATTACTGCCCCAACTTACAGATCCTGGAACACAATGAGCGATTGAGCAATGGCCAAGTCATCTAACATGCACATGTTTGTGACTGTGGGAGGAAACCTACGCAGTCACAGTTGAGAATATACTAACTCCACACAGCGAGTCACCCAAGGCTGGAACCAAACCTGTGACTCTGGTGCGGTGAGTCAGCAGTGCAAACCACTGAGCCATCACGTGTTACTTGAAGGAGAAACAATGATACCGTTTGATCAAATAACTCGTAAGTATGGACTATCTAGTAGAGACCTCTTGTGTTTTTTTTCCAGATTAGAGATTTGATTAAAAAATACAATTTTACAAGACACTTATAGATCCGATACAGAGAAGCAGGTGATTATTGTCAAGAATACACTCTCTGTCAGTACCCTTTACCATTTGTTGGAGAGTGTCCCCGCAGACAAGACTGTGCAGCTTCGTGACTCCTCTGCGAGAGATTTGGGGGTTTAGATCTTTTCGGAGACATGCGAGGATATTTGTGAAAATGCTCGAAGGATTTTGATCTGTAATTGAACCCATTCCATGCAGTTGAAAAATCTTCATAGGTTCTATCTGACCCCAGATTTTCTCTCAAAATTCAAAGTGGGATTATCTTCAGCATGTCCTAAATGCAGAATAACTACAGACACTCTTACTCATTGCATGTGGTCCTGCTGCAGGCTTTGCATATATTGGAGCACTGCGTTAGGTGTGGTAGAGTGTGTCTTGGGGATCGAATTGGAAATCGACCCGGTTTCTCTTTTCCTGGCCTGCCCAGAGTATCTTACGCAGATGCACATGGGAAAAAAAATTCCTTACTTTCTATGCTAGGAAAAATATTCTGTTGTGTTGTATGTCTGAAAACTCCCCGGGTCTGTTGAGACTTTGTAAGCGCATCATGGAGAATATCCCTTTGGACTTTCTCACCAGTATGGTGCACCAATACGCAAAGATTAATATAAGTCATAGAATCATAGAGTCATGGAGATGTACAGCATGGAAACAGTCCCTTCGGTCCAACCTGTCCATGCCGACCAGATAGTCCCACCTGCCAGCACCCGGCCCATATCCCTCCAAACCCTTCTTATTCATTTACCCATCTAAATGCCTCTTAAATGTTGCACTTTTATCAGCCTCCCCGACATCACCTGGCAGTTCATTCCATACACGTACCACTCTCTGTGTGAAATAGTTGCCCCGTAGTTCTCTATTATATCTTTCCCCTCTCACCCTAAACCTGAACCCTCTAGTTCTTACTCCCCGACCTCAGGGAAAAGACTTTACCTATTTAACCTATCCATGCCCCTCATAATTTTGTAAACCTCGATAAGGTCACCCCTCAGCCTCCGACGCTCCAATGAAAACAGCCCCAGTCTGTTCAGCCTCTCTCTATAGATCAATTCCTCCAACGCTGGAAACATCCTTTAAATCTTTTCTGAACCCTTTCTAGTTTCACAACATCTTTCCGATAGGAAGGAGACCAGAATTGCACGCAATATTTCAACACTGGCCTAACCAGTGTCCTGTACAGCCGCAACATGATCTTACAACTCCTGTACTCAATACTCTGACCAATAAAGGAAACACCTTCTTCACTATCCTATCTATCTGCGACTCCACTTTCAAGGAGTTATGAACCTGCACTCCAAGGTCTCTTTGTTCAGCAACACTCCCTGCGACCTTACCATTAAGTGTATAAGTCCTGCTAAGATTTTCTTTCCCAAAATGCAGCACCTAGCAATTATCTGAATTAAACTCCATCTGCCACTTCTCAGCCCATTGGCCATTTGGTCAATCTGAGGTGACCCTCTTCGCTCTCCACTACACCTCCAATTTTGGAGTCATCTGCAAACTTACTAATTGTACCGCTTATGCTCGCATCCAAATCATTTATATCAATGACAAAAAAGTAGTGAATCCAGCACTGATCCTTGGGGCACTGCACTTGTCACAGGCCTCCAGTCTGAAAAACAACCTTCCACCACCACCCTCTGTCTTCTACCTTTGAGCCAGTTCTGTATCTTATGGCTAGTTCTCCCTGTAACCATGCCATTCAGTCTCCCATGGGAACCTCATCAAAACCCTTCCTGAAATCCGTATAGATCACATCTACCCCTCTGCCCTCATCAATCCTCGTTGTTACTTTCTCAAAAAACTCAATCAAGTTTGTGAGACATGATTTCTCACGCACAAAGCCAAGTTGACTATCCCTAATCAGACCTTGCCTTTCCAAATACATGCACATCCTGTCCCTCAGGATTCCCTCCAACAACTTACCCACCACCAACGTCAGGGTCACTGGTCTATAGTTCCCTGGCTTGTCGTTAACACCCTTCTTATACAATGGCAAAACGTTAGCCAACCTCTAGTCTTCAGGCACCTCACCTGTGACGATCCATACTACACATATCTCAGCAAGAGGCCCAGTAATCACTTCTCTAGCTTCCCACAGAGTTCTCGGGTACATCTGATCAGGTCCTGCTGATTTATCCACCTTTACCCGTTTCAAGACATCCAGCACTTCCTCCTCTGTAATATCGACATTTTTCAAAGTGTCATCATCTATTTCCCTACATTTTATATCTTCTATATCCTTTTCCACAGTAAATACTGATGCAAAAAAACTCCTTTAGTATCTCCCCCATACTTCCTGTGCTAGTAAAAATATTCTGTTCTGTTGGATGTCTGAAAAACCTCCGGGTCTGTTGGGTGGTTGTAAGCTCATCATGGAGAATATCCCTTTGGACATTCTCACCAGTATGGTGCACCGAAAAGCAGAGATTTGTGTAAGATATGGCAACCCTTTTTCGATTACCGCAATACAGGCTTATCTGCCACTCTAAAAAGGGAATTTATATAGCCATGACGATATTGTCTAATGAATCACATATTAAGAATTATGAACGTATGAATGTGCATCAGTTGATGCTCTCGAAGAACGAGAGCTATCACTTTGTTATGCTGAGCTGTATTATTTATTTATTATTTATTGTTTATTTTTGTTTTTCTTCAGTCCGTTTAGAGACTTTAACTTATTTTGTACATACATGCAAATGGGTGTAATTTTGTTCAGTTATTTGAGTTGTTTTGGGATTGGTTTAATATAATAATAAAATTTCTTTTTCAATAAAAAAAAAATAATTTAAATGTTAACATTGATAGATTCGAGTCGCAAATAACTCTCATTGGAGAAACCTCTCATGTTGTTTACGTTAAAGGTCACCATACGGGTGATGGGGTGAGGTCGAGAGAGCATCTCCTTCATGACAACCTGTGTCAGTGGGGGGAATTGAACCTGCGCTGGTGGCCTCCCTCAGCATCACAAACCAACCATCCAGCCGACTGTGTGGGAGACTGCGTAATGTGGCACACAAAATCAGTCACAAAAAAGGGCAAGAGAAATTTTAATGACAAGGGAAAAGGTGGATTCGAGATAAAAATGTTCTCTGCTAGAAATTATATTTTATAATGAGACAAGTGTTTGGAAGCTGTCTTTGGTTGAATACAATAAGGTGAGACAAGTGAAATAACCAGAATGACTAATTGTGATTAGATATCGATAACCATAAAATAAGTGCATGTTTTTGATTTGTCTGTGGAAAGCTTCTGACTGTTCCATGAATTTATAAATCAGATGAAATATATTGTAAGGAGAGTCCATCCCTATGAGAAATGCCTTCTGAACACATGCTAGAAGAAACCCGGGGTATGAAGTGTCTGAGAATCGTCTGCTCGGTAACAGGAACCTGGGGGTTGAATGACTGGAAGTTCCAGTAACATGGAGCTGAGAAAACCATCAGAACACCCCCAAACGATTTGAACGTTGGAGCACATTTGAAGTACTGAATGGCCTCATGATGGAATTTAATTGTGTGTAATTTGAAAAACGTACATCTCTCCTCCATCATCTTACGTGTTATGCACTGGGGCACAGTCATTTTCCTGAAACTGGGAATAAGTTGGAACAATACCTGGAACATTCCATAATTGACATTCTGCAGAATATTCTCTAACTATGTGGGGGGCATTAGAAAGGCAAGAGTGAAAGAGAGGGAAGGTGCTGCATGCAGTAGTGTGAGTGGTGGAGCATGAGCCTTGTTCGGGGGTCGGTGCTATAACAGATGTACGGCGAGTGTGAGGGAGCAGAGAAAATATGGTGACCCTTATCCTGACAGAGTGGGGAAGTTTATTGATGCTTGTCCCTGTTTTGCTGGACATTTCTTCAGCCCCCAGAAACTGCACTGAGCTTGGTGGTGAGCTCAACCCATGCTCGGTGGATCTGGTAGTGTGGCCCCCCTCTGGGAAGAGAATGGTCCCCTTTTTTACTAGCGCATCCACCAGGACCTCCGTGCTGCTGTCGAAAAACCGTAGTGTAATTTCCCCTTCATTGCCATGCTTGGGGAAAATGTGCAGGGCAGCTCCAAACTGAGAAAGCGCAACCGTGTGCCCATTGATCTTTTAAAGATGGCACCAGTGTCAGGGATGACGGAATATCCAGGAAAATCCGGGCTACTGTGAGTACCTCCAGTCATGATGGGTGGGAGAATCGGCCTGGCATTGTATGAGAGGGACACTATGGAGTGGGCTGTGTAGTTAATGAGATGAGTTTGGTAAGATAGCACCAGGAAACTAGCTCGGCCTCGTGCAGACAACCCCTCTGTCACACTCAATGAAAATGTCACTCAGACAGTTTTTTGTTAGATTCAGCCCAGTGAGCGCTCTCCTCACTCCCAGTTACAAAGCTGCCGAACAAATGCTCATCCAAACTCTCCATCCCCTGAACACACAGCAATATCCCTTTCACTCATAATTCTTCGAAATACTGATCCGTGTTGCATGATACTGTCGAAATGTCTTCATTTCAGCATTCTGAACCTGTGAACATATCCTTCCATGACATTTTATCTCCGTCTCCCGCCTCCCACCCTGTCGTCACACCATAACACAATCATTTACAGTCATATTGCACGAGACTGCCAGAATGACTGACCATTTGGCCCAGCTGGTCCATGGCAACCAGAACGTCCATCCAGACTCACCCCATTTCCCTGCCCTTGTTCTGATCCCTCTAATTCTTTCTTATCTGTGTATTTGTCCAAATGCCTTTTCAATGTTGTTATTGTACCCACCTCAATCACTTCCACTGACAGCTCAGTCCATATGCGTACCACACTCTATGTAAAAAAAGTTGCCCCTCAGTTTCCTTTTTATATTTTTTATCCTTTCCAAACATTAATGGATGTCCTCTAGTCCTCGATTCCACAACCTTGGGAAAACATTTTGAAGTATTCACCCCATGCACACCTCATGGTTTTATAAGGGCTACACTTCTATAAGAACCCCCTCGGTTTCCTACGCTGTAAAGAAATATCTTCTAACCTGTCCAACCTCTGCCTATAACTTCGAGCCTTTAGCCCAGGAAACATCTTTGGAAATTTGTTCTACGTACTTTCTTGTTCAATAATATCCTTTCTAGAGCAAGCTGAACAAAACTGAACACAATACTCCAACTGCAGTCTGACCAACATCCTATCCAACTGCAACATAACGTCCCAACTTCTATACTCAATGCCCTGATGTAGGCCAGTGTGCCAACAGCCTTCTTCACTGTCCTCTGTATCTGTGACTCAAATTTCAGACAACCGTGCACCTGGTCTCCAGCGTCCTTTTGTTGCACTACACGCCTTAAGGCTCTCTCATTCGTCATTAAATTCCTACCTGGATTTGACTTTCCTAAATGCAAGACACTTATCTATATTAAACTCCATTTGCTATTTCTCAGCCCACTTCCCCAGCTGATCAAGGTACTGCTGCATTTTCTGATAATGTTCCTCACTGTAAATGATGTCTCCTAATTTAGTGCCATCTGCAAATTTACTAATGTTGCGTTGTGCACTCTGGTCCGAACCATTGATATAGATAACAAACAGCAATGGGCCCAGGACCGATCAATGAGGCACTCCACTAGTCACAGGCCTCCAGTCCGACAAGCATACCTCCACCATAGCATTTGCTTCATAACGTCAAGCCAACTGTGTCGCCAATTTGCCAGTTTACATTGGAGTCCATGTATATCAAACCTTCCAGAGCGGCCTGCCATGTGGAACCTTATCAAAGGCAATACTGAAATCCATATAGAATATGTCTACCACCCTGCCCTCGTCAACCTTCCTGGTCACTTCCTCAAAAACGCTATCAAAATTTGTCAGGCATGATCTGCCAGGCACAAAGCTATGCTGACTGCTCCAAGTCAAACTCTGTCTTTCCAAATGCATGCATATCTTATATCTCCGTACTTTCTCAAGTGGTTTTCAGAAACAGATGTGAAGCTTACAGGTCTATATTTCCCAGGCTTTGCTTTGCAGCCCTTCTGAATAAGGGCACAACATTTGCTCCTGCCCAGTCTTCCGGGACCTTGCCCCTGAACTATCTTGTCTCGCCTCGTGCAGTGCTCTTAGATATATCTGGTCAGGAACAAGAGATTTATCTGACTTTTGTGCATTCTAATATGTCCAACAGCACCTCTACTGTGATATGAACTGTACCAAGATATCACAACTAACCTCCCAAAGGTCACAGGTCTTCATGTCTGTCTTCACCCATCTCTTGAGGTTTTCCACATGCATGCCCATTTTGAGTTTTAAGGCGTCGTATTCTCTCTCTAGTTGTTCTTTTTCTTCAGTATACTGAATTTGGATTCACCCTAATCTGCTCAGTCAAGGCTATCTCATACCCCACTTTAGCACTGTTGATTTCCTTCTTTCAGTAAACTCCTGTATCCCCTGTGTACCTCCAGAGATTCCCTTGGTCCCAGCTACAAGTAACTGAGCGATGCCTCCTTTTTTTCTGGTCAGAGCCTCAATATCTCTTGTCATCCAGGGTTCTCTCTTCCAGCCTCACTTTTCTTTCACCCTCACAAGAACATATCGACCTTGAATTCGAGCTATCTCACTTTTGAAGCCCTCCCACCTTCCTGGGAACCTTTTACCTGGAAACACACTACTCCAATCAAGCCCTGCAATCCCCTGCCTAATTCGAACAAAATTCGCCTTGTCCCAATTTAGAACTTGAATCCATGGACCAATTTGTCCCTACCATAACTATTTTAACATTAATACAGCTCTGGTCACTTTTCCCAATATGGTCCCCACTTTACCTCCATCACCTATCCATCCCTATTTCCCAACAGTAGGTCGAGTTTGTCCCTTCCCGAGTAGGATACTCTATATATTGCTTGTGGAAACTTTCCTGAACACACTTAACAAATTACGTTCCATCGAAGTTCTTAACCCTCTGGGACTCTCCGTCTATGTTAGGATAATTAAAATCACCTATAATGACAACCCTATTGCTCCTGCAACTCTCGCCAGTCTCCATGCATATTTGTTCTTCTAATTCCCATTGATTATTTGAAGGCGTATAGTACAACCACTATAATATCACCATCCCCCTCTTACTTGTTTGCACCATTCACAAAACCTTATTGGATATTTTCTCAGTTATTTCATCTTTAAATACTAGAGTGATACACGCCTTAATGAGAACTATTGGTATTTAAATTGTTTCCATTTACATCTCTTCCTTGCAATAACGTTCACATTCGCAGCACACCTTGTCAAGGTACAGTGGAGATATGGGGCTGTAAATGGATGGGAACTGCACATCCTGTCACTTTCAGCATTGGTTACATGTTTCCCCACACTGGGCAGTGATCTAACACAGTGTTACCGAACAATGCAACAGCCTGGGTTTATATATGAATGAACCAGTGCGGACTGCACAGCTCGCCACACTGGACATTTAGTCCAGGATTATAGATCCAGCATTGGTGTGGGCTGCACAGCGGTTCACTCTGCACATAGATGGGTTGCATTCAGCAGTATTCCAGCCGGATCTACACAGTGCTCCATCCTGAATATGTAATGGATGGGCTGGTATTGTGAGTTGGATTGCGAATGTGAGAGAACTAAAGATTTGGCAATGCCTTTATTTTGTGTTTTCACTCTTGTGATTGGACTCTTCAAATCCTGAATCATCTGATTAGACTCAGTCCCCACCAGTATGGGACACTGGGAGAGATGGGGAGTTTGCTTGGAACAAACAGTAATATATGAATAAGTTCCATTAGTGGTCTATTCAATCCTGGATGAGTGCTGGTGACTGTTGTTAAAGCATCTGGGTCTGCAACATGACCAACAAATGGAGCAGAGGCTGCAGAGAGGACAGTCTCCGTAAAATGGAATGAGGGAATCACCATCAGATCAAACGTGGTCTTAGTGAATGGTGGGGCAGGATTTAATGGACCACTAATGGAACTTACTCAGATATTTCTGTTTGTTCCAAGCAAACTCCCCTTCTCTCCCAGTGTCCCATACTGGTGGGGAGTGAGTCAACTCCTCCAGTTCCTCCGTAACAAGATCCTCGGGCCTCACTAGCCTCTGTGCCCCAGTTTTCAGCAGTTGAATGACTTCCTCCTGTTCCTGTGTCCAAGTCTCGAATAGTTGAGTGACTGTCTCCTGTCCCTGTGCCCCAGTTTCAAGCAGTTGAATGACTGCCTCATGCTCCCAAGTTTTGTGAAAGTAGATGTCCTCCTCCTGCTCCTGAGTAACATGCTCCAATAGCTCTGTGTTCACCTGCTGCTCCTGTGGAATGGAGGTGAGGGACTGAATGGCCTCTTCACATATGTTACAGCTTTTCTTGACTAAAGGCCTTTCTCCTGTTTCTGTAAAACACCATCAAAATCTGAATGATGTATTTTTGTATTTGACTCTCTGTAATTGAGCAAACAAGACGACTGGCAGAATTCCGATGCTGAATAGCCTCCTCCTGTTCCCATGTTATACACTTAAGAGTCAATAGACTCTCAGAGGTGTACAGCACGGAAAAAGATCGTTCGGTCTGGTCATCTATACCGCCAAATATCCTAAATTAATCTCGTCCCCTTTGCCAGCCATTGGCCCATCTCCCTCTATAAACTTCCCAGGCATATATCCATCCAAATGCCGTTTAGATGGTGTAACTGTGCCTGCCTCCACCACCTCTTTTGTCTGTTCAATCCATACACACAGCAGTCTCTGTGTGAAAATGTTGTCCCTCATGTCCCTTTTTAAAATCTTTCTCCTCTCACCTTAAACCTTTGTCTTCTAATTTTGGACTCGCCTATCCTGGGGAAAGACATTGATTGTTTACCTTATCGATGCCCCTCATGATTTTATAAACCCCTTTAAGGTCCCTCCTCAGCCTCAACACTTGAAAATAGCCCCAGCCTATTCAAACTCTCCCTGTAACTCTAACCCTCCAACACCTGCAACATTCTTTTAAATCTCTTCTGCATCCTTTCAAGTTTGACAACACCTTTCCGACAGCAGGGAGACCAGAATTAAAGACAATATTACAAAAGTGGCCAAACCAATGTCCTGTACAGATTTAACATGTCATGCAAATGCTTCGACTCAAAGCACGCACCAATAAAGGGAAGAACACCAAATGCCTTCATCACTGCGCTATCTACCTGTGACAGCACTTTCACGCAACGGAGAACCTGCACCACGAGGCTAACTTTGCTGCCTCACAGAGCAGTGACCTCGAATTAATTCCATCCTTGAATGAGTGGCTGTGTGGAGTTTGTACATTCTCCCCGTGTCTGTGTGAGTTTCCTCCGGGTGCTATGTTTTACTCTGACAGTATAAGGATATACAGGTAAGGGTAGATTGGCCATGCTAAATTGCACACCGTACCCAGGGATGTGTAGGGGAGGTGGGTTAGCCATGGGAAATGCAGGCTCAGAGGGATAGGACAGGTGTTTTTTGACAGTGGGATACCGTTTAGAGGATCGGTGTGGCCTCGATGGGCCGAAAATCCTGTTTCCTAACTGGAGGGATTCGATAATTTCTATGGAGTTCGCCTTGATTGGCAGCTTTAGACAGGACTCTACCTATATGTCTTGCCTTGATTTGCCTTGCCAAAATGCAACATCTCACATGTAACCAAAATATCCTCTATCTGCCAGTCCTCGGTTCACCGAAACAAGGTCACATTATAGTCTGAGAGATCATTCTTCACTATCGACTACACCAGCAAATTTGGTATTATCTACAAACTTACTGACCATACTTCATATACTCAACTGTAAATGATTTGCATCAGTGACAAAAGGCAGTGGACCCACTATTGATCTTTGCGGCACGCCACTGGTCACATGTCTCCAAGTTTAATGAACAAATGTCACTGTCACGCCCTGTCTCCAATATTCAAGAAAATTTCGGATCTAAATGGCGAGCTCTCCCTGGATCCCAGGCACTCTAACCTTACTAACCAGTCTACCATGTAGAACATTTTGGTTTTCTTACTGAATTCCATAAAGACAATATCCACTGTCCTGCCATCATCAATCATCTTCATCACTTCGTCAAAAAATTACACTGATTCAGTGAGACGTGATCTCCAATGTACAAAGCCCTCTTCATTCCTTGTCTTTCCCACAACATCCCCTCCAACAGTTTAGTCACCATTGACGTCAGGCTCACTGGTCTATAGTAACCTGTTTTTTTCCTTACTTTCTTCAATAACGACACTATGTTAGCAACCCTTCAGTCTGTTGACACCTCAGCTTTGGAAATCAATGATACAAATTTATCAGATAAATGCTGACCAATCTGTTTCCGAGCTTCCCACAAACGTTTGGGATACAACTGCTCAGGTCCCAGGGATTTGTGCACCTTTATGTGTTTTAAAATGTCCAACACCTCCTTGTACTATAGACACCTTTCAATGTATCACTATATATTTATTTATTCTCTCGTTCTTGTAACATCCTCCCTATTAAATACTGAGGAGAAATTTTTGTTTCATATCCCTCCAATCTCCTGTGTTTCCACACATAGGTAGCCTAACTGATCTTTAAGGTGCCCTATTCTCTCCATAGTTAATCTTTTACCATTAAAGGATTTGTAGAATTTCTTCAATGCCTCGTTAACCCTATCTCTGAAGCCATCTCATGTCCACATTTTTAGAACATAGAACATAGAACATAGAACAATACAGCACAGAACAGGCCCTTCGGCCCACGATGTTGTGCCGAACTACTATCCTAGATTAAGCACCCATCCATGTACCTATCCAAATGCCGCTTAAAGGTCGCCAATGAATCTGACTCTACCACTCCCTCGGGCAGCGCATTCCATGCCCCCACCACTCTCTGGGTAAAGAACCCACCCCTGACATCTCCCCTATACCTTCCACCCTTCACCTTAAATTAATGTCCCCTTGTAACACTCTGTTGTACCCGGGAAAAAAGTTTCTGACTGTCTACTCTATCTATTCCTCTGATCATCTTATAAACCTCTATCAAGTCACCCCTCATCCTTCGCCGTTCCAACGAGAAAAGGCCGAGAACTCTCAACCTAACCTCGTACGACCTACTCTCCATTCCAGGCAACATCCTGGTAAATCTTCTCTGCACCCTCTCCAAAGCTTCCACATCTTTCCTAAAGTGAGGCGACCAGAACTGCACACAGTACTCCAAATGTGGCCTAACCAAAGTCCTGTACAGTTGCAACATCACCTCACGACTCTTGAATTCAATCCCTCTGCTAATGAACGATAATACTCCATAGGCCTTCTTACAAACTCTATCCACCTGAGTGGCAACCTTCAAAGATCTATGTACATAGACCCCAAGATCCCTCTGTTCCTCCACCTGACCAAGAACCCTACCATTAACCCTGTATTCCGCATTCTTATTTGCCCTTCCAAAATGGACAACCTCACACTTGGCAGGGTTGAACTCCATCTGCCACTCCTCAGCCCAGCTCTGCATCATATCTAAGTCCCTCTGCAGCCGACAACAGCCCTCCTCACTGTCCACAACTCCACCTATCTTTGTATCATCTGCAAATTTACTGACCCACCCTTCGACTCCCTCATCTAAGTCATTAATAAAAATTACAAACAGCAGAGGACCCAGAACTGATCCCTGCGGAACTCCACTTGGAACTGGACTCCATGCTGAATATTTACCATCTACCACCACTCTCTGACTTCGACCGGTTAGCCAGTTTTCTATCCAATTGGCCAAATTTCCCTCTATCCCATGCCTCCTGACTTTCCGCATAAGCCTACCATGGGGAACCTTATCAAATGCCTTACTAAAATCCATGTACACTACATCCACTGCTCTACCCTCATCCACATGCTTGGTCACCTCCTCGAAGAATTCAATAAGACTTGTAAGGCAAGACCTACCCTTCACAAATCCGTGCTGGCTGTCCCTAATCAAGCAGTGTCTTTCCAGATACTCGTAAATCCTATCCCTCAGTACCCTTTCCATTCCTTTGCCAACAACAGAAGTAAGACTAACTGGCCTGTAATTCCCGGGGTTATGCTTATTCCCTTTTTTGAACTGGGGCACAACATTCGCTACTCTCCAGTCCCCTGGTACCACCCCAGTTGCCAGTGAAGACGAGAAGATCATTGCCAACGGTACTGCAATTTCCTCTCTTGCTTCCCACATAATCCTAGGATATATCCCGTCAGGCCCGGGGGACTTTTCTATCCTCAAGTTGTTCAAAATGTCCAACACATCTTCCTTCCTAACAGGTATCTCTTCTAGCTTATCAGTCCGTTTCACACTCTCCTCTTCAACAATACAGTCCCTCTCGTTCGTAAATACTGAGGAGAAGTACTTGTTCAAGACCTCTCCTATCTCTTCCGACTCAATACACAGTCTCCCACCACTGTCCTTGATCGGACCTACCCTCGTTCTCGTCATTCTCAGGTTTCTCACATACGCATAGAATGCCTTGGGGTTATCCTTGATCCTATCCGCCAGGGATTTTTCATGCCCTCTCTTAGCTCTCCTAATCCCTTTCTTCAGGTCCCTTCTGGCTATCCTGTATCCCTCCACTGCTCTGTCTGAACCCTGTTTCCTCAACCTTATGTAAGCCTCCTTCTTCCTCTTTACGAGACATTCAACCTCCCTCGTCAACCAAGGCTCCCTCACACGACCATTTCTTTCCTGCCTGATCGGTACATACATATCAAGGACACGTCGTATCTGCTCCTTGAAAAAGTTCCACATTTCCACCACATCCTTCCCTGACAGCCTATGCTCCCAACGTATGCTCCTCAAATCCTGTCTTACAGCATCGTAATTTCCCTTCCCCCAATTGTAAAAACTTCCTTGTTGTGCGCACCTATCTCTCTCCATAACCAAGGTGAAAGTCACAGAATTGTGGTCGCCATCACCAAAATGTTCACCCACTAACAAGCCCACCACTTGTCCCGGTTCGTTACCGAGTACCAAATCCAATATGGCCTCCCCTCTGGTTGGACAATCTACATACTGCGTTAGAAAAGCTTCCTGGACACACTGCACAAACACCGCCCCATCCGATCTACTTGATCTAAAGAGCTTCCAATCAATATTTGGGAAGTTGAAGTCGCCCATGACTACGACCCTGTGGCTTCTGCACCTTTCCAAAATCTGTTTCCCAATCTGTTTCTCCACATCTCTGCTGCTATTGGGGGGCCTATAATAAACACCCAACAAGGTGACTGCACCTTTCCTATTTCTGACTTCAGCCCATACTACCTCCAGAGGCAGATCCCCCTCAAACTTCCTTTCTGCAGCCGTTATACCATTTCTAATTAGCAATGCCACCCCCCCTCCTTTTTTACCACCCTTCCTAATCTTACTGAAACATCTGTAACCAGGAACCTCCAACAGCCATTCCTGTCCCTCATCTATCCATGTTTCCGTGATGGCCACAACATCGTAGTGCAAGGTACCGATCCACGCGTTAAGTTCACCCACCTTATTTCTGATACTCCTTGCATTGAAGTATACGCACTTGAGCCCATCTCTGTGTCCGCAAGTAGTCCCTGTCAGTGCTACATTCTCCACAGCCTCCCTACAGTCTTGGACATCCTGACACACAGCTAGCTTACTTGCTGGACTACAAGTCCGGATCCCATCCCCCTGCCAAATTAGTTTCTGGCCCAATTTTCGCATTGACTATGCACTTGCTGCCCTTATACATCTCTCGGGATTTACTTCATCTCAGCTCTGTTTACCTGATACATGCCTCTTTCCTCACCTTGACGAGAGCATCAATATGTCTTCCAATGCAGCACTCCCTACACCCACCAGCCTTGCCCCTGTCACTAATGGGAACACGTTGGCTCTGGACTCTCTGAAACCACGTTTTGATGGCCTTGCATTTACCAACCATCCCTTTACCTGTGAATAGGATATTCCAATCAGCCTTTTACAGGGCTCACATAACAGTTTCAAAATTGGCCTTGTTCAAAGTTAGAACTTTAATGTTTACATCTGGTCTTTCCTATTCCACAACTAATTTAAAACTAATATGTATGCGTAACAGAAAGTTAACGAAACACTTCCTGCTCCTCTGTAACAGGCTCGAGAGGCTGAATGGGCTCCTTGTGGCCCTCTGTAATAGACTGGACAGGCTGAATGGCCTCCTCTCCTGTCCTTGTGTAACAGACCCGAGACATTAAATGCCACAACAACCCGTGGATTACGAGCAGCCATTAAACTGTATCTGATGGAGGTCCATACCTTCTCAGTTACAGAAACACCAGCAACACAATGTACTCCAGGTGCCCTCTCAGTAACACATCATACAGCTGCAGTGACACATCTCTTTGTTTTTAATGATTCTGTTGGAAAAATGTGCTGAAAAATGTGTTGCTGGAAAAGCACGAAATGTTTATTCTCCTGCTCCTTGGATGCAGCCTGACCTGCTGCGCTTTTCCAGCAACACATTTTTTCAGCTCTGATCTCCAGCATCTGCAGTCATCACTTTCTCCTTGTTGGCAAAATGTGCCAATGTTCTAGATTTCCACCTTTTCAAGTAGCAACAGGCTCATATGGGCTGAATGGCCTTCTATTATCCCTCTGTAAGAGGTCCATAGGGACAGAATTGCTTCGGCCTGTTTCTGAGCAGCAGTCTCAATGCTCTGTCTCAAGGTTATGAAAGGATTTGGTAGCAGGGCACTTAAAACTAGGAGTAGTCTCACACTGGTCAATAAGGAATATAGAAACTTGCCCACTCGACCTTTCTTTGTGCAACCGATCTGTTATTTTATAACTGCCTCTTTCATAAACAGAGTGCAACATATATAGACCCCTGCAGTGTTCTGTTAATATTCTCATATCCAAGTTTTTTTAAAAAAATTAAAGATTTAATGTCCATTCCGTTTTTTATTATCCATTCCATCCAAACCCAGTAAATGTTCTGTTTTGTAGTTATATGGAAAGTGATGTTAACTATGGAAATGGTTAACTGAGCCTGTTTGCTCAGTCATGATTTGGAGATGCCGGTGTTGGACTGGGATGTACAAAGTTAACAATCACACAACACCAGGTTATAGTCCAATAGGTTTAATTGGAAGCACATTAGCTTTCGGAGCACCGCTCCTTCATCAGGTGATAGTGGAGGACACACTTCTAAAGAACAGAATTTATAGCAAAAATTTACAGTGTGATGTAACTGAAATTATCCATTGAAAAATACCTTGATTGTCTGTTGAGTCTTTCATCTGTTCGAATACCATGATAGTTTCATTTCTTTCATGTGTAAATCACAAAAACGTTTTTTTTTAATGTTGCATTCTCAGGTTAGCTGCAACAGTGAGTTTTAGCTATACAATATGTCGAAGTTGTTAGACCCCTGTGTTCTCTGTCTATGCCATGATGTTTAGATTGATTCAAATCTGAAAAGTGAGATAATAGACTTTTACATGAAGCCATGCCTTTTTTGAGCTCAGAGTTTTACATGAATTCATGCAGTTTTTGAGCAAATTACAATGTAACTCTGCAAGTACAAATTCATCCCACAAAATATATGTGTGCATGTGGGTCTTTGTCGGTTTGTATATGTGTGTCTGTGTCTGTCTGGGTTGGGGGGTTGTGAGTGTGAGAGAGAATGTATGTGTGTGTAGTGATGTAGAGTGCCTTAAGTCTGTGAGGGGGAGCATGTGTGAGTGTGGGAGTGTGTGTGTGTCTGGGTGGGGGGTTTGAGTATCAGTGAGAGAGAGTGTATATGTGTGTGCATGAGTGTAGAGTGGTCTAAGTCTCTGAGAGGATGCCGTGTGAGTGTGGGTGTGTGTCTGTAAGGGTGTGTGTGAGTGTCTGTGTGCATGTCTGTGTACATGTGTTTCCGTATGTAAGCGTGTGTATAGGAGTGTCTGTGTGTGTGTGTAGTGCAATGGTGGTCACCTTTAATGTGACATGAACCCAAGGTCCCGTTTGAGGCCCTCCCTATGTGTATCGAAATTAGCTATCAGCGTATGCTTGGCCACTTTTCACTGCTGCCTGTCCTGAAGTCCGCCTTGGAGGATGGTCACCAGAAGGTCCGAGATTGAAGATCCTGGACCACTGAAGTGTTCCCCAACTGGGAGGGAACACCTCTGTCTGTTGATTGTTGTGTGGTGCCCATTCATCCGTTGTCGTAGCCTTTGCTCGGTTTCCCAGAGTTTGTTCAGTGACTGTGATTAATGCCAATCTCCATGGATTCTAATTATCTCAGTGGAGGGTTTCCATCTTTAAATGATAAATAGGCGCCGTTCAATGTGTTATTCCATAACATGAGTGGAGCATCACCAACAGCACTGACAGGGTTCTGCAGATTTGGAGAGAGGGGGAGGAGAGGTCAGAATCTGAGAACATGAGACTGGAATGTTACAAAAATGTATTATAATCTGGGAACATTAGACTGGCATGTTCTAACAATAGACAGGAGTTTATCCAATTATGTTTGGTATCTTTCTGCATTTTATTGGTGGCCATTATCATCGCGGATCTATTACGCTCTTTTCATTATTCAATATTTTTATTATCCTTTCCTGGCTCTCGTCGGTGTTCCTGGTAAGTGCCACTGTCCAGATTGTTCTTTCTATAAAGCAGTTATGACTGTATTATTGTTCTTTCAAATAGTCTACACTTCTTGTCTCGATTATTTTCCTGTTGAAACTCCCAATCCATATATTTACTCTACAGACTACGATTAAGTACATCAATGAATGTATTCAATTACTGTCTCCCTCTCTGCTCTGGGTCTCTATGGGATACTCATCGATGTCTATGTTAACCTATTCAGTTCCAGGAGAACTACAACGTATTGTATCTTTGGCTTTGTTATTGAAGTATTCAGAGCATGGAGGTCACTCTCCACTGTTCTGGTTACAAACTCCACTTCCTTCCACTGTTTCCCTCTCATCCCTGGCCAATATCTGCGGCTGACGCAGACAAGTCACAACTGTGGGTGATCCCTTTGACCATGAGCTGATTCCTGACACCATACCCTGACCATTTCCAACTTGAAATACTCACCACTCCAGAATATATCTCACTGGTTTATTCCATCTGCTGTTTGAACCTTGTGCTATGAAATACAGTCTTAAGGAAGCCAAAAATCTGCTGCTGACGCTCCGGCTTCAAACCTGCCGAAGCAAATCTGATTCTAACTCACACCAAACTCCCTTCCAACTGTCATTCATGTGCACGCCGATGTATATTGCTGTTGTGTTTGGCAATACCTCTATTTTGACATTCTCAACAATTTTATCTCATCTGTCCATGGAACTTCTCTTGTTCTCAGTCTCGATTAACAAAAAGCCAGCCAGTTGTTCATATTTAAAATAATTTCCTCCATGTGCGTTCCTTCTCAAGCAATGAGTTTCGCATTCAGCCACGCCAATCGCGCACACACACACACACTCTCCCTCAGTTTCTGATGAACACACACACACACCACGCAGCAAATCTTCCCATTGTAGGCAGTAATCTGATGCGAGTCGGTTACCATATGATAGTATATTTTGCAATACTCTCTATGCTTGGCAGATTGTGAAGTTTACTGAGCAACACATTAGCATGGTCTACAGAGCCCTCCATGCTGGGCTGTCATCTTGTCCCAGTTTATGTTGTTTGTGGTGTTCTCTGAAACAGATTCAGAATTTGATGTAACAAACCATTCCAGCTGATCTGACAATGCCTTTATTCAATGTTCTCATTCTTGTAAGTTTATTCTCGAAGGTCTCACTTCTCCAGTTAGTCCCACTACCCTGACTTTTTCCCCATATTTCCACAACATCATTTTAGTTAATTAACTGTCTATTTCTATCTTTAATGTAAATCTTTCAGTCCCTATGTATATTTGCCTTGGCTTAGCTTTTGGCTCCTTACTGTATCGAGTGCTGGCATTGTGAAGCTCAGAAACAGTGAAATGATGTGTGTCAGGCTGTTGTTCACTTCCCGGTATGTCCCATGTGATGGTCCATGGACAGGGGTGTTTCAGATGTTATGGGACACATCCTTGTAACTTGGTCTGTACCCGTATTTGTCCCTCTCAGGTGACCTTGCGATCAGTAACACGAGGAAGCCCCTTAAGTAAAGGACCAGGCATCTAAATTGTGTGACAATGCTGTCACTTTAAAAAGAAGTTATTTTCTCCTTTTTTAAATAAGAGATCTTAAAGGCCAAACTGCTACTGAAAACGGCTCAAGTAAATAACTTACGACACTTTTAGGGTTTTTAATAAATAGTAGTAACAACGGCCTAGTAACTTATCCCCAGCTGCTACTCTCTGAAACCTGACTTGATACTGATTCCTACTGGATTGGAGAACTGTATGCAAGAATGTATGTCTGAATGTATCTTTTGCCAAGGGGTGTGTTTATGGCATGTTAGTATATTGCAACAGTTCATCTGTAGAAGGTACTGTATCCATTATTTGGTTAAGGTTTCCAATAGTTAAATTATTCTAAATTCCTCTTCAGTTTGAATGGATTTTCATTAGAGTTTTTAAATATGTTGTGTTTTGCTTAATGGTGAGTGGTTTGAATAGTAGCATCACATCTGGAACACCCACGTCACATCTATCTTTAAAATAAGAAAGGTTTGACATCCAAGCTATCCTGATAAAATAATTTGAGGCGATCTAGTTGGTTTATAGCAAACTGGGGTCTCTTGTCTGATTCTAAATCGGTAATACCGCATTGGGTTTAGAATTCCAATCCCTACAGTCCGCAAACAGGCCATTCGACCCAACAAGTCCACACCGACCCTCCCAGGAGTAACCTACCCAGACCCATTCCTCTCCCCTATTATTACACATTTACCCGACTAAGGTACCTAACCCACACATCCCTGAAACCTATGAACAATTTAGCATGGCCAATTTACCTGACATGCACATCTTTGGATTGTGGGAGGAAACCAGAGAATCCAGAATAAGCTCATGCAGACACTGGAGAGTATGCACTGGGAGACTATTGTGTTCAAAGGTCGCATATGGTATTTGTTAGTATCTTTTTTTCCGGATGTTGAATTCGGTTGGTTTAAACAGTGTTTTGTGTATAAAGATTCTTTCAGTCACTAAGAGTTTTCTGGGTGTGGAGGAAGTGAAGTTGGGGGTATTACAAAAGGTAATGAAGGCAAAGCTGTAGGAACTAACAGACAAGCTGGAGTTGGGGTTGTGTTTGTCTGTGAGAAATTGAGAGATAATTACAGCAATTACATTTGGTGGAACCACCATCAGACACTTTGGAAATGGCCAGAATTCAATTTCAAAGGCACTTTGAACATGAGAAGAAATTGAAACAGTTTGAATTATGATGAAAAGCAGAAATAAAAGAAAATGAAAAAAAGAAGAAGAAAGAGAGAAAAGGACAGAAGAAGAGCAGAGAGTTTCAACTTAAAAAGTTAGCAGTTAGAGAGGAAAGTTGACATAGAAGGCAGAGATGAAGGTAGACCGTCGGTGGGATGAGGAAGATAGTGCGGTTGAGCAACCCTATTGTAACCAATGGTCTAATGGGGTTCTGTTTAAAGTTTGGTAGAAGATTTGTAGCTCGGGTGCTCGTTGTTGTGGTTCTGTTCGCCGAGCTGGGAATTTTTCTTGCAAATGTTTCGTCCCCTGTCTAGGTGACATCCTCAGTGCTTGGGAGCCTCCTGTGAAGTGCTTCTGTGCTGTTTCCTCTGGCATTTATAGTGGCCTGTCTCTGCCGCTTCCGGTTGTCAGTTCGAGCTGTCCACCGTAGTGGACGGTATATTGGGTCCTGGTCGATGTGTTTGTTGATAGCGTCTGTGGATGAGTGCCATGCCTCTGGGAACTCCCTGGCTGTTCTCTGTGTGGCTTGCCCTATAATGGTAGTTTTGTCCCAGTCGAATTCATGTTGCTTGTTATCTGTGTGTGTGGCTACTAAGGATAGCTGATTAAACTATCTGATAAAGATACCAGATATGAGAAAAAAAAAATTAGAGAATGTCATGTGAATGAATAATGCTCCAGACACATTTAAGACTCAGGAATAGAGTTGTGGTCAGATGAACAAATTGTGCAGCTTATCTGCATGATGTAGTGATCTTTAGCAAATGATTGAAACCTCACATGTTACAGTTGGCAGAGCATTTCGAACGATTACAAGAAGCAAACTTGGTAATAAATTTAGTGAAAACAGAATTCGCGAAATTAGAGGTGATGTTCTTGGGACATTACATTGGACATGGAGGGTTGACCCCATGGAACACAAAGACAAAGGGATTTGAGGAATTTCCATGAGCATCCTCGAAGCAAGAGGGGCTTCGATTTTTGGAACTGAGTGGATTCTGAGTGAATTGTGGTGGACAGAACAATGCCAGGAGGCATTTGAGAATTTTAAATCAGGATTACTCACCGCACCAATTTTAGATACACCATATATTTTGAAACCCTTTGAAAATTGTGTTTGATGTTCGGGATATAGGGGTCAGAGATGTATTGATACAGAAAGATGATGACGGGATTGAGAGGCCAATTGGCTACTTGTCGAAAAAACTCAATATCCACCAGAAAAAAAATACAAAATCTGCTATATTGAAAAAGAATGATTAAGTTTCGTACTGGCCTGACAATATTTTAATGTTTATATGACAAACAAATTGTCGGAGATGGCAGTGGACAATAACGACAATCCTCTCGAATTTTTTGGAATATGTAAAAACCAGAAAATGAGACTATTTCATTGGAGTCTTATGTTACCAACTTTCAACTTACATTATGTAAATGCTGTTGGTCTTAAAATGTGACAGTAGATGTGTTATCTCAAATTTAAAGGAAAACGTTTCGATAAGATTTGACTTATTCCAGTGTTATATAGGTTTGCAGAATTAATATGAATGGTATAACTGAGATTAATACTTTTGTATTTCATAATAATGGGATGAATAATTAGAGGAAAAGGAATGATGCCATCTTTTCATTCTGATAGTTCATTTTCTTTTCTGAAGGGGGGAGGTGTTATGAAGCCAAAAGCATGTCTGGTCACTTTAAGACAGAATGGGTCTTGTTGAACAGAAAGTACAGCGACAGATGTCAGCTAAAGGTCAGTCTGTTCCACATGTCACCATTAGCTGGGAATGGATACCTGAGTTTTGGTTGCTGTTTTGTCGGCAATTCAAATACAACCAAAGGATACAAGAAACTGATGGAATTTGAATATTATTGTTTGGACACCTGGAAAGCAATCAAATTATGAGAATTATTGTATCATGGGGAGTATATAAACCCAGCATTTTGAACACTAGAGGGAGAGCCACTGCCTTCCAACAGCAGAGTAACTGCTGTAGAGTAGAGTGCTATCTGGCCATTTCAAACACTCTCTCTCAAAGATACATGTTCATGTCAAACCTACTTGCGGCAAAAAAAATGACCCAGGGAGATCAGCAGCTGGAAGAGTGAATTCAGCGGGGAAGATAGAGACTGTGTGGTCTTGAGACTGGAATGTTTAATATGTGGGTTGTTGTTAATGTACCCCCTTCAACCACATCTGCTGGCAGCTCATCCACATACCATCCTCTGTGTAAAGAAGTGGTCCCTCAGGTTCCCTTTTATTCCTTCCCCTCTAACCTTAAACTGATACCCTCTAATCCTCGATTCTGTACACCTTGGAAAAAGACTGAGAGCATTAACCCTATCCATACCCCTCGTGATTTTATATAGCTCTATAAGGTCCCCCACCTCCCCAAGTCTCCTACACTCTCAAGAAAGCTTGTCCACCCTCTCCCTATAACTCAGACCATTGGGTCCTGGCAACGTCTTTGTAAATTTCATCTGGACTCTTTCTAATTTAATAACATCCTCCCCATAACAAGGAGCTGAACACAAATGGGGACAAAACTGAACACAACACTCCAAGTGCGGCCTTACCAAAGTCCTGTGTAACTGCAACATAAATTCCCAACTTCTATACTCAATATCCTGACTGATGAAGGCCAGTGTGCCAAAAGCCTTCTTCTCTGCCCTGTCTACCTGTGACTCCACTCTCAGGGAACCGTGCACCTGAACCCCAAGGTCTCTCTGTCCACTACACCCCTTAAGGCCCTCCCATTCACCATGAAACTCCTATCTTGAATTCAGCTTCCAAAATGCAAGACGTCACGCATCTATATTAAATTCCATTTGCCATTACTCGGTCCACTTCCCCAACTGATTAAGGTCCTGCTGCAATTTCTGATAATATTCCTCACTGATCATGCTCCCACTTATTTTACTGTCATCTGAAAACTGGCTAATCATGCCTTGTACATTCTCAACCCAATCATGGATAACAAACAGCTATGGACCCAGCCTCCAGTCTGACAAGCATCTTTCCACTAAACCCTCTGCTTCCAACCATCAAACCAACTGTGTATCCAATTGGCCAGTTCCCCCAGCATTCCACGTGATGGAACCTTCGAGAGCAGCCTGCCATGTGGAATCTTATCAAAGGCCTTACTGAAATCCATAGAGACTACGTCTACCACTCTGCCCTCATCAAGCTTCTTGGTCACTTCCTCAAAGAACTCTAACAAATTTGGGAAGCATGATCTCCCACGCACAAATCTATGCTGACTGCTCCGAGTCAAACCCTGTGTAAGTAATGGGTGCAGTCAATGGTATGCTGTCCTTCATTGTAAGATGATTCGAGTACATAAGTAAAGCCATCTTCCTGCTGTTGTAGAGCCTTGCTGAGAGAGCATTAGGGGCACTCTCTAAGGATTTGATCACCTTTGTAACGAATGATCTCCTTACCATAGACACGGTAACATGAGGATAGAGTAAAGAAGCTGAATGTCCTACATGCTGGGAGGGTAACTGCTCCTGGGTTACAGATCAATGCACTGGGGTAGTGTACACAGTCCTACATGCTGGGAGGTTAACTGCTCCTGGGTTACAGATCAATGCACCAACATTCTATAACTGACATTCCCCGGAATGTTCTGTCCCTGACATTGTTCGTGAACGGCCGGACGTCAGTGAATTGAACAACCGATAAGATCCCGAGGGAAGAGATCCCGTTCCAGGGAGAAGGAGACACTGTTCCGAAGGCCCCTCAGGCAATTTAAGGGGTGAATACGTTTTCCCTGCGTTTACATTTCCCCACGACACAGGATCGACCACAATTTAGACCAAAATACAGGAATTCCCAAACTCCGTTTGTCTTCAGTAAACTGGGAGAGAATCCTTCAGGACAGCAACATTTCCACCCTCCGTATTAGGAACTGGGAAGGAGTGACCTGTGTCTGCTCTCTTGTAATCGAGTGTGTGGGAATGTTCTAGAAACCGTCTGCCCTTATGGATGTGTCTCTGTGTGCTTGGGGAGGGAGGGTTCTTGTGGTTTGTGTCACATTTTTGTCAGTAATTCCGACCTCCCCATTTGTTATTCCAGCTCCAATTATTTTATTAAATCCCTGAATACAGGGACACATTTGAAAATCTCACTGGGTCCCCAATCAAACGGGTCCCTTTGCCTCCAGCCTGATGGATAATAGGTTTGTTTTCCTTCCTCACAGTTAACGTAGTGACCATCTACGTCCTGTTTTATAAAGATTGTGGATTGTCTCCATGTGTCAGACGTTACCTGGGGGCCATGGCAGCGGCGGATCTCCTGGTCATTATCCTCGACCTGATCCTGAGACACATTCCCATTGTTTATCTGGAACAGTTTTATTTCCTGAGGTACTCCGTCCCCGTATGTAATATCCACGCCGTCCTGCTTTATGCAGCCACTGACTGCTCTGTCTGGTTCACCGTCACTTTCACCTTTGATCGGTTTGTGGCCATTTGTTGCCAGAAGCTGAAAAGTAAATATTGCAGTGAGAAAACGGCGGCTGTGGTTCTGGGAGCAGTGACTGTGCTGAGCTGCATAAAGAACATTTTCTGGTATTTTATTCTTGCAGCTCGGTATTCGCTGATGAACCTCCCCCAGTTTTGTGATACAACAGACGGTGTTCAATTCTCCAGTGTCTGGGTCACAATCGAGTTCCTCCACCACATTCTAACCCCGTGTGTCCCATTTCTCCTGATTCTGCTGCTCAATGTTCTCACCGTCAGACTCATTTTAGTGACCAGCAGAGCCCGCAGGAGACTCCGCGCTCACACCAATGGGGATGCTCAGTATGACACTGAAATGAGAAACCGAAAAAAATCCATCATTTTACTGTTTGTGATCTCGGCCAATTTCATCCTGTTATGGTCAACGTTCATGCTGTATTCTATATGGAGACGGATGTGGTATTTTGGGTATCAGTCTGTGTATCTCCATCTCTTAGTGCAGGAATTGGGCTTCATGCTGCAGCTCCTCAGTTGCTGCACAAACACCGCGATTTATGCCGTGACACAGACTAAGTTCAGGCAGCAGCTGAAGAATGTGCTGAAATATCCCTTCACACAAATCCATCCATCCATCAAATTCCCTCATTAATCAATCCATCCCGGATTTTCTCATTTAACTTCAGTGTTTCAGCGATGGACCAGCCTGTCGCTATGGTAACAGACTGAGGGGAGCGCTGGTTTGTCCATCCTTATCCCACAGGGGGGTTACAGGGAAACATTTCAATGTTTCTCACAACTCAGGGGCCAGTGAGAAAAGGCACCATCCCACTGACTGTATCCATCACTTCCATTTGTAAACAATAAAAATATTGATTAAAGCGTGCCGAGCAGCAGAGTGACCGATGTTGTTGTGTGTCTTTGTGTTGGAGAGGCTGAGCTGGAGAGAGACAGATTCAGCCCCAAGTCCTGGTCCTCAGGGAAGGGGAGGGCACCGCGCCCTGAGCTCAGGAGCTGGATTTAACTGCCTCTGTCCCACCACTGCAACCTGGTCTCCCCATTTCATCTTCCCCCCACTTTCTACTCAATTCTCTCCCTCTTTCTCACCACCCTTCCGCTTCACACTCCCTCATTCCCCCTCTTACTCACAACCCCCAATCCCAGTTTCTCCATCTGCCTCCAATCTTCCCTTTCCCCTCACCCTCACTCTCTCTGTCCTGCCGTCTCTGCCTGCCTCCGGCAGTTCCATCTATATCCCATTATCCCCTTCTCCTACCTCCCACATCTCCCCCCACCCCCACAGGCAGCCTCACGACCAATCACCCCCCCACCCCCCCCAGTCTCTGGATCAGAGGGAGAGGGAAGGACCAGGAAAACAGATTGTGACTGAGAGAGAGGGAGGGAGGGAGAGAGATTCAGTCAGAGACAAACAGATTGTGACTGAGAGAGAGGGACAGAGAGAGATACTGATTGAGGGGGTCAAGAGTGAGAAGGTGGAGTGAGAGTGAAGGAGCGGGGGGAGAGAGAGAGGTGGCAAGGGAGAGATAGGGTGAGATACTGGAGGGCGAGAGATTGGCGGGAGGGAGGGGAGGGAGAGAGAGAGGGAGGGAGAGGGTAAGAGAGGGGATGGGAGAGAGGGGAGGGAGGGAGGGGAGAGAGAGCGAGGGAGAGAGAGGGCGAGAGAGGGGAAGGGAGAGAGGGGAGGGCGAGAGAGGGGAGAGTGGAAGGGAGAGGACGAGAGAGGGGAGTGAGGGTGGGGAGAGCAAGAGAGGGGAGAGGTTGAGAGAGGGGAGGACGAGACAGGGGAGGGAAGGAGGGGAGGGCGAGAGAGGGGAGCGTGAGAGAGCAGGAGGGTGAGAGAGAGGAGGGCGAGAGAGGGGAGTGTGAGAGGCGGTAGGGCGAGAGAGGGGAGGGCGAGAGAGGGGAGAACAAGAGAGGAGAGGGAAGGGAGGGGAGGGCGAGACAGGGAGGAGGGCAAGAAAGTGGGAGGGCAAGAAAGGGGGATGGTGAGAGAGGGGGGTGCGAGAGAGGGGGAGCGAGGTGAAGGCTAGAGGGATGGAGAGGGCGAGAGAGGGGAGTGCCATAGAGGGGAGGGAGGGGAGGGCAAGAGAAGCGTGAGGGTTAGAGGTGGAGTGTGAGAGAGGGGGGATGGCGAGAGAGTGGAGTGAAGGACGTGAGGGCGAGAGGGAAGGAGAGGGCGAGAGAGGGGAGGGCGAGATAGCGGGGAGGGTTTGAGAGATGAGGGAAGGAGGGGAGGGCGAGAGGGAGACGGGGAGCAAGAGAAGGTAGGGAGGGAGGGGAGGGCGAGAGAAGGGTGAGAGTGAGAGAGGGGAGGACGAGATAGGGGAGGGCGAGAGAGGGTGGAGAGGGAGGGGAGGCGAGAGTGAGGGAGAGGGTGAGAGAGGGGAGTGAAGCGAGGGTGAGTGGAGGGAAGAGGGCGAGAGACGAGGGCGAGTGAGGGGAGGGATAGGGTGGAGGGCGAGAGGGTGATGGAGGCAGGGGAGGGCGAGAGGAAATGAGAGGTTGAGAAAGGTGAGAGAGCACGAGTGAGGGGGAGGGCAAGAGAGGGGAGAGGGAGGGGAGGGCGAGAGGGAGGGAGAGTGCAAGAGAGGTGAGGGAGGGTTTGGAGGGCGAGAGAGGTGGAGAGGGAGGGGAGAGAGAGAGGGGAGAGTTTGAGAGAGAGGAGGATGAGACAGGGGCGGTAGGGAGGGGAGCGCGAGAGAGAGGGAGAGTGTAAGAGAGGAGTGTAAGAGAGGGGAGTGCGAGAGAGGAGGGCGAGAGAGAGGAGGGCCAGAGAGGGGAGGGCAAGAGAGAGGGGGGACAGAGAGGGAGGGGGACAGAGAGGGAGGGGGACAGAGAGAAGGGGGACAGAGAGAAAGGGGACAGAGAGAGAGGGACAGAGTGGGGTGGAAGAGCGGGGGGCAGACAGAGAGGGGGGTCAGAGAGAGGGGGGTCAGAGAGAGGGGGACAGAGAGAGGGTGGACAGAGAGAGTGGGGATAGATAGAGGGGGGACACAAAGAGGGGGGACAGTGAGAGGGGGACAGAGAGGGAGGGGACAGAGGAGGGACATAGAAGAGGGGGACAGAGGGGGGAACAGAGAGGGGGTTATAGAGAGGGGGTGACAGAGAGGTGGGGGACAAAGAGGTAGGGACAGAGACAGGGGTCAGAGAGAGGGGGTCAGAGAGCGGGGGACAGAGAGAGAGGACAGAGACAGGGGGACAGAGAGAGTGGGGTTAGAGAGAGTGGGGTCAGAGAGAGTGGCGTCCGAGAGAGGGGGACAAAGAGAGGGGGACAGAGAGAGGGGGACAGAGAGAGGGGGACAGAGAGAGGGGGAACAGAGAGAGGGGGAACAGAGAGAGGGGGAACAGAGAGAGTGGGGTCAGAGAGAGTGGGGTCAGAGAGAGTGGGGTCAGAGAGAGGGTGGACAGGGAGAGGGTGGACAGGGAGAGGGTGGACAGGGAGAGGGTGGATAGATAGAGGGTGGACAAACAGAGGGTGACAGAGAGAGGGTGCAGAGAGAAGGGGACAAGATGATTAGGGGGTTAGATAGGCTTGACCATGAGAACCTTTTTCCACGTATGGAGTCAGCTATTATGAGGGGGCATAGGTTTAAATGAAGGGGTGGTCGGTATAGGGCAGATGTTAGGGGTAGATATTTTACTCAGCGGGTTGTGAGTTCATGGAATGCCCTGCCAGTAGCAGTGGTGGACTCTCCCTCTTTATGGGCATTTAAACGGGCATTGGATAGGCATATGGAGGATAGTGGGATAGTGTAGGTTAGGTGGGCTTGGATCGGCGCAACATCGAGGGCCAAGGGCCTGTACTGCGCTGTATTATTCTATGTTCTATATTCTATTGGACAGACAGCGCGGGAACAGAGAGAGGGGGTCCAGAGTTGAGGGACAGAGAGTTGGGGGAAAGAGAGATGGGGGACAGAGAGAGAGGGACGGGGGCGCAGAGGGAGAGGAACAGAGAGAGGGGGGATAGAGAGAGAGGGCTGACAGAGAGATGGGGTGTCAGAGAGAGACGGACGGGGGGCAGAGAGATCGGGACAGAGAGAGGGGGGATAGAGAGAGGGGAAACAGAGAGAAGGGGGACAGAGAGAGAAGGACAGAGAGAGGGCAACGGAGGGGGGGAATCAAAGGGGGACAGAGAGAGAGGAGGAGCAGAGATAGGGGGACAGAGAGAGGGGGGACAGAGAGAGCGGGACAGAGAAAGGGGGACAGAGAGGGGGGCAGACGGGGGGGACAGAGAGCATGGGAACAGAGAGATGGGAACAGAGAGACAGGGTACAGAGAGACGGGGTACAGAGAGACGGAGGCAGAGAGAGAGGTGGGCAGAGAGAGAGGGTCAGAGAGGGTGGGGACAGAGAGGGGGGAGCAGAGAGGGGGACAGAGAGGGAGGGGCAGAGAGAGGGTCACAGAGAGGGGGGAAAGAGAGGGGGGACAGTGAGAGGAGGGACAGAGAGAGGGTCACAGAGAGGGGGGGACAGAGAGAGGGGGATAGAGAGACGGAGGACAGATGGTGGGACAGAGAGGAGGGGACAGAGAGAGGGGGGACATATAAAGTGGGGACAGAGAGAGGGGGAGGGGGGTACAGAGAGAGGAGGGACAGAGAGAGGAGGGACCGAGAGATTGGAGAAAGAGAGGGGGACGGAGGGGGGCAGAGAGAGGGGGACAGAGAGAGGGGGGACAGAGAAGGGGGACAGAGAGATGGGGTCACATATGAAGTGGGGACAGAGAGAGGGGGACAGAGAGAGTGGGGACAGAGAGAGGGGGAATGGAGAGGGGTGAAATATGTGGGGGCAGAGAGATGGGTGACAGAGAGACGGGGTACAGAGAGACGGAGGCAGAGAGAGAGGTGGGCAGAGAGAGAGGGTCAGAGAGGGTGGGGACAGAGAGGGGGGAGCAGAGAGGGGGACAGAGAGGGAGGGGCAGAGAGAGGGTCACAGAGAGGGGGGAAAGAGAGGGGGGACAGTGAGAGGAGGGACAGAGAGAGGGTCACAGAGAGGGGGGGACAGAGAGAGGGGGATAGAGAGACGGAGGACAGATGGTGGGACAGAGAGGAGGGGACAGAGAGAGGGGGGACATATAAAGTGGGGACAGAGAGAGGGGGAGGGGGGTACAGAGAGAGGAGGGACAGAGAGAGGAGGGACCGAGAGATTGGAGAAAGAGAGGGGGACGGAGGGGGGCAGAGAGAGGGGGACAGAGAGAGGGGGGACAGAGAAGGGGGACAGAGAGATGGGGTCACATATGAAGTGGGGACAGAGAGAGGGGGAGGGGGGTACAGAGAGAGGAGGGACAGAGAGAGGAGGGACCGAGAGATTGGAGAAAGAGAGGGGGACGGAGGGGGGCAGAGAGAGGGGGACAGAGAGAGGGGGGACAGAGAAGGGGGACAGAGAGATGGGGTCACATATGAAGTGGGGACAGAGAGAGGGGGACAGAGAGAGTGGGGACAGAGAGAGGGGGAATGGAGAGGGGTGAAATATGTGGGGGCAGAGAGATGGGTGACAGAGAGAGGGGGGACAGAGAGAGGGGGGACAGAGAGACGGGGGACAGAGAGACGGGGGACAGAGAGACGGGGGACAGAGAGAGGGGGGACAGAGAGAGTGGGGACAGAGAGAGGACAGAGAGATGGCCGACAGAGAGAGCGGGCACAGAGAGCACGGGGACGGAGAGGGAGGGGAGGCAGAGAGGGGGGGACAGAGAAATGGGGGACAAAGAGAGGGAGACAGAGAGAGGGCAGAGAGATGGCCGACAGAGAGCGCGGGGACAGAGAGCGTGGGGACGGGGGGGAGGACAGAGGGGGGGGGACAGAGAGACGGGGGACAGTGAGGAGAGGGACAGAGAGAGAAGGGGACAGTGCGAGGTGGACAGAGAGAGTGGGGACAGAGAGGGGGACAGAGAGACGGGGGACAGAGAGACGGGGGACAGAGAGACGGGGGACAGAGAGAGTGGGGATAGAGAGAGAAGGGACAGAGAGAGAAGGGACAGAGAGAGAAGGGGACAGAGAGAGGAGAACAGAGAGAGTGGGGATAGAGAGAGAAGGGACAGAGAGAGAAGGGGACAGTGAGAGGTGGACAGAGAGAGTGGGGACAGAGATTGGGGGACAGAGAGAGGACGGACTGAGAGAGGAAGACAGAGAGAGTGGGGACAGAGAGAGGTGGACAAAGAGCGGGCGACAGAGAGCGGGGGACAGAGAGGGGGGACGGGGGAATAGTGAAAGGGGACAGAGAGAAAGGAGGGGCAGAGAGGGGCGGACAGATAGAGGGGGACGGAGCGAGGGGTGGACAGAGAGGGGGTGGACGGACGGACAGAGAGAGGGAAAGTCAGAGACTGGGGGACGGGGGCGGCAGCGAGAGGGGGGACAGAGAGAGGGGGGACAGAGAAAGGCCGACAGAGATAGGGGGACAGTGCGAGGGCCGTCAGAGAGAGGGGGGACAGAGAGAGGGGGACAGAGAGAGGGGGTGTCAGAGAGAGGGGGGTCAGAGAGAGGGGGGTCAGAGAGAGGGGGGTCAGAGAGTGGGTGACAGAGAGGAGGGGACAGAGAGAGAGGTTACAGAGACAGGGGTGGCAGAGAGAGGGGAACAGAGAGAGGGGAATATTGAAAGGGGGACAGACAGAGAGAAGGAGCAGAGATAGGGAGACAGAGAGAGGGGGGAACAGAGCGAGGGGTGGACAGAGAGGGAGTGGACGGGCGGACAGACAGAGGATGGTCAGAGACTGCGGAACAGAGAGATGGGGACAGAGAGAGGGGGGATAGAGAGGAGGGGACAGAGAGGAGGGTGACAGAGAGACTGGTGACAGAGAGAGGGCTGAGAGAGAGAGGGGTGACAGAGAGAGAGAATGGGGTGTCAGACTGAGGGGGTCAGAGAGAGGGGGTCAGAGACAGGGGGACAGCGAGTGGGGGACAGCGAGAGGGGGGCAGAGTGAGGGGTGGACCGAGAGGGGGTAGACGAGCGGACAGAGGGAGGAATGGTCAGATACTGAGGGACAGAGAGAGGGGGGTAAAGAGAGTGGGACAGCGAGAGGGGGGATTTGGGGGAGAGTGAAAGGGGGACAGAGAGAGAGGAGGAGCAGAGATAGGGGACAGCGAGAGGGGGTCAGCGAAAGGGGGACAGAGTGAGCGGGACAGAGTGAGGTGGTCAGAGAGAGGGGATCAGAGAGAGGGGGTCTGAGAGAGGGGGACAGAAAGCGGGGGACAGAGAGAAAGGGACAGAGAGCGACAGAGAGAGGGGACAGAGAGAGGGGGACAGAGAGAGAGGGACAGACAGAGGAGGAACAGAGAGAGGGGGAGAGAGAGAGGGGGAGAGATGGAGGGGAGAGAGAGGGGGGAGTGAGAGGGGGGAGTGAGAGGGGGGGAGAGAGAGGGGGCAGAGAGGGGGGGACAGTGAGGGGGACGGGGGGGACAGAGAGGGGGGAAAGAGAGGGGGGGCAGAGAGATTGGGGACAGAGAGATAGGGGACAGGGAGATAGGGGACAGAGAGATAGGGGACAGAGAGAGGGGCCACAGAGAGAGGAGAACAGAGAGATGGGGACAGAGAGATGGGGAGGCAGAGTGAAGAGAGAGAGAGGTGGCAGAGCGAGTTGGGAGGACAGAGAGAGAGTGACAGAGAGAAGGGGACAGACTTAGTGGGACAGAAAAAGGTAGACAGATAGGGGGGCAGAGAAAAGGGGGACAGAGAGAGGGGGGACAGAGAGAGGGGGGACAGAGAGACAGGGTACAGAGAGACGGGGACAGAGGGACAGGGCCAAAGAGAGAGTGGGGCAGTGAGTGATGGACAGAGAGAGTGGGGACAGAAAGAGAGGGGACAGAAAGAGGGGGTAGAGAGAGTGGGGACAGAGAGAGACGGGACAGAGAGAGAGGGGGACAGAGAGAGAGGTGGACAGAGAGCGAGGTGGACAGAGAGCGAGGTGGACAGAGAGAGAGGTGGACAGAGAGAGAGGTGGACAGAGAGAGAGGTGGACAGAGAGAATGGAGACAGGGAGAGGGGGGAAAGAGAGAGTGGGGACAGAGAGGGGGGTAGAGAGAGAAGGGGACAGAGAGAGGGCGGACAGAGAGATGGGGGACAGAGAGAGGGGGACAGAAAGAGGGGGACAGAGAGAGGGGGGACAGAGGGAGAGGGACAGAAAGAGGGGGACAGAGAGAGGGGGACATAAAGAGGGGGGCAGAGAGAGGGGAACAGAGAGGGAAGGAACAGAGAGATGAGTGACAAAGAGAGGAGGTCGTGGGGGCAGAGAGGGGGTTTCAGGGAGGGGGGCAGAGAGAGGGTCACAGAGAGAGGGGCAGAGAGAGGGGGACACAGAGAGGGGGGCAGAGAGCGGGGGCAGAGAGAGGGGGGAGAGAGAGGGGGCAGAGAGAGGGGCCAGAGAGTGGGCGGTCAGAGAGAGGGCGGGCAGCGAGAGGGGGCAGAGAGCGGGTGCATAGAGAGGTGGACAGAGAGAGAGAGGTGGGCAGAGAGAGGGGGGTCAGAGAGAGGCGGGAAAGAGTGAGACAGGGACAGGGAGAGGGGGCAGAGAGAGTGGGGACAGAGAGAGAAGGGACAGAGAGAGGGGGACAGTGAGAGGGGGACAGAGAGAGTGGGGACAGAGTGAGGGGGACGGCGAGGGTGCACGAGCGAGAGGGGACAGAGAGACAGGGGGACATGGAGGGTGGTCAGAGCAAGGGAGCAGAGAGGGGAGGGCTGAGAGAGGTGGACAGAGAGCGAGGTGGACAGAGAGAGTGGGGACAGAGAGAGGGGGCAGAGGGAGACAGGGACAGAGAGTGAGGGACAGAGAGAGTGGGGACAGAGAGCAGGGGACAGAGAGCAGGGGACAGAGAGCAGGGAACAGAGAGAAGGGGACAGAGAGAGGGAGGGCAGAGAGGAGGGGGGCAGAGAGGAGGGGGGCAGAGAGAAGGGGGCAGAGAGAAGGGGGGAAGTGAGCAGCGGTGTCAGAGAGAGGGGGGACAGAGAGAGTGAGGGACAGAGAGAGGGGGAGATAGAGAGGGGGACAGAGACCGGTGGGACAGCGAGAGGGGCAGAGAGAGGGGGGACAGACCTAGGGGAACAGAGAACCGTGGGACAGAGTGAGAGGGATCGATAGAGGGGGGACAGAGTGAGGGGGACAGAGTGAGGGGGACGGCGAGGGTGAGCGAGCGAGAGGGGACAGAGAGATAGGGGGACATGGAGGGTGGTCAGAGCAAGGGAGCAGAGAGTGGGGGACAGAGAGAGGGGGCAGAGAGGGTGGTGACAGAGAGTCAGGGGACAGGGAGGGGAGGACAGAGACAGGGGGACAGGGAGGGGGGACGGATAGACGGGGCGGGGGGCAGAGAGAGAGGGGGACAGTGAGAGAGGGATAGAGAGAGAGGGGCAGGGAGAGTGAAACAGAGAGAGGTGGCAGAGCGAGTTGGGAGGACAGAGAGAGGGTGACAGAGAGAAGGGGACAGACTTAGTGGGACAGAAAAAGGTGGACAGATAGGGGGGGCAGAGAAAAGGGGGACAGAGAGAGGGGGGACAGAGAGAGGGGGACAGACAGAGGAGGGACAGAGAGAGAGGAACAGAGAGAGGGGGAGAGAGAGAGGGGGAGAGAGAGAGGGGAGAGAGAGGGGGGAGTGAGAGAGGGGGAGAGAGAGGGGGCAGAGGGGGGGAACAGAGAGGGGGGGACAGAGAGGGGGGGACAGTGAGGGCGCCGGGGGGGACAGAGAGGGGGGAAAGAGAGGGGGGGGGGCAGAGAGATTGGGGACAGAGAGATAGGGGACAGAGAGATAGGGGACAGAGAGATAGGGGACAGAGAGAGGGGCCACAGAGAGAGGAGAACAGAGAGATGGGGACAGAGAGATGGGGAGGGAGAGTGAAGAGAGAGAGAGGTGGCAGAGCGAGTTGGGAGGACAGAGAGAGCGTGACAGAAAGAAGGGGACAGACTTAGTGGGACAGAAAAAGGTAGACAGATAGGGGGGGCAGAGAAAAAGGGGACAGAGAGAGGGGGGACAGAGAGAGGGGGGACAGAGAGAGGGGGGACAGAGAGAGGGGGGACAGAGAGACAGGGTACAGAGAGACGGGGACAGAGGGACAGGGCCAAAGAGAGAGTGGGGCAGTGAGTGATGGACAGAGAGAGTGGGAACAGAAAGAGAGGGGACAGAAAGAGGGGGTAGAGAGAGTGGGGACAGAGAGAGTGGGGACAGAGAGAGAGGGGGACAGAGAGAGAGGTGGACAGAGAGCGAGGTGGACAGAGAGAGAGGTGGACAGAGAGAATGGAGACAGGGAGAGGGGGGAAAGAGAGAGTGGGGACAGAGAGGGGGGTAGAGAGAGAAGGGGACAGAGAGAGGGCGGACAGAGAGATGGGGGACAGAGAGAGGGGGACAGAAAGAGGGGGACAGAGAGAGGGGGGACAGAGGGAGAGGGACAGAAAGAGGGGGACAGAGAGAGGGGGACATAAAGAGGGGGGCAGAGAGAGGGGAACAGAGAGGGAAGGAACAGAGAGATGAGTGACAAAGAGAGGAGGTCGTGGGGGCAGAGAGAGGGTTTCAGGGAGGGGGGCAGAGAGAGGGTCACAGAGAGAGGGGCAGAGAGAGGGGGACACAGAGAGGGGGGCAGAGAGCGGGGGCAGAGAGAGGGGGCAGAGAGAGGGGGGCAGAGAGGTGGGGGCAGAGAGAGGGGTGGCAGAGAGAGGGGGCAGAGAGAGGGCGGGCAGCGAGAGGGCGGGCAGCGAGAGGGGGCAGAGAGCGGGTGCATAGAGAGGTGGACAGAGAGAGAGAGGTGGGCAGAGAGAGGGGGGTCAGAGAGAGGCGGGACAGAGTGAGACAGGGACAGGGAGAGGGGGACAGAGAGAGTGGAGACAGAGAGAGTGGGGACAGAGAGAGAAGGGACAGAGAGAGGGGGACAGTGAGAGGGGGACAGAGAGAGTGGGGACAGAGAGAGTGGGGACAGAGTGAGGGGGACGGCGAGGGTGCACGAGCGAGAGGGGACAGAGAGACAGGGGGACATGGAGGGTGGTCAGAGCAAGGGAGCAGAGAGGGGGGGGCAGAGAGAGGTGGACAGAGAGCGAGGTGGACAGAGAGAGTGGGGACAGAGAGAGGGGGCAGAGGGAGACAGGGACAGAGAGTGAGGGACAGAGAGAGTGGGGACAGAGAGAGGGGGAGATAGAGAGGGGGACAGAGACCGGTGGGACAGCGAGAGGGGCAGAGAGAGGGGGGACAGACCTAGGGGAACAGAGAACCGTGGGACAGAGTGAGAGGGATCGATAGAGGGGGGACAGAGTGAGGGGGACAGAGTGAGGGGGACGGCGAGGGTGAGCGAGCGAGAGGGGACAGAGAGATAGGGGGACATGGAGGGTGGTCAGAGCAAGGGAGCAGAGAGTGGGGGACAGAGAGAGGGGGCAGAGAGGGTGGTGACAGAGAGTCAGGGGACAGGGAGGGGAGGACAGAGACAGGGGGACAGGGAGGGGGGACGGATAGACGGGGCGGGGGGCAGAGAGAGAGGGGGACAGTGAGAGAGGGATAGAGAGAGAGGGGCAGGGAGAGTGAAACAGAGAGAGGTGGCAGAGCGAGTTGGGAGGACAGAGAGAGGGTGACAGAGAGAAGGGGACAGACTTAGTGGGACAGAAAAAGGTGGACAGAGAGAGGGGGGCAGAGAGAGGGGGGACAGAGAGAGGGGGACAGAGAGACAGGGTACAGAGAGACGGGGACAGAGGGACAGGTCCAAAGAGAGAGTGGGGCAGTGAGAGATGGACAGAGAGAGTGGGGACAGAGAGAGGGGGATAGAGAGAGAGGGGACAGAAAGAGGGGGTAGAGAGAGAATGGGGACAGAGAGGGGGACAGATGGAGGGGGACAGAGAGAGGGGGGACAGAGAGAGGGGGGACAGAGAGAGGGGGGACAGAGAGAGGGGGGACAGAGAGATGGGGACAGAGAGATGGGGACAGAGAGATGGGGACAGAGAGATGGGGTACACAGAGAGTGGGGACAGAGTGGGGGTAGAGAGAGAAGGGGACAGAGAGAGGGCGGACAGAGAGAGGGGGGACAGAGAGAGGGGGCCGGAAAGAGGGGGACAGAGAGAGGGGGGACAGAGAGAAGGGGGACAGAGAGAGGGGGACATAAAGAGGGGGACAGAGAGAGCGGAACAGAGAGGGGGGAACAGAGAGATTAGTGACAAAGAGAGGAGGTCATGGGGGCAGAGAGAGGGTTTCAGGGAGGGGGCAGAGAGAGTGTCACAGAGAGAGGGGCAGAGAGAGGGGAACACAGAGAGGGGGCGGAGAGAGGGGGCAGAGAGAGGGAGGGCAGTGAGAGGGGGCAGAGAGGGGGGAAGAGAGAGGGAGGCAGAGAGAGGGGCTGGGGGGCAGAGAGAGGGGTGGCAGAGAGAGGGGGCAGAGAGAGTGCGGGCAGAGAGAGGGCGGGCACAGAGAGGGGGCAGAGAGGGGGGGCAGAGAGAGGTGGACAGAGAGAGAGGTGGACAGAGAGAGGGGGGTCAGAGAGAGGCGGAACAGAGTGAGAAAGGGACAGAGATAGAGGGACAGTGAGAGGGGGACAGAGAGAGTGGGGACAGAGAGAGTGGGGACAGAGAGAGGAGGGACAGAGATAGAGGGACAGTGAGAGGGGGACAGAGAGAGTGGAGACAGAGAGAGTGGAGACAGAGAGAGGAGGACAGAGAGAGTGGGGACAGAGAGAGGAGGGACAGAGATAGAGGGACAGTGAGAGGGGGACAGAGAGAGTGGAGACAGAGAGAGAAGGGACAGAGAGAGGGGGCAGAGGGAGACAGGGACAGAGAGTGAGGGACAGAGAGAGTGGGGACAGAGAGCAGCGGACAGAGAGCAGGGGACAGAGAGAAGGGAACAGAGAGAAGGGGACAGAGAGAAGGGGACAGAGAGAAGGGGACAGAGAGAAGGGGACAGAGAGAGGGAGGGCAGAGAGGAGCGGGGCAGAGAGAAGGGGGCAGAGAGCGGGAGGAAGTGAGCATCGGTGTCAGAGAGAGGGGGGACAGAGAGAGTGAGGGACAGAGAGCGGGGGAAATAGAGAGGGGGACAGAGGGCGGTGGGACAGAGAGAGGGGCAGAGAGAGGGGGGACAGACCTAGGGGAACAGAGAACCATGGGGGCAGAGTGAGGGGTATCGAGAGAGGGGGGACAGAGTGAGGGGGGACGGCGAGGGGTGAGCGAGCGAGAAGGGACAGAGAGACAGGGGGACAGGGAGGGTTTCCAGAGCAAGGGAGCAGAGAGGGGGGGGACAGAGAGTCAGGGGACAGGGAGGGGAGGACAGAGACAGGGGGACAGGGAGGGGGGTTAGGTAGAGGGGGCAGGGGGCAGAGAGAGAGGGGACAGTGAGAGAGGGAGAGAGAGGGGGGAACAGAGAGGGACAGAGAGAGGCAACAGAGAGACAGTGGGACAGGAAGGGTGGACAGAGGGAGGGGGGCAGAGATCGGGTGGGACAGAGAGAGGGATGATAGAGAGAGAGGGGACAGACTTAGGGGGACAGAGAGACGTGAGGACGGGGGGCAGAGAGGGGAGACATAGAGGTGGGGACAGAGAGAGTGGGAGACAGAGGGGGACAGGCAGAGGGGGATAGAGAGAGGGGGGATAGAGAGCGCAGGGACAGAGACAGAAGGGAGAGAGAGAGGAGGAGAGAGAGAGCAGGAATAGAGAGAGGGACAAAGAGAGGGGCGACAGAAAGGGGGACACAGAGAGGGGGGACAGAGAGCGGGGGACAGAGAGAGGGGGACAGAGAGAGGGGGACAGAGAGAGGAGGGACAGAGAGAGGAGGGACAGAGAGAGCAGGAATAGAGATAGGGACAAAGATGGGGCGACAGAAAGGGTTAAACAGAGAGGGGGGACAGAGAGCGGGGGACAGAGAGAGAAGGACAGTGAGAGCAGGAATAGTGAGAGGGGGAAAAAGAGAGGGGCGACAGAGAGAGGGGAACGGGGGGAACAGAGAGAGAAGGGACACAGATTGGGGGACAGAGGGGGTGGTACAGTGGGGGTGTGTGGGGGGGACAGAGGGGGGGACAGAGAGGGGGTACAGAGAGTGGGTGACAGAGAGAGGGGGGACAGAGAGAGAGGGACAGAGAGAGGGGGTACAGAGAGATGGACTGTGGGAGGGGGGCAGAGAGAGGGGGGCGGCGGGGCAGAGAGAGGGGGCAGAGAGATGGGGGAAATTGAAAGGTTGACAGAAGGGGGACAAGAGAGACTGGGACAGAGAGTGGGGGACGGAGAGAGTGGGGACAGAGAGGGGGGACAGAGCGGGAGGACAGAGTGGGGGTATAGAAAGAAAGGAACAAGATGGGGACAGAGATGGGGGACAGAGAGACGGCTGACAGAGAAAGGGGGACATAGGGGGCTGAAAGGGGTGTTCAGGGAGAGGGGGGACAGAAAGAGGGGGTCAGAGAGAGGGGGGACAGAAAGAGGGGGACGGGGCAGAGAGAAGGGGACAGAGTGGGGAAAGACAGAGGGGTGACAGAGAGTGGGGTACAGAGAGAGCGGGAACAGAGAGAAAGGGACAGAGAGAAAGGGACAGAGAGAGGGGGGACAGAGACAGGGGGATAGAGAGAGGGGATAAGAAGAGTGGGCCGCGGAGAGGAGGAAACAGAGAAGGGGGCAGAGAGGGCGGGACAGTGAGAGAGGGCGGAAAGAGAGAGTCGGGACCCAGAGAGGGGGCTGAGAGAGGGGGAAAGAGAGAGAGGGACAGAGAAAGAGCGCGGACAGAGAGAGGGCGGGCAGAGAGGGGGACAGAAAGAGGGGAACAGAAAGAGGAGGGGGTAACAGAGGCTGTGGACAGAGAGGGTGGACAGAGAGAGAGGGGGACAGAGAGAGAGTGGGGACAGGGAGAGAGGGGGGACAGAGAGAGAGGGGGGACAGAGAGAGAGGGGGTCAGAGAGAGGGGGGGGACAGAGAGAGGGGGACAGAGAGATGGGGGTCAGAGAGAGTGGGGTCAGAGAGAGTGGGGTCAGAGAGAGGGGGACAGAGAGAGAGGGGACAGGGGGGACAGAGAGAGAGGGGGCAGAGAGGGGGGGGACAGAGAGAGGGGGACTGAAAGAGGGGGACAGAGAGGGGGAAAGAAAGGGGGACAGAGAAAGGGCGGACAGAGAGAGCGGAACAGAAAGAGGAGGGATGGGGTGAAGCGGGGGACAGAGGGTGTGGACAGAGAGGGGGGACAGAGAGGACCACAGAGATGGGGACTGAGAGACGGGGACAGAGAGACAGGGGACGGAAAGACGGGGGACAGAGAGACGGGGGACAGAGAGACGGGGGACAGAGAGACGGGGGACAGAGAGACGGGGGACAGAGAGACGGGGACAGAGAAAGGGGGTCATGGGGAGCAGAGAGAGTGGGCAGAGAGTGAGGGTCAGCGAACGGGGACAGAGAGGGGGGAACAGAGGGGGGGACGGAGGGGCAAACAGGGGGGACAGAAAGAGGGGAACAGAAAGAGGAGGGACGGGGACAGAGGGGTTAACAGAGGGTGGGTACAGAGAGACGGGGGACAGAGACACGGGCGACAGAGAGACGGGGGTCACAGGGAGCAGAGAGAGTGGGCAGAGAGTGAGGGATAGCGAGGGGGGACAGAGAGAGGGGAGAGAGAGAGGTGGACTGTGAGGGGGGTGCAGAGAGAGGGTGTACAGAAAGAGGGGAACAGAAAGAGGAGGGGGCAACAGTGGCAGAGAGAGAGGGGACAGAGAGAGAGGGGACAGAGAGAGGGGGACAGAGAGAGGGGGACAGAGAGAGGGAGACTGGGGGTCGGGGGACAGAAAGAGGGGGACAGAGGGGGGAATAGAGAGGGGACAGAGAGCGCGGGGACAGAGAGAGGGGGAACAGAGAGAGGGACAGAAAGAGTGGGCAGAGAGAGGGGACAGAGAGAGGCGCAGAGAGAGGCGCAGAGAGAGGGGCAGAGAGAGGGGCAGAGAGAGCGGCAGAGAGAGCGGCAGAGAGAGCGGCAGAGAGAGCGGCAGAGAGAGGGGCAGAGAGAGGGGCAGAGAGAGGCAGACAGAGAGAGGAGGGCAGAGAGAGAAGGGACAGAGGGAGAAGGGACAGAGGGAGAAGGGACAGAGAGAGAAGGGACAGAGAGAGAAGGGACAGAGAGAGTAGAGAGAGAGCAGGAATAGAGAGAGTGACAAATAGAGGGGCGACAGAGAGAGGGGCGACAGAGTGAGGGGAACAGGGGGACAGAGAGAGAAGGGACAGAGATAGGGGACAGAGTGGGTGGTACAGTGGGGGGCGGGGGGACAGAGAGGGAGTGACAGAGAGAGGGTGGACAGAGAGAGGGGGGCAGAGAAACGGGGGACAGAGAAACGGGGTCATCGGGAGCAGAGAGAGTGAGCACAGAATGAGGGACAGCGAGGGGGGACAGAGAGAGGGAGGAGAGAGGGGAGGACGGGGTGTCAGAAAGAGGGGAACAGAAAGAGGAGGGACGGAGGACAGAGGGGTGGAACAGAGGGTGAGTACAGAGAGGGGACAGAGAGGGTGGGGACAGAGATGGGGAGAGAGAGATAGGGGACAGAGAGACGGGACACAGAGAGACGGGGGTCATGGGGAGCAGAGAGAGTGGGCAGACAGTGCGGGAGAGTGAGGGGGGACAGAGAGAGGAGGACAGAGAGAGGGGGAACAGAGAGAAGGGGGACAGAGAGAAGGGGACAGAGAGAAGTGGGCAAGGGGTGCAGAGAGGGGGGCACAGAGCAAGGGGGGACACAGAGTCGGGGGACACCGAGAGGGGGAAACATAGAGGCGGGCAGAGAGAGGTGGACCGTAAGAGGGGGGCAGAGAGAGGGGGAACAGAGAGAGAGCGCGGACAGAGAGAGGGCGGACAGAGACGGGGGCAGAAAGAGAGGAACAGAAAGAGGCGGGACGGGACAGAGAGAGAGGGCGGAGAAAGAGGGCAGAGAGAGAGATTGCGGACAGAGTGGAGGGCAGACAGAGGGGAACAGAAAGTGGGGACAGAGGGGGGACAGAGAGCGGGGCACAGAGTGGGGGCGACAGTGTGGGGGACAGAGGGGAGATAGAGAGAGGGGGACAGAGAGGGGGGACAGAGAGAGACAGGGACAGAGAGTGGGGGACAGAGAGAGGGAGGTCAGAAAGAGGGGGACAGAGATGGGGACAGAGAGAGTGGGTCATATGGGTTCAGGAAAAGGGAGGATACAGAGAGGGGGAAACAGAGAGGAATTGGGGGACAGAGAGGAGGGGGGAAAAGAGCAGAAGGACAGACCGAGGGGGCGACAGAGCGAGGAGGTGACAGAGAGAGGGAGGTCAGAAAGAGGGGGACAGAGATGGGGACAGAGAGAGTGGGTCATAGGGGTTCAGGAAGAGGGAGGACACAGAGAGGGGGAAACAGAGAGGAATTGGGGGACAGAGAGGAGGGGGGAAAAGAGCAGAAGGACAGACCGAGGGGGCGACAGAGCGAGGAGGTGACAGAGCGAGGGGGGGTCAGAGCGAGGGGGACACTGAGAGACAGGGGGCAGAGAGAGGGAGGGCAGACAGAGGGAGACAGAGAGGGGGGCAGAGAGAAGGGGGACAGAGAGTGGGGTACAGAGAGAGGTGGGGACAGAGAGAGGGAGGACAGAGAGAGTGGGGACAGAGAGAGGGGCAGGAGAGAGAGAGGGGGGACAGAAGGGGAGAAGAGAGAGGGGGACGGGGGACAGGGAGAGAGTGACAGAGAGAGGGGGAGTCAAAGATTGGGGACAGAGGGAGTGGGACAGGGAGGGTGGGGACTAAGAGGGATGTAGCAAAGTGAGGGGGGTCAGAGAGAGAGGGACAGAGAGATTGGGGGATAGAGAGAGGGGACAGAGAGAGCGGAACAGAGAGAGGGAGACTGGGGGGACAGAGTGGGACAGAAAGAGGGGGACCAAGAGAGGGAGGCAGAGAGAGAGGGAGACAGAGAGAAGGGGAGAGAGAGAGGGGGACAGATAGAGGGGGAAACAGAGAGGAAGGGGGACAGAGAGGAGGGGAGCAGAGCGAGGGGGGACAGAGCGAGAGGGGGCAGAGGGGGGAAAGAGATCGTGGGGGACAGAGAGGGAGGGAAAAGTGGGGTGTGGGGGGGAGAGATGGGAGCAGAGAAAGGGGGACAGAAAGGGGCAGAGATAGGGGAGAGAAAGTGGGGGAGTGAGATTGGGGGAGAGAGTGGGGAGCAATTGAGAGAGAGAGAAAGGGAGAGTGATAGGGTGAGGGGGGAGAAAGAGGGTGGAGAGAGGGGAAAAAGAGGGGGAGAGAGAAAGAGGGAGAGGGAGAGGGAGAGAGGGGAGTGAGATGGCGGTGAGAGTGGGGGAAGATATTGGGGAGAGATTGGGGAGAGATTGGGGAAAGACAGCGGGGAGAGAGGGGAGAGTAAGAGGGGAGAGAGGGAGGGAGTGAGACAAGGAGGTTAAGAGATGGGAGAGATTTAGGTGACAGAGTGGGGGAGAGAGTTAGTGAAGAGATAGAGGGGAGAAAGAGATTGAGGTGTAGAGAGAGGGAGTGAGCGGGGTGGAGAGAGAGGGTAGAGAGAGGGAGTGATGGAGGCGTTTAGAGAGAGGGGGAGAGAGAGAGTGGAGTGAGTGAGAGAGAGAGGGGAGTGAGTGGGGATGAGACAGGGGAGTGAGTGGGGGTGAGAGAGGGGAGAGTGAGAGGGAGGGAGGGAGAGAGGGAGGGAGGGAGAGAGGGAGGGAGTGAGAGACGGAGGGAGACTGAGGTGACAGAGTAAGGGGAGGAAGCTAGTGAAGCGAGAGAGAAGAAGAGAAAGGGGTAGAGAGAGGAGGTGAGAAAGAGAGGGCAGGGAAAGGGGAGAGAGAGTAAAAGGCAAGAGAGAGGGTGAGACGGGGGACAGAGGGGGCGAGACAAAGGGTGTGAAAGAGGGGGACAAGAAAGAGTGGGCGAGAGAGAGGGGGTGGAGAGAGGTTGCAAAGAGAGGGGGTGAGAGAGAGAGAGGGGAGAGCGCGGGTAGAGTGGGGGAGAGTATTTGGGAGAGTGGGGGAGAGAGAGGTTGGAGTAACGGGAGAGAGAGGGGAGGGAGATGGTTGAGACAAAGGGTGTGAGAGAGGGTGAAAGAGCGGGGGGTGAGAGAGAGGGGGTGAGAGAGAGGGGTCGGCGGAATTTTGGGGCTTGGGGGAGAGAGAGGGGCAGAAAAAGGGGGGAGAGAAAGGGGGACAGAAAGATGGTGAGTGAGATTGTGGGATAGAGTGGGGAGAGAGTGGGAGGGAGAGAGTGGGGAGAAAGCTGTGGATGAGAGTGTAGGAAGAGAGTGTGGGGGAGAGTGGGAAAAGACAGTGTTGGAGAGAGGAGAGAGTGAGAGGGGGAGAGAGGGATGAAGTGAGAGAGGGAGACGAGAGATTTAGGTGACAGAGTGGGGAGAGAGTTAGTGAACAGAGAGGGGGGAGAGAGATTGAGGGGTACAGAGAGGGGGTAGGCGGGAGAGTGAGAGAGGGTAGAGAGAGGGGTGAGAGAGGGGCGTAGAGAGAGGGGGAGAGTGGGGGGAGAGGAGGGGGGGAGTGGGGGACAGAGACTATAGTGAGTGATAGGGTGAGAGACGGAGGGAGGGAGAGTGGGAGGGAGTGAGAGAGGGAGGGAGAGTGAGGTGACACAGTGAAAAGAGAGAGAGAGAGAGGGCAGAGTGAGGGGTAGAGAGAGGGGGTGGAGAGGGAGGGCGAAAGAAGGGAGGGAGAGGAGGAAAGGGAGAGGGGGAAAGAGGAAGAGAGAGAGGAGGCAAGGGGGAGAGAGAGGGAGGGGGAGAGAGGGGGTGTGGGGAGAGTGGGTGGAGATAGATAGAGAATCGTGGGGAGAGAGGGGGTAGAGAGAGAGGCAATAGAGAGAGAGGGAGTAGAGAGAGGGTGCAGAGAGCGGAGGGATAAAAAGGGGAAGAGAGAGTGTGGAGAGTGAGGGGGAGAGTGAGGGGGTGAGAGAGAGAGGTAGAGAGAGGGAGAGGGGGGTTGATAGAGCGGGGTGAGAGAGCGGAGTGAGACAGCGGGGGTGAGGGAGCGGGGTTGAGGGAGCGGGGGTGAGGGAGCGGGGATAGAGAGTGTGGGGAGAGAGAGAGGGGGAGAGGAGGAGAGAGGGTGGAGACAGTGGGGTGGAGAGAGTGGGGTGGAGAGAGGGGGAGATAGAAGGGGAGAGAGAGGGTGGGAGAGAGGGGGAGAGAGAAGTGGGAGAGAGAGACGGTAGAGAGACAGGAGGGGGGAGAGAGACAGGAGAGTGGGGGGAAGAGGGGGAGAGAGAAAGAGGCAGGGAGAGGGAGACAGAGAAGGATAGAATGGGGGTGAGGCAGGGGAGAGAAAGAGCGGGAAGAGAGAAGGAGGGGGAGGGAGGGAGAGGGGGAGAGAGGGAGGAGAGAGAGGTGGAGAGGGGGGAAGAGGGGGGAGAGGGGGTAGAGGGGGGAGAGAGAGGGGGGAGAGAGGGGGGAAGAATGGGGGAGAGGGGGGAAAGAGGGGAAGAGAGGTGGGAGAGAGGGGGGAGAGGGGGGAGAGAGAGGGGGAAAGAGGTGGGAGAGATGGGGGAGAGAGGGGGGAGAGATCGGGGAGAGAAAGGAGAGTGAGTGGGGAGAGAGAGGAAGAGAAAGAGAGGAGAGTGAGTGGGGAGAGAGTGGCGAGAGAGTATGGAGCTAGAAAGGGGGCGAGGAAGGAAATTATGGGGAGAGAGATGGGGAGAGAGATGGGGAGAGAGTCGGGGAGAGAGAGACGGAAGGGAGACGGGGAGGGGGAGAGAGGGGCGGAGACAGAGGGGGAGGTAATAGGTGTGGGATGGGGAGAGAGAGAGCGGGAAGGGGGTGAGAGTGGGGGGAGAGAAGGGGAGAGAGGGGGGAGAGAGATGGATGGAGAGTGATGTGGAGAGAGAGATGTGTGGAGAGAGATGGGTGGAGAGAGAGGGTGAGGGAGAGGGGGCTAGAGAGAGGTGTGAGAGTGATGGGCAACAGAGATGAGGCAAGAGAGGGCAAAAGAGGGGTGGAGAGAGGGGGAGAGAGAGGGGGAGAGAGAGGGGGAGAGAGCGAGACAGGGGTGAGGAGAGAGCGGGGAATGAGAGAGAGAGTCGTGGAGAGAGGGGGAAGAGAGAGGCAGTAGAGCGAGATAGAGACTGGGGAAGAGCGATAGGGAGAGGGGAGAGGGGGGAGAGAGGAGAGAGGGTGAAGAGAGAGGGGGAGAGAGGGGAGTGAGTGGGGGACAATGAGAGGGAGGAAGGGAGAGAGAGGGACGGTGTGAGAGAGGGAGGGAGAAGAGGTGACAGTGTAAGGGGAGAGATGTCGTGAAGAGAGAGAGATGGGGAGAGAGAGGGGTAGAGAGAGGGGGTGAGTGAAGGAGGGGCGGGAGAGGGGAGTTAGAGTGGGGCAAGATAGAGAGGAGACGGAGATCAGAGAGGGCAAGAAAGAGGGGGCTAGAGAGAGGGTGCGAGAGAGATTGGGTAGAGAGGGGGAAGAGAGGGAGAGAGGAGGTGAGAGGGGGAGAGAGGGGGAGAGAGAGGGGAGAAAGAGGGGGAGAGTGTGGGGATAGAGAGGGGGAGGGGTAGAGAGTTGGGTAGGGGGAGAGAGGGGGGTAGAGAGGGGGAGAGGGGGCAGAGAGAGGGGAGAGAGGGGGAGAATGTGGGAGGAGAGAGAGGGTGAGAGAGAGAGGCGAGAGAAAGGAGGCTAGATGGGGAGAGAAAGGGAGAGAAGGGGTGAGAAAGGGGTAGAGAAAGAAGGAGAGAGAGTTTGGGGACAGAGAGGAGGGGAGAGGGGGAGAGAGAGAGGGTGAGAGAGAGTGAGTGCAGAGAGAGTGGGGGCAGAGAGAGTGGGGGGAAAAGTGGGGGTGAGACTGGGGGAGAGGGAGAGTGTGGGGAGAGTGGGGAGACAGAATGGGGAGACAGAGTGCGGAGACAGAGTGGGGGGACAGAGTGGGGGGACAGAGTGGGGGGACAGAGTGGGGGGACAGAGTGGGGGGACAGAGTGGGGGGACAGAGTGGGGAGACAGAGTGGGGAGACAGAGTGGGGGACAGAGTTGGAAGAGAGTGGGGGGAGAGAGTGGGCGAGGGAGAGTGTTAGGGAGGGAGGGAGAAAGAGGGAGCGAGTTAGGTGACAGATTGGGGGAGGGAGTTAGTGAAGAGAGAGGGGAGAGAGAGAGGTTAGAGATTGGGGTGAGAGAAAAGTGTAGAGAGAGGGGTTGAGAGAGAGACGGTAGAGAGAGAGGGGAGAGATAGGGGAGAAAGAGGGGGAGAGAGGTGGGCAAGAGAGAGTGGGAGAGAGGAGGGGAGAGATGGTGAGAGAGAGGGCGAGAGAGGGGTGTGGAGAGAGGGTGGAGCGAGAACGAGTCATGGAGAGAGGGGGAAGAGAGAGGAGGCAGACCTAGATAGAGACTGGGGAAGAGAGATAGGGAGAGAGAATGGGAGAGAGGGGGAGAGAGGGGGAGAAAGAGAGGGGGTGGAAGGAGGGAAGTGGAGAGGGGGAGTGTGGGTGTGAGCGAGGGGGGAGAGAGAGAGTGTGAGGTAGAGAGGGGTTGAGAGAGAGAGGTGTAGAGAGAGGGGTTGAAAGAGACAGACGGTAGGGAGAGAGGGGAGAGAGGTAGGGAGAGAGTGGGAGAGAGGAGGGGAAAGATGGTGAGAGAGGGGGCGAGAGAGGGGTGAGGTGAGAGCGGGGAGTGAGAGAGAGAGTCGTGGAGAGAGGGGGAAGAGAGAGGCGGTAGAGCGAGACAGAGACTGGGGAAGAGAGATAGGGAGAGGGAAGGGGGGAGAGAGGAGAGAGGGTGAAGAGAGAGGGGGAGAGAGGGGAAGAAAGAGAGGGGGTGGAGGGAAGGAAGTGGAGAGGGGGAGTGTGGGTGTGAGAGAGGGGGAGAGAGAGGGGAGTGAATTGGGGGAAATAGAGGATCGTGAGTGACAGGGTGAGAGAGAGAGAGGGAGAAAGAGAGGGTGGGAGTGAGAGAGGGAGGCAGAGTGAGGTGACAGAGTGAGAGGAGAGCGAGAAGGCAGAGAGAGGTGCAGAGAGAAAGGGGCGAGAGAGGGAGGGTGAAAGACTGGATGGAGTTGAGGCAAGGGAGAAGGGGCAAGGGAGAGGGGAAAGAGAGTCAAACGGAGAGGGGGAGAGAGACAGACGCCAGAGAGGGGGCAAGGGAGGGGGAGAGAGAGGGGAGAGGGGAGAGGGGAGGGGGAGAGAGAGATGGGGAGATAGAGAGGCAGTAGAGAGTGAGAGGGGGAGAGGTGGTCAGAGAGCGGGCGAGAAAGAGGGGGAAGAGAAATGGGGAGAGTGAGGGGGAGAGTGAGGGGTGTGAGAGAGAGAGGGGGAGAGAGGGGGAGAGAGTGGGGAGACAGACTGGGAGAAAGAGGGGGAGAGAGAGGGGAGATAGAGTGGGACAGGGGGCAGAGAACGGGATGAGAAAGAGGGGGAGAGAGTGAGGGGAAGAGAGTGAAGGGGGAGAGGGATGGGGAGAGAGGGATGGGGAGAGAGGGAAGGGGAGAGAGGTGGGGAGAGAGGTGGGAGAGAGATGGGGAGATAGATGGGGAGATAGATGGGGAGATAGATGGGGAGAGAGATGGGGAGAGAGATGGGGAGAGAGATGGGGAGAGAGATGGGGAGAGAGATGGGGAGAGAGATGGGGAGAGAGATGGGGAGAGAGATGGGGAGAGAGATGGGGAGAGAGATGGGGAGAGAGATGGGGAGAGATGGGGAGAGAGTTGGGGAGAGAGTGGGAGAGAGTGGGAGAGAGTGGGGAGAGAGAATGGGGAGAGAGAGTGGGGAGAGAAAGTGTGGAGAGAAAGTGGGGGGAGAAAGTGGGGGGAGAGAGATTGTGGAGAGAGAGTGGGGGAGAGTGTGGCTGGTGAGAGTGGGGGGGAGAGTGGGGAGGGAGAGGGTTAGGGAGGGAGTGAGAGAGAGAGAGAGGGGAGACAGTTAGGTGACAGGGTGTGGGAGAGAGTTAGTGAAGAGAAAGAGAGAGGGGGACAGAGATTGAGGTGTGGAGAGACGGGGTGAGAGAGACAGTATAGAGAGATGGGGAAAGAGGTGGTGAGAGAAGGAGAGGGGAAGAGAGGGGTAGAGTGGGGACAGAGGGGGAGAGTGATGGGGAGATTGAAGGGGAGAGAGAGGAGAGAGAGAGGGTACAGGGACAGAAGTAAAGAGACGGGGGAGTGTGTGTTTGAGAAAGGGGAGAGAGGGGGGCAGTGAGTGGGGGGAGCGGAAGGATAGTGAATAACAGGGTGAGAGAGGGAGGAAGGGAGAGAGGGCTGGAGTGAGAGAGGGAAGGAGAGTGAGGTGACAGTGAGGTGAGAGAGAGGGGCACAGAGATGGTCAGAGAGAGAGGCGAAAGAGAGGAGGGAGAGGAGGCAAGAGAGAAGGGGAGTGAGGAAAGAGAGAGGTAGAGAGAGAGGGAGGGGGGGAGACAGAGGGGGGAAAGAGAGTGGGGAGAGAGAGGGGGATACAGACTTGGAGAAAGAGAGGGAGAGAGGGGGGAGATAGAGTGGGAGAGGGGGCAGAGAACGGGGCGAGAAAGAGGGGGAGAGAGTGAGGGGGAGGGGGGGAGAGAGAGGGTGGAGAGAGAGGGGGAGAGAGAAGGGGAGAGAGAGAGGGGAAGAGAGTGAGGGAGAGAGAGAGAGGGGAGAGAGAGGGGGGAGAAAGAGAGGGGGAGAGAGAGGGGGGAGAGAGAGGGGACAGAGAGAGGGGGAGAGAGAGGTGGAGAGAGGGAAGGGGTGAGAGAGAGTGGGAGAGAGAGGGGGAGACGGGGAGTGAGAGGGGAGGGTGAGGAAGGGGGAGACGGTGTGGGGAGAGGGGGGAAAAGGGGTGAGGGAAAGGGAGCGGGAAGAGAGAGGGAGAGCGGGGGGCAAGTGAGGGGGTACAGTGAGGGGGATAGATTGAGGGTGTTTGAATGAGGGGGTTCAAGAGGGGGACAGAGAGGAGGAGAGAGAGGAGGAGAGAGAGGAGGAGAGAGAGGAGGAGAGAGACGGGGAGAGAGGGGGAGAGAGGAGTGAGAGAGGGGAGGGGGAGAGAGGGGGAGAGAGGGGAGAGAGAGAGGGGAGAGAGAGGCGGAGAGTAGGGTAGATTGGGGGAGAGAGTAGGGTAGAGGAGGGAGAGAATGGGGAGGGGGAGAGTCGGGGAGATACGCGGGAGAGAGAGGGTATACACAATGGGATGTCGAGAGAGTGGGTCGAGTGAGGGGGGCCAAGTGAGGCGGGGTTGAGTGAGGGTTTCTAGTGAAGGGCTCTAGTGAAGCGGGTCGAGTGAGGGGGGTCGAGTGAGTGAACTGAGAGAGGGGGTCAAGAGGGGGGTTTGAGAGAGGGGGAAAGAGAGGGGGGAGAGAGAGGATCGAGTGAGAGAGAGGTGGAGGGCGGGTGAGAGAGAAGGCGTTCAAGTGATGCGTTTCGAGTGAATGGGTCTTGAGGAGGGGTCGAAAGAGGCGGGTCGTGAGAGGGTGTCGAGAGATAGTGTAACGTGAGGGGGTTTGAAAGAGGGGAGGTCGAGAGAGGGGTGTCAAGAGAGGGGGATGTCAAGTGAGAGGGAGAGAGAAGGGGAGAGGTAGGGGGCGAGAAAGGGGGAGAGAGGGGAGGATAGAGACCAGGAGAGCGACGGGGTGAGAGAGGGAGAGACAGGCTTTGTGAGAGGGGGAGGGTGAGGAAGGGGAGATGGAGTATGGAGAGAGGGGAACAGAAAGGGGGTGAGTGGGGAGAGAGTGTGCGTTCTGAGAGGGGGAAGAGAGAAGGGGAGAGAGGGGTGAGAGAGGGAGTCGAGAGAGGGGGAGTCGAGAGACGGGGTGGAGTGAGGGGATCGAGTGAGGGGGTCGAGTGAGGGGGTCGAGTGAGGGGGTTGAGAGAGGGGGGAGATGGAGAGATGGGGAGAGAGGGATGAGAGAGAGGGAGTCGAGACAGGGGGTAGAGTGAGGGGGTTGAGAGAGGGGGAGAGAGGGAGGAGGGGGAACGGGGGTGGAGGGGGGATAGAGGGTTTGGGAGAGCGAGAGGGAGTCGAGAGAGGGTGTCCAGAGAGGGAGTTGAGAGAGGGGGTCGAGTGAGGGGTTTGAGAGGGGGAGGGATGGGGAGAGGGGGGCGAGAGAGTGGGGGGAGAGGGGGTGGAGAAAGGTGGGTAGAGAGAGAAGGGTTGAGAGCGCGGGTCGAGAGATGGAGTCGAGAGAGGGGGTCGAGTGAAGGGGTCAAGTGAGGGGGTCGAGAGAGTGGATCGAGAAAGTGGGGGAGAGAGAGGGAGAGAGGGTTGAGAGAGACGGGTGAGGTGGGGAGAGAGAGAGGAAAGAGAGGGAGGTCGAGAGAAGCGGTCGAGAGAGGGAGGTCAAGTGAGGGGATCGAGAGACGGTGTGACAGAGGGTGTCACAGAGGGTGTCACAGAGGGGGTGAGAGAGAGGTGTGAGAGAGGGGTGAGAGAATGGGGTAAGGCGGGGTGAGAGAATGGGGTAAGGCGGGAGAGAGAGGGGAGAAAGTGGGGAAAGAGGGCGGAGAGAGAGAGGGGGCAGAGAGAGGGGGGAGAAATTGATAGAGAAGGGAGAGGGTGAAGGGAGAAAGAAGGAGAGAGCGAGGTGTGAGCAAGAGAGACGGGCGAGAGATGGGGCGAGCGAGAAAGAGAGAGAGTGAGTGAGGGGACGGAATGCAAGAGAGAGTCTGGGAGATCGAGAGAGCGAGAACGATAAGGGGATGTGAGAGAGAAAGAGAAAGAGAGTAAGATAGAAAGAGGGGAGAGCGAAATAGGGAGAGATACAGGGCGAGCCAGTGAGAGAGGGACATGAGGGAGAGGCACACGAGGGAGAGAGAGAGAGGTGCAAGTGTGAGTGAGCGAGGGGACGAAAATGAGAGACAGACTGAGAGATCGAGAGAGAGCATGATAAGGGGACAAGAGAGAGAAAGAGAAAGAGAGTAAGATAGGAAGAGGGGGAGAGCGAGCAAGGGAGAGATACAGGGTGAGCCAGAGAGAGAGAGGGATGTGAGGAAGAGGCACGCGAGGGAGAGAGAGAGAGTTCGGTGACAGACAGGGATGAGGTGGAGAGTGAGTGAGGGGGTTGGAGCAAGAGTGAGTCAGAGGGTGAGAGAGAGAGAATGAGTGAGAGGAAGAGATTTGGAGAGAGAGGGTGAGAGGGGGTGAGAGAGAGAATGAGAGTGGGTGGGTGAGAGAGGGGATAGAGAAAAAGAGACAGAAAGTCAGAGAGAGATGTCCCAGGGAGGACCAGTACAGCAGAGGTGAAAGCAGGTTCCTCACAAGATGATGTGAATGAAGCCTAGAATGTTGCTGTTCCTTACCCAGCTCTGTGTCTATGTCCTGTCTTCCAGGTCTGAATACAGAATGTCACTCACCCCTCCCTGTGCTGTTTATTGTGAGTGAAGTTACCGGCTGCAGGATTTACTGAAGGCTCCAGATCTCCCTCTCCGTCTCTCTCTGGCTGACCAAGTGTCTTTGATGTGGTTATGGATGAGACAGGAGTTAGGAATTCGGCTAAGACAGGAACATCCTGATGACCTACAGGAGACAGAGAAACAGACAGAATGGGAAATTAGACTGATGCAGTGAGGTTTACACATGGAGAATGGCCCTGAGTCCCACAGAGATCTGGAAAATCCCAGTCTCCATCTCTGGCCTGTGCTGTTGCGTCTCTCTGGAATGGGGAATTCTGTTGGCTCAGGATCTGGAGTAGCTGCAAGAGTGAGAGACACTGACAGAGGCAGCAATTAGACCCACACAGTGAGGGATACCACATGGTGAGAGACTGAGTGATATCACCAGAGTGCAGGAAGGTATCAGGATCACACAATGGTCATGGTGAAAGGGGTTTGATTCATGGTGCACGGGGATCAGTACTCACTGACCGTTGAACTACGAGTGGGACAGGTGATGGCCTCGTGCTATTCTCACCCGACTGTTCATCCAAACTTTAATACCGGAGTGCAGTATACCCATCTAACTGCCTCATATCCTTTCAGGAAGGAAATCTGTTATGGGCAGTGGGTCTGGCCTACATATGAATCCAGACCCAGAGCAGTGGGGTTGACTCTCAACTGCCCCCTGAAATGATCCAGCAAGGCACTCAGCTCAAGGGCAGCTTGGGGTGGGCATGCGATGCTGGCCAGCCAGAGACAGCAACATCCCATGAGTGAATTAAACATAACACTGCTGGGAGCAGTGTCCTGGCCAACCATATCGGTAAGCCTATGGTCAGGACTTTAAACTGACGGAGATGATGCAGGGCCAGGTTTCAGGTGAAAGGACCTTTCCAAATCCAAAGAGAAAATGGTGATGAAGCTGAAGTCAAGCAGAAAGGAACAGGGAGAGACAGAGTTTCACTGAAACTGTACATCAGTGAATTGGACTGTGACAAGAAATTGTGGAAAGAGTCATTCGTAATGTTCTTTTTTTGTACTGGATAATGTCTCTGCAATAAGGTGGATGGATTGTGGCACAGAGATAAATGAGATTTAGTGGTGACAGGGTGAACAAAAGGTGGAACATGAATATTCTATTGTCCACTTCCTTGAGGGGTGTCAGGGAGTGCAGGATGGGTAACCCAGACAGTAATGGGTAACAAAGACATTACAGAGAAAGCATTTGGCCTCAGATGATGCAGCTGAATCAGTCTGAATGCAGATTCTAGGTAACACGTGTCAAAAACACAAGCAGGAGAACAGTTTTTAGGTGACCTAACAGCATTTCAATGCTCAACCCTGTTACACATTCCTGTGTAATACAAAAGCACTGTGATAATTCTGGGAGACTTCAGTCTTCGTATAATCTGGGACAGTCACATCGGCAAAAGTGATGTTCTCCGAACTCCTCTTTGAATGGTTGTGTCAGTATTTCTTTGAATAAGACGTTGTGCAAATGGCTAGGGAGGTGGCTATCTCAGATCGACCGTTGGGTGATGACGCTGAGTGAAGGAGTAATGTCTCACTGAGATATCCTCTGGGAAATTGTAGTGTAGTGAAATTCAGTGAGATGATGGAAGGTTAAAGTGACCATAAAGCACACAGTACAATCATAACCAAAGCCATTGACATGTGTTTGAGAGGGGAACTGACCAAGGTAAACAGGGGAAACAGTGAAGTGTATGGCTGGAAATGGACAGTGGAAAACATTCACAGTCATAGAGATGTACAGCACAGAAACAAATCATCCACGCCACCAACATAGCCTATCATAATCTCGTTTTATTTGCCAGCACTTGGCCCAAATCCGTCTCAACCCTTCCTGTTCGTAGACCCATCCAAATGCCTTTTAAATGCAGGAATTGTACCAGTCTCCACCACTTCATCTGGCAGATTCCATACACACAACGCCCTCCACATCAAAACGTTGTCCCTTACGTTCCTTTTATATCTTTCCCCTCTCACCCTCAACCTGGGCCCTCCAGTTCTGGACTACCCCACCCTAGGGAAAAGAACATGTCTGTTATACCTATTGATTTGTCTCATGGTTTTATAAACCTCCATATGGGTGCCCCTCAGGCTCAGACATTCAATGGAAAACAGGCCCAGTCCATTTCACCTCTCCATGTAGCTCAAATCTTCCAATCCTGTCAGCATCTTTGTAAATCTTTTCTGAACCCTTTCAATTTATACAACATCCTTCCGATAGGGAGGAGACAAGAATTGCAGACAATATTCCAAAAGTGACTTATCCAATATCCTGTATAGCCACAACATGACCTCCCAACTTCTCTACTCAATGCACTGATCAGTAAACACAAGCATACCAAACACCTTCTTCACTATCCTATCGACCCACAATTCTCCTTTCAAGGAACAAAGAACCTACACTCCAAGGTCTCTTTGTTCAGTAACACTCCATGGGACATTAACATTATGTGTATCAGTCCTGCGAAGAGTTGCTTCTCCAAAATTCAGCACCTCCCATTTATCTAAATGAAGCTCCATCTCCCACCCCTCAGCCCATTGGCCCATCAGTTCACCATCCCGTTGTAATGTGAAGTAACATTCTTCACTGTCCACTACACCTCCAATTTTGGTGTCATCTGCAAACTTACTAACAATACCTGCTATGTTCACATTCAAATCATTTATATAATTAATGGAAAGTAGTGGACGCAGCACGGATCCTTGTGGCACTCCACTGGTCACAGGTCATCAGTCTGAAAAAAACACCCCCCACAGCCACCCTCTGTCTTCGACCTTCGTGCCAGTTCTGTATCCAAATGGCTGGTTTTCCCTGTATTCCATGAGATCTATCCTTGCTCTCCAATCTCCCATGTGGTATCTTTTCGAATACCTTACTGAAGTCCATATCACTCACATCCACCGCTCTGCCCTCATCAATCCTTTTGGTACTTCTTCAAAAAACTCACTATCATGAGACATGATTTCCCACGCACTAAGCAATGCTGACTATCCCCAATTAGACATTGCCTTTCTAAACACATGTAATTCCTGTCCCTCATGTAACCATCTTTCCACGTGTCCACGACTGACGTCGGGCAAACCAGTCTGTAGTTCCCTGGCTTGTCCTTACCACCCTTCCAAAACAGTGGCACCACGTTAGCCCAACATCCAGTCTTCTGGTACCTCACCTGTGTCTATCGATGATACAAATATTTCAGCACGGGGCAGAGCAATCACTTCTCTAGCTTCCCACAGATCGAGAGTATATCTGATCAGGTCCTGGGGATTTATCCACCTTTAACCATTTCAAGACATCCAGCACCTCCTCCTCTGTAATACGGACATTTTGCAAGATGACATCATCAATTTCCCAATGCTATTTCGCAAACCATCATTCAAGTCTACATCATCCATGTCCTTCTCTACAGGAAATACTTGTTCAGTTTCTAACCCATCTCCTGCAACTCCACGTGCAGGCTGCCATGATCTTTGAGGGCTCTAACTCTCCCCAGTGACCCTTTAGACCTTTGTGGATTTATAAAAACGTTTTGGATTCTCCTTAAATCTATTTGCCAAAGCAATCTCATGTCCCCTTTTTGCCCTCCTGATTTCCCTCTATCCCTACACAACACTGCACTCACCCCATTCCCTGACGGATCCCTACCCAACACTGAAATCACCCCCTCCCTGACTGATGCCTACACAACACTGCAATATACCCCATTCCCTGACTGACCCCTAACCAACACTGCAATCTCCCCCTCCCTGACGGAACCCTACCCAACACTGAATTCTCCCCCTCCCTGTGTGATCCCAACCCAACACTGCAATCTCCTCCTCCCTGAGTGATCCCTACACAACACTGCAATATACCCATTCCCTGACTGACCCCTATCCAACACTCCAATCTCCCCCTCCCTGACTGATCTCTACCCAACACTGCAATCTCCCCCTCCCTGACTGATGTCTACACAACACTGCAATATACCCCATTCCCTGACTGACCCCTAACCAACACTGCAATCTCCCCCTCCCTGACTGAACCCTACCCAACACTGAATTCTCCCCCTCCCTGTGTGATCCCAATCCAACACTGCAATCTCCTCCTCCCTGAGTGATCCCTACACAACACTGCAATATACCCCATTCCCTGACTGACCCCTATCCAACACTCCAATCTCCCCCTCCCTGACTGATCGCTATCCAACACTGCCATTTCCCCCTCCCTGACTGATACCTACCCCACACTAAATAAAGCCACTCTCTGACTGATCCCTACACAACACTGCAATCTCCCCCTCCCTGACTGAACCCTACCCAACACTGAATTCTCCCCCACCCTGTGTGATCCCAATCCAACACTGCAATCTCCTCCTCCCTGAGTGATCCCTACACAACACTGCAATATACCCCATTCCCTGACTGACCCCTATCCAACACTCCAATCTCGCCCTCCCTGACTGATCGCTATCCAACACTGCCATTTCCCCCTCCCTGACTGATACCTACCCCACACTAAATAAAGCCACTCACTGACTGATCCCTACCCAGCACGACAATCTCCCCCTCCCTGACTGATCCCTCCCCAACACTGCAATCTCTCCCTCCCTGAATAATCCCATCAAACACTGCACTCACCCTCTCCCAAACTGATCCCTACCCAACACTGCAATCTCCCCCTCCCTGACTGATCCCTACCCAACATTGCAATCTCCCCCTCCCTGACTGACCCCAATCCAACACTGCACTCACCCCCTCCCTGGATGATACCTACTCATCAGTGCAATCACTTCCTCCCTGACTGATCCCGAACCATCAACTGCAATCGCCCCCTCCCTGACAGTTCTCTACCCAACAATGCACTCACCCCCTCCCTGACTGATAAATCCGTAACATTGCAATCTCCCCCCTCACTGACTGATCCCTACCCACCAATCCAATCTCACACTCCCTGACTGACCCGGACACAATACTGCACACACCCCCTCCAAGTCTGATCCCTACTGAACACTGCATTCGCCCTTCCCTGACTGATCCCTATCCAACACTGCAATCCCACCTCCCTGACTGATCCCTACCCAAAATTGCAATCTCTCCCTCTCTGACTGAACCCTACCCAACCCTGCACTCAAAAACCCCCAGACTGATCCCTACCCAACAATGCAATCACCCCGTCCCTGAGTGATCCCCACCCAACACAGCAATCTCCCACTCCCTGACTGATCCCAACCGAACACTGCAATCTCCCTCTCCTTGACTGATCCCCACACAACACTGCACTCACGCCCTCCCTGACATTTCCCTACCCAACACTGCAATCTCCCCCCTCACTGACTGATCCCTTCCCAACAATCCGATCTCACCCTCCCTGACTGATGCGGACACAACACTGCACTCACCCCCTCCCAGAGTGATCCCTATCCAACACTGCAATCCCCCCTCCCTGACTGTTCCCTACCCAACACTGCAATCGCCCCCTCCCTGACTGATCCCTACCCAACACTACAACACCCCCTCCCTGACTGATCCCGACACAACAATGCACTCACCCCCTCCCTGACTGATCCCTATCCAACACTGCAATCCCCCGTCCCTGACTGATCCCTACCCAACAATGCACTCACCCCTCCCTGACTGATCCCTACCCAAAACTGCAATCACACCCTCCCTGACTGATCCCTTCACAACATTGCAATGCCACCCTCCCTGACTGATCCCTAATCAACACGGCAATCTACCCCTCCCTGACTGATCCCTGCCCAACACTGCACTAACGCCCTCCATGTCTGATCCCAACCCAACACTGCACTCACCCCATTCCCTGACTGATCCCTCCCCAACACTGCAATCTCCCCCTCCCTGACTGATCCCACCCCAACACAGCAATCTCCCCCTCCCTGACTGATCCCTTCACAACATTACAATGTCACCCTCCCTGACTGATCCCTAATCAACACTGCAAACTACCCCTCCCTGACTGATCCCTACCCAACACTGCAGTCTCCCCCTCCCTGACAGATCCCTACCCAACACTTCAATCACCCCTCCCTGACTGATCCCTACCCAACACTGCAATCTCCCCCTCCCTGACTGATCCCTACCCAACACAGCAATCTCCCTCTCCATGACTGATCACTTCACAACATTGCACTGTCCGGGTAAAGGCAAGTGGGAACTGTCGAGGTTAATCCCATCACGAACATCAGAACATTATATTCAGCTGGAACAACATCCACTGACCCATTTCTTTGGCCACCATTGCAGTAAAAGCAAATCTCTCCCTTTGCCAGCACAAAGAGAAAGTGCCCATCACACTCCCTGGTGTGTGATGGTTTAGCCCAATAGGAGCAGCACTGGGAGATCATACTGTATCAGTCTGGACAGAAACCTGGGCAAATCCAAATGAAAACATGTCCTTCAGTAGATCTGCTGCTACACAAAATATGGAATTGGAAACCTTGTTCCCGAATCACCTCGTCAAACCTAAATACAATTGAGAAAATATAAACCAAACCTATTTCCCAAGGACATATGTCACAACAGGAAAGTGGGGAGCAGACAGTTACTGTTCGCCTGTCTCTGGGGAGCGTCACTTTTCCTGTCTCCTCTCTCTTTGCGCGATATTATTTTTACCATCCTTTCTGTCTGAGAATATTACTGTTACTGTCCCCACTCTATTGGGGACAGGGTGTGGGTGTCATTTACCCTCATGAAATGTGTAATCCTTGCTTCACTATGTGTGTGAGCCATTTGTGAAAACCCAGCACAGCTAGCCCTTCACTTCAATCAGATCACAGGGTCCGAGGTTGGTCTGTACTATCTGGACCCAGATAAAAACACTGACTGACTGGATCACGATCAAGATAACCCAGATCAAGTCCCAGTGAGACTGCTGTTGACCTTCACCATCAAAGCCCACTGAGGAGGTGGTCATTAGTTCCAGTGTTGTCATAGATTAAGTTCTCCCAGAGATTCATGATTCATTCTAGATTTTACACAAGTGTGTGAAGTTGTCAGGCAACAGATGGGAAGACATGGAGATAAAATATAAAAGGAGAGAAAATTATATATGTGTTATACGTTCCTTGAACTTAGGATGTTTGTAAGTATTTTACAGACAATGGGATACTTCTAAAGTCCAGACATTGTTGCAATGTGGGAATTGTGACATCCTGGGCAAGGCAGATCATTTGGCAGCACCACCCAGAGACTGGAGGCTGCTACTGCAGGCAGGCTCCAACCAGCTCCACTGTGAGGGAAGGACACAGGAGAACACAAGGACATGGGAAATAGGAGCAGGAGGAAGCTTCCAATAGCTGTGCATCCTTTCTTAAATACAGGGACCAAAATTGCATACAATACTCCAAATGCAGGCTCACTAACACCCTCTATAGTTTTAACAGGATTTCTCTACTTTGAAAATCCAACCCCCAGCAATAAAGGTGAAAATTCAATTTGCCTTCTCAATTACTTGCTGTACCTGCACTAACTTTCTGTGTTTCATGCACAATACTATCCGGATCACTCTGTAATGCACTTTGTTGGAATCTTTCACATTTAAATAATAGTTGGCCATTAGATTATTCCGTCCCAAGTGCATGGTCTCACACTTTCTGACATTAAATTCCGTCCACTGTCTATTAGTGTTTCATTTCCAGTTTGGTCTTCTCTTTGTGATTAACCATCTCAATGCATCTGTCTGTAGTATGCCCCATTCCCATTTGTTGATGGCCCTGACACTTGATGATCTCACCCTTTCCTGCTGGTTCCATTCAGTGACAGGCAGGAGGTTGGAAGAACACAGCAAGCCAGGCAGCATCAGGAGGTGGAGAATTTGATGTTTCAGGTGTAGCCCTTCTTCAGGAATGGGGTGGGATGAAGAGGAAGCTGCAGATAAAGGGGATAGTGGGGACAGGATGATGAAGTGGGGATTGGTGATGACAGGGAGATGGTACAACTTGATTGGTCAATGGGAGGAATGAATTCGGTAGTTGGCAGGGAGGAGTGGAAGGGAGGGTTAGGGCTGTGAAGGGAATCGGGGGAAGGGAAGAGTAGTTATTTGAAATTGGAGAACTTTATGTTGAGTCATCTATGCTGTAGGCTGCCGAGGCGGAAGATGAGGTATTGTTCCTCCAATTTGTGGTTTCGTTCATAGTGGCAATGGAGGAGGCTGATGATGGTCATGTCGGAAATGGAATGGGAGGGGGAATTAAAATGGGCGGTGACTGAGAGGTCTGGTCGGCCCCTGCAGGCCTGGCTGAGATGCTCGTTGAAACGTTCCCTTAGATTATATTTGGTCTTCCCAATGTAGAGAAGACCACATCGGGGACACCTGATGCAGTGAAAAAGTTTGGAGGAGAAGCAGGTGAACCTCTGTCTCATCTGGAAGGACTGTTTGGGGCCCTGGATGTAGGGGAGGGGTTGGTGTACCAGCAGGCTTTTTATCTTTTGGTGTTGCAGGGGAAGGTTCCTGTGGGTTCGGGAGGGTAGGTGGGCAATTGGCACAAACCAAGAATTGTCAAAGGGAACAGTCCTTGTGGAAGGCAGCCAGCGGTGGGGAGAGGAAGATGTTCTTGGTGGTGTGGTCTAGTTGGAGTTGGTTGAAGCGTTTAAGGATGATGCGTTGCATATGAAGATTGGTAATAGTTGAGGACTTTATTGCGTTTGGAGAGGGGTGTGGTTTTAGAGCAATGGAACGGGAAATGGAGGTGGTGCAGTGAATGACAGAAGGAGGAAAAGCACGTTGTTCGTAACAGGTGGACATTTGTGATCAGTGGAATATCTCCTCATCCGAGCAGATGGAGCGGAAGCAGAGGAATTGGGAGAATGGGATGGAGTTCTTGCAGGATACTGGTTGGGATGAGGTGTAGCCCAGGTAGTAATGGGAGTCTGTGGGTTTGTAATAAATGTCTGTCTGACGATTATCACCAGAATTGGAAATGGAGAGGTGAAGAAAGGACAGGGAGGTGTCTGAGATGGATGAAGAGAATTTGAGGACAGGGTGGAAGTTGTGGGGAAAGTCAATGAACTGCTCCAGTTCAGCCTAGCTGCAGGATGCCCAGCATTGATGTAATCACGTATGTAATGGCAGAAGAGTTGGGGCACAGTGCCTTTATAGTCACTGAAGAGGGACTGGTCGACATAGCTCAACCGGGTGCCCATGGCCACCCCCTGGACCAGTTTTGCAAGGCGGAGGAATGTATTGGTGGAGTTGGACTGGGTGGGTCTGTTGCAGAGGTAAAGATGTTGGGCCTGGAGGCCATCCTTGTGGGGTATGGACATATATAAGGACTGCACACCCACAGTGGAGATAAAGCACTTAGGGCTGGGGAACTGGAAGTTTCTGAAAAGATGGAGGGCATATTTGGTGTTGCGGATGTAGGTGGGAAGTGCCTAAACCAAGGAAGAGAGTTGAGGTAGGACAAGAGGACTTCGGTGGGGAAGGGGCATGCTGAGACGATGGGTCAGCTGGATAGTTGTGCTTGTGGATCTTGGGGAGCAAGTAGAACTGGGCAATGCAGGGCTGGGGAACTATGAGGTTGGAGACAGTGGAGGGGAGATCACTGGAGGCAATGGGGGCACTGACAGTGCGAGTGATTTTGGCCTGATGGGACACTGCTGGGTTATGGGCAAGGGGAGGTAGGGCTTGGTGTCGGAGAAAGTTCGGCCTCTGTGACATTTAGGTCAGTTCTCCAGACTAACACCATCACAACTTTGTCAGTGGGGTTTGATGGTGAACCAGGGGCTGGCGCAGAGAGAGAGTGGAGTGCGCAATCGGAGGGAGTGCAGTTGGAGTGGGTGAGGGGAGAAATTGAGGTGACTGATGGCACATGAATAGTCAACAATGATGAGGTCTCAGGTGTGTACAGAAGGATTTTGGGAGTTTTTAGGAAAGAAGAAGACACGGAAGTCGACGCTGTGGAAGAAGAGCTCCGTGTCGTGGTGGGTGTGGGACTTCTTGAGGTGGGATCAGGCGGGAATGTCTGTGAGCCTTTTCCTGAGGCTAGATCATTTGGCCTCAGAAAGTTCGAGGTCGGGGGGATAGTAAATATGGGGCAAGGCTCAGGGGGGGACCCAATTTTGCTGAAGGAGGGGAGGAGAGAATGGTGATGGAATGTGGTGGGTGAGGGTTGGTTGTGATCTTGCATGGGGGAATGGGTGTGGAAGAGAAAGGAGATTGGGACGGAGGTGGGTTGTGGAGTGAGGTGGGGGAGTGGAAAGGTGGGGATGAGGTGAAGAGGGCAAAGTGGAGGGATCGGGTGCACTATGGGGGTGGATGGGTGAGAAGGGAGGGCGGGTGTGTTGGCTGGCTGCAGGTAGGCATTTGGACTCACGGTGACTCTGGGAAATGTAGTCGGAGTCTTGGTTGCAGAGTGGGTGGGGGCAGAAGTGGAGGCAGATGCTGGAGCGAAGTCAAGGCTAGTCTCAGTGTTTTGACCCAGGTTCAATTCCAGCCTCAGGCAACTGTCTGTGGAGAGTTTGCATATTCTCCGAGTGTCTGCGTAGGTTTCCTCTGGGTGCTCTGGTTTCCTCCCACAGTCTAAAGTCATGCAGGTTGGGTGAATTGGCTGTGCTAAGTTGCTCAGAGTGATCAGCGATGTGTAGATTAGATTCATTAGTCAGGGATAAAGTAGAGTAATGGGATAGGGGAGTGGGTCTTGGGTGGGTTACTCTTCCAAGGATCAGTGTGGACCTTTTGGGCCAAATGGCCTGTCTCCTCACAGTAGGGATTCGATGACAGTCCATTCCAGATTCCCACCACCAGCTGAGTGAAAACAGTCTTCCCCAAATCTGATTTGCGGTGTCCATGAGGAAACCTTTCAAACTATTCATTTTGTCTAGTGTCATTTAGCTTTTGAGCTCCTTGTTCAGTAAATGTTTTATTATTTTTGAGTTCCTTGACAGGGACAGTTCACTTTGTCCAATCAGGGAATCCTGGCTGCCAGACAAAAAGGGGAGTGTGGTGGCATAGTGGTTTGCACTGTTGCCTCACAGCGCCAGAGACCCGGGTTAAATTCCAGCCTCAGTCGACTGACTGTGTGGAGTTTGCACATTCTCCCCGCGTCTGCATGGGTTTCCTCCCGGTGCTCCATTTTATCAACAGGTCCAGGCAGCGGGCCGTGGAGGGGGTCGTTAGGGCCGACTGCCTGCCCCTCTTCCGGGGTGACGTTAGAGCCCGGGTGTCCTTGGAGAAGGAGCACGCGGTGTCCACCAACACCCTGGAGTCGTTCAGGGAGAGGTGGGCGCCGCAGGGAGTGGAGTGTATTATTTCCCCGTCCAACTCTATTTTGATTTAGTCCCTACCCTTCCTTTCACTGTTTTGCTCACACAGCATTGCCCTGTGGTTTGAAGGGCAGTGCTTGTCACTGGCCACTTGGGTGTTTTTCCTATCTTCCTGGTGGTGGAAATTGAATAAAGATTTGTGCACTTTGTGTCTTTTCACTGTGTCTCACACCTGCACACGCACACACACCATGGGTGCTGGGGAAAGAAAATAAGCACTACCGCAGTTAGGCGGTAGTGTGGGGGTTAAAAAGAAAAAAAAAAAAGGGGAGTGTGGTGGCATAGTGGTTTGCACTGTTGCCTCACAGCGCCAGAGACCCGGGTTAAATTCCAGCCTCAGTCGACTGACTGTGTGGAGTTTGCACATTCTCCCCGCGTCTGCATGGGTTTCCTCCCGGTGCTCCATTTTATCAACAGGTCCAGGCAGCGGGCCGTGGAGGGGGTCGTTAGGGCCGACTGCCTGCCCCTCTTCCGGGGTGACGTTAGAGCCCGGGTGTCCTTGGAGAAGGAGCACGCGGTGTCCACCAACACCCTGGAGTCGTTCAGGGAGAGGTGGGCGCCGCAGGGAGTGGAGTGCATCATTTCTCCCTCCAACTCTATTTTGATTTAGTCCCTACCCTCCTCTTCACTGTTTTGATCACACAGCATTGCCCTGTGGTTTGAAGGGCAGTGCTTGTCACTGGCCACTTGGGTGTTTTTCCTATCTTCCTGGTGGTGGAAATTGAATAAAGATTTGTGCACTTTGTGTCTTTCACTGTGTCTCACATCTACACACACACACACCATGGGTGCTGGGGAAAAAAATAAGCACTACCGCACTTAGGCGGTAGTGTGGGGGTTAAATATAAAAGAAGAGAAAGAAAAAAAAGAAAAAAAAAGGGGAGTGTGGTGGCATAGTGGTTTGCACTGTTGCCTCACAGCGCCAGAGACCCGGGTTAAATTCCAGCCTCAGTCGACTGACTGTGTGGAGTTTGCACATTCTCCCCGCGTCTGCATGGGTTTCCTCCCGGTGCTCCATTTTATCAACAGGTCCAGGCAGCGGGCCGTGGAGGGGGTCGTTAGGGCCGACTGCCTGCCCCTCTTCCGGGGTTACATTAGAGCCCGCGTGTCCTTGGAGAAGGAGCACGCGGTGTCCACCAACACCCTGGAGTTGTGACTGGCCACTCGAGTGTTTCCTTCCCTTCCGGAGAAATTGGACCATTTTGTGATTGTGACTCTGTGTACGTGCAAGGACTGTTCCTGTTGCTGCTTGGAGCCTGCTCCCCTGCTGCTGCCTGGGACTTGCCTTGGGGCCCCTCCCCAGGACCTCCACCACTGCTGCTGCTGCTGTTGCCTGAGGAGAGGCCTGCCTCCACTGCTGCTGCCCGAGGCCTGCCTCCACCATCGCTGCCTGGGAATCGCCTTGGGGCCCCTCCCCAGGACGTCCACCACCACTGCTGCTGCCTTGGGCTCGATTTTGGGGCTGCCTGGGTCTTTCCTTGGGGACCCTCCCCAACAGGCCTGCCCCCCCCACCACTGCTGTGACCGGAGGAACTGCCCGGGACTTGTCGGAGGCCTGCCTTCCACCGCCGCTGCCTGGGACTTGCCTCGGGGACCCTCCCCAACAGGCCTGCCCCCCACTGCTACTACCGAGGGACTGCCCAGGAATTGCTAGAGGCCTGCCTCCACTGCTGCTGCTGCCTGAGGCCCGCCTCCACATCTGCTGCCTGGGACACAATTTTGGGGGCTGCGTGGGACTTGCCTTGGGGGCCTTCCCCAACAGGTCTGCCCCCCACCACTACGACCGAGGGCCCACCTTGGACTCGCCTGAGGCCTGTTTCCATTGCTGCTGTTGCCTGACGCCAGTCTCTACCGTCACTGCCTGGGACTCCCCTTGATTGACTGGCCTTGGGCACATCCCCAGGATTTCCACCACTGCTGCTGCCAGAGGCCCACCTCCACCACTGCTGCCTGGGGCCTAACATCCAGCAGCAGAATATGGCGGGCTCGAAGGTCGCGGGGCCCAGCCGCACCTACGCCGGTGTAGCCGCTGCCTTAGGCTCAGCTGTCCCAGCCCCGGCTGTAAACCACACCCCCTTCAGGCACCTCACTAAACGCCTGGGGGTCAAGGCCTATCCCCACCCCAATATGAGCATCGAGGCCTGCAGCAAGGCCATGGCTAGTTTGGTCGGCCCACTGGCAATCGTCGCTGCGGCCCGAATGTATGGGAAGGCCGTATTTTTCCTTAGGACCGAGCAGTCGGTCCACCTGGCCGTAGAGAGGGGGCTCACTGTGGGCGGGACACATTTGCCCGTCGACCCTCTGGAGGTTACGGCCCAGAGGGTCGTGATCTCCAACGTCGAGCCCTTCATTGCCAGCGAGATCCTTCTCCCCCACCTTACCACCTTGGGGGAGATCCGGTCGGGGATCCAACCGCTCCTGCTCGGTCTGAAGGACCCCGCCCTCCGGCACATCTACTCCTTCCTACGCCAGGTGTTTATTTGCCTGGCCCGGGAGGAGGTCACCGAGGGCTCCTTTACCCTCCTCCACGAGGGCGCGGCCTCCTGCACCTTCTGGACGGCGGACGGCGTGCGGTGCCACCTGTGCCGCGAGGTGGGGCACATCAGAAAAAAATGCCCCACACAGAAGGCCACCCAGCCCTCGCCAACGGCTGACGGTGGTGCCGCCGCACCCACTCCCCCTCCCCCACAGTCAACACCGCAGGCCCCGGCACCTTCGGGACAGGAGGTATGCAGTGTGCTTCCTGCAAGAAACCCACACTACCCCGGGAGACGAAGCCACCTGGCTCCTGGAGTGGCGAGGGGGGGGTCTACATGAGTCACCTCACCCGCAGATCTGGCGGGGTGGCTATCCTGTTGGCCCTGCATTTTCAGCCGGAGATCTTGGGGGTCAGGGAGCCGGTGCCAGGCCGTTTGCTTCACCTGACGGTTCGGCTGGGGGGCGCGGTGCTTCACTTGGTGAACGTGTACGCTCCCCTGGTCGGGCCGAGGCAAGCGAGCTTCTTTGAAGAACTGTCCGCTCATCTCGCTTCCATCGCCGAGAACCAGTGCGTCGTCCTCGGGGGAGATTTTAACTGCGTCTTCGAGGGTAGGGACCACGGTGGTGCCCGCACTGGCTGTGCGTCGGGGAAGAGGTTGGGGGACTTGGTCAAGTCCTTCGACCTGGTGGACGTCTGGCGGAATCTTCATCCCGACTCCATCGCCTTCACCTTCGTGAGGCCTGGGGTCGGAGCGTCCAGAATCGACCGCCTGTACGTTTCGCGGGCGTACGCCTCCTGTTTTCCGAAGGCCTCCATGCGGCAGGTGTCGTGCACGGACCATCACCTGGTGTGGGCGGAACTCCTTCCGTTCGGCGCCAGGCTCGGCTCCGCGTTCTGCCGCTTTAACAACCTGCTGCTGGAGGACGAGCGGTTCCGGGACTCGTTTCATCATTTCTGGGCCGGCTGGAGAAGGAAGCGGGGAAGATTCCCCTACCTGAGGCTATGGTGGGACGTAGGCAAGGCTCACGTCCGCGTCTTCTGTCAGGAGTACGCGAGGGGGTCGACAAAGAGGCAGAAATCCAGGATCGTGGAGTTGGAGAGGGAGATGCTCGACCTGGAGTCACGCCTCGGTCAGCCCGACGCTGACCCGGCCCTGTGCGGGGTGTACGAAGAGAAGAAGGCCGCGCTCTGGGACCTGAAGCTTGTCGGGGCTCGGGGCGCGTACGTGAGGTCGCGGATCCAGCTCCTGCAGGACCTGGACCGCGGCTCCCCCTTCTTCTACTCGCTGGAAAAAAGTCGTGGCACCCGTCAGCAGCTCCTTGTGCTGCTGGCCGACGACGGGTCCCTCGTCTCAGATCCGGAGGGCGTCAGGGCCCACGTCCGAAACTATTACACGGCTCTGTTCTCTCCGGATCCGTCCAGCGAAGATGCTCACAGAGTTCTGTGGGAGGACCTGCCGCAGCTCAGCCCGGAGGACGCCGGAAGGCTCAACGCTCCCGTCACTTTAGAGGAGCTGACTGGCGCCCTCGACCGGCCCTCGAGGGGCAAAACCCCGGGGCTGGACGGGCTGACTGTGGAGTTCTTCAGGGCGTTCTGGGACGTCCTGGGGAACGACTACGCACAGGTCCTGGGGGAGTGTCTAAATGCCGGACAGCTGCTCTTTCTTGGCGCAGGGCGGTCATCATCCTGCTGCCAAAGAAGGGGGACCTTCGTTCTTTGAAGAACTGGCGTCCGGTCTCCCTCCTCAGCACGGACTACAAAATCTTCGCCAGGGTGTTATCTTCTCGCCTGGCTTCCGTGCTGGCCCACATGATTCACCCGGACCAGTCCTACACGGTCCCGGGCCGGAGGATACACGACAACGTCCACCTGGTCCGGGACCTGATCCATTTCTGTCAACGGGCTGGTCTGCCGAGCGCCTTCCTGTCTCTCGACCAGGAGAAGGCATTCGACAGGGTCGATCACGAGTACCTGCTCGGGACTCTGCGGGCATTCGGGTTCGGGACGCGGTTCGTCGCCCGGATCTGACTTTTGTACGCAGAGTGTCTGGTTAAGGTTAACGGGTCCCTGACGGCGCCCCTTCGCTTCGGGAGAGGAGTGCGTCAAGGCTGCCCCCTGTCCGGCCAGCTGTATTCCCTGCGCGTGGAGCCTTTCCTGCACCTCTTGCAGAGGAGGTTGTCGGGGCTGGTTCTGCGTGGCGCGGGCACGGGGGTGGTCCTCTCGGCCTACGCCGACGACGTGCTCCTCACTTTCACCGACCCGGCTGACCTGGGGAGGATGCGCGAGTGCCAGGCCGTGTACTCGGCGGCGTCTTCCGCCAGGATCAACTGGGCCAAGTGTTCCGGACTACTGGTCGGTCCGTGGCGGGTGGACTCTCTGCCGGAGGAGTTACGGGTGTTCAGCTGGAGTACCACCCATCTCCTCTACCTGGGGGTCTACCTCAGCCCGGCTGAGGAATCCTGGCCGGCCAACTGGCAGGAGCTGGAGGCCAGAGTCTCGGCTCGCCTAGGCCGCTGGACAGGACTGCTCCGAGTGTTATCTTACAGGAGTCGAGTGCTGGTCATAAACCAGCTGGTGGCCGCCATGCTGTGGTACCGGCCGGTCACTTTGGTCCCTCCTCCTGGCTTTGTCGCTGACATCCAGAGAACGTTGGTCGACTTCTTCTGGGACAAAAAGATGCACTGTGTCGCCGCTGAGGTTCTGAGTCTCCCTATTGAGGAGGGCGGTCAGTCGCTGGTGTGCGTCCGCACCCAGGTCGCGACGTTCCGCCTTCAGACCTTGCGGCGATACCTTTACGTCGAGCCTCCTCCTCGGTTGTGTGCCCTTGCGACGTATTTTTTCCGCCAGGTGCGTAACCTCAACTACATGACGCAGCTCTTGTTCATCGACTGTGACGGTTTGGAGGTTGCCCTCAAGGTGCTGCCTGTCTTTTACCAGAACCTGATCACTGTTTGGAACATGGTCGAATCGCGTCGCGCCTACCCTCCGGCTGGAGTAGCGGCTGTCGTCAGGGAGCCGTTGCTCAGGAATCCGCACCTTCGTACTCGCGGGTTCGAGTGGCTTTCGGAGGGGAGGGCCGTGACGGCGAGGGCGACCAGGGTCGGGGACGTGTTGGTGCCGGGGGCCTGGGCTGGACGCTGCCGCAGGACATAGCGAGCAGGGCAGCGGTAGACATCCGGTCCGTGGCCACCGCCATCAAACGTCTTAAAGCGGCGGTGCTCGGACCCGACGTAGTGCACCAGTTGGAGGACGCTCAAGTGTGCGGTGGGATCCCGTCCGCGCTCACCCCGGCCCAGACGGAATTTCACATTGGCCCCAAGGTCCCGTACTTCCCGCGGGAGCCTGTGCCCCACAACCTGAGCCGCCTCCAGAATTTTAATTTTGTCCCCTTAAGGGATATGAAAAGGAAGGCCCTGTATCGACTGCTGCTGCACACCGTCCACCTCTTCTCCCTCATCCACCGTCCGGACACGCCTTGGCGTGCCCATTTGCCACCGGGCGGTGGAGATCCCCAGTGGAGGGTTCTCTACGCGGGAGTCCTCCCCCTTTCTCTCGGGGATCTGGGGTGGAGGGTGCTGCACGCAGCAGTCCCCTGCAACCGCAGGTTGCGGTGGTTCACGGACTCCCAGCACAACTGCTTGTTCTGTGGCGCTGTGGAGTCCGTGGGCCATGTATATATTGGGTGTGGGCGTTTGCACTCCCTTTTTGATTTTCTGAAAAACCTCCTCCTCTGCTTTTGATTGCACTTCAGTCCCACGCTCCTGATCTTCGGGCACCCGGTACGGAGGAGGGAGGGCAGGGCCGAAGACCACCTCGTGGGTCTGCTCCTGGGCCTGGCCAAACTGGCCATCAACAGGTCCAGGCAGCGGGCCGTGTAGGGGGTCGTTAGGGCCGACTGCCTGCCCCTCCTCCGGGGTTACGTTAGAGCCCGAGTGTCCTTGGAGAAGGAGCACGCGGTGTCCAGCACCACTCTGGAGTCGTTCAGGGACACGGGTGCGCCACAGGGAGTGGAGTGCATTATTTCCCCCTCCAACTCTATTTTGATTTCATCCCTGCCCTCCCCTTCACTGTTTGATCACACAGCATTGCCCTTTGGTTTGAAGGGCAGTGCTTGTCACAGGCCACTCGGGTGTTTTCCTTTCTTCCTGGTGGTGGAAATTGAATAAAGATTTGTACACCTTGTGTCTTTCATTGTGTCTCACACCTGCACACACACAACATGGGGGCTGGAGAAAAGATAAGCACAACCGCAGTTAGGTGGTAGTGTGAGGTTAAAAAAAACAGGCGCGTCCGGGGTTCTGATCATTCTGAGAGCTGGCTCTAAGAGAGCTGGATCAGTGTCATGGACTCTCCACATGTAAGTAAGAAAAAATAAAGAGGAGTGTCAGAAGGACTGATGAGTCAGGTACCTGACTCTGAATAACAACCTTCCAACCAACCCCCTACTTCTGTCACTCTCAATCTCCCCTTGCTTACTCTTGTTTCCCCTTCGATCCAGCTTGTGCTGCCTTTGGGAGAGGTTGGCCTTCCCTCCATCACCCAGGAATGTGGTCATCATCCCAGAGCAGTCACATTTTTAACCTGAGGGTCATTACAGCTGAGGCAGGGGGAGAGAAGGTGGAACCTTCGTGGTGGTCATACCTGTCATTAATCCACCGCAACCTCTCTTGGGGCTGCAAGAATTCAACCTCCCTCCCACAGACAGCTCCCCTCCCTGGAAGGTAGTATTGCTGCAGCTAGTTTTGGCTTAACTTACCACTGAAATATGACAATGGGAAATCAGCATTGGCTGGGCGGGCAGGCAGCCACGACTGCTCTGATCCCGGATTCAAAAAATCTCCTCGGAATTGATCAACACATTCAGGATCACAGTGCCCACTGCCTCTGAAATCCCTCACTTACCGAGACTACACTCTCAGTATTCACCTTTCTCAGCTGTCATCTCAATTTACTCTAAATTCTGTGTCCAATTATCCTGCCCCTCCAGCTACCCAATGAAGGAGCAGCACTCCGAAAGCTTCCACTTCCAAATAAACCTATTTGACTTTAACCTGGTGTTGTATGAGTTTTAACTTTGACCATCTGAAGGAGCTGCCATCTCAGACTGAATCAGCTGAACTGTTTTTCATTCATGATTTGAGAAGATGAAAGCCTGATCTTCAATCCCCAGCACAAAGCCTGTTTTCAATCCATCGCTCGGAGACATATACCTCAGAGAGACACCTACAGGCTGCACTCAGTAATACACACACTCTGTGAGACAGGCAGCACTGAGTTACACACTCACACTTCATGCTGCGGATAGGTGTCTCACTGAATGTGGGTGTGTTACTGTGCGCTGTCTGTGGTGTGTCTCTGAGTAACACACCCACACTCAGAGAGATGTCTACAGGCAGTATTCGGTTAAACACTCACACTCAGAGAGAGCACACAGCCAACAATGTCTGTGATTGGCCGAAGATTATTTCAGGGGCTATCCGACATGCAGCAGAGAATGCACAGTGCGATCCCATCCGCTGGGCATGGACCAACAAAGTGAAGAGGGAATATATCAGATTGTACTTATTGATTCCTAACAATTTTCTCTTTTTTTGGAATCTACATAAATTCCTGACCAAAGGGTTCATTTGAAAATGATTGATGATTGTATTTGATTGACAGGCCAAGTTACCAATTGTGACAATGACCTGCTGAAATTCAGCCAATCAACTGGGGTGGAAGTCAACTATTTCCAAAGCAAACAGAGACAGAGACTGAATCTGAACCTTTATTCCCTTTTCCACATTCACATTGACAGAAAAAAGAAACTGGAATTAATAGCCCAGACAGAGGAAGCTGCTGAAATTCACAGCCACAATGCAGCTTGAGGAAAACACTTGGAGAGATTTTCTCAACAACATGAGAATCCTGTCCCTTTAAACAGTGATAAAACCTTAAATTGGAACTGGAGGCTGAGCAGGAAGGAGATCTGGTTTCCTGAAGCAGAGACTTCTGAGGTTCACATTGTTTTGTACAGCTGACATCACAAGGCAATCCTGTCCCCATCAAACACTCCCAGGACAAGGACAGTATGAGGTTTGGTTCAGTGTAAAGCTCTCTCGCCGTTACCCCAATGACCTGCTTTAACATCCAAACCTCAGAAGTTTCTCTGAGCAATCCTGAGAAGGAAGTGAGTTGAAATTCAGTAGTGACAATGACCTTTGTCCTGCCAGCTCAGCCCTGTTCTATTTAAAGTTGTGTCTCCTCTGTGGACTGTCTCAAACACTCTACACACATTCTGATCTCCTGATACTCTTGCTGAGGGGAGAGGGGAGGGTCACGTGGGTGAGGGCACAGGAGAAGCGAGCGTTGGACTCCCAGTCAGACCCAGAGAGGGTCAGCAGGCTGCTGACACTGTAGGTGCTGTCTGAAGCTCGCAGGTAGTTGCTGGTCTGAACCCCGTCCGAAATGACTGCACCGTCCTTCTTCCACTGCACCTCCAGCTCATCGGGATAGAAGTGATTGGCAAGGCACACCAGTGTGGCAGTGCCCTTGGCATTGACCTGCTCTGGGGAGGGGGGCAGCAGGGTCAGCTTGGGCTGAGCGTTGTCACGGCCTGAAAGACAAGAGAAACAATCTTAATTCCTATCACTTGAAGGGAATTCAACCTTTCACTGTCCATACAATATTTTTGAACATTTGTAGTCAATACAGAATAAACCCAACAAACGACCAGGCATTGTTCAAATTGCTTCTTGGGATGTGAGTGTCACTGGCAGGGCCAGCATTTATTACCCATCCCTAATGCTCCAGAGAAAGTGATGGTGAAGCAGCAGAGAGAGAAGGGACAGTTTTGGACCATTGTTTATAAAATGAATGTGGGCAGCTGGAAGGGCTGTCAATGGGGGAGCATTTTCGTGACAGTGCTCAGAACTCAGTGAGATTGAGAGTAGGAATGCAAATGGAGAACCATGGTGCAAGTGTAAAAGTTTTCATTTTACTCAACTGTGTGGTGTTTTGGTAAAAGTGGATCGGAACAAGCGGCATTGTGGGAAATCAGTGTCAAGACAATGGGAGCCCTCGAAGGACGAGACAGGGATTGTTCAGAATCTGTTCCCACAAAGAGTAAGGGTGGGACTCCGAGATCTAGACCAAATGAACAAGAGGATTTGGGGTCATGTACTGACATGGATTGGGAACTGGTTGGCAGACAGGACAGGAAGAACGAGTCTTTTTCTGAATGACAGGTAATTACAACTTAGGATGCCACACGGGTCAGCCCTTGGTACTCAGTTATTCATAAATTAGAATAATACAATCATCGAGTCAGAGAGACCCAAAAGGCCCATCAGCCCATTGTGTCCATGTTGGTCATAAAACAACAACCCAATAATTCTCATCCATTTTACTAGTATCAGGGAATGAGATGCAGTATGTGTTCAATAAAGAAATAGATATAGTTTTTCGGATTAAAGGGATCAAAGAATTTGGGGAGAAAGCAGGAACACGGGACAGTGTTAGATGATCAGCCATGATCATATTGAATGGTGGAGCAGGTTTGGGGGCCGAATGGCCTACTGCTGCTCCTAGTTTGGATGTTTCTATCTCTTTCTCAGATAATGAAGGAATGTCTCTTGTCTATTTGAAGCTGCAAGTCAAATGTTTGTGGAGGTGGAAGATGTGGCCATGGTGATTAATGCAGGTCAGTAAGGTGGTAAGAAGACACATGGGATAAACTGTTCTTCATTTTCCCTTGATGGAATGAGGGCATTGCTGGATCAGCAGCATGTATTACCCATCGCTAATCACCCAGAGGGCAGTTTAGAGTCAAACACATTGCTGTGGGTCTGGGGTCACATGGGAAGGATGGCAGTTTCCTTCCCTAAAGGACATTAGGGAATCAGATGGCTTTTTCCTGAAAATCAACGATGGTTTCATGGTCGTCATTAGACTCTTAATTCCAGATTTTCTATGATTGAATTTGAATGCCACCATCTGCTGGATTCTAAACCTGTTGCCCAGAACATTATCTGGATCTCTGGATTAACTGCTCAGCAATAACACCATTAGACCATCACCTCCCTTACCTCATTATTGATTGACAGCAAAAGCAAGAAGTTTGTTTATTCTGGAACTGTATAAAACCCCAGTTAGAGCACAGTGAGGGAACAGTGTATGGTTCAGGTCACCACATTACAGGAAGGATGGGATTCCATTAGAGATGGGGACAGACGAGGAGTTTGTCTGGAATGGGGACTTTGAGCTTTGAGGAATGATTGGTTTAGTTGGGAGTGTTTTCTTTGGAACAGAGGCGGCTGAGGGGAGATTTGATTGTGGTGTGTAAAATGATGAGGGGCCTGGACAGAGTGGGTGGGAAGGACTGATTTCCACCAGCACAGAGGGCAACAACCATGGGGAGAGATTGAAATCAGTTGGGGGCAGGATTAGAGGGGAGTTGAGGGTATTTGTTTTCACCCAGAGGCTGGTGGGATGTGGGACTCATTGTCTGAAAGGGTGGGAGAGGCAGAAACAATCATCACATTGAAAAAACACTTGGATATTCACTTCAAACAGCGAAACCTCCAGAGTTATGGAGCAAGAGCTGGAAAGTGGGATGGAGCTCGATACCTCTTTAACAAACCTCCGATCACCCAGAGATCAGGAGTCATGTATCCGAGAACATTTGAGCAGAATCGGATCCACACACTTCGGGAAAGAGTCACTTTGGCGTGTCTGTGGAGAAGTTTCTAGATTACATTTCAAACCTTGCTGCACACTGCTGGGCTGAGGTCAAGGGTGAGACTGCAAAGAGTCTCAGTGTCCTTTGGGTCACTGCTCCTAATGACCCCATGCCCCCGGAAGGTGAGAGTGCACAGACAATGGGTGAATGTCCGGATCAGGGGAGTTCAATCTTAAAGAAAGACTTGCATTTGTGTAGCACCTGTCCCCAACTCAAGATGTCCCAGTGGATCTTTCCAGCAGACTGTGCAGAGCCAGATCCCAAACACAGTATGATAAATAGCAGAGAAATAGATTTTCTGTGATTTTGATTGGGGGATAAATATTGATCAGGGACACCGGGGGGTCTGCCTGCTCTTCATCCAACAGTGCCATGGAATGGCATCTTTCACAACTGAAAGACTCCCAGTTCATCCAAAAAAAAGAAGAATAGTTCACTGAAGGTGAAGTTGCAGGTCGGTGGGGGTGGGGGGTGGGGGAGGTGGGGGGGAGTGACAAAGTCATTTGGTTTGCTTTCCTTTATTGGTCAGTGCGTTGAGTATTGGAGTTGGGAGCTGTTGCGGTTGTCCAGGACGTTGGTTCGGGCACTTTTGGAATACTGGTCTCCCTGCTCGAGGGAAAATGTTGTGAATCTTAAAATGGTTCAGAAAAGATTTACAAGGATGCTGCCAAGGTTGGAGGGTTTGAGCTATCGGGAGAGGCTGAATAGGCTGAGGCTGTTTTCCCTGGATCATTGCAGGTTGATGGGTGACCGTATCGAGGTTTATAAAATCATGAGGGGCATAGAAAGTGTGAATAGAGAAGATCTTTTCTCCAGAGTGGGGGAGTCCAGAACTGGAGTGCATAAGCTGAAGGTGACAGGGGAAAGATTTAAAAGGGACATAAGGGGCAACGGTTTCATTCAGAGGGTGTTAAATGTATGGAATGAGCTGCCAGAAGAAGTGGTGAAGGCTGGTACAATTACAACATTTTAAAAGGCATGCATATGTAATTAGGTAGTGTTCAGAGGGATATGGGCATCAATCCAGCCCTTAATATTTCAGGCTCTTCCAAAGACATTTCCAGACAGTTTTGTTTGACAAGCAGTCACAGTTGCAATGTCAGGAACGTGGCAGCCAGTTTCTACACAGCAAGATCCAACAAGATGCAATGAGATCAAAGAGCATGAATGATGTTGGATTATGATAAATATTGGCCTGATTAGATTCCCTACAGTGTGGAAATAGTAGTTCAGCCTGACAAGTCCACATTAACCCTCCGAACAGCAGCCCAATGAGAAACCTTCCGTACATTTCCTCCTGACTATTTCACCGAACACTGCAGGCAATTTAGAACGGCCAATTCACCTGACCTGCACATCTTTGGACAGTGGGAGTAAACCAGAGTACCTGGGGGATACCCACACAGCCACAGGGAGAATGTGCAAACACCACACAGACAGTTTCCCAAGGCAGGAATTAAACCCGGGTCCTTGGTGCTATGAGGGAGTAGTGCTACCCACTGAGCCACCATGCCTGAAGTCATCACAACGATAAAGTAATTTGGTTCACTTGGATGGAAAATGAGAACACAGAAGGTGAAGGAGAAGGTACGATTGCTGGTTAGTGATGGGATTGATTGTTACCAGAAAATAAAAGATAGGGATGGATTTTTTCAATATCAAAGGAACTAAAGAAGTGCAGGGAAAATCAATAACAGAACAAACTTAAAGCGTTTGTATCTAAATGCACGAAGCATTCCGAGTAAGGTAGACAAAGTGACGCCTTAAATCAAGGTAAATTCACTGTCCAAGGAATTTAAACTAGTTAAAATGGCGGAGGGCTCAGGAGAGTTTATTCAAGTTTCTAGAAGATGTACAAGGACAGAGAGGACAGAAAGGAACAAGAGTCGAACGTCAAGCACAGCAAATAAGAGGACAAACTTAAACCCACACAGTGTACACAATGAGCTTGTCGTGCAGATTGAAACTGGCAGGTACAATGTTGTGGGTATCACAGAGAAATGGCTGTAAGGGGATCCCGGCTGGGAAATAAATATCCAAGGATACATGTCCTATCAAAAGCTCAGGCAGATGGTCAGACGGGGAAGAGTTGCCTTGTTAGTGTGAAATAAAATTCAATCAATAGCAAGAAGTGATAGAGAGTCAGAAGGTGTAGAATCTGTGGGAACAGTTGAGGAATCGCAATAAAGAATCTGATGCAGGTTATGTTCAGTTATCCAAGCAGTCATCAGGGTGTGGGGAATAAAATCAATCAGGATACAGAAAAGGCATAAACTAAATGTCAGGGTAGACCTCAATGGATAGATGGACTGGGTAGTGCGTCTAAAGAAAAGGATTTCAAGGAATATCCACGAGATGGTTTTTGGAGCAGCTTGTGGTTGAGCCACTCTGGAACAGGCAGGTCTGGATTCAGTGATGTGTATTGAGGCAAACCTGATTAGTGAGTTTAAGGTGAAAGTATCCCTGTGGATAAGTGACCATAATATGATGGAATTACCCCTGTAGCTTGAGAGGGAGAAGCTACAATCAGATGGAACAGTATTTCAGTTGAGTAAAGGGAACTACAGAGACATGAGGAAGGAGCTGGCCAGAGTTGATTGGAAGGGGACCCGAGCATGTAAGATGGTGGGGCAGCAAACAGCAGAGTTTCTGGGAGTAATTCAGGAAGTAGAGTAGGAATACATCCCAAAAAAGGAAAAAAAAACATACTCAGGGGAGGACAAGGCAACCACGGCTGATGGGGGAGGTCGAGGACAGCATAAAAGCAAAAGAAAAGGCATCCAATGTGGTGGAGAATAGTGGTAAGTCAGAGAATTAGGAAGTCTTTAAAAACCCATAGAGGTTCACTAAAAAAGCATTAAGGGTGGAGAAGATGAAATGTGGGGGTATGCTCGCCAGTAATACAAAAGAAGATTGCAAGAGTTTTAGCAGATATATAAAAAGGAAGAGGGAGGCAAAAATAGACATTGGATCACTGGAAAGTGAGTTTGGAGAAAGAATAGTAGGAAATGATGGAATAGCCAAGGAATTGAATCGGTACTTTGCATCAGTCTGCACCATGAAAAACACCAGCAGCATTCCAGTACTTCAAGACTGTCAGGGGGCAGAGGGGAGTGTAGTGTCCATTACTAAGGAGGAGGTACTGGGTAAGCTGAAAGGTCTGAATATGAATAACTCACCCAGACTGGATGAACTGCACCCGTGTGTTCTGAAGGAGATCACTGAGGAGAATGTGGAGGCATTGGTGATGATCTTTAAGGAATCAATTGAGTCAGGGTGTGGAGGTGGAGATTTGGTGGCGGTAAGGAATAAAAAAAAATGGCTCACATACCAACCCTGTTAAAGAATGCAGGGAGGTAGAAGATGGTACATTATAGGCCAGTTAGCCTGGACTCGGTTGTTAGTAAGATTTTACAATTCAATTTCTAATGAAATTGCAGAGGACTTGGAAGTGCAATGGTAAAGTAAGGCTGAGACAACACGGTTTCATCAAGGGGAGGTCATGCCTGGCAAATCTGTTCGAATTCTTTGACGAGGCAATGGGCCAGTCAAAGGAAAGTCCGAGGAAGTAATGTATTTGGATTTCCAGAAGGTATTTGACGTAAGATAAGCACCCATAGTGTTAGGGGCAATGTACTGTCCTGGACTGAGGACTGGGACTGGCAGGTTGGTATAAAGCAGAGAGTGAGGAAAGATGGCAGCTGGTGACGAGTTGAGTTCTGCAGGCATCAATGTTGGACCATAACTATTCACGTTATACATGAACAATCTGGATGAAGCAAGTGAAGACATTGTTGCGAAGTTTGCAGGTGACATGAAATAGGTGGAGGGACAGGGAGTGTTGAGGAAGTGGGAAGGCTGTAAAGGTCCTGGATAGGCTGGGAGAGTGGGCAAAGAAGTGGCAGATAGAATACAAGAAGTATGCAGAGACTGTTTGCTAAATGAGGAAAGCCTTTGGAAATCTAAAGCACAAACCTCATTCAGGTTTCTCTTCAGGTTAACAGGCAGGTTCAGTTTGTGCTTGGGAAGGCAATTGAAATGTTAGCATTCATTTCAATAGGGCCAGAATACAAGAGCAGAGATGTAGTGCTGAGGCTGAGTAAGGCTCTGGTCAGACTGCATTTGGAATATTGTGAACAGATTTGGGACCCATGTTCGAAGAAACAATGTGCTGGCATTGGAGGGGTTTACAAGAATGATCCTGGGGATGAAGGGCTTGTCATCTGAGGCGTGGTTGAGGACTCTGGGTCTGCACTCGATGGAGTTTAGAAGGATGAAAAAGGATCTTATTGAAATTTGCTGAATACTGATAGGCCTGGAGAGAGTTGCTGTGGAAAAGATGTTTCCAAAAACAGGAGACACTAGGTAACCAAGGCACAGCCTCAGAATGAAGGGCCAACCCTTTAGAGCTGTGATGAGGAGGAATTTCTTCAGCCAGAGGGTGGGAATCTGTGGAACTCATTGTTACAGAGGGCAGTGGAGGCCAAGTCACTGAGTGTATTTAAGACAGAGATAGATAGGTTCGTGATTGTTAAGGGGATGGAAAGTTCCTATGGAGCAGGCAGGAGAATGGGGATGAGAAGCATATCTGCCAAGATCAAATGGCAGAGCAGATTCAATGGGCTGAATGGCTGATTTCTGCTCCTATTTCTTAAAGTCTTCTGGAGAGTTTCCCCAAAACCCTGGAACATTGAACCCACTGGACTGTGAGCCCTGCTGGAGCTGTTTATCATCAGAACATTGTCAACAGATAACCAAAGAGTGGAGAGAGTGTGCATTTAGATGGGAACTTCAGAATGCTTCCCAGCTCCTGGAATACCATTAGTGCAGGAGGTGTGGTCAGTGACGCAGTTGGAGCTCCGGGTTTCGGAGCTTGAGCAGCAGCTGGTGTAAGTGCGGAGAGTCCGTGAGGCTGAGAGCTTCGTGGAGAGCACGTTTCTAGATGTGGTCACTCTGCAGCTTCAGAGTATGCAGGGAGAGAGGGAATGGGGGAGCAGCAGACAGTCCAAAAGGACCAGGCAGCTCGTCCCAGAATCTCCAGAGTGCCTCCCACTCTCCAACTAGGATTCAGTTCAAAATCCTGATGAGAATGATGGTTCATCTGGGGAGTGCAGCCAGAGCCAAGTCCCTGGCACCTCAGGTGGGGAGCTCAGCTGTACAGGAGGGCACAAGGAAGACTGGAAGAGCGATACTGAGATGAAATTCGAGAGTGAGGACAATCGATAGGTGTTTCTGCAGCTGCAAATGGGAATCCAGGATGGTGTGTTGTCTCCCTGGTGCCAGGGTCAAGGATGTCACTGAGCGGCTGCCGAGCACCCTGAGGGGAGAGGGGGAACAGGCAGCAGTCGTAGACCACATTGGTCCCAGTGATGGATGGAGAAAAAGGAACATGGTCCTGCAGTCAGAAGTTCGGGAGCTCTGGAAGGAATAAGCAGCAGGAACTGAAAAGTAGGAATCTCCGGATTACTCCCAGTGCCGCACGCAGGTGAGAATAGAATCAGGGGGTGAACACAGGTGACTGCGGGGCTGGAAAGAGGATCCCTGAGGGAGTGCATTAGACTCTTGTGAGGTGGTTTACGAGTGCTATTAGAGTGGCTTTAAACTAACTTGGCAGAGCTGTGGGAGCCAGGAGGGAATGTCAGAGAGGAACACAAAGGAACACAGAATACTCAGTGCAGTCAACAAGTCACCTCCCAGTGGGAAGGATGTGGAGAAATACAAATGCATGGATTTACAGAGACCTGCAAATATGATAGAGCTGTTATAAATGGGCGGGGGTTCTTTAGTTTCTGAATATAGACTGGGATCGTAGCAGTGTAATGGGCAGGAAGAGCCCAGAGTTGTGAGAGTGTGTTCAGATGAATTTTTAGGTGGCATCGGTGGCTCAGTGGTGGCTCAGGTGGGGCAGCACGGTGGCTCAGTGGTGAGTACTGCAGCCTCATAGTGCTAGGGTCAGAGGTTCGATTCCAGCCTTGGATAACTGTCTGTGTGGAGTTTGCACATTCTCCCTGTGTCTGCATGGGTTTCCTCTGGGTGTTGTGGTTTCCTCCCATGGTCCAAAGATGTGCAGGTCAGGTGAATTAGCCATGTTAAATTGCCCATAGTGTGAGATGTATTACTAATAGGGAATTGGGTCTGGGTGGGTTACTCTTCGGAGGATCGGTGTGGACTTGTTGGGCCGAAGGGCGTGTTTCCACACTGTAGAGACTGTAATCTAATTATTGGCAGCGAAGAAGGCTGTCTAAGAATACAATGGAATCTTGAGCAACTGGACCAGTGGGCTGAGGAATGTCACATGGAGTTTAATTCAGATAAATGTGAGTGCTGTATTTTGGTAAGACACAAGAGATGGGTGAGATCCCAAACAAATATTTCAGGTCAGTATTTGTTGTGGAGAAAGCTAGGGAATTTGGAAAAATAGTGATGTCTTGAAAAGAGATCACACACAAAAGAGGAGACGCTCAAGATCTGAAAACACATAAACGTAGTAGATAAACCCTAGGACCTGATCATGTGTACCCCAAAACATTGTGGGAAACTAGGGAAGAGATTGCTGGGCCCCTTGCTGAGATATGTGTATCACTGACAACCATGGGTAAGGTGCTGGAGAACCAGAGAGGTTGGCTAATGTTATGCCATTATTTGAGAAAGACTGTAAGGAAACTCCAGGGGAACTATAGACCAGTGAGCCTGATGTCAGTGCTGGGGAAGATGTTGGAATGGATTCTGTAGGATAGCATTTACATTCTTTGGATAATCGATGTAGTTTCATGCATAGGAAATCATGTCTTCTGAATTTGATTGAGGAGGTGACAAAGAAGATTAATGAAGACAGAACAGTAGACATAGTCTATATGGACTTTAGCAAAGTGTTTGCAAGGTTCCACATGATGGACTGGTTAGTAAGGTTAGACCACATGGGATCCAGGGGGAATGAGCCATTGGGATAAAAAAATTAGATCGAAGAGAGGACACAGAGAGTGGTGGTAAAAGGTTGCTTTTCAGACTGGAGATCTGTGAATAGCTGTGTGCCACTAACTTTGGTGCTGGGTTCACTACTTTTATCATTTAAAGAAATGATTTGGATGTGAATATCGGAGTTACAGTAAGTTTGTAGATGACATCAAAATTGGTGAGTTAGTGGATAGTAAAGAAATTCATCTCAGGGTACAGCGGGACCTTCATCAGATGGGGCAATGGGCAGAGGTGTGCCAAATGGAGTTCAGTTTAGATAACTGTGGGATGATGCATTTTGGAAAGGCAACCCAGGGCAGAACTGATACAGTGGTAGGGCCCTGTGGGGTGTTGCTGAACAAACAGACCTCGGAGTGAAGATGCAAGTGCGTTATTACTTGAACGTGGGGACACAGGTAGACAGGTTGATGAAGAAGTTGTTGGGTACACTTGCCCTTATTGTTCATTGCTTTGAGTATAGAAGTTGGGACATCATGTTGCACCTACACAGGACATTAGTGAGGCCACTTTGGGAATAATGTGAACAATCCTGATCACCTCGCAATAGTAAGGATGCTGTTAAACTTAAAAAGCTGCAGAAAATACTGACAAGAACATGGCCAGGAATTGAAGGGTTTGAGTTAGAGGGAAAGGCTGAAGAAACTGGGCCTATTTTTCCTGCAGCATCTAAGGCTTCGGGGTGACCTTATCGATGTTTACACAATCATGAGGGTCATGGAACGGGTTATATACAATGCCTTTTCCTTGGGAAAGGGAGTCCAAACAAGATGGCATAGTTTTAAGGTGAGAAGCAAAATATTTAAAAGGGACCTGAGGGTAACTTGTCACACAGAGAGTGGTGTGTGTCTGGATCGAGCTGCCAGCGAAAGTATTGGAGGCAGATACTATTACAGCATTTAAAACACATTGGGATGGGTACATGAATAGGAAGGGTTTTGAGGGATGGAAGCCAAATGCTGGTTAATAGGATGAGGTCAGTTTTGGATATCTGGTTATCATGGAAAAGTTAAACTGAAAGGTCTGCTTCCACGCTGTATGACTCCATGACTTTAAAGGGCTGGAACAGCTGAGACTTTTTATTCTGACGCATAAGAGTCTGAGAAGTGCACTTATAGATGTTTATAAAATCATGAGGGCCATAGAAAATGTGAATAATTCAGTAAGGAGGTGAGGTTTTGTAGGAATGGCAAAAAATATTCCTGAAGTACATTCCAAGGATGAGGAACATCAGTTATACAGATTGTTTGGAGAATTTGGGACTGTCTTCTTAGGAGAAGGCTGAGAGGGGATTTGTTTGAGGAATTAAAACCAGGAGGGGCCTGGACAGAGTAAATAGGGAGAAAATGTTTCCAATTGAGAAAGGATTGAGACTGAGAGACGGCAGATTGAAAGTAATTAGTGAAAGTAAGAAAAGTGAGATGGGGAACAACATGTTCAGCCAGTGAGTGGTTAAGGTGTGGAATGCACTGCCTGAGAGTGTGGTGGGGGCAGTCTCAATTGAAACATTCCGAAGGAAATGAGACTGTTATTTGAAAAGGAACAATGTGCAGGGTGACAGGGAGAAGGCAGGAGAATGACACTCTGTAAATTGCTCATTCAGAGAATCAGTACAGATAGGATGGGCAGAATGGCCTCCTTGTGCACAGTAACAATTCTGTGATTGTGTGATTGAGCAGAGTTAAAGCTGGTGGAGGTGGGAGCTCGGTGTCTCACTGTGCTGCTGCTGTTGCTGCTGCTGCTGCTGCTATGGTCAGTGAGATCAGAGAATGGGACAGGGAGCCAGAGCTCACATCAAACTCTGCCCGTGTCTGTCACACTGACACTGGCAGGAGGCTACTCACTGATTTCACTCCATGCTGCAGGAATGGGACCACAGGCTGCAAATGGACAGAGCTCCTCCACACGGTGAGTAAAACTGACTGACTTATATCTTGCTGTTTAAAGGGGGTAATGGAACTAAAGAAATACAGCTGGACACCCTGCGAGACACAGTGCTCCTCAATCAAACATTTCATTCACTGAAGCTTCTCACTAACACCTTCAACGATTCAGCAAATGTATTTTAGAAAATGTATTTCAGTCTTGACAGGTTTAATAACGGAGGATTGAGGTTCACTTACTCAGTCTGAGCTTGGTTCCTTTACCGAACGTGAACCACAGTGAGAGCTCCCAGTGCAGAGGCTGTACAAAAACCTCTACTCTCTGCTTCCCTCCGACACTCTCAACCTCTCCCTGTCTCCCAGTCTCTCGTTCACTCTCAGCTTCTTTCTGCCCGTCTCTGTCTCTCCCTCATTCATGTGTCTTTCTGTCTCTGTCTCTCTCTGTCTCCAGCTGGGCTTGGGAGCTTTGTGAAATTTATTTTTCGATATTAAATCTTGCAGCTGATCTTCACGCGTGGCCATGGAGTGTAAGAGGGAAACTTGAGGCCTTCAAGTGAGTGGTGTACAGCACAGGGACTGGAGTGTGTAGTGGACAGTGACAATCCCAGCATTGGGTAATTTGTTCAGTTTAATTTGTATCTATTTGTGGACGTGTCAGTTCAGACTCTGTGTCCATTATTATACATTTTATATAACTGATTCATGTGTCAGGGCACGAGGTGGTGCTGTGTGTCTTGAGATTTTTGTATGGCTTTGTATCACTGTGTAGAGTGGAGCTGCCATAGTTATTCTGACAATAATAATCAGCGACATCCTCATTCTGAACATTATTGATTGTCAGGGTGTAACTGGTCCCTGATCCACTGCCGGTGAATCGGTCGGAGACTCCCGTGAATCGTGTTGTTGCATCATAGATCAGGAGAGAGGGTTTCTGACCTTCTCGCTGCTGGTACCAACTGAGGTAGCTGCTAATGTCTTGACTGGCTGTACAAGTGATGGTTGCGGTCTGGCCCAGTCCCACTGACAGCACCGGGGGAGACTGAGTCATGATGATGTCCCCATTGATACCTGAGGGGTCAGAGAGAAACACAGTAAAGTCAGAACTGTCACAGAAAGAGCCTGTCAAATGAGAGATTGTTGGAGACACTGAGCATTCCTCTGGTTTCAGCATTTTCCCTTCAATCACAAGTCATTGGAACTGGAGTGAAATGGAGAGCAGCTAAAGATTCAAGGTGGAAGGAGAGAGATTTGTACCTGCGATACAGAATGCCAGGGGCCAGATCAGCTGGATGTGTGAAATCATGGTGTGTGCTCCTGTCCCTGTGCCTGGTTCCTGATAAACTCTCCCTTCACTGGGCTCTGCTTTATAAAGCTGCAGCCTGTGAGAGTCTGACTGGGTGTTCCTCAGTATGTAAATGGCATCAGGCAGAGAGAACCACGTCAGCCCCTCACACTTCCTCTTCTCTCTCTCTCTCTCTCTTGTCCTTCCTTTTCATACTTCCTTTCTCCCTTTTCCCTTTTGTCTCTTTCTCACCTTTCTCTTGTATATGTTCCTGTTATTCGTTTACTTTCGCCCTCTTTTTCTATTTCCGTCTCCGACTCTGTCCTATCCCAATTAGAGAACCATTTATATCTTTCCCTTTTTCCATATATGTTTGACACTCTGTTTATCTCCTTTTCCTTGTGTGTTGGTTGGTCTCTCTCTCTCTGTCTCTCTCTTTCTAATCATTCATTTTTCTCTTTGACTTATATTACTAACTATTTTCTCACTCATTCTCTCCTTATACCCTCAATCTCTAATTGCCTCACTCTCTCTTTGTCTGTCTCCCTCCCTCCGGTCGCTCTCTAACTGATCTCTATAACAGGCGTTATTCCAGGACATTGGAACAGTGAGTCCTGGGCCGCAATTAAATGCCTCGCCCTCTCTCACTCAATCTCACAATGTGCACTTGCTCTCTCTCTCTCTCTCTCTCTCTCTCTCTCTACATATCTTCTGTCTCTCTCTCTCAATCAGAAATTCAATGACATGAACAGCATTTAATAAGTCTGTACTGGTCATCAATGCTCTAGCAATATCAATCCCAGCTTGGCATTGAGGAAGAGGATCAGCCATGGTCATATTGAATAACAGAGCAGACTCACAGGGCCAATCCTTAACCCTAACCCTAACCCTAAGCGGAACCCTAACCCTAACCCTAACCCTACTCCTGCTCTCTGTTTCTATCTCTGTATGTCTGTGTAATCTCTAATCTCTGCCCCTGGATATTGATCCCTCTATTCATGGAACAAGTTGCCTTCCTGTCCACTCTATCCCTGCCCCTCATAATCTTTTTGCCCTTTAGCAGGTTCCCTCTCAACCTTCACTGCTCCAAGAAAAACAATCCTGGCCTTTCCAATCCTTCCTCAAAGCTCACACCCTCCTGGGAAATCTTTGCACCCTCTCGAGTACAGTCATATCCTTCTCATAATGTGGTGACCGGGACCTGTCTGCATGTCTGTCTCTCTCTTTCACTGTATTGCCTTTACTCTTTGACTCACACCTACTCTGTCTCTCTCTCTGTCTCTCTCTCTCTCTGTCCCATCTCTCTGAGTCTCACTGTCTCATACTCTATCTTGCTCTGTCTCTATTCTTCAAACCCACCATTTCTGCCTCTCTCTACCACTCTCTCTCCCCCTTTTACTTATCTTACACTGCCTGAGACTCTTTATTCCCCTCTCTCTCACTTTCACACCCTGTCCTTCTCTGTCTCTCTCGCCAACAATCTCTCTCTCTCTCTCCGTCTCACTCACTCTCTCTCCCTCCCTCTGCCTTTCTAACAATTTCCCAAATGGTAAAAGATAAATACAGGGTAAATCTCCTCCAAATCTACCCCACTAATGGATGTTAACCCTTGACACCAGGAGTATGTCTACTCCGAGAATAAAGCCCCATTTCCCACATTGACCAGGGTTTGGCCTCTCTCAGGAAGATTGTTAGATTCTTGTCAAATGAAGGGCAATTCTGTGCTGTTGGCCTATTCTTACTGGGGACTCGTTTGTACACAAACCTCATTCCATGAAAGCCCAGCAGAGAGAGGTGATCCTCAGGCCAACAGTGTGAACTGGAGGGAAAGGACAGGATCTGACCCATTGACCCATCCTGTCCATTCACAATATATTCCAATCCTTTCCCCTCACCTTCCCCTTCCATGGTCAAGCTCCAGTTTTACTGGGATGAGGATTGGACCATTACACATTTACTACAGAAAGGAAATGGGCCCCACACTCACTACGGTATTCATGTCCCACTTGACTGTCCAGTGGAGACCAGTAAGCATTGAATTTATTCCCACTGATCTCTCCAGTAGAGACCATTAAACATAGGCCTCTTTGCCACTGGAGCGTCCAATGGAGACCAGTAAAAACGGGTCTATTTCCCACTGAATACTCCAGCAGAGACCAGTTATCATGGACCTTATTCCTGCTGGGCCCTCCAATAGAAACCAGGAGATAAAGGCCTCCATTTCTTTGAACTCTCCAGTACATATCAGTAAATATGGACCAGCTTCAAATTGGACCCTCCAATACAGACCAGTCAACATGTGACTCTTTGTGACTGGATCCTCCAATACAGACCAGAAAACAAGGAGGATCACATTGCCTTAGCAAGATTGAACTTCGGAATGAGGAGCAGGAATAGGTAATTCAGCACTTCAAGCCCGTTTGCTATTTAACATGATCATGGCTGATCTTAACCTCCTCTCCACTTTCCAGACTGCTCCCAATTGCCCTCTCGCCTGCTTTTCATCAGAAAGATATCTGTTTCTTTCTTGAATCTGTTGATTGATTCTGCCTCTACTGTCCTTGAGGAAGAGGGGGAGTGGGGAGGGAGATGGGAGAGCTGGGGGGTGGGTGTTGCGCACTGACTTCAACAGATTCACAACCCTCTGAGAGACGTAGTTGGAATGGAACAGATTCCATACAGTATGGAAACAGGCCATTCAGCCCAACAAGTCCACACTGAACCTTCAAAGAGCATTCCACCCAGAGCCATTCCAGAACCCGTTCCCTGTTACCCTACATTTCCCATGACTAATGAATCTAACCTACACTTTCCTGGACACTATGGCTAAATTAGCATGACCAATCCTTCGAATGTGTACATCATTAGACTGTGGGAGGAATTCGGAGCACACAGATAATACTCACACAGACAGGGGGAGAATGTACAAACTCCATACAGTTGCCCGAGGGTGGGATCGAACATGGGGCCCTGGCACGGTGAGGCAGCAGTGCTCACCACTGCACCACTGTGCCACCTGCAGTTTCTCCTCATCCCAGTTTTAAACAAACCTCCTCTCACTCTATATCTATTGTTCAAGACTGGCCCACAAGAGGGAACATCTGTTCCATGCCTGCCCAATCAATCCCCTTTAGCATCTTATATACTTCACTCAGATTCCATCTTCATACGACTGAATTCCAGTGAGTAAAAGCCCAAGCTATTCAACCATTCCTCATATGACAGCCCTTTCATTCCAGGGATCAGTCTGGTGAACATCCTCTGAACTGCATCCAGTGTCACCATATCCTTCACCAAGGAAGGAGACCACAACTGGACACAATGCTTCAAATGTGGTCTCACCAATGCCTCATAGAATTGTAACAATATTTCTTTATTTCTGTAATCCAGTCCTTTTATAATAAATACCAAGATTCCAATTGCTGAAGAAATGCCAACATTCCAATTCCATGGGACTCAATTGGAACCTCTAACAGAGATCAGGAAACATGTGCTTCCATCCCACTGGAATGTCCAATAGACATCAATAAGCCTGGGCCTCTTTCCCACCGGACCCTTCAGTATTGGAGCTTCAAATCCCACATCCTCTCCATCACATAGGTCTCTTATTTCAAACTCCACAACATTGTCCTTCTCTGCTCTGCATCAGCCCCTTGACCACAGAAACTCTTATTCCTGTTCATCCCACCTCCAAACTCCATCATTCTGATGTCCTCTCTCAGCTTACTCCATCTATGCTCCATAAATTCCAAATTGTCTGAAATGGGTGGCCCGTTCCCTGTCTCACACCAAGGAGGAGATGGACAGAGTTGATATTAGTAATTCGTAGCAAGGTTACGGAGAGTGGGTGTGGTCAGAATTGGTCAAAATGATGACGGCTCCTGCAGTTGAATATCCTGCTGGCAGGCTCGAGCCTTTTGCAGACAGAATGGAGAAGTGTGTATGGTAGGAGTATATTGTACAGCTCCACAGAACTAAACCTCAGCATCAGATGTCCCTCAGGAGGGGAGAGAGAATGTTCAGGGTCCTGAGCGCCATTTCCCAGCCCAGGCAGTTTGCCTCCCAATGAATGAATGAGGTGTCAGTTTGGAGCCCAGGTTCGGGGCAGTCTCTGCTGTGGACCCAGGTCTACAAGAGGCAGCTGGACATCGAGCTGAAAAGGAAAGATTTGCTGTGTTATGGGGAGAGAGGGGGGCAGTGGGACTAATTGGATCACTCACAGACACGATGGGCTGAATGGCCTCCTCATGGGCGAGGGGGAGCAGATTTAGGACTGAATAGAGAAGGAACTTCTTCACCCAGAGGGTTGTGAATCGATGGAATTCACCGCCCAGTGAAGTGGTTGAGGTTTCCTCAGTAAATGTTTTTCAAGCTAAGGCAGGTAATTTTTTGAACAGTAAATGAATCAAGGGTTTTGGTGAAAAGGTGGGTAAGGGGGAGCTGAGGCCATGAAAAGATCAGCCACGATCTCACTGAATGGCATAGCAGCCCAAGGGGCCAGAGAGCCTGCTCCCGCTCCTAGTTTTAATGTTCTTATGTGCTGTCAGATTCCAGAGAGTGCAGACAGTTCACAGTTTTTCCCCATCTCAGTAACAAATGTCCAGCTGCTCCGAGCTCCTTCTTTCACTTCCTCTTTTGGTGAAGTTTCAACCTTGCGATCTGACAGTCTTTGCAGTTATTTTAATACTGGGGCTTTCTGCTGTGGTCAGAATCTCTAATAATAAGTGTCCAATCAGTGACAATCACAGCAGCTCAGAGCAGTCAGGACTGAGGAACCAGGTTCACTGGGAAACACATTGGGAAGATTAAAGCCATCCTCTTCATCTCCCGGTACAAACTCCATCCCTCTCCCCGAGCACTGTCTGCTGCTCAACCAGACTCTTTACAAAAACAGAATACCTCAGCAGATCCGGTCGCATCTGGTGTAAGAAATCAGAGTTAACATTTTGGTTCAAATGACCCTTCTTCAGAACAGTTCTGAGAAGATTCACTTTTCCCAAAATGTTAACTCTGCTTTCTCTCCACAGATGGTGCCAGACCTGCTGACCTTTTCCAGCAATTTCTGTTTTTCTTCCTTATTTGCAGCATCTGCAGCTTTTTCAGCTTTTATTTAGTACCAGATTCCTTACAATCTTGGCCTCATCTTTGAGGCTGATCTGCGCCCCAAATCCTCCCGATCACAGAGATCACTCACTGAAAATCTTGGTCATTTCTTTGCGACTCCAAACGTGATCATAACAATGTCCTGGGCTACATCACAGCCACTGCCCTCTGTAAATTTCAGCTTATCCCAAACTCTGCTGGTCGTATCCGAGCTCTCAACAAATCCCATCTCTATCCCCCACTGTCCTCAATGACCGACACTGGCTTCCGGTCCAACAACACCTCGATTTTCAAATTCTCGTCCTTGTTCTGAAGTCCCTCCTTGTCCATCCACCCTCCCCATCTCTGTAACCTCCTCCGAGCTGCCTCACTCAGTGTGGTCAGCAATCTTGGATATATGGCTCTCTACTCCTTCATCCAAGTCATTGAGAAATATTGTGAAATGCGAAAGTCCCAGGATAGATCCCTGGGCACACCATTATTCACCTCTTGCTCATTGGAGGACACATTATCGCCTCACTCTGTCTCCTATCTCCAAACTAATTCCTAACTCAACGCAAATGTTTTTCTCTAATTCAATATGTTTCCCCGTTGTTGAACAGTCTCTCAAACAGTGAAAGTCGGAGCAGGAATAGGCCATTCAGCCCTTCGAGCCTGTTCTGCCATTCAATATGGTCATGGCTGATCATCCAACTCAGTTGCCTGTTCCTGCTTCCTCCCCATACCCTTTGATCCCTTTTATTCTAAGAACTGTATCGTGCCCTTTCTGGAAAACATTCAGTGGTTTGAGCTGAACTGCTTTCAGTGACAGAAACTCCGACAGGCTTCCTGTAGAATGAAAACATTTCTCTCCATATCAGCCCTAAATGTCCTTTCCCATGTCCTGAAACTTGAATCCTTGATTCTGGACTCCCTCGTTATCTGCAACATCCTGACTTGTCCTGTTAGGATTTTAGAGTTTTCAGTGTGACTCCCCTCAATCTTCTTACCTCCAGTGAATATAATCCTGAATGATCCAGTTTCTCATCAGATCTAAGTGCTGTAATCCCAGGAATCAGTCTGGTAAACCTTCACTGCCCAGCCCCCACAGCCAGAACATCCTTCCTCAGATAAGGAGACCAAAACTGCACACAATACAATCATAAAATCCCACAGTACAGAAGAGGCCCTTTGGCCCATTGTAGGTGTACCAGTCAAACCACACTAAACCTGTAATCATATAACTTTCCAACACAAGGGTCATAGCTTTAAACGTTATGATATTTCAAGGGTTCATCCAAGTAATTTTTAAAGGTCACCACAACTACCAGCCCAGACAATGCAAACCAGACCCCCATCACCCTCTGGGTGAAAATCTCCTCTTCAAATCCCCTCTGAAGCTCCTGTCTTTCACATTGAATGTGTCCCAACTCTGAGTAAGGGGAACAACTGCTTTCTATTCATTCTGTACATTTCCCTCATACCTCTATCAGGTCCCCTTCAACCTTATATGCTTCAAAGAAAACAACCCTAGCTTATCCAGCCTCTCTTCATCACTGAAATACTTCATCCCAAGCAACATCCTGGTGTCTATCCTCTGCACCCCCTCCAGTACAATCCCATCCCTCTGATCATGTGGTGACCTGAACTGCACACAGTACTCCAGCTGTGGCCTAACCAAAGTTCTGTACAGCTCCAACATATCTGACCTGGTCTTCTCACCTGTACCTGAAATGATATAGGCAAGTGTTCTGTCTACCTTCATAAATACTTTATTTACCTGTTACATCTTCCAAAGTTCATCACCTCACATTTATCAGGGGTTAGTTCCATCTGACTCTGATCTGCCCATCTGACCAATCCAGTTAGATCCTCCTGTAACCTAAGACCTTCTTCCTCACTGTCAACCATCTGCCAAACCTCGCGTCATCTACAAACTCAGTCATCATCCACTCACCCCCACCCCTCACCTCTCACATTCTCTTTTTTTCTTGTTTCAATACATCCTGAACAATAAGGGACCAAACACTTATCCCTGTGGTATCCCACTGCACACTGGGCCCAGTCACACAAATGACGTTCTGCCTCCACTCACTGTCTCCTGTCACTGAACCAGATTTGGTTTGAATATTTCAGGTGTGGTCTTACTAAGGCCCATACAATTACAGCAAGACATCCCTGATCCTGTACTCAAATCCTCTCACTATAAAGGTAATATATCATTTACCTTCTGCACTGCCTGCTGCACCTGCACGCTGACTTTCAGTGACTGGTATACACGGACACAGGCATCTCTGCGTCTTCTTCACAGCTCCCCCTCCCACCCAGCTTTGTATCATCTGCAAACTTGGAGATATTACTCTTAAGTTCCCTCATCTAAACCATGAACAAATATTGTGAATAGCTGGATCCAGGCCTGTGGTACCCTTTCAGAAAAAGGCCTGTTTTTCTTTTACTCTTTGTTTCCTGCCTGCCAACCAATTCTCTATCCATGTCAGTAAACTGCCCCCAGTCCGATGAATCTTACTTTCATATGCTAATTTCTACTGTGGGACTTAATAAAACCTTCTGAATGTTCCAGATAAACCACATCCATTGGCTGCCCCTTGTCAAATCCGCTCATTGCATCCTCAAACAATTCCAGTCAATTTGTCAAGCATGATTTACCTTTCCCCAAACCATGTTGACTCTGTCTAATCCTGTCACCATTTTCCATGTGCTCAGTGATTAAATCTTTCACAACGGACTTGAGTATTTTCCCCAAAACCAATGTCAGGCTGACTGGTCTAAGATGCCCAGTTTTCTCTCTCCCTCCCATTTTAAACAGTGATGTTACATTCGCAAGTCACTGGGAACTGTTCCAGAATCTATATAATCTTGAACACCAATGTTTCCAAACTTTTTGGGCAATTCCTGAAGTAATCTGAAATGTAGGTTATTGGTCCCTGCGGATTTATCAAACTTTAATTCCATAAATTTTCCAAAACCATTTCCCGAATACAACTAATTTTCTTCAGTTCTGCTCTCAGTCTATACCCTGTCTTCCCAACAAGTTTCAAAGGTAGTTGAGTTTTCCATTGTGTACAAAGATCCATAATGCAGCAAAGGCAGAAATTCCCTTGGCTCTTGTCAGCGGTACTTGTCAGTTTTCTTTCATCAAATCAATTTTCGAGAGGAATGACTCACTACCCACCATTTCAATGCAATCTTCTGACCTGGCAATAGGATACAAATCCATCTTTGTGACTACATTCACTTTCCTATTAAGTACACAGAATCGAATTGAAACATCTGGCTGAGTCACCAAACAAGAGAACTCCAATTACTCTTACAATTCAATCAGGGGACCCTTTCTCGTTTGTGATTAGTAATTTGCTGATTTTTAGGTGGTTTGAATCATCCCCAGATCCCTAGTTCTGCAAATGGACTTATTTAAAAATGTGAAATAAAGAAGGCAGTAGACAGGTTCAGGGCAAAAGAAGCTCTGTGTTTATTCGATACAAAAGATAAGTATAATACAAGAACAAATGCAAATGTAATAAACAGTGAAATTAACACGATCAATGATACTGAAGACAATAATGAAATACACTGTCAAAGTGAACACTTGTAGAAGTGTTACTAATTTACACACAGGATGGTAATTAAATACAGGATAAAATTAAACACTGGTTAAACACTATTAGAAGTTCGAGTTAAAAAGTGTGGTGCTGGAAAAGCACAGCAGGGCAGGCAGCTTTTGAGGAAAATGAGAATTGATGTTTTGGGCATAAGCCCTTCATCAGTAATGTTGAGGCTGTGGGATGGGTGCTGAGAGACAAATAGGAGAGTGGGATCGGGGTGGAGGGAAGGTAGCTTGGAAGGCGATAGGCAGATACAGGTGAGAGGTGATAGTGATAGAGGGGAGAGTGGAGTGGATAGGTGTGAAGGCTGATTGGAGGGTTGGATGTGGGTTGAGATGGAGGAAGGTGAGATGAGGAGACTGGTGAGGTCGATGTTGATGCCATGTGATTAAAGGGTCCAAAGCAAAAGATAAGTCATTCGTCCTCCAATCATTGGATAGCTCCGATTTGGCAGTGGAGGAGGTCCAGCATGTCTTTGCATGTCTTTGGCAGAGTGAGAGTGGGAGTTGTAGTGGCCGGTCACCGGGCAGTGGGGTTATTTAGTGTGTGTGTCCCAGAGACGTTCTCCGAAACATTCTGTATGTCCTCCACTGTCCCCCTCACTACATTCCCGAAGAAGGGCTTATGCCCAAAAAGTCATTTCTCCTGTTTGTCGGACCTGCTGTGCTTTTCCAGTGCCACACTTTCCAACTCTGATCTCCAGCATATGCAGTCCTCACTTTCTCCCATGAGAAGCGAAACAGTTTTAATCACAGAAACTTTAATCAGGCTTCCTACCCTTGGGGTCCTAATGCACTGTCACCACACACCATCCCCTCCCTGCAAGCTCAGAAGGAAACGTTCGGGTCTCAGTATTTTCAGCTCACCACTGAGGAAAGTACAGGTTTAAAATGTGTCCTGTTGCTGAGGTTCTCACCGTCGGTTCTCTTGGCTCAGAACAGGCCTGTGTCTGGAAGGTCTTGTTCAGATAGCGTTTGGTTGGTGTTCCCGCTCTCGGGTGTCCTTTGTTTCAATGATGCTCTTGGTTTGGTGTCTGGATTCAGCTTCTCTGTTCGGCCTCTGTGGTTCTTGGTTCTGAAGCTGCTTGTTGGTAGTGTGTGTTAGTAGGCCGAGGTTGTAAAAGTTAGTTTCAGCCAAGAGAATGTGTTCTGGTTAGTGTCCCTTTCAGAGTTGAGGTGTGAACTGGAATTCCAGGCAGAACAATAGTTCCAGGCAGCCATTTTAAGAAAAAATCCAGGGTTTTAGATGATACTGACTTTTGTTCAAACCTCCACAAGAGAACTCCAATTACTCTGACAGTTCAATCAATTGATTCTCCAACAAATATTGAGCTTCATTTGTTACTTTGGCTTGTTTCTCTGGTTTTAACTAAAATGGGTTTTGTTTTATTGGGTCTGAATAACCTACATCCACATCATGTTCAATTAATCTGGGACACCGAAGTGTATTTTTTAAAGACCATGTATCAGTGCAGAGTTAGGACATTCGGCCCATCACGTCTGCCCTGCCATTCGTTCATAGTTGATTAGTTTGTCAACCCCATTCTCCTGCCTTCTCTCCATTACTCTTGATCCCTTTACCAATCAAGGATCCATCTATCTCTGTATTAAATACACTCAATGACTTGGCCTCCACAGCATTCTGGGGCAATGATTAATCCACAGATTAACCAGTCTCTGGATGTAAAATCTCCTCCTCATCTCAGTTACAAAGGATGGTCCCTTCACTCTGAGGCTGTGCCCTCAGGTCTCAGTCTCTCTGCCAAGTGGAAACATCTTCTCCATGTCTACTCTATCCTGGCCTCTCAGTATACTGTATGTTTCACTGAGATTCCTCCTCATCCTTCCAAACTCCATCGAGTCCAGACCGAATACAAGCCCCAACCACTCCTCACACAAACGTCTTTGTATTCTCTAAGCAATCTCACTCTGTCCCTCTGTTGATCTTCTTCCAGATACAAAAATACAGTGTCTGAGTTCTCTAATATATCTGAATTTATTCACCTCATAGGAGGAAGTTCACTTTGGAAATTGTCCAATTATCTTTGGCTCTCACGCCTTTTCTCATCCCCTCCTCCATTTTACTTACTATTTGACAAAGTTTTACACAACTGAATGGTTCCTCAAAAACTGTGAGAGGAATTAAGAAGGCTGGTTCAATCACATGTTGAGGTTTACCTATAAATTGACAAGTTTATTTAAAATTATTCATTTTGTGTAAAGTGAGCATCACTGGCTGGCCAGCATTTGTTGCTTATCCCCAGTTGCCCAAGGCCAGCATTTATTGCTCATCCCTAGTTCAACTCTTTTTCCACGTTTGAACCAATCTGTAATGAAGCCAGGAGCTGAGTGACCCTGGTGGAACCCAAACTGGGCATCACTTGAGCAGATTATTGCTGAGCAGGTGCTGATTGATAGCACTGTTGATGACACATTCCATCACTTTCCTGATGATCGAGAGGAGATTGATGGGGCGGTAACTGGCTGGCTTGGATTTGTCCTGCTTTTTATGGACAGGACATAGTTGGGCAATTTTCCACATTGTTGGGCAGATGTTAGTGTTGTAGCTTTTCTGGAACAGCTTGGCTAGGGAAGTGGAAAGTTCTGGAGCACAACTCTTCAGTATTATTACCAGAATGTTGTCAGGGCCCATAGCCATGGCAGTACCCAGTGCCTCCACCCATTTCTTGATAACACGTGAAGTGAATCGAATTGAGTGAAGATGGTTGTCTTTAATGCTGAGGACCACTGGAGGAGGCCAAGATGGATCATCCACTCAGGACTTGTGGCTGAAGATTTCTGCAAAAGCTTCAGCCTTATCGTTTGCCCTGATGTGTTGGACTCTTCCATCATTGAGGATGGGGATATTTGTGGAGCCTGCTCATCCAGTGAGATGTTTAATCGTCCACCAGCACTCATGACTGGATGTGACAGGACTGCAGAGCTTAGACCTGATCCATTGGTTGTAGGTTGTCTAATACTGTCTGTCACTTGCCGATTGTGCTGCTTGCCATGCAAGTAGTTCTGTTTGGTGGTTTCACCAGGTAAATACCTCATCTTGGTGAATGACTGGTGCTGCTCCTGGTATGCCCTCCTGAATTCTCCATTGAACCAGTGTTGATCCCCTGGTTTGATGATAATGGTCGAGTCGGGGCTGACGCACAATTCTGCTGCTGTTGATGGCCCACAGTGCTTCATGGATGCTCAGTCATGGGTTGTGAGATCGGTTGTAAGTCTGTGCCAGTTAGCACGGTGATAGTGCCACACAACACGATGGAGGCTATTCTCAATGTGAAGGTGGGAGTTGGTCTTCACAAGGACTGTGCAGTGGTCACCCTTACTGATAATGTCATGGACAGATGCATCTGCAGTCGGCAGATTGGTAAAGATGAGTTCAAGTATGATGCATTTTTAAACCTGCGCCACATCTTTATATAATTTTGGCTCAATAAAACACCTGATTCTGGATGCCTGTGTTTTCCAAATCCCCATGGTCCTGTCATGGAACTCTGATGTGCTCCTCACAATATCTCCCTATGATAGCTGGGTGGGACCACTAGCCAATGTCTACCTGACCATCCTTCATCTGGGAGTCCATGAGGGGGGCATCTCCACTTCCTCATCAGCACTCCATTCTGAAGGTAATAACACTCTGAAACCCCTCCAGCCTTGACCTCAGTATGAGCTGACTGGGCTCATTTATTTCACTCAGGATCTGCTTTTTGGATCTGCCGTAATTAGTGACATCATAGCAAACACTCCAGCTGGATTATCTTCACCCTTTTGGAAAGTTTCAGCAATCCTTTCACTTGCTATGGTGTCACATTAACCCTTATTGCTGAATTTTGTTCAACGATTGCCCTGGTTACCTCACACGAAGGAGAAAGAGACCAGAAACCTGTTTCTGTCATTGTTCTGTTTCTTGGCTCTCCTTTGGACATTCTGTAATTATTGGGGAAGCTACTGCCTTTAGTCCTGGCAAATCATTCTCCAGAAGGAAATCAACTCCTTCAACAGGGAATGTTTTCCCCACTCTATCAATTACTTCTCCTGATAACAAATCACATTCCAGTTGTACGTTATATAGTAGAAGTGGAATAAATTCTCCATCAATCCCATTGATTAATACCTTAGCTCCCATCGAGCTCTGTGGAGGGAATATCAATTCTTTCTCCAGTTACTGTGATTGTGTTGCCCCTGTATCTCTTAGTTTGGTTCTGGGTTAAGCTGAAGAAAAAGGAGTCATCATTCCTTTTGATAAAAGTCGTGTCCACCTCTCATCGACCTCCCAACTTCCTTTACTAATGACAGAATTCACCTCCATCCTTTTTGTTATAGTTACAGCTACAACCTGCTCCATGTGACTCTCTGTTTGTGTTCCCTCCTCTGACTCAATTTTATTAACTCCCATAAATCCCATGGGTCTACCTCACAGCTTTCAACATTCCATGTGCACATGGCCCACCTTATTCCCAGAGAAACATTCAGTTTCTGAGCATCACTTCCACCGTCAGCAATTTCTTTCTTAATCTGAGGCGGAGTTCTCGGTCTGGTCCCTCCTGTCCATTCTCTTCCCTGGCTACCTGCCTTCCACACACTCTCCCAATTTTTATTTTACTCCCATTTCTGGGCCTGATGGGAATAAGGTTTCTGGATCAGTCTCCCATCAGGTGACTTCTCCACCTCCTGATGCTGCTTGGCTTGTTATGCACTTAAAGGCCCTGTTTGTCTACTTTGGATTCCAGCATCTGCAAGGTTTTGGCTTTAATGAAGTCTAAAATCATTAGCCATTTTAGCTGCTAGTCTTACCGTTGTTCCTCTTCAGTCTTCTACATGAATTCTGTTTCTAGAAGGGAAGGAAGTTCTAAATCCTTCTCAAAGAATAATTTCTCTGACAGCATGGTAAGTATTCTCAGCCTTTAATGGTCTTATCCACCTGTCAACATTATTTTGTTGAATTCTCTCAAACTCAGAAGAAGTTTGTGGAGACTGTTTGTGTAAGTTCTGAAACATCTGTCTGTCACCTTTTCACTTCCTCGTGATCCTGAGAATGTTCCTCTGGCAGGGATATAGAAACTTCTTCTACTTCCCAAGTACATTTTGCATGGGCAAGCTCCATTGCTTTTCCTCACCTCACTTGTTTAAATATCTTCTCAAAAGACATCAAAAGTGCCTCCACTTCCTTCTCTTCATAATCATAGAGTCATACAGCAAACAAGCAGACCCTTCTGCCCATCATGTCGATGCTGATCATTAAACACCAAACTGCACTAATCACATTTACCTGCACTTGATCCATAGCCTTCCATGCCCTGGCATTTTATGCTCATCTGGATGTGTCTTAAATATTGTGAGAGGAGCTGCCTCCACCACCTTCTCAGGCAGCACATTCTATATTTCTACCACCCTCTGAGGAAAACAAATGCTCAACTCCCCTCTCAACCACTTTTTCATCACATTAAGCTTATTCCCTCCTATCATAGACATGTCTGCCGTTGGGAAAAGATGATCACGATTGACTTTGTCTGTGTCTCTCAGAATTTTGTATACCTTAATCAGATTCACCACCCCCTTCCACCACGCCACCCACCCCCACCCCCGCCATGCTTCCTCTGCTCCACAGGAAACAAACCCAGTCGATCCAGCAATTTTCCTCATAACTATCACTTTCCATCCCAAGCAACATCCTGGGGAATCTCCTCTACACCCTCTCCAGTCCAATAATGTTCTTCCAACAGTGTCATGACCAGAACTGTACACAGTGTTCCAGATATGGCCTAACCAATGCTCTGTAAAATAACAACAAGACTTCCTTACACCTTTCTTCTGCACCCTGGCTAATGATGGAAAGCATCCCATGTGCCTTCTTCACGACCCTGTCTGGCTGTGCTAATACGTTCCGGGATTGATGGAGTTGTACACCAAGGTCCCTTTGTTCCTCACTACTCCCAAGGAATATGAGAACATAAGAACTAGGAGCAGGAGTAAGCTGTCTGGCCGTTCGAACCTGCTCCACTGTGCAATAAGATCATGGCTGATCACTTCCTGGACTCAACTCCACTTACCTGTGCTCTCATCTTATCTCTTAATTCCTTTAAATGTTTATAAGTGTTTACTGAAGTAGCGTCAACTACTTCACTGGGCAAGGAATTTCATAGATTTACGACCCTCTGGGTGAAGAAGTTCCTTCTCAATTCAATCCTAAATCTGCTCCCCTTAATCTTGAGGCGATGCCCTCTTGTCCTAGTTTCACCTGCCAGTGGAAATATTCTCTCTACTTCTGTCTTATCTATTCTCTTCATAATTTTATATGTTTCTATAAGATCCCCCGCAGTCTTCTAAGTGTCAATAAATATATGCCAGTCTACTCAGTCTCTCCTCATAAGCCAACCCCCTCAATCCTGGAATTAACCTTCTCTGCACCCCTTCAAGTACCAGTACATCCTTTCTCAAGTAAGGAGACCAAAACTGCACAAAGTACACCAGGTGTGGCCTCACCAGCATCCTGTACAGCTGCAGCATAACCTCTCTGCTTTTTAAACTCAATCCCTTCAGCAATGAATAACAAAATTCCATTTGCCTTCCTAGTTGCTTGTTGTACCTGCAAACCAACCCTCTGTGATTCATGCATAAGGACACTCAAGGCACATAACTTCCATTGTGTATATCCTTCCCTTATTCGACCTCCCAAATTGGATCACATTGCACTTGTCAGGATTAAATTCCATCTGCAATTGTTCTGCCCATTTACCAGCTGATCAACATCAGACTTTAACCTGAGACCCAGTAATCCAAGATGGCAGCAGAGTAGGACACTTCAGACCAAATTCATCTGCTCCGTCGGTTTCCTTTTCTGCTTTTTCTTCTACTGGTTTTTATTTTCTTTTGTGTTTTTCTTTTGTCGTTCTCTCTTCTTTTCTCTCCCAGCCACGGACTCCCAGCCCCACTCACCAGGCCTCTGACAAGTGCAGCCCCACTGTTGCGGCCTCTTGACTTGGTGTGGCAGAGTGCTGACCTGGCAGAGAGACCTCCCAGCTCGGTGAGGGGCACTCTCGGTCTGGTATGTTGGCCTCTCAGTTAAATGTGGTGGGCCCTCGGCTCAGTATGTTCAATTGTCACTCCAGCGTGATGGACTCTCGACCTAGCATGGTGCTCTCTCAGTGGCCCAGCGTGGTTGTCTCTTGGCCCACAGGGTGGTCTTTTGCTGAATAAGGTGGTCTTTCGGCCCAGCACAGCCTCAGCCTGCCTCTGGTCTCAAAGTGATGACTCAAAGTATGATCCCACTGTAGCTAAGCACTTAAGAAAGACTGTAATGATTGAACTTCCAGACTTATTTATTTATTTTCTTCTTACAACTAAAAAGGTAAAGAACTCTGTAACGTGTAACTTTTAAATTTATTCTTTCTTTATACCTTGTTCTTAAGATTCTGTACTTTGGTTCTTGTACCTAAGTGGCTCCTTCCAAGCTGACATCATATACTATTCACTGTACTCCAATACTTTTGTACTTGAGTCCATGTAACAATAAAATAAAATAAAACCATTATCAACAACACCAAAAATTTACGTAGCATCTGCAAACTTTCTAATTATACACTCACAGTCAATTCATTAAACTACATTCCAAACAGAAAGGGCGCAGCCCCAATTCCTGCCATACACCACTGGTCACTGGCTTCCAATTACTAAGACAACCCTTCACCATCAACTGGTCAACTTGCCTTGGATCCCATGGGCTCTGACCATCTGGACCAGCCTTCCATGTGAGGCCTTTGTCAAACAAATCAATACTGGCATCCCTACCTCTCCAAGTATTGTTTAATCCTGTACTTCAGGACTTTTTCTAATTATGTCCCTCACACTGACAGCGGACTAACTAGTCTGGAATTGCCTGGCCTCTCCCTGCTGTTCTTCTTGAAAAACGGAACCTCATCCTCCAGACTGGCACTTTACCTATGGCCAGTGAAGTATTAATCAAGTAAAAGGCAATCAAACTTCCAAGACAATGAAATGAAAAATTCAGTTAAGTTAAATCGAAAGAATCGTTAGAGAAATTAACCCCTTCTCCCTGTTATTTAAGTACAATAAAGCAATAATATTCGAATAGAAAGGATTTTATTTGCCGTGTTTTGAAATCTATTGAAATTGTGTTTTCTGTCAGTATGTTTTATTTTATCTTCATTTCCTTTGTGTACTGAGGTCTTATTATTCAATCTAAATCATCAGCATTGCGTACTTATGCTCTACAGATGCTGCAGACCAACTGCATTTCTTCAGCAGTTTCTGTTTGTGTTGCAGTCTGAGATCTGTGTTGTCCAATAATACCAACAATTGGGATGGGAATAGTAGGCTAGCATCATGATTGTCACTCTAATTAGAAATTGGCACTTCATATTTGATGAATCCAACAAACCCTTCCACTGTTTTCCCATCTGTCAGTCACCACATCACTGCGACCGCTCCTACCTTTCCAGAATCCAGGCAAATCCTTTTACTCTCAGTATGTGACTTATGTCCTTAACTTGGGCATCTTTAATTGCAAACTTTCTTGTTCAGCTTAATGGCTCATTCTTTCTTGTTCAGCTCCTGACAAGCTACACCCAGCAGGCCACTGGATGATGATTGTGGTCAGCAATGCTTTGTATCTAGAATAGCCCACTTTCTCCCCATATCCTTCTCACTCACACTCTCACCTGATTACCCGGGCATCGCGGCAGGTCACTGTGTTTGAGTAGAAATTGGATTCGAAAATGAATCAACTGTTGGTATTTCATGTGGCCATTCAATTGAAAAACAAGTATATTTACACTGAAGTTAATAAATTATGAATGTATACTAATTGGACAGAATGATATATTAAAATTTGCAGCTTTTGAGAGATATAACTTTTGCCGGTTTGTCAAGAGTGACGGTTCATAATGTACAGGTTACAACAAACTTTGCGCCCATCTTTTATAATGGACTCCAGTATTTCTCCCACTGCTGATGTCACGCTAACCGGTCTACAAAAACCACTGTGTTCTCCCTGTCTTCCTTCTTAAATAGTCGGGTTATGTTTACCACTTTTCAGTCCATAGGAACTGCTCCTGAGTCTAGAATTATGAAAAATGACGACAAGTGCATCTATTCATTCTAGTACCACTTTACTAAGTATTCTGGGGTGAGCGGATCAGATTGCCAAAGATATTTTCTGGCTCCTCTTTGTCCTCCTGTTTTTTAAGCACATCCCCACATTTTCTCTCCTCCTTAAGGGCCTCCCCTCTTTTTGATGCTCTGTACTTGGCATATGCTCATTCCTTTTTCTTTCTCAAACTATCATGTCCTTTGACATCCAGGATCGCAGGAGCTGCTGTCCTTGCCTTTCTTTCTGAGCTGGCCCTGAACTACATTAAAAAGATCCCCACTTTCCAAATATCGACTGCCCTCCAAGTAATTGCTCCCAGTCTGCATTTTCCATATTCTTTCTAATGAAATTGAAATTGGCCTTGCCTCACTTTAGACACTTAACTTCTGCACTACCCTTATTCCTTTCTATAATAATTAGGAAACGTACGGAGTTATGTTCACTATCTCCAAAATGCTCACCCATTGACTCTTCAACAGTTTTACATTACCTCAGACTGAGCCCAGCACTGCCCATGTCTAGTGGGACTATCTACGTACTGGCACCAAATGTTCTCCTGGTTGGACTTTAAACATTCCATTCACATGAGGTCAAACATAAAGTTTATGTTAGAGAAGTTGAAATTCCTTGCTAATATAGCCCCATTCCTCCCACACCTCTCTGTGATTTGCCGACATATCTGCTCCTCTCTCTCCATCTGACTAATGGGGAGCCTGTAGAATAATCCCAGCAAAGTGATTGTCCTTTTTTCTAGCTCTACCCAGACGGCATCAGTTGAAGACCCTTCCAAGAAATGCTCCTTCAGGAGCAATACTGCAGTCATGGTTTCTTTTATCAATAATGCAACATACCCACCTCTCTTGCACCCTGTCTTTCCCATCTGAGACTTGTCTCCCCTGGAATGTTGAGCGGCCAGTCCTATCTTTATTCAATCATGTCTCAGCAACTGCAACAATATGATATTCCAAAAAGACAATGCAACAGCATATGAAATAGCATAAGAGGTATGGTTAGTAAGTTTGCAGATGATACCAAAACTGGAGGTGTAGTGGAGAGCAAAAAAGGTTAGGAGAAAGTGAGGACTGCAGATGCTGGAGATCAGAGCTTAAAAATGTGTTGCTGGAAAAGCGCAGTAGGTCAGGCAGCATCAAAGGAGCAGGAGAATCGACATTTCAGGCAGAAGTCCTTCTTCAGGGATTTATTTTAAGCAAAGAAGGTTACCTAAGATTACAACAGGACCTTGATCAGATGGGCCAATGGGCTGAGAAGTGGTAGATGGAGTTTTGTTCAGATAAATGCGAGGTGCTGCATTTTGAGAAAGCAAATCTTAGCAGGGCTTATACACTAAATTGTAAGGCCCTAGAGAGTGTTGCTGAACAAAGAGACCTTGGAGTGCAGGTTCATAGCTCCTCGAAAGTGGAGTCACAGGTAGATAGGATAGTGAAGAAGGTGTTTGCTATGCTTTCCTTTATTGGTCAGAGTATCGAGTACAGGAGTTGGGAGGTCATGTTGCGGCTGTATATGACATTGGTTAGGCCACTATTGAAATATTCTGGTCTCCTTCCTATCGGCAAGATGTTGTGAAACATGAAAGTGTTCAAAAAAGATTTACTAGTATGTTCCCAGGGTTGGAGGATTTGAGCTGAAGGGAGAGGCTGAAAAGGCTGGGGCTGTTTTCCCTGGAGCAGTGGAGGCTTATAGAGGTTTAAAAAATTATGAGGGCCATAGATAGGATAAATAGATAAAGTCTTTTCCCTGGGGTTGGGGAGTCCAGAACTAGAGGGCATAGGTTTAGGGTGAGAGGGGAAAGATATAAAAGAGACGTGAGGGGCAACTTTTTCACGCAAAGGGTGGTACGTACATGGAATGAGCTGCCAGAGGAAGTGGTGGAGGCTTTTACAATTGCAACATTTAAAAGGCATTTGGATGCACACATGAATAAAAAGGGTTTGGAGGGATGTGGGCTGGGTGCTGGCAGGTGGAACTAGATTGGATTGGGACATCTGGTCGGCATGGACAGGTTGGACCAAAGGGTTTGTTTCCATGCTGTACATCTCTATATCTCGATAACTCTATATTCGCAAGTGCTGTTCAATGCTCTCAGTTCAACCACACTACTAATCAAGCTCCTTGCATTAAAATAGCTACAGTTCAGCTTTCCGATCCTCCTGTGTTCTGGATCCTGTCCTAGTGGTCACTCAGTGGTTTTCTGTGTAGCCCTTACTTTCCCATGAAGGGAAACATTGAGCATTAACTTTAGGGAATTTTAGACCAATTATCCGGACATGTGTAGTGGAGAAAAAGCTCAAATTCATTATAAAATATTTTATAGCTTAACAGTGAGAAAACAGTGACAGAATCGGACAGAGTCAGCATGGATTGTCAAAAGAAAAATCATGCTTAACAAATCGACTGGACTTGTTTGAGGATGTAGTGAGTAGATTTGATAAGGGCGAGCCAGCGTATGTGGTTTATTTGGACTTTGTAAGGGGAATAGATCGGTGGTTCTGTGATAAAAAAAAAGTCTCCTGAATAGCTCTGAAGGGGGAGGGTGAACAACTAGCTGTGATGGTGCATGTAGGCCACAACGATATACGTAATAAATGGGATGAGGTCCAACATGCAGAATTTAGGGAGTCAGGAGCCACATTAAAAATAAGGACATCAGAGGTAGTAATTTCAGGATTGCAACCAGTGTCGCGTACGAGTCAGAATAGACATGGAAGAATAGGCGGGACGAATGAGTGGCTTGAGAGATGGCGCAGTGAGGGGGCGGGGGGGGTTCAGATTTTTGGGACATTGGGGCTGGTTCCGGGGGAGGTGGGACTATTACAAATCAGACAGTCTGCACCTGGGCAGGACTGGAACCAATGTCCTCCAGGCTACTTTTGCTCACGTTCTTGGGGACGGTTCAAAATAATGTAGCAGAGGGATGGGAACCAAATGAGGAGGTTAGTGGACAGTAGGAAGGTAGTAACCAAAGCTTGTAAGGATCTCGGTAATGAAATCAGTGTGACTAAGGGTAAGAATAGGTAGATGATGAACGCAAAGGGACAGGTGGTCTGAGGTGCATTTGTTTTAATGCAAAAAGTGTAGTAGGTAAGGCAGAGGAATTCAGGGCTTGGATTTGTACCTGGTAGTATGATGTTATTGCTATTCCTGAGACTTGGCTGAGGGAAAGGCAAGATTAGCAACTAAATATCCCAGGATACAGATGTATCAGATGGATTTGAGAGGGAGGTAAAAGGGGTAGAGGAGTGGCGTTACTGGTCAGAGAGGATATCACATCTGTATTGAATGAAGGCACAATGGAGGACTTGAGCAGTGGGGCAATTTGGGCAGATCTCAGAAACAGGAAGGGTGCAGCAACAATGCTGGGGCTGTACTACAGGCCTCCCAAAGGCGAGCACGAGATAGCGGTCAAATGTGTGAACAGATTATGGAAGATGTAGGAGCAACGGGGTGGTGGTGATGGGAGATTTTAATTTTCCCAACATTGACGGGAATTCAATTAAAGTTACAGGTTTAGACGGAGCAGAATTTGTAAGGAGCACCCAGGAGGATTTTACATAGTATGTAAGTCGTTCAACTGAGGAAGGGGCCATTCTGGACCTGGTGTTGGGGAATGAGCCCAGCCAGGTGGTTGAAATCTCAGTTGGGGATTACTTTGAGAACAGTGATCATAATTCTGTAAGTTTTTAGAATGCTAATGGACAAAGACGACAGTGGTCCGAAAGGAAGTGGGCTAAACTGGGGGAAGGCCAGCTATAGCAAAATTCGGCAGAAGCTGGGGAAAGTGGATTGGGAGCAGCTGTTTGAGGGTAAATCCACATTTGATATGTGGGAGGCTTTTAAAGAGAGGTTGATTAGAATGCAGGACAGACATATCCCTGCGAAAATGAGGGATTGAAGTGGCAAGATTAGGGAACCCTAGATGACAGGTGAAATTGTGAGACTAGCTAAGAGGAAAAAGGAAGCATACAGAAGGTCTTGGTGGCTGACAACAGGCAAAGCTTTGGAAGAATATTGGGAAACTAGGACCGATCTGAAATGAGGAATTAAAAGGGCTAAAAGGGGTCAAAAAACATCATTAGCAAAATGGGTTATGGAAAGTCCCAAAGCCTTTCATTCATATATAAGGGGCAAGAGGGTGACTAGAGAAAGGGTTGGCCCACTCAAGGACAGAGGAAAGTTATGGATGGAGTCAGGGAAAATGGGAGAGCTTCTTAATGAGTGGTTTGTTTTGGTATTCACCAAGGAGAGGGAAAAGATGGATGTTGAAGTTGCGGATAGATGTTTGATCACTCTTGGTCAAGTTGGTTTAAGGAGGGAGAAAGTGTTGAGTATTCTAAAAGGCATTAAGGTGGACAAATCCCCAGGTCAGGATGGAATCTATCCCCGGGTACTGTGGGAAGCAAGAGAGGAGATAGCTGGGGCCTTAAGAGCTATCTTAATAGCAATCTTGAACATGGGTGAGGTCCCAGAGGACTGGAGAAGAGCTAATGTTGTCTCCTTGTATAAGAAGACTAGCAAGGATAATCCAGTTAATTATCATCCAGTGAGCCTGACGTCAGTGGAAGGGAAGCTGCTGGAGCAGATACTGATTTGGAAGAAAATGGATGTATCTGTGATAGGAAGCATGATTTTGTACAGGGAATGTCATGTCTTACCGACTTCATAGGATTTTTTGAATAAGTGACAAAGTTGATAGATTAGGGAAGTGCTGAAGATGTCATACAGAGAGACTTCAGTAAGGTGTTTGATAACGTTCCCCATGTAACCTGATGGAAAAATTAAAGTCGCGTGGGGTTCAGGGTGTACTCACTAGATGGATAGAGAACAGGCTGGGCAACAGGAGACAGAGAGTAGTAGTGGAAGGGAGTTTCTCAAAATGAAGAACAGGAATCCGTGCTGAGACCATTCTTATTTATGATAAGTATATATAAATGATCTGGAAGAAGGTATAGGTGGTCTGATTAACAAGTTTGCAGATGACACTAAGATTGGTGGAGTAGCAGGGGACTATCAGAGAACGGAGCAGAATATAGATAGATTGGAGAGCTGGGCAGAGAAAGGGACAGATGGAGTTCAATCTGAGCAAATGTGATCTGATGGATTTTGGTAGATACAATTCTGGAGTAAACTATATGGTGAATGGAAAGCTCTGGGGAAAATTAATGCACAGAGAGATCTGGATGTTCGGGTCCATTGTACCCTGAAGGTGGTAATGCAGGTTGATAGAGTGGTCAAGAAGACAGATGGCATGCTTTCCTTCATCGGTTGGGGTACAAGAGTAGGCAGGTCATGTTAGAATTGTAACGGACTTTGGCTTGGCCACATTTGGAATGCTGCATACAGTTCTGGTCACGACATTACCAGAAGGATGTGGATGCTTTGGAGAGGGTGCAGAGGAGGTTAACCAGGATTGTCTCATATGGAGGGTGTGAGCTCTGAAGAGAGGTTGCATAGATTAGCATTATTTTTAATACAAAGTTGAAGATTGAGGGAGGACCTTCTAGAGTGCTATAAACAGGGTGGATAGCAAGAAGATTTTTCCCAGAATGAGGGCCTCAATTACGAGGAACCATAGGTTCAAGGTGAGAGGAGAAAGGTTTAAGGGAGATATGTGTGGAAAGTTCTCTACGCAGAAAGTGGTTGGTAGCGGAAGTGGTAGAGGCGGGCATGATAGCATCATTAAAGATGTATCGAGATAGATGCATGAATGGGCAGGGAGCAGAGGGATACCGATGCTTGGAAAATTGATGACAGGTCTGGATAGAAGCTATGGATCACAGCAGGCTTGGAGGGCCGAATGGCCTGTTCCTGTCTTGTAATTTTCTTTGTCCCTTGTTCTTGGACCTGAGAAAGCTCAAAGGAAGTGATATTGGGGTACTTGTCCACTGATCCCTGAATGTGGCAAGACAGCTTAACAGAGCAGTTATGGAGGCATATGGCTTTGTCATTTCAGGTATTGGTTATAAAAGCAGGAGCATATGCTGCAGTTAAGCAGAACATTGTTTAGGCCACAGCTGGAGTACTGTGTGCAGTTCAGGTCACCACACTGTAGGGAGGATGTGATTGCACTGGATGGGGTGCAGAGGGGAATCACCAGGATGTTGTGTGGGATGGAACCTCTCAGTGATGAAGAGAAATTGGATCAGCTCGAGTTGTTTTCTTCAGGGCAGAGAAGGTGGAGGGGGGACCTGATCGAGGTGTATAAGGTTATGAGGGGAATGGACAGGGTGGAGAGAAAGCAGCTGTTCCCCTTTTTGTGGGGAGGCTCAATAACAAATTGGTTTACATTCAAATATGAAAGATAGGAGGTTTCAAGATGCTTTGAGGAAAGTGTTTTTTTTACCCAGAGGGTGGTGGGGGTCTGGAACGTACAGCCTGGGAGAGTAGTTGATGTGGGAAACCTCACAAACTTTAAAAACTACTTGGGTGAGCAGTTGAAATGTCATAACATTCAAGCCATGGGCCTCATGTTGGAAAGTGGGACTGGTGTAGGTTTAGTGTAGTTTGGCTGGTACACAGTTAATGGGCTGAAGGGCCTCTTTTGTACTGTGTGATTTTATGATTGTATTAAGTGCAGTTTTGGTCTCCTTATCTGAGGAAGGATGTTCTGGCTGTGGGGGGAGGGCAGTGAAGGTTTACCAGACTGATTCCTGGGATAGCAGCACTTAGATCTGATGAGAAACTGAGTCATTTAGGATTATATTCACTGGAGGTTAGAAGGTTGAGAGGAATCACATTGGAACCTTTAAAATTCTAACAGGACAAGACCGGAAAAACACAGGAAGTATGTTCCTGATCACTGGAGAATCCAGAACCAGGAATTACAGTTTAAACAAAAGGGAAAGGTTATTTCAGACTGAGACGAGGAGACATTTCTTTAGCCAGAGAGTGGGAAGCTTGTGCAATATTCTGTCACAGAAAGCGGTTGAGACCAAAACATTAAAAGTTTTCAAGAAGGAGATAGGTCTAAAGGGACTTAGGACTAAAGGGATTAAGGTTATGGGGAAAAAGTGGAAACAGGGGACTAAGTTGGATGATCAGCCTTGGTCATATTGAATGGCAGAGTCCACTCGAAGGGCTGAATGGCCTACTCCTGCTCCTAGTTCCTTTGTTTCTGTGTTTGAGTGAATGTCCATAAACATGGAAACCTAGGGAATTATAGAGTCAAAGAGTCATTGAGTCCTGCAGCACAGAGACAGGCTTTTTGGTCCACACTGGTCCATGCTGACCAAACTGTCCATCCATGCTAACCCCATTTCCCTGCACTTGGCCCATATCCTTCGGAGCCTTTCCTATCCATGTATTTGTCCACATGCCTTTTTAAAAGTAGTTAATATACCCGCCTAAATCACTTCCACTCACCGCTAACACCATATGTGTGCCACCCACTGTGAAAACAAGTTGCCCCTCAGGTTCCATTTTATTCTTTCCCCTCTAACCGAAAACTGATGCTCTCTCATCCTCAATTCCCCAACCCTGGGCAAGGGACTGAGGGCACTAACCCAATCCATGTCTCTCAAGATCTTTACACTTCTAAAAAAAAGCCCTCTGTATACTATACTCTCAGAAAAATGTCCTAGCTTGTCCAACCTCTCACAAAAACTCAGATTGTCGAGTTCAGGCAACATTCTTGAACATTTCCTCTGAACTCGTTCCAGTTTAATAATGTCCATCCTATAACAAGGTGACCAAATACTCCAAGTGCGACCTCACCAACGTTCTGTACAATTGTAACCTAACTTCCCAACTTCTATAGTCAATGCCCTGACTGATGAAGGCCAGCGTGTCAAAAGCCTTCCTCACTGCCCTTTCAAACTGTGACTCAACTTCCAGAGAACCGTGTACCTGAACTCCAAGATCTCTCTGTTTCACTATTTCAGCTTTTTATGATATTTCTCAATGACTTGGATGCAGAAACTGAGAGCCATACATCCAAAATGGCTGATCACACTGACTGAGCCAGCTTGGAGGAGGTTACAGACATCGGGAGGGTGAAGGGCAGAGAGGGATTTGCGAACAAGGGTGAGAACTTGAAAATCAAGGTGTTGCTGGAGAGGAGCCGATGTAGACATAGGGTGCGGAGGTTGGGGGAACAGAACTTGATGCAACTTTGGAGACAGGCATCAGAATTTGGGATGAACTGAATGGTATGGAGGGCGATTGCTGTGATTTGTGCAAGAACAACATTAGAATGGTCATGTTTAGAGTCCCACCGGCATGACTGAGATTTTCAGTGGCTGGTCTGTTTAATATGGAGGATATTGGGCTCAGATCATTCTCAGAGATGTGGCCATGATTGTAAGGTGTCTGGTTGTGCAGCAGACCTCCAGGGAGAGAGATGGAGTTTGTACCAGGAGATGAAGAGGATGGTTTTGATCTTCGCAATGTGTTTCACAGTGAGTCCAGGCTCCTCAGTCCTGACTGCTCTGAGTTGCTGTGATTGTCACTGATTGGACACTTATTATTAGAGATTCTGACCACAGCAGAAAGCCCCAGTGTTAAAATAACTGCAAAGACTGTCAGATCGCAAGGTTGAAACTTCACCAATAGAGGAAGTGAAAGAAGGAGCTCGGAACAGCTGGATGTTTGTTACTGAGACAGGAGAAAACTGTGAACTGTCTGCACTCCCAGGAATCTGACAGCACAGGAGGCTGGATTGGGATTTAATTTTTGCAGAAACAGCACAGTGATGGAAAAGGTGTCAGTCACTCTCTCACAAACACACACGCCTGCACTCGGAGATCAGAAACAGAATCCAGCAGCAGCTCAGTCTCCAAGCTTTGAAACCTGCACAGAATTGTTCCCTCATTCAGTTTCTAACTGTCAGGATAGACCAAGCAGGGGAGGCAACACAGTGGTGTGTACAGTCAGAAGGGAGTTGCCCTGGGAGACCTCACCATTAACTATGGAACCCATGAAGCCTCATGACAGCAGGTCAAATATGGGGAAGGAAACCTCTTGCTGATTACCACATAGCACCGCCCTCCCCTCCAACCTCAACTGAGCAGTCAGTCCTCCTCCATGTTGAACAACACTTGGAGGGAGCACTGAGGGTGGGAAGGATAAAGGATATACCCTGAGTAAGGGACTTCAAAGCCCACCATCAAGAGCTGCCCAGAAGCATCACTACTGAGCAAGCGACTCAAGCTCCAGAAGATTCAGCTGCGAGATTGGACCTGGGGCAGATGGTGAGGGAACCAACAAGAGGGAAAAACATCCTCACTATCGCCCTCACCAATCTGCCTGCTGCTGGTGTATCTGTCCATGACAGTATCAGTAAGAGTGACCACCGCACAGTCCGAGTGGAGACAAAATCCCATTTTCACATTGAGATTACCTTACATTTTGTTGGGCAAGAGATACGGGATGTCAGGAAGAACTTTGTTTTTACCAGCAATTGGCAATGACTTGGAAATTCGTGCCCATTCAGGTGAGGCAGGTGAAGACACTCAGTGATTACAATGACAGATTGGATGGGCTCTTGATGGAAATAAACCTGCAAGGCCCTGGGGGTCGAGTAGGGGAGGGGGTGGGACTGACTGGATTGCTCCATGAAATGACACCATTTACCTGACAGGCTGAATGTTCTCCCCCTGTGCTGGAAATAGGTCTCACTCAATGAGGCGTTCACAATTAGAGAGTTTGGATGCAGTAAATACAGGACAAATTGTTTCTCCAGGCAGGAGGGTCAGTAACCAGAGGGCACACTTTTCAGAAAGGGTCTGAAGGACAAGAGAGAAGATAGGAACATTTTTATCCAGCGAGTTCATGATGACTGTCTGCAAGGTGAGTGGAAGTGGATTCAACAGCAACTTTCAAAAGGGCCTTTGGAGAAATAGCTGAAAAGGAAACAATTGCAGGGTTATACAGGAAGGGCTGGGTAAATGGGACTCATTGGACTCATTTGACTAACAGTCACAATAGGCCCAGTGACCTCTGTCTGTGCTGTATAAGAGCTTACACACACTTAGTCTCACCTTTACACAAAGACTGGGAGAAACAGACAACCCAGTTTAGAGAAAAGTGTTTTCTCAAGCAAAACACTCTTGAACCAACTCAGGGAACAGGCCAGACTAGATTTACTAGAATAAGTCAGCAAATCAATGACAAGGGAACAGGAAACCAAGAGCAGTGGGACTGAACAATATATTCAACAGCACAACAATTGACAGGAGGAGGGATGAAGGGCAGGAGGTCAGAGAGCTCGCTGTAGGGGCCTGAAGGTTCTGCTGTCAATGGTGGGATGGAGGAAGTAGCAATGGGCAGGAGACCAGAGACAGAAGATGGAAGGGGGAGGGAGGGAGTGTGAGTCTGCAGCATGACACAGATTGAGGGAGGAGGGAGGCCATGGAGGCAATTGGCTGGCAGTGAGTTCGGGGGCCATTCTTGAACGACTTCAGATGGCAGACAAGGAAGGGACCACTCCATATCAGACAAGTTGCGGTTTATGGAATGTGACTTCAGGAAGCTGGGAGAGGACAATGGAATCAATAGTTAGGAGGTGGTACCAGCAGGAATTAGGGTTTCTGTGGCCCGGGGACTGAAGTCGTGCAGAGGTTCCATGTGTATTGTTGTCTATTGGAGATTCCAGTGGGAAGGAGGTCTATGTTTATTGGTGTCTATTGGAGGTTCCAGTGGAAAGGAGGTCTATGTTTATTGGTGTCTATTGGAGGTTCCAGTGGGAAGGAGGTCCATGTTTACTGGTCTTGTGGGAAGGTGGCACATGTATACATCATCATAGAGTCATAGAGGTTTACAGCATGGCATCAGGCTCTTCAGCTCAACTCATCCAAGTTTCCAAAACTGAACTAAACCTATTTGCCTGTGTTTGGCCCAAATCTCTCTGAATCGTTCCCATCCATGTTGCTGTAAAAACCTCCTTGAAGTGTAGTAACTGTATTCCCCTCTCCCACTTCCTCTGGCAGCTCATTACACATCCACACCAACCTCTGTGTGAAAAGTTTGCCTCTCAGGTCCCTTCTAATTCTTTCCCCCCTCAACTTAAACCTATTCCTTCTAGTCCTGGACTCTGCTACCCTGGGGAAAAGACTTTGGCTATTCACCTTTTCTATGAGCCTCATGATTCTATATACCTCTTTCAGGTCACACCTCAATCTCCTGCATTCCCTGGAAAAACATCTTTGCATATCCATCCTCGCCTTATAATTCAAGCCCTCCAATCTTGGTAACATCCCTGTTAATCTTTCTTTTATTCAAACCAGTGTACTAACTTGCTTCCTATATTAGCGTGAGCAGAAATGTACACAGTGACCAAATGTTGCCTTCCCAATGCCTTGTACAGCTGTAACATGATGTCCCAGCTCCTGTACTCCCTGCTTTGACCAGTGAACGTGAGCTTGCCAAATGCCTTCTTCACCCTGTCTACCGGTGACACCATTTTCAAGGAACTATGTACCTGCACCCCTCGGTCTCTATGTTCAACAACACGCCCTATTAATCGTGTAATTCCTGCCCTGGTTTGTCTTACCAAAATGTAACTCCTTGCACTTATCAAAATTTCCATCTGGATTTGTTGACCCACTGGCCCAGTTGACCATCGCACTCTTGGATAACCTTCTTCCCTGTCCACGATGCCAACAATTTTAATTTCAGCCACAAACCTCCTGATCATACCTGCTGTTTTCTCTCCAAATTGTTCATATAATTGACGAACAACAGTGGATCCAGGATTGATTCTTGTGGCAGATGGCTGGTCTCTGGCCTCCAGTCTGAAGAAAAACCCTCTCTCACCAGCCTCTGCTTCCTATCATCAGGCCAATTTTATATCCAATTGGCTCGCTCTCCCTTGGATCCTGTGTGATATAATCTTACTGAGCAATCTACCATGAGGAACCTTGTCTAAGGCCTTGCTAAAGTCCAAGTAGACAGATTGTACTGCTCTACCTTTATCTATCTTCGTGATTACTACTTGCCTGAATCGGAAAGTCCAATGAATACGAGGCCCATATTCATTGATCTCTCTTGGAGGATCAAATCAGAAGTAGGCCAATGTTTACTGTTCTCTCTTGGCGGTTCCAGCAGGAAGGAGCCCATGTTTACTGGTCTATTCTGGGAACTTCAGTGGGAAGGAGGCCCAAGTCACTCTATCGAGCAGCCTTGTGAACTGAATTCCATGTTTTGTGGACTCTGTTGGAGAGTCCAGTGCGTCATGAACACATGGTGGGTGTGGGGTCAGTTCCTTTCTGTTGTAACTGTGTGATGCTCCAGCCCTCATCCCAGTCAAACAACCTGATTCAGAGACTGATCATGGAAGGGGAAGGAAAGGGAAAAGGATTGAAACATGTTGTGGATGGACAGGCTGGATCACTGGGTCAGAAAATGTCCTGTCCCTCCAGCTCACACTGATGGCCTGAGGATCTCCTCTCTCTGCTAGGCCTTCATGGAATGAGGCTTGTATCCAAACCAGTCCACAGTAAGAATAGTCCAACAGAACAGAACTGCCCTTCATTTAACAAGAATCTGTCCGTCTTCCTGAACGAGGTCAAACCCTGGTCAATGTGAGAAATGGGGAGTTACTCCAGGAAAAGACATGCTTCTGGGACAAGAGTTAACATCCATTAGTGGGGCAGAGCAGAGGGAGAGTTATCCTGAATTCAACTGTCACCACCTGGGACACTGTGAGAAAGACAGAGAAGCGAGACAGAGAGAGAGGAAGAGGCAAATTGTGTGTGTGATCGAGCGATAGAGGGAGGGGCATCTGAGACAGTGTGAGATATGAGAAGGGACCGAGAGAGGTAGAGGGAGGTAGAAGTGGTGTGGTTGAGGGACAGAGAGAGAGAGAGAAACAAGATGTGACTGATAGGGATGGATAGAGAGAAAGAGATAGGATGGGTGTGATACCAAGAGTGAAGGGAATCAAGAGAGAGTGGGTAGGTTTGAGTGTGTGTGTGTGAGTGAGTGAGAGAGAGAGAGAGAGAGAGAGAGAGACTTGAGTATGATAAGGGACAGAATGACAGAGAGGGAGGAGAGAGACTGTAGATTGGGATGCAGAGAGGGAGGGAGAGACAGAGAGAGGAATACAGAGGGGCAATTAATATTTGGAGGCTTTCAATTGAAGCGAGCGATGGAGCGAGTGACAGTGAGAGAGAAAGATGCAGAAATAGAGATTATGAGACTGAATGAGGAAATGTAAGTTGGAGAGAGTGGCTACGAGACAGAGTGAGAGAGAAAGAGAGAAACAGAGGGGCGGGTCCTGGTCACCACATTCTGGGAAGGATGTGATTGTACTTGAGAGGGTGCAGAGATTTCCCAGGATGCTGCCTGGGATGGAGGGTCAGCTGTGAGGAAAGATTGGAAAGGTTGGGGTTGCTTTCCTTGCATCAGGGGACCTGATAGAGGGGGATAAGATTATTCAGGGCAGTGATAGGGTGAGTAGGAAGGCACTTTTTACAAGAGTCAAGGACTCAATAACCAGGGACAGAGATTAAAGGACAAAAAAACATGGACACATAGAAACTGCTGCAGGAGTGTGCCATTCGGCCCTTTGAGACTGCTGTGTCATTCAGTATGATCATGGCTGATCCTCTCTCTTGAAGTCACCTTCCTACTTTCTCCCCATTCCCTTCATGCTGTTAAAATGCAAAACAAATATCTCTCTTTCTTTCTCTTGAATATATTCAGTTCATTGTCCTCCATAGCCTTCAGTGGAAGATAATTCCACAGATCGACCAACCACTGAGAGAAGAAATGTTTCCTCATCTCAGTCTGAAATGGTCTACCCCGTATCCCCCTGAGACTGTCCACCTGGTTCCAGACTCCCCAACCAGGGCAAACCTCCTCCCTGCCCAGCCCTGTTAGAATATTATAAATTTCAATCAGATCCCCTCTTATCCTTCTGAGTCCAGGCCCAATCGAGTTGGAGAGTGAGAAGAGAGTTAGGGAGAAATGTTTTCACCCAGAGGGAGGTGGGAGTCTGGAACTCACTGCCTGAAAGGCTGGTTGTGTCCCAAACTCTCATGACATTGGAGCAGTGTTTAGATATTCCCTTGTGTTGCTGTAGACTCCAGGGTAATGGGCCAAGAGCTGGAGGATGGGATTAGTGTCATCAGATCGCTGTTTAACAGAACAGACACAATGGGCCAAATGGCCTCATTCAGTGCTGTTCACATCAATGACTCTCTGAGACATAGAGAGATAGAGAGAAGAGGAAGTGTGCGGGGCTGACATGGCTCTCTCTGCCTGATGCCATTTACATACTGAGGAACACCCAGTGCACAACTCGATTCACAGAAGTCTCCGAGCGAGTAGACCAGGGACCAGTTTCATCCTGACAATCAGCAACGTTCAGTATTACAGCTGGCCTTACGTTCTGTAAAGGAACCAAGCTCAGACTGAGTAACTCAACCTCAATCCTCCATTATTAACCCTTTCAATCTCTACCCACAATTTATAAAACACAAATACTGAATTATTGAAGTGTTGCAGTGAAGGAAATATTGTATTGAGGAACACCACGTCCCCCCATACGGTGTACACCTGTATCTCTTTAGTCCTATAATCACGTTAAAAGCAAGATCTAAGTCAGTCAGTTTTACTCACCGTGTGGAGGAGCTCTGTCCATTTGCAGCCTGTGGTCCCATTCCTGCAGCATGGAGTGAAATCAGTGAGTAGCCTCCTGTCAGTCTCAGTGTGACAGACACGGGCAGAGTTTGATGTGAGCTCTGGCTCCCTGTCCCAGTCTCTGATCTCACTGACCTCAGCAGCATCAGCAGCAGCAGCAGCAGCACAGTGAGACACCGAGCTCCCACCTCTCCCAGCTTTCACAGAATTGTTGCAGTGCACAAGGAGGCCATTCTGCCCATCCTGTCTGGACCAACTCTCCGAATGAGCAATTCACTGAATGTCATTCTTCTGCCTTCTCCCTGTCACCCTGGACATTGCTCCTTTTCAAATAACAGTCTCATTGCCTTCGGAACGTTTGAATTGAAGCTGCCTCCACCACACTCTCAGGCAGTGCATTCCACACCTTAACCACTCACTGGCCAAAAATGTTGTTCCCCATCTCACTTTTGTTACTTTTCCCAATTACTTTCATTCTGTGGGCTTTCTGTCTCAATCCTTTCTGAATTAGGAACATTTTCTCCCTATTTACTGTATCTAGGCCCCTCCTGGTTTTAATTCCTCGAACAAACCTCCTTTCAGCCTTCTCCAAAGAAGACAGTCCCAAATTCTCCAAACTATCTTCAGAACTGATGTTCCTCATCCCTGGAATGATCTTTGGGAATATTTTTTGCCATTTCTACAAAACATTCATCAGCTTTCTGAATGATTCACATTATCTATGTCCCTCATGATTTAATAAACCTCAATGTTGTCACTGCTCAAACTCTTACACTTGAGGGAAAAAAGTCTCAGCATTTCCAGCCTCTCATAGTCATGGAGTCATACAGCGTGGAAACAGACATTTCAGTCCAACTTGCCCGTGTTAATCAGATATCCTAAATGACCTCATCCCATTTGCCAGCATTTGGCTTACATCCCTCTCAACCCCTCCTATCTATGTTCCCATCCCAATGTGTTTTAAATGTTGTAATTTTATCCGCCTCCAACACTTTCTCTGGCAGCTCGATCCAGACACACACCACCCTCCGCGTGACAAGTTACCGCTCAGGTCCCTTTTGACTCTTTTGCCTCTCACCTTAAACCTATGCCATCTTGTTTTGGACTCCCGTTACCAAGGAAAAGACCTTGGATATACACCCTGTCCATGCCCCTCATGATTTTATGCACATCTGTAAGGTCACCCCGAGGCCTTAGATGCTGCAGGGAAAGTAGGCCCATTTCTTCAGCCTCTCCCAACAGCTGAAACCCCCCAATTCCTGGCCACCTCCTTGTAAATTTTTTCCACTGCCTTTTAAGTTTAACAATATCCTGCCTATCTCAGGATGATCAGAATTGTTCACATTATTCCCAAATGCCTGGCCTCAGCAACTGCTGTACAGCTGCAAAATGATGTCCCAACTCCTATACTCAATGCAGTGGCCAATAAAAGCAAGCATACCCCACACCTTCTTCATCTCCCTGTCTACCTGTGACTTCACTGTAAAGGAAGAATGCACCTTCACCTGCACGTTCACCCCGAGGTCTCTTTGTTCAGCAACACTCCGCAGGGGCCTACAATTAACCGTAAAAGTACTGCCCTGGTTTGGCTTTGCAAAGTACAGCACTCACATTTATCTGAATTAAGCTCCATCTGCTATTCCTCAGCCCACTGGCCCAGTTGGTCAAGAGCCCATCGTACTCTTAGACAGCCTTCTTCACTGGACACAATGTCACCTGAAAATTCATCTGAACAGACTCTCACAACTCTGGCCCCTCCCTGCCTGTTACACTGCGACTACCCCAGTCTATATTCAAAAATTAAAGAGCCATTTATAATGACTCTATCACGTTTGCAGGTATCTGTAAATTCCTTGCACTTGTATTCCTCGGCATCCTTCCCACTGAGTGGTGACTTATTGACTGCACGGGAGATTCTGTGGTCCTTGGTGTTCCTCTCTGGTATACCCCCCTGGCTCCTACAGCCCTGCGAAGTTAGCTTAAACCCTCTCCAACAGCACTAGTAAATCATCCCAAAGAAACTCAGTCCCAGCTCTGTTCAGGAACAACGCTGTCTGGTCTGTCCAGGTCCCATCTCCCCCAGACCCAGTCCCAATGTCCCAAGAATCTAAAGTCCTCCAACCTGAATCCATTTTCCAGCTTCACATTCACCTGCGTTATCCTCCTGTTCCTATTTGCACTTGGGTGGGGCACTGGGAGCAATCCGGAGATTCCTACTGTTGAGCTCCCAGTGCTAATTCCCTTCAGAGCACCCTAAAGTCTGACTGCAGGACCACATCCCTTTTCTCCCGCTGTCACTGGGTCCGATGTGGATCACGACTGCTGACTGTTCCTCCTCTCGCCTCAGGGTGCTCTGCAGCCGCTCAGAGACATCCTTGACCCTGGCACCAGGGAGACAACACACCATCCTGGATTCCCATCGGCAGCTGCAGACACATCTATCGATTGTCCTCACTCTCGAATATCCTCTCACTATCGTTCTTCCAGTCTTACTTGTGCCCCCTGTACAGCTGAACCCACCACCTTGGTGCCTGGGACTTGGCTCCGGCTGCACTTCAGAGATGAACCATCATTCTCATCAGGATTCTGAACTGAATCCCGGTTGGAGAGTGGGATGCACTCAGGGGATTCCTCTCCTAGCTGCTTGGTCCTCTTGGACTGTCTGCTGCTCCCCCATTCCCTCTCTCCCTGCATACTCTGAAGCTGCAGAGTGACCACATCTGGAAACATGCTCTCCAAGGAGCTCTCAGCCTCACGGACTCTCCGCACTGACACCAGCTGCTGGTCAAGCTCCGAAACCCGGAGCTCCAACTGCTGTCACTGACCACACTTCCTGTACTCTGGTATTCCACGAGCTAGGAAACATTCTCAAGTTCCCACACTCTCTTCACCCTTTGGTCATCTCTTGGCAAAGTTCTGATAACAAACAGTTACAGCAGGGCTCACAGTCCAGTGGGTTCAATGTTCCAGGGTTTTGGGGAAACTCTCCAGAAGACTTTAAGAAATAGGAGCAGAAATCAGCCATTCAGCCCATTGAATCTGCTCTGCCATTTGATCTTGGCAGATATGCCTCTCACCCCCATTCTCCTGCCTGCTCCACAGGAACGTTCGATCCCCTTAACAATCACGAACCTATCTATCTCTGTCTTAAATACACTCAGTGACTTGGCCTCCACTGCCCTCTGTAACAATGAGTTCCACAGATTCACCACCCTCTGGCTGAAGAAATTCCTCCTCATCTCAGCTCAAAAGTGTCGGCCCTTCATTCTGAGGCTCTGCCTTTGTTCCCGAGTCTCTCCTGTTTTTGGAAACATCTTTTCCACAACCACTCTATCCAGGTTGATCATTATTCAGCAAATTTCAATAAGATCCCTCCTCATCCTTCTAAACTCCATCGATTACAGACCCAGAGTCCTCAACCACGCCTCATATGACAAGCCCTTCATCCCCAGGATCATTCATGTAAACCCCTCCAATGCCAGCACATTGTTTCTTAGAATGTGGGTCACAAACTGCTCACAATATTCCAAATGCAGTGTGACCAGAGCCTTACTCAGCCTCAGCAATACATCTCTGCCCTTGTATTCTGGCCCTATTGAAATGAACGCTATCATTTCATTTACCTTCCCCAGCACTAACTGGACCTGCCTGTTCACCTGAAGAGAAACCTGAATGAGGTTTGTGCTTTAGATTTCCAAAGGCTTTCCTCATTTAGCAAACAGTCTTTGTGTTTCCTCTTCCTCCCAAAGTGCATAACCTCACACTGTAACACATTGCATTCCATCTGCCACTTCTTTGCCCACTCTCCCAGCCTATCCAGGACCTTTTTCAGCCTTCCCACTTCCTCAACACTACCTGTCCCTCCACCTCATGCCGTCTGCAAACTTAGCAACAATGTCTTCACTTTCTTCATGTATGACGTGAATAGTTAAGGTCCCAACATTGACACATGCAGAACTCTACTAGTCACCAGCGGCCATTTTTCCTCATTCTCTGCTTTGTGCCAACCTGCCCGTCCTCAGTCCATGCCAGTACATTGCCCCTAACACTATGGGCTCTTAACTGATGTCAAAGGCGTTCTGGAAAATCCAAATAGATTATTTCCTCAGACTCTCCTTTGGCTGACTGGCTCATTGCCTCCTCAAAGAATTCTAATAGATTTGTTCGGCATGACCTCCCCTTGATGAAGCCATGTTCAATCAGCCCTATTTTCCCATTGCACTTCCAAGTTCTGCAATTTCATCCTTAAATTGAAGTCTAAAACCTTACCAACAATAGTCCAGGCTAACTGACCTATAATTTCCCATCTTCCAACTCCCTTGCTTCTAAAACATGGCTGTTATGGGAGCCATTTTCAATTCCCTTGCCCCCACCAAATTCCTCCCCACCCCACTGACAACCCCGACTCAATTGATTCCTGAAAGATGATCACCAATGCCTCCACAATCTCCTCAGCGATCTCCTTCAGAACACAGTGATGAAGTTCATCCAATCTGGGTGAGTTATCCACATTCAAACCTACCAGCTTCCCCAGTACCTCCTCCATAGTGATGGCCACTACACTCCCCTCTGCCCCCTTACAGTTTTGAAGTACTGGTATGCTGCTGGTGTTTTCCATGGTGCAGACTGATGCAAAATATCTATTTAATTCCTTTGCTATTTCTATTATTCTTTCTCCAGCCTCATTTTCCAGTGATCCAATGTCTATTTTTGCCTCCCTCTTCCTTTTTATATATCTGATAAAACTATTACAATTTTCTTTGTATTACTGGCGCGCCTACCCCCACATTTCACTTTCCCCATCCTTAATGCTTTTTCCGTTGTCCTCTACTATTTTTTAAAGACTTCCTAACATTCTGGCTTCCCACTATTCTCCACCATATTGTATACATTTTCTTTTGCATTTATGCTGTCCTTGACCTCCCTCATCAGCCATGATTGAATGCTCTCCCTTTAGTATGTTTCTTCTTTTTTGGGATGAGTTCCTGCTCTGCTTCCTGAATTACCCCCAGAAACTCTGCTGTTTGCTGCCCCACCATCTTACCTGTTCGGCTCCCCTTCCAATCAACTCTGGCCAGCTCCTTCCTCATGCCTTTGCAGTTACCTTGACTCAACTGAAATACTGTTCCATCTGATTGCACCTTCTCCCTTTCAAACTATAGTGGGAATTCTATCATATTATGGTCATTTATCCACAGGGATACTTTCACCTTAAACTCACTACTCAAGTTTGCCTCATGAGACATCACTGAATCCAGACCTGCCTGTTCCATAGTGGCTCAACCACAAGCTGCTCCAAAAACCATCTCATAGACATTCCATGAAATTCTTTCCTTGAGATGTGCTACCCAGTCCACCTATCCATTGAAGTCTGCCATAACATTTTAGATATGGCTTTTCTCTCACCTGATTGATTTCCTTCCCCACACCCTTGGAGATCTGGACATAACTTGCATCAGATTCTTTATTTCTTGCGGTTCCTCAACTCTACCCACCCAGAGTCTGCACCTACTGACTCTCTATCACTTCTTGATATTGATTGAATTTTATTTCTTAATAACAAGGCAACTCTTGCCCCTCTGCCCATCTGCCTGTCCTTTTGATAGGACATGTAGACTTGGATATTTAGCTCCCAGCCCAGATCCCCTTACAGCCAGGTCTCTGTGATACCCACAGCATCGTACCTGCCAGTTTCAATCTGCACTACAAGCCCATTGTGTATCCTGTGTGTATTTAAGTACAACACCCCCAGTCCTGCATTGACTGCCCTCCTTCCCATCATTGTTCTCTTATCTGCTGTGCTTTACGTTCGACTCCTGATCCTTTCCACACTCCCTGTCTTTTTACATCTTGCAGAAACTTAAATAATCTCCCCTGAGCCCTCCGCCACTTTAACTCGTTTAAATTCCTTGGAAACTCAATTTACCTGGATTTGTGGCATCACTTTGTCTATCTCACTCGGAATGCTTCGTGCATTTCGTTACAAACTCTTTAAGTTTGATCTATTATTGATTTTCCCGGCACTTCTTTGGTTGCTTTGATTTTGAAAATTCCATCCCTACCTTTTAATTTCTGGTAACAATCAATCCCATCACTAATCCGCAATCGTACCTTCTTCTTCACCTTCGGTTTTCTCATTTTCCATCAAATTGAACCAAATTACTTTCGCTTTGTGTTACCTTCAGGCATGGTGGCTCAGTGGTGAGCACTGCTACCACACAGCATCAAGGACCTAAGTTCAATTCCCGTCCTTGGGAAACTGTCTGTGTGGTGTTTGCACATTCTCCCTGTGTCTGTGTGGGTTTCCCCCAGGTGCTCTGGTTTACTCCCACTGACCAAAGACGTGCAGGTCAGGTGAATTGGCCGTTCTAAATTGCCTACAGTGTTTGGTGAAATAGTCAGGAGTAAATGTCGGGAATGTTTCTGTGTGGGCTGCTGTTCGGAGAGTTGGTGTGGAGTTTTCAGGCTGAACTGCCTGTTTGCACACTGTATGGAACCTAATCAGGCCAATATTTATCATTAATCCATCATCATTAATGCTCTTTGATCTCAGTGTTTCTACTTGGATCTTGCTGTGTAGAAACTGGCTGCCACGTTCCTGACATTGCAACAGTGACTGTTTGTCAAACAAAACTGTCTGGAAATGTCTTTGGAAGAGCCTGAAATATTAAGGGCTGGATTGATGCCCATATCCCTCGAAACTCTTCCTATTTACATATGCATGCCTTTTAAATGTTGTAATTGTACCAGCCTTCACCACCTCCTCTGGCAGCTCATTCTATACATTTAACACCCTCTGAATGAAAACGTTGCCCCTTTGGTCCCTTTTAAATCTTTCCACTGTCACCTTCAACCTCTGCCCTCCAGTTCTGGACTCCCCCACTCTGGAGATAAGATCTTCTCTATTCACCCTATCTATGCCGCTCATGATTTTATAAACCTCTATACGGTCACCCATCAACCTGCAATGATCCAGGGAAAACAGCCTCAGCCTATTCAACCTCACCCTTTTATGCAAACCCTCCAACCTTGGCAACATCATTGTAAATCTTTTCTGAACCATTTTAAGATTTACAACATTTTTCCTACAGCAGGGAGATCAGAATTGCACACAGTATTCCAAAATTATACGAACCGATGTCCTGTACATCCGCAACAGCTTCCACTCCAATATACAATGCACTGACCAATAAAGGAAAGCATACAAAATGACTTCGTCACCTACCTATCTACCTGCAACTCCACTTTCAGGGAACTTTTCTTCATTGTTTTGGATGAACTGGGAGTCTTTCAGTTGTGAAAGATGCCATTCCATGGCACTATTGGATGAAGTGCAGGCCGTTCCCCCTGGTGTCCCTGGTCAATATTTATCCCCCAATCAAAATCACTAAAAATCTATTTCACTGCTAATTATCATACTGTGTTTGGGATCTCACTGTGAACAGTCTGCTGGAAAGAGCCATTGGGACATCCTGAGTTGGGGACAGGTGCTACACAAATTCAAGTTTTTCTTTAAGGTTGACGTCTCCTGATCCGGGTCCTCATCCATTGACTGCGCACTCTCACCTTCCAGGGGTCATGGGGTCATTAGGAGCAGTGACCCTGTCTGACCCCAGGACATTGAGACTCTTTGCAGTCTCACCCTTGACCCTCAGCCCAGCAGTGTGCAGTAAGGTTTGAAATGTAATCTGGAACCTTCTAAACAGACACCCCAATGTGACTCCTTCCTGAAATGTTTGGATCCAAGTCTGCTCCAATGTTCTTGGATAAAGTTCTCCTGATCTGTGGGTGATCGGAGGTTTGTTAAAGAGAGATCGAGCTCCAACCCACTTTCCAGCTCTTGCTCCATAACTCTGGAGGTTTCACTGTTTCAAATGAATATCCAAGTGTTTTTCTTTTCAATATGATGAGGGTTTCTGCCTCTCCCACCCTTTCAGACAATGAGTCCCACATCCCACCAGCCTCTGGGTGAAAACAAATACCGTCACCTCCCCTCTAACCCTGCCCCCAACTGATTTCAATCTCTCCCCATGGTTATTGCCCTCTGTGCTGGTGGAAATCAGTCCTTCCCACCCTCTCTGTCCAGGCCCCTCATCATTTTACACACCACAATCAAATCTCCGCTCAGCCTCCTCTGTTCCAAAGAAAACACTCCCAGCCAAACCAATCATTCCTCAAAGCTCAAAGTCCCCATTCCTGACAAACTCCTCCACTGTCCCCGTCTCTCATGGGATCACATCCTTCCTGTAATGTGGTGACCAGAACCGTACACTGTTCTCTCACTGTACTCTAACTGGGGTTTTATACTGTTCCAGAATAAACAAATTCCTTGTTTCACAGTCAACCAATAATGAGATAAGGGAGGTGATGGTCTAACGGTATTATTGCTGAACTGTTAACCCAGTGATCCAGATAATGTTCTGGGCACCAGGGTTACAATCCAGCAGATGGTGGCATTCAAATTCAATCAAAACAAATCTGCAATTTAGAGTCTAATGATGACCATGAAACCATTGTTGATTGTCAGGGAAAAGCCATCTGATTCCCTAATGTCCTTTCGGTAAAGAAACTGCCATCCCTATCATGTGACCTCAAACCCACAGCAATGTGGTTGACTCTAAACTTACCACCTTACTGACCTGCATTAATCACCTTGGCCACATCTTCCACCTCCACACACATTTGACTTCCAGCTTCAAACTGATGAGAGACATTTCTTCATTATCTGAGAAATAGATAGAAACATCCAAACCTGGAACAACCGTAAGCCATTTGGCCCGTCAAGCATGTTCCACCATTTAATATGATCATGGCTGATCATCCAACACAGTCCCCTGTTCCTGCATTCTCCTCACATTCTTTGATCCCTTTAAACCGAACAACTATATCTAATTCTTTATTGAACACAGCCTGCATCTAATTCCCCGATGCTGGTAAATTGGATGAGAATTATTGAGTTGTGGTTTTTTGACCAGTATGGACACAATCGGCCTTTGGGTCTCTCTGACTCTATGACTCTATTATATTATATTATGAATAACTGAGTACCAAGGACTGACACATGTGGTATCCTAAGTTGTAATTACCTGGCATTCAGAAAAAAACTCACTCTTTCTGTCCTGTCTGCCAACCAGTTCCCAATCCATGTCAGTACATGACCCCCAATCCTCTTGTTCATTTAGTCTAGATCTGGAAGTCCCACCCTTACTCTTTGTGGGAACAGATTCTGAACAATCTCTGTCTCGTCCTTCGAGGGCTCCCACTGCCTTGATACTGATTTCCAATCGTATCGTTAGTTCCAATCCACTTTTACCAAAACACCGCACAGTTTAGTAAAATGAAAACTTTTACACTTGCTCCATGGTTCTCCATTTCCATCCCTCCCCTCAATCTCACTGAGTTCTGATCACTGTCATTGAAATGCTGCCCCATTGATATGCATTCCAGCTGCCCACATTTATTCTATAAACAATGGTCCAAAACTGTCCCTTCTCTCTTTGCTGCTTCACCATCACCTTGTCAGGGGCATTTAGGGATGGGTCATAAGTGCTGGCCCTGCCAATCACACTCACATCCCAAGAGGCAATTTGAACAATGCTTGGTTTTTTTGTTGGGTTTATTCTGTATTGACTACAAATGTTCAAAAAGATTGAATGGCCGGTGAATATTGGGAGGTTTGAATTCCCTTCCAGTGGTAGGAATTAAAATTGTTTCTTGTCTTTCAGGTGGTCAAACTCTCAGCCCAAGCTGACCCTGCTGCCCCCTCCCCGGAGCAGGTCAATGCCAAGGGCACTGCCACCCTGGTGTGCCTTGCCAATCACTTCTATCCCGATGAGCTGGAGGTGCAGTGGAAGAAGGACGGTGCAGTCATTTCGGACGGGGTTCAGACCAGCAACTACCTGCGAGCTTCGATCAGCACCTACAGTGTCAGCAGCCTGCCGACCCTCTCTGAGTCTGACTGGGAGTCCAACGCTCGCTTCTCCTGTGCCCTCACCCACGTGACCCTCCCCTCTCCCCTCAGCAAGAGCATCAGGAGATCAGAATGTGTGTAGAGTGTTTGAGACAGTCCACAAAGGAGACACAACTTTAAACAGAACAGGGCTGACCTGGCAGGACAAAGGTCATTGTCGGCACTGAATTTCAACTCTCTTCCTTCTCAGGATTGCTCAGAGAAACATCTGAGGTTTGGATGTTAAAGCTTGTCATTGGGATAGTGGTGATAGAGCTTTACACTGTGTCAAAACTCATACCATCCTGTGAGTGTTTGATGGGGACAGGATTGCCTTGTGATGTCAGCTGCACAAAACAATGTAAACCTCAGAAGTCTCTGCTTCAGTAAACGAGATCTTCTTCCTGCTCAGCCACCAGTTCCAATTTAAGGTTTTGTCACTGTTTAAAGGGACAGGATTCTCATGTTATTGAGAAAATCTCTCTAAGTGTTTTCCTCAAGCTCCATTGTGGCTGTGAATTTGAGCAGCTTCCGCTGTCTGGGCTGTTAATTCCAGTTGTTTCTTTTTCTGTCAATGTGAATGTGGAAAAGGGAATAAAGGTGAAGATTCAGTCTCTGTCTCAGTGTGCTATGGAAATAACTGACCTCCACCCAACCCCTCAATTGATTGGTTGCATTTCAGCAGATTATTGTCACAATTGTTTATTTGGCCTGTCAATCAATTTCAATCATCAATCATTTTCAAATGATCCCTTTGATCAGGAATTTATGTAGGTTACAAGATTCCAAAAAGAACAGAAACTGAAAGCTGTTAGAACTTAATAAGTACAATCTGATACATTCCCTCTTCACACTTTCGGTCCAGGCCCAGCTGATGGGATCGAACTGTGCAATCTCTGCTGTGTGTCAGACAGCCCCTGAAACAATCATTAGCCATTCACAGACATTGCCGGCTGTGCCTCTCTCAGTGTGTGTTCAATTTTGAAATATTAAAAAAAGTGTGTTCAACTTAATGCTGCCTGTCTGTGTCTCTCTGAGTGTAGGCATGTTACTAAGAGAGACACTCACAGGCAGCGCTGAGTAACGCACCCACATTCAGAGACACCTGCAGGCAGCATGGAGTGTGAGCATGTTACTCACTGCGGCCTGTCTCTCAGAGTGTGTGTATTCCTTCGCGCAACCTGCAGGTGTCTCTCTCAGTGCGAGTGTGTTACTCTGTGCTGCCTGTAGGTGTCTCCCTGAGGTATGTGTCTCCGAGCGATGGATTGAGAATCGGCTTTTTGCTGGGGATTGCAGATGAGGCTTTAATCTTCTCAAATCATGAATGAAAAACAGTTCAGCTGATTCAGTCTGAGATGGCAGCTCATTCAGATGGCCAAAGTTAAAAATCACACAACACCAGGTTTAGTCAACAGGTTTATTTGAAAGTAAAAGCATTCGGAGCACTGTTCCTTCATCAGGTCGCTGGAATGGCAGGGTCTTTGGACACAGAATTTATAGTAAATTCAGATGACAGCTGAAAAAGGTGAATGCTGAGAGTATATTCTCAGTAAGGGAGGGATTTCCGAGGCAGTGGGCACTGTGCTCCCAAATGTGTTGCCGAATTCCAGGAGGATTTTATGGATCCAGAGTCAGAGCAGTCGTGGTTGCTTGCCCAGCCAATGCAGGCTCCCCATAGTCATATTTCAGTGGTTAATTAACCCAATACTAGGTACAGCAATATTACCTTCCAGGGAGGGGAGCTGTCTGAGGGTGGGAGGTTGAATTCTTGCAGCCCCAAGAGAGGTTGCGGTGGATTAATGACAGGTATGACCACCATGAAGGTGCCACCTTCTCTCCCCCTGCCTCAGCTGTGATGACCCTCAGGTTAAAAGTGTGACTGCTCTGTAATGATGACCACGTTCCTGGGTGATGGAGGGAAGGTCAACCTCTTCTCAAAACACTCATACTGGCCTTGACTTCACTCCAGACTCTGCCTCCACTTCTGTCCTCACCCACTCTGCAACCAAGGCTTAGTCTACATTTCACAGAGTCAGCCCTGTGTCCTACTGCCTATCTGCAGCCAGCCAGCACTTTCACTCACCCTCCTCACTCATACACCCCCACAGTGCACCCTATCCCTCCACTTCTCCCTCTTCACCTCAACCCCACCTTCCCACTCACCCACCTCACTCCACTAACCACTGATGTGAAATCAGCCATCTCAATTTCTCCACCCCCTCATCCTCTCCAACCAACCCCCCCCCCCCCCCCCGAACGTGCAGCAGTCCACTCTCTCTGTACCAACACCCCATTTACCATCAAACCTGCTGACAAAGGTGGGGTTGTGATAGTCTGGGGAACGGACCTCAATGTCACAGAGACCAAACCCCAACTCTCTGACACCATGTTCTACCTCCCCTTTGCCCATGACCCCACCGTGACACATCAGGCCAAAATCACTCGCACTGTCAGTGCCCCCATTGCCTCCAGTGATCTCCCCTCCACTGCCTCCAAAATCATAGTCCCCCCGGCCTCCAATGCCCAGGTCTATCTGCTCCCCAAGATCCACAAGCCCAACTACCCCGGCCGACCAACCGTCTCAACATGTGCCTGCCCCACCGAACCCCTCTCATTCGACCTCAACTCCATCCACTTCTCCTTGGTTCAGGCACATTCCACCTACTTCAGCGACACCAACCATGCCCTCCATCTCTTCGGTGTCCAGTCCGCAGGCCTCCAGCTCTTTACCTTCACTATGGACAGTCCTTATACACGTCCATACCCAATAAGATCAGCCTCCTGGCCCTCTGCTTTTTTCTCTCCAACAGATTTATCCACACACCCTCCACCAATACATTCCTCCATCTGGCTGAACGAGTCCTCACCCTTAACAATTTTTCCTTTAACTCCTCCCAATTCCTCTAAATCCAGGGGGTGGCTATGAGAACCTGGATGGGCCCCAGCTACCCCTGCCCCTTTATTGGCTATGTTGAACAGTCCCTCTTCAGCGTATACACAGGCACTGTGCCTCAGCTTGTCTACCATTACATTGATGACTGCATTGATGCAGTGAACTGGAGCAGTTCATCAGCTTCGCCCACAACTTCCAACCCACCCTGAAATTCCCTTGGTCCCCCTTGGACACCTTCCTCCCCTTTATTGACCTCTCCATTCCCATCTTCAGTGACAGTGTTCAGATAGACATTTACTGCAAACTCACAGACTCCCATTATTACCCGGACTATACTTTCTCCCACCTAGTATCCTGCAAGAACTGCATCCCACTCTTCCAATTCCTCCGCCTCTGCTCTATCTGCTCAGATGAGGAGACATTCCACTCCCAAGTATTACAGATGCCCACCTATTTCGAACAACGTTCTTTTGCTCCCCGTGTCATCCACCTCTATTTCCTGCTCCACTGCTCTAAACCCACCCCCCTCCAAACAGAATAAAGACAGAGTCCCCATTGTCCTCACCTATCACTCGAACCAATCTCTATATCAAACACATCATCCTATTCCGCCAACCCCAACAAGACCCCACCACCAAGAATGCTTCTTTCACGCTACCCCTGTCTGCCTTCCACAAGGACTGTTCCCTTTGACAATATTTGGTTTGCATCACTCTCTCCACCATCCTTCCTGATCCACAAGGAACCTTCTCCTGCAAAGGAAACGATGCAAAGCCTGCTGGTACACCACCCCCTCCCCTCCATTCAGGGCCCCAAACAGTCCTTCCAGGTGAGACAGAGGTTCACCTGCCTCTCCTCCAACCTCGTTTACTGAATCAAGTGCCCCCGATGTGTTCTTCTCTACATTGGGAAGACCAAACATAAACTTAGGCAGCGGTTGGTCATGCATCTCAGCTGGGCCTGTAGTGGCCGACCAGAGCTCCCAGTCACCACTCATTTTAATTCCCCTTCTCACTCCCTTTCCAACATGACCATCCTTGGCCTCCTCCATTGCCACAATGAACCAAACCGCAAATTGGAGGAACAATACCTCATCTTCCACCTGAGCAGCCTACAGCCCAGAGGATTCAACACTGTGTTCTCCAATTTCAAATACCTCCCTTGTCATCCCCTGACTCCCTCCTCAGCCCCTCCCATCTCTTTCACTCCTCTCTGCCACGAAACAGACTCATTCCTTCCATTGATGAACCAGGTCGTGCCCTCTGCCTGTCTTCATCTATCCCCGTTCACCCTCTTTATCTGCAGCTCTCCCTACACCCACCCCTATTCCTGAAGAAGGGTTACATCCGCAACATCAACTTCTTCACCGCCTAATGCTGCCTGGCTTGCTGTGTTCTTCCAACCTCCTGTCTGTCAACATTGAATGGAACCTGCACGAAAGGGTTAGATAGTCAAGGGTCAGGGCCATCAACAAATGGGAATGGGATATGCTACAGATAGATGCATTGAGTCAGTCAATCACAAAGAGGTGACCAAACTGGAAATGAAACGCTCATACACAGTGGACGAAGTTTAATGTCAGAAAGTGTGAGACCATACACTTTGTTCAGAATAATCGAAAGGCTGACTAGTATTTACATAGTGAGATATTCCAACAAAGTGCAGGACAGAGTGATCGGGGTAGTATTGTGCATGGGACGCTGAAAGTTAGTGCAGGTGCAGCAAGGAATTGAGAAGGCAAATGGATTTTTCACCTTTATTGCCTGGGGTTGGAATTTAAAAGTAGAGAAATCTTGTTGAAACTTTACAGGGTGTTAGTGAGCCTGCATTTGAAGTATTGTGTGCAATTGTGGTTCCTGTGTTTAAGAAAGGATGGACAGTCATTGGAGTCCTACTCCTGCTTCAATTTCTCATGTCCTTGTGTGCTACAGTGTCCTTCCCTCACAGTTGAACTGGTTTGTTCCCTGCCTGCAGTAGAAGCCAACAGTCTCTGGGTGGTGCTGCCATATGATCTGACTTGCCCAGGCTGTCACAATTCCCACATCACAACAATGCCTGTACTTCGGAAGTATTCAGTTGGCTGTAAAACATTTTCCAACATCCTAAGCTCAAAAACGGCATAATAGAAATATAATTCTCTCTCCTTTTATGTTTTGTCTCCAAGCCTTCCCACCTGTCATCCAACAACATCACACACTTGTGTCAAATCTAGAATGGATCATGAATCTCTGGGAGAACATATTTTGTGACAACACTGGGACTAATGACCACCTCCTCAGTGAGCTTTGAGGGTGAAGGTCAATAGCAGTCTCATTGGGACTTGATCTGGGTTATCTCCAGACAGTCGGTGTTATTGTTAATGGTCCAGACAGTACTGACCAACCTGAGACCCCTGTGATCTGATTGAGATGAAGGGTGAGCTGTGCAGGGCTTTCACACATGGCTCACACACACAGTGAAGCAGGGATTCCTCGTTTCAGAAGAATAAATGGAACGAACAAGCTGGGTGGATGCGACACCCCCACCCTGTCGCCAAGAGAGTGGAGACAGGAACAGTCATATTCTCACACAGAAAGGATGGTAAAAATTGTAACCCACAGAGAGAGAGGGGATAGGAAACGCAATGCTCCCTAACGACAGGGGACAGTATCTGTCTGTTCCCCACATTCTTGTTGTGTTGTGACCTTGGGAAATTGACTTAGCTTATATTTTCTCAGTTGTATTTAGGTTTGATGAGGTGATTCAGGAACAAGGATTCCAGTTGCATATTTCCTGTAGCAGCTGATCCATTGAAGATCACAATTTCATTTGGAGTTTGCCCAGGATTCTGTTCAGGCTGATACAGCATGATCTGCCAGTGCTGCTCCTATTGGGCTAAACCATCACACACCAGGGAATCTGACGGGCACTTTCTCTTTGTGCTGGCAAAGGAAGAGATTTAGTTTTACTGCGATGATGCCCAGAGAAATTAGTCAGTAGACGTAGTTCCAGCTGAGCACAATGTTCTGTTGTTCATGATGGGATTAACCTCGACAGTTCCCATTTGCCTTTACACGGACAGTGGAACAGGAAGTCACCAAGCAGTGGTCTCCTGGATCACCCTGAGAAACCAAGTTGATGGTAAAACTGCAGAGAGCAAGACAATGGCTTGGACTCACCGAACAACCAGAGGCTTCAGCCAACAACTGGGTCACAGGCAAATGGCGTGTTGTATATACTCTCAGTATCTCAGCGAACATTCATTGACAAACATAACTAAAATATGGAACAGGATATTGTTTATGAAAATTGGCAATGCAAAAATAAAATCCAAACACATTATAGATAATCTCATTTCAAAGACTACAGCATTTTCTGTGGAAACTGGACGATAATGAGATGAGAAATCAAACACCCATCCACTCCGTCACACGGTGTTGAAGACGCACTGCCGTCATCATAACAGGTTTGCAAGCATCTGAATAACAGGTAAGGGGAGAGAAGCATTGCAAACTGTATTATCACGAGAGAAGATCGATTAAAACCGAGAACCATGATGTTAAATGCTCACTGCCATAAACAACACTGATGCATTCACATCATTGGAATGTTAAGTAATTTAAATCTCAAGAGGCATTGATGATTTTTTTCCAGTTCCATGGCAAGGAAGCAGCAGCTGATATATGAACTTGAACAAAATGATAACAGGCACTGAATAGAGAGCTGGCTCCTGAGAGAGAATAAATCAACAGCAGATTACTTACAGTGTGGGAAAAGGCCCTTCGGCCCAACAAATCCACACTGACCCGCCGAATCACAACCCGCCCGTACCCCTAACCTCACACTCCAGGCAACTTAGCATCGCCAATTCACCTGGCCTGCACATCTTTGGACTGTAGAAGGAAACCAGAGCACCCAGAGGAAACTCACACAGACAATGAGCAAACTCCACAGAGTCAGTCACTCTGAGGCGGGAATTGAACCCGGGTCTTTAGTGCTGCGAGGCAGCAGTGCTAACCACTGGGCCACCGTGTTTTAAACAAGACACCAGGTTGCCGGTTAGTTACTGCAGCTTGAAATCTCCAATACAGTCAGAAAGAGAAAAATGACAATATGTAGACTGTTGAACAGGTCCCTACACCTGGTTCTGAGGCAGGAGCCCAAGTTCCAACACATTGGCCTCACTTCACTCCAACCTTCACAGAGTGTGGGGTAATGAACTCCAGCCATCAATTCCTCTGGGACCGGGACGGAGTGAGGGAAAAGGGACAATTGTAGAAGAGTCAACAGGGAGTAAAGCAAGATGGAGAGGGTGTTTTGGAAAGGGGTTAGAGGAGAAAATATACTTTGTGCCACTCAGTACTGACATTGTCTACGTATTTCACAGGAGGAAAGAAACAGCACACTGTCAAGACAAACAAAAGTCACATCAAAGTACTTTTCTTACCACAGGGGATATTTTCATTATGATGCCCTCAGTACCCTACATCTGAAGCTGCACTGGCTCTTGATATGTCTCTACAGATTGAGCCTGTTAGCTCCAAGCAGGGCCCCAGTTTATTTTTAACTGATCAGGGACAATGAAGCAGCTGCCCTCTAGTGGCGAGAGAGCGCTTGCACGGCTGCTGAGGATTATGGGTAAAGTCCCCTTCCATTCGCGCCCACACAAACCAGCAGCCACTTCAGCTGCTTTATTGAAAACCACAAGCTTTCAAGGCGCTGATCTTTCAACGGTGGAACTGGACACATGATCATACGAATTAGGGGCAGAGGAAGGAGATTCATCCTCTTGAGCCTGCTCCCCATGGCTGACCTGATTATTCCATATTCGTGCCTTACTCTGATAGATTCTTGAAAGCAATGGCTATCCACTTCTTCACTACAAGCATTGAGAGATTTCATTTCTATGTTTGAAGAAAAGTTCCAAAGACATTATGCAAGAATTTAAAAAATCTGCTTATCTCGGTCTTCTATGAGGGAACTTGTTTTAATTTGATATTCTCCCCGAAAAGGAAACATGGTTTTCACATCCACACTGTATTCTATGTTCATAATGTTATAGCATCTGCTTTAACCAGCTGCGCTCTCATGAGAACAGCTGCCTATCGTGCCACCTTCAGTGACTGATGCACATAAACATCCTACTGCTCCTACACCCACCCCATACTTGTACCCTTTAGTTTGTTTTGTCTTTCCACGTTTTCTTCCAAAATGAATCAGTGACGTCTCTTTTCATTAAATTGTTTCTAAAGCCATCTGCTTATTCCATTAACTTATCTACATCCTTTTTGAAGTTCGACACTATCTTCTTCATCAGCTGTAATACACCCAAGTTTCATACCATCAGCAAATTTTGAAATTATGCCTTGTACACTCAGGTTAACATAGATTTAAATATTTAAAACATTTTTTTAAAAAAAATGAACTATTTTATAAACTATTGTAAATTAAACCACAAATTTATTGCCCATCTCTAGTTCCTCGGACTGAGTTCTAAGCCAGATCCTGGGGCCGTTAAGAATGAATCATGTCACTGTGGGACTGGAGTCACAGACCGGGTGGTGACTGGGTTCCCTTGTCCAAACTACATTCATAAACATGACATTGAGCTTCATGGGTTTTTTTGTTCAGATCCCAGCGCCTTCCTTCCCAGATATTACATGGCTCACTACCACCCTCTCCAGGAAAATTAGGGAAGGGCAACAAATAGAAGCCACTTTTGTGCCCGCCCATCCCAGGAAAAATCAAAATGAATGAAATACTCTCCAAATGATCAAAGTGGTGAGGCTTGAATTCATCTCTTTGAAAAACTGGAGTCTCGGCTAAAAGTAGAGCCATGACATGGGTGACCCTGGTTTGTCAGACTGAAAGGTGGAGTGTCCTTCGGATTAACACTGGGATCAGGCACAAAATGAATTACACTCAAAGACCGAACAAACGGTTATCAAAGCGTGTCACCAAACTGTAAAGAGCATCAATTTATCTGGGAGAACTCAACAGGTATCAGTGGGTGCAAGAGCATGAGGCAGGCAAGTGTCAGATATTGTTGAATACACCAGAAACACAGTCACACAGAAAGGGAAGCTATTGGGATAGAGCAGGGAAACGAGAATAACGGAATTTCTCCACTGAGACCTGGAAGGGGTTTTCTCAATTGTAACTCCTCTGAGAATGATAAAGGTTGAAGGGCCGTTTATATTATAAACAACACTGCAGCGCGCAAGAAAGGATGTTGAGTGACATATCTCCTTTAAATTGGAAACAACATCACAAGTAAAGGTCAATGTGAATTTGGATTGAATATTGAGAGTGAGGCGATGGAGGGGAGAGTGACCATGGCAGCTGTCCTGAAGAATGGTTAGGTCATGGCTAGAATATGGTGTACAGTTAGGGGCTGCTTTGAGGGACAATACAGAATCGGACAGGGACAGGGGATCAAGGGTCACAAGAGATGTGCACGATAGCAAATGTAAAAAGCCGTGGAAAATACATGGTTACAGGGATAAGGTAGGGGAGGTGTGGGTCTGGGTAGGATGGTCTTCAAGGTTCAGTACGAGCTTGCTGGGCTGTGTGGCCTGCTTTCACCCTGTAGGGATTCCTCGATTCGATGATTCTGTGAAGGCCAGAACATCATCTCAAAATTGGAGGGAGGGAATTCTGATGTTCAAAAATTCTTCAACAAATAAACACAGTGAATGTAGATTTACTGTCAGTGCAGACAAAGTGCAAGGCAAAATGACTTATTTTCCAGTCATATGCCCGGTACAGAAAAGATATCAGGAAAAATATTTTGATGCAGTTATTGGAACTTAATGATGAATTATGATAAACATAGTGCTCCATTCAAAAAAAGACAGAAATACTTCTTAGAATTTCAACAAGCCTGAATCAAAAGAGGAAATCAGGATCAAATACTCACTTGAGAATATAGTACTTGAGTGAGACAAAACCCTTCTTATGAAATCATTTCATTTTGCCTTGCTTTCTCTCCATGGATACTGCCTGACCCGTTGGGGTCTCCAGAGTTTTGCTGTGCGATTTCTTACAAATTGTCTTGTTGTGTGCAAGACAAAAGTTTTGACAAAATGTCTTTTTTTTCAGCAACTCTTGAATTTGCATCAGTTTGGCGAGAAAACAGGGCCATGGAAACATCTTTCCCTGCAGGGAGGGAGGGAGTGTGTGTGGAATCTCCCATGGGCAGGGTTCTCCTGGCTGTCACCACATCAGGAAGGCTGGAGCTTGATGATCGAGCTGAATGGACAGGGATCACTCTCACAGTCCTCAGGGCCATGGAGCCTCTTGTGATGGGAGCATCTGCTTGGTGTCAGGGCAGACAATGACATTGCAGTGGGATTGGAAATGGGACAACTCGACAATGGATGCTGCACAATGGCTGCACTGCCTCTTCCTCTATGCCTGATCCCTCCCCACACACAGCAGAAGCTGCATTAGGAGCATGTTCTAAAGGGCTACAACACACTGCAGCACTCCCGACCTGCAAAGAGAAGACCATTTCTACAAAGACTTTGCCAGGAACAGATATTCCTGCAACTTCATCCACAGATGCCGAACAGACAAACAACGCGATGGGGACATGCCACGACCTAACTCACTACCCACACTATCTTATATAAAAACATCACAGAATTGACAGCTAGACTTCACCAACCACTCATAAACTGCCCAAAAACTGACAGCCATACTCAGACAACAACTCATGAGAACAAAAGGCCCAATACTCACCCTGTGAAAGACAGATGTAATTTACAAGATTCCATGCAAAGCCTGCACAAAACACTTCGGACACACAGGAATACAACTAGCCATCCACATCCATGAGCACCAATGAGCCACTAAACCCCATGTGCAGCTATCCCGAGTAGCTATACACACAGAAGACAAGGACCACAAATTCGATTGGGCCAATACTATGATCATAGGACATGTTCAACAGAGGGCATCCAGAGAATTCCGAGAGGCGTGACACTTTTCCATGGGCTCCATCAATAAACACATTGACCTCGACCCAGTATACTGACCACTGCAACGAACATCAGGAACCAGGAACTGGAAACAGCAGGAATGGAACCAAATAAATTCCAGAAGACACAGCACAACAGCGCTTCACAGGAAGCACCAAAGCTCTGAAGATGTCACCTAGACAGAGGACAAAATGTCTACAAATCAACTTCCCAGCTCGGCGAGCATTCCCACAACTAGAGCAAGAGTGAGGGGTTTTCCTGTCCTACAGTGCTCTCCAAATCCTTACCTGCCATGTTCATAGTCATACCCTCCTTCCCCTTCCTACACATGGAATTGGACTGCCTGTACCTAAGGCTTATAAGTTCCTTCTGGAAAAAAGTCGCCAGGTATCTCTGCACCTCCCTGATGTGTCACCAATACTTTCAACTCAGCCTCCAATCCAAACACCCTGTGTGGGGGTTGTTGTAGATTTATCCATTCACTACAGATGTGTTTAATCTGAGTCACTTTAACTCAATAAAGAAATGTTGATCCCATTTACAAACGAAAGATGTCTATTCCTCTATCAAACCAGTAATTGTCTTCAGGATCTGAATTAAAGTAATTGTGCTTTCCATTTATTGACCCTCCTGAATGGGGGTGTCCCGAAGCAGTACAAGAGGACATGAGGATGTCGACGGGCTGGACGGTCAGATGGGCTGATCAGTAACGAGTGGAATTCATTCAGATAAATGTGAGTCGAGTGAGGTGAGGGCAGAGTGACAGCCCTTGACATCAAGGCCTCTTTGATGGTTTGTGGAATCAAGGAGCACGAGCAATGCAGCAGTTTTTCACCTGCTATTCCAGGGAAGGGATCAACATCTGGATCCCTCGGAGCAACTCCTCAGAGTTCTGTCATTCTGAAGGGACACGTTCTCCTCCTCAACTGTGTAAAGACCCACTGCCAGTCCATCAGCAATGAGCCAATCTGCTCTGAATACTCCCTGAGTGAGCTCACTCCATTATGTTCAGATGCACTGCCAGAGAACCCATTCTTCCACTCCAGGGTTTTGATAGCCCTCCCATCACAGAGTCCGCCCATGAACCCCTTCAGTTCGTTCTCCACTGGAGGGGGCCAATCGCAGTGGTTTTGATGGGTGCATCTGTGTGTGAGATGGACACAGGCTCTTCCCTATTCATCGTACACCATCAGGCACAGGTATTCAGGATGGGTACTGCCCCTTCATAGAACAGAACATAGAACAAAGAACAATACAGCACAGAACAGGCCCTTCGGCCCACGATTTTGTGCCGAACATCTATCCTCGATTCAGCACCCATCCATGTACCTATCCAAATGCCGCTTAAAGGTCGCCAATGATTCTGACTCTACCACTCCCACGGGCAGCGCATTCCATGCCCCCACCACTCTCTGGGTAAAGAACCCACCCCTGACATTTCCCCTATACCTTCCACCCTTCACCTTAAATTTATGTCCCCTTGTAACACTCTGTTGTACCCGGGGGAAAAGTTTCTGACTGTCTACTCTATCTATTCCTCTGATCATCTTATAAACTTCTATCAAGTCACCCCTCATCCTTCGCTGTTCCAACGAGAAAAGGCCGAGAACTCTCAACCTATCCTCGTATGACCTATTCTCCATTCCAGGCAACATCCTGGTAAATCTTCTCTGCACCCTCTCCAAAGCTTCCATATCTTTCCTAAAGTGAGGCGACCAGAACTGCACACAGTACTCCAACTGTGGCCTAACCAAAGTCCTGTACAGCTGCAACATCACTTCACGACTCTTGAATTCAATCCCTCTGCTTCTGGTGTTTCAGAGCACCACCATGGTGGATGGGGGGTGGGGGGGGGGGGTTATGGTTTGAAAGATACCCTCCCCACTCTGGGTATGGGCCTTTCCCATCTACTCTCTGAGTTCAGCTCACTCTCAGCATCATTCTTCAATCTTTCTGAACTCCAACATACCTTTCTTCTCTTCCCCAGTTATTGGGGAAAATTTTCTCAGTGCCCTGTATTCCTGCTGAAAGTGCCCCCTCTGTCCCTAACTCTAGTATTGCCCTCCTCCCACCGGGACCCCATTGCCCTCTCTATTCTCTCCCTCATTTTCCGTACCCTGATGGTGGAGGGTGTCACTTCACACACCTTTCCACTAGTCTTCAGCTCGGGCCATTTCCAAAGCACACACGGGACAGAGACTGAGACAGAGACTGAATCTTCTGCATCTTTATTCCCATTTTCAGATTGACATTGACAGAAAACAGACAGCAATTAACAGTCCAGACAATGGAAGCTGCACAAATTCACATCTATAATGTAGCTTGAGGAAAACACTTGTGGAGATTTTCCGAATAACATGAGAATCCCGTCCCTTTAAACAATGACAAAACCTTAAGGTGGAACTGGCGGCTAAGCAGGAAGGAGGTCTGATTTACTGAAGCAGAGACATCTGAGATTCACATTGTTTTTGTACAGCTGACAGTCTTCAATACCTTTGAAAGATTATGCTTGTTATTACAAGTCAACCTTGTCCCCAGCAAACAGTCTCCTGGACAGGAACAGAACAGGGTTAGATACAGAGTAAAGCTCTTTCCATACTGTTCCCACCAAAGACACGCAGGACAGGGACAGAATAAGATACAGAATAAAGCTCTCTCCACACTGACAGGAACAGCACTGGCTGGGAACAGAGTGAATCTCTCTCTACAGTGTCACAGTTACCCGCCTTAACCCTTGAACCTCAGAGTGGCCGAGAGGCCAGTCTCAAGAAAGAAGAGAGTTGAAATTCAGTGCTGACAATGACCTTTGTCCTGCCAGCTCAGCCCTGTTCTATTTAAAGTTGTGTCTCATCTGTGGACTTTCTCAAACACTCTACACACATTCTGATCTCCTGATTCTCTTCCTCAGGGGAGAGGAGAGTGTCACGTGGGTGAGGGCACAGGAGAAGCGAGCGTTAGACTGGCAAAAGTATCATTTTGAATATTTGTATCCAATACCCAACAAACCCGATGTTTTTTAAATTCCTTTTTATTGTGGATATTAAAGTCGCCCAACCAGAGTACATGCTGCGCCCTCACCACCCTCAGAGCTTCCTCCAAGTGCTGTTCAACATAGAGGAGAGACTGACTCATCAGACGAGGGAGGACAGTACGTGGTCATCAGCCAGAGGTTTCTCAGAATCAGAGAATCATACAGTGTTGAAGAGGTCCCTCATCCGATCATGTCTGTCCCACCAAGGCATAACTAAATCTACTCTCCATCCACTTTCCAGAACTGGGCCCAAGGTATTGAATGTTCGGATATTTCAGGTGCTCATCCAGGTATTTTTTAAAAGGTATATTTTATGGGGATCTGTTCTGCTCTTCTAATAGAGTCATGGCATCTTCTACTGGCCGCTGAGAGGGCAGACATCAGAACATCCCACCTGAAAGATGGTCCCTGAGAACTGAACCTCTGACAGAGTTGCACTCCCTCAGTATTGACACACCAGCAGTGCAGCACTCCTTCATCATGAAATATCTGACAGTGCAGGACTCCCACAGTATTGACTTTCTGATATTGCGGCATTCCCTCAGTACTCACACTCTGACAGTGTGGTACAGTCTCAGTACTCACCCTCTGACAGTGCAACCCTCCCTCAGTACTCACCCTTTGACAGTGCAGCACTCCCTCAGTACTGACCCACCATTAGTGCAACACTCCCACAGTACTGACCCTACAATAGTGTGGCACTCCCTCAGGACTGTCCCACTGACAGTGTGGCAGTCCCTCAGTACTGACCTTCTGACAGTGCTGCACTGCACTCTCAGCCTGGATAATTTTATTCAGTGATAGAATCATGTAATGATGGAATCTGTACAATGTTGAAGCAGGACATTCACTCCAATGAGTTCACACTAATCCTCTGAAGAGCATCCAACCCAGATCCAAACCACTGCACTATCCCTGTAACCCTGCGTTTCCCGAAGCTCATCACTCAGTCTGCGACACTGTGAGTGTGAGGGGAGGGTCCTCCCCATTGAGACCAGGCTGACACCTCCCGGTCCAATAGCCTGCCTTGCTTCCCAATCCCAGTCCACATTTGGAGGAATGAGACCACCTGCAGAGGCTAGAGATGTTTCCCAGCCAGAGATAGTGCCTTAAGCAGAGAGATGGTGAACAGATGATCGGGGCAGGGGGCAGTGGGATCAGTTGTCTTGAGGTGGGGTGTAGGGCAAATTGAAGCAGGCGTTGGCAGGTGCTGAGCCGTTTCCCCAGAAGACTTTGTAGGTCAATGGGTGAAAGTGGGAGGGGCACTAGAGTAACACCTTTGTTGCTGCTGAAACCCTTGTTGTCTGCTCAGTCACGTCTGAGAGACACACAGACACATCAGACACACAGGAGGCAGCTTTCTGTGGATGTTCTCCTGGGGCAGGCCTCATCAATCATGGAGCTATGGTCAGTAACAGTGTAAGCTGTGCGGCCCTGAAAGCCTGAGCCTGCAACTCAGCTCGGAAAGACCTCAGCTCATTCGTCAAAACTGGTTCTGTCCCTCTGCAGCCTAGCTGGTCTGCCTGGGCCTTTCCACCACTCCCAGGTTTTTCCTTGTGCCACAGCTCATTCTCCTGAGGGACAGCTGTACTCATGCCCAGCACATGATCTTGTCCCACTGTCAGATCCTCTTCGAGAAACTCATGGCTCACCACCGCCCTCTCCAGGATAGTTAGGGAAGGGCAATAAATAGCAGACATATCAATGTCCTTCCCATCCCAGGAGAAATCAAAATAACTGATGAGCAATTCAAACAATCAAACTGGTGGAAAGTGGTTAAATCATTCCAGTGACTAAATTTCACCTGATAATTCCTGTCTTAAGTTCAAGGTGAAACTATCCTGGTCTCTGCTGAATTTAGACCAATTTTCATTGTTAACTTAATACATTTCCATCTTCATTCTTTCTCTCCAAACTGATCCTAATTTGAATGTTTCGAAAAACAAAACATTTTGTTGAAGCTTTTGCCTTGCATGCATCAGGACAATTTAAAAGAAATGCCACAGCAAAGGGAAACAATATTTAAACTGGTGTGTTCATAGTGACAACACCTCAGCCTGTCAGCACTTTCCTCATATGCAATATCAATGTCATGTTTTTCCCCTTTGATTGGTTCTTTTACAATTATCCTGATGAGGGCAAAATGAAAAGCTTCCAAAAAACGAGCATTTTTCAGGCCAGTTCAATATTCTCAAATGACTATTTGATCCAAATTTGCTCTTTTGCTTCACACCTGTCAAATTCCAAGAAGTAATTCTGGCCCATTTTGAATGGAGGACCCAGTTTACCAGCACTCACTAAATTCCAATTTCTAGATCAAAATATTTTTCCTGATCTCCTTCCTGTTCCTGTTGTATGACCAGAGAATGTGTCATTTTGCCTTTCTGTTTGTCGATATTGACAGTAAATCTACATTAACTGTGTCGATTTTATAAAGACGTTTTGTTATCAGAATACCCTTCCTCCCTCCTCGAGATCCTGTTCTGGCATTTCCTTGTAACCTTGTTCCTCTATCCCCGATCCCATTCTGCATTGCTCCTCGTGGAAGCGCCTAACTGTACACCATATCCCAGTTGAGACCTAACCATTCTTCAGTACAGCTGTCCTGGCCAATCTCCCCTCCATCTCCTCACTCTCAATGTTCATTCCAAAATCCCATTGGCCTTTCCCCTTTCTTTTATACGACTTTCTTTCCCAATTTTAAGCATTTATGTTGCTCAACATCCTTTCTTGCCCACTGCAGTACATTGTTTACAATATTGCACTGCAATATCCCAACAGCTTTAGTGCTTTCAATGACATCTGACCCTTGTCTGTCTTACCCTCTTGCACCCACTCTTTCTCTTGAGTTCTTCCTGACAAATTGATTAGATTAGTAACAGCGTGGAAAGAGGACCTTCAGGCCTACAAGTCCACACCGACGTGCCGAAGCATAACCCACCCAGACCCATTCCCCTACATTTACCCCTACTTAGCATGGCCAATTCACCTAACCTGCACATTTTTGGATTGTGGGAGGAAACCGGAGCACCCGGAGGAAACCCACGCAGACGCGGGGAGAATGTGCAAACTCCACACAGAGAGTCGCCTGAGGCGGGAATTGAACCCAGGTCTCTGGCGCAGTGAGGCAGCGGTGCTAAGCACTGTGCCACCGTGCCACCCGTAAAATTGCAGTTTGGTGACACACCTTGGTAGCCGTTTGTTCGGTCTTTGTGTCATTCATTTTGTGCCTGATCAGTAGGGCACTCCACCTTGCAATTTGAAAATGCAGGTTCACCCATGTCATGGCCGAGGCTCCAGTCTTTCAAAGAGATGAATCTAAACCTCCCCAGTTTAATCATTTGAATTGTACGTCATTTATTTTGATTTCTGCTGGGATGGGGCAAGCTTTGATTTGCCTGCTATTTGTTGTTCTTCCCTAATCGTCCGGGAGAGGGTGGTGGTGAGCAATGTTATATCAAGAACATGGAACAGAGACCATGACAGCGCAGTACACGTCCTTGAACCCTCGATGTTGCACCATCCTATGGAACCAATCTGAAGCCCATCTATCCTACACTATTCCATTTTCACCGATACGTTTATCCTGTGACCATTTAAATGTCCTTAGTGTTGGCGAGTCTGCTGCTGTTGCAGGCTGTGCATTCCATGCCCCAACTAGTCTCTGAGTAAAGAAACTACTTCTGACATCTCTCTTGTATCTATCACCCATCAATTTAAACCTATATCCCCACAGCATCTGAGGAGAAAGGCTCTCACTGTCCACCCTATCTAACCTTGTGATTATCTTAGTATGTCTCAATTTAGACAACTCTCAACCTTCTTGTCTCGAATGAAAACAGCCACAAGTCCCTCATCCTTTCCTCATAAGGCATTCCCTGCATGCCATGCAAAATCCTCGTATATGTCCTTTGAACCCTTAAGTTTTCACATTCTTTTTGTATTGCGGTGACCACAACTGTATGCAATACTCCAATTGCAGCCAAACCAGAGTTTTGTACAGCTGCAGCATGAGCTCATGACTCCTAAGCCCAATCTCTCTATCAATAAAAATTGACCCACCATAAGCCTTCTTCACCACCCTATCAAACTGGGTTGAAAATGTGTTGCTGGAAAAGCGCAGCAGTTCAGGCAGCATCCAAGGAGCAGGAGAATCGACGTTTCAGGAATGAAGAAGGGCTCATGCCCGAAACGTCGATTCTCCTGCTCCTTGGATGCTGCCTGACCTGCTTCACTTTTCCATCAACACATTTTCAGCTCTGATCTCCAGCATCTGCAGTCCTCACTTTCTCCTATCAAACTTTCAAGGATCTGTGTACATGAATACCGAGATCTCTCTGCTCATCTACACTACTAAGAATCTTACCATTACCCCAGTGCTCTTTATTCCTGTTGCTCCTTCCAAAGTGAATCACCTCACACTTTTCTGCATTAATCTCTGCATTTGCCACCTCTCAGCCCAGCTCTGCAGCTTATCCATGTCCCTGTGTAACCTGTAATATCCTTCAGCACTATACACAACTCCACAAACCTCAGTGTCATCTGTAAATTTACTAACCCATCTTTCGATGCCCTCATTCAGGTCATTTATAAAAATGGCAAACAGCAGTGACCCCAAAAGAGATGCTTGCAGTACACCGCAAGTCACCGAACTCCAGGATGAACATTATCTATCAAAAACCACGCTCTGTCTTCTTTCAGAGAGCCAACTTCTGATCCAAACGGCTAAATTACCCTTAATCCCATGCCTTGGTATTTTGTGCAGAACCTTATCAAATGCCTTACTGAAATGCATATCCACCACATCAACCACTTTATCCTCATGCACCTGTTCGATCACCTTCTCAACGAACTCAATAAGATTTGTGAGGCCGGAGCTACCGTGTTGACTATCCCTAATTAACTTATTCCTTTCGAGATGATTATAAATCCTATCTCTTCTAACCTTTTGTAACACTCTGCCCACAACCGAAGTAAGGCTCACTGGTCTATAATTACTAGGGTTGTCGTTATTCCCCTTCATGAACAAGGGGACTTCATTTGCTATCCTCTAGTATTCTGGCACTGTTCCTCTCAACAATGATGACATAAAGATCAAAGCCAAAGCCTCGGAAATCTCCTCCCTGGCTTCCCAGAGAATCCTTGGATAAATCCCATCCGGTCTAGGGAACTTAAATATTTTCACGCATTCCAGAATTGCTAACTCCCCCTCCTTAAGAGGGAAATCAGGATGGCAAAAAGGGAACATGAGATAGCTTTGCTTAATTGGGCTAAGGAGAATCCAAAGGGAGTTTATAAATGCATTAAGGATAAAAGAATAACAATTAACAGAATAGGGCCCCTCAAAGTTCAACAAGGCAGCCCATGTTTGGAACTGCAGGAGATTGGGCAGATACTAAACAAGTACTTTGTGTCAGTGTTTACTGTGGAGAAAGACACAGCAGATATAGAATTTGGGGAAATAGATGGTGACATCTTGAAAAGTGTCCATATTACAGAGGAGGAAGTGCAGTATGTCTTAAACTGCATAGAAATAGATAAATCACTGAGACCTGATCAGGTGCACCCCAGAACTCAGTGGGAAGCTAGGGAAGTGATTACTGGGCCACTTGCTGAAATATTTATATCATCGATGGTCACAGGTGAGGTGTTGGAAGACCGGAGTTTATATAACGTGGTAAGGAAAAATCAGGAACCGGTGAGCCTGACATAGTTGGTGGGCAAATTGTTGGAGAGAATCCTGAGGGGCAGGATTTACATGACTTTGGAAAGACAAGGACTGATTCAGGACAGTCAACATGGCTTCGTACATGGGAAATCATGACTCACTAACCTGATTGAAATTTTTGAAGAAGTAACAAAGATGATTGATTATGTCAGAGCAGTAGAAGAGATCTGTATGCACTTCAGTGAGGCATTCAACAAGTTTCCTTGTGGTGGATTGGTTTGCAAGGTTAGAGCACATGGAAAAACAGAGAGACTAGCTATTTGGGTACAGAAATGGCTTGAAGGGCGAAGACAAAGCGTGATGGAGGAGGGTTGCTTTTCAGACTGGAGGCCTGTGATCAGTGGTGTGCCACAAGGATCAGTGCTCGGTCCACTGCTTTTTGTCATTGACATAATGATTTAGATGTGAACATAGGAGGTACAGTTAGTAAGTTTGCAGATGACACCAAATTGGAGATGTAGTGGGCAGTGAGGAAGGTTACCGCAGAGCACAATGGGCCGATGAGTGGCAGATGGAGTTTAATTTAGATAAATGCGAGGTGCTGTATTTTGGAAAGTCAAATCAGGCCAGGATTTAGATGCTTAATCATGGAATTACTACAGCATGGAAACAGGCTATTTGGCCCAACAAGTCCACACCGACCCTCTGACGAGTAACCCATCCAGATCCATTCCCCTACCCTGGTCCTCTACATTTAACCCTGACTAATGAACCTAACGTATATATGCCTGAACATTTGACAATTCAGCATGTCGAATTCCCCAAACTGCACATCTTTGGACTATGGGAGGTAACCCACGCAGACACATGGAGAATGTACAAATTCTGCACAGACAGTCACCCGAGGCTGGAACTGAACCAGGGCTCTGGCACTGTGAGACTGCAGTGTTAATCACTGAGGCACTGAGCCACTGTGCCTTAATGGTGAGGTACTGGGGATTGTTGCTGAACAAAAAGACCTTGGAGTGCAGGTTCATAGTTCCTTGAAATTAGAGTCACAGGTTGAAAAGAGAGTGAATATGGCATTTAGTATGCTTTCCATTATCAGTCAGAATTGAATACAAGTGTTGGGAGGTCAGGACATTGTGGATGCACAGGACATTGGTTTGGCCACATTTGGAATGTTGTGTGTATGTCTGGTCTTCCTTCTATCGGAAAGAAGTTGTGAATCTTGAAAGGGGTCAGAAAAGATTGACAAGAATGTTATCAGTGTTGCTTTTTTTTTAAGCAATGGGGTGAGGCTGAACAGGCTGGGGATGTTTTCCCTGGAATGTCGGAGGCTGAGGGGTGACCTTATAGAGGTTTATAAAACCATGAGCGCCACGGATAGGGTAAAAAGACAAGGTGTTTTCCCTGGGATGGGGGAGTCCAGAACCAGAGGGCATAGGTTTAGGGTGAGAGGGGGAAGATTTGAAAGGGAATTATGGGGCAACTTTTGCACACAGAGGGTGGTGCGTGTATGGAATGAGCTGCCAGAGGAAGTGGTGCAGGTTGGTACAGTTACAACATTTAAAGGACATTTGGATGGGTGTATGAATAGGAAGGGTTTGGAGGGATATGGACAGAGTGCTGGCAAATAGGTATAGATTAGTTTCATACATCTGGTCGATATGGGCGAGTTGGACCGAAGGGTCTGTTTCCGTGCTGTCCATCTCTATGATTCTGAGACCCTATGAAATGCAGGAAAGCTAACACAAATACACAGACATTAACTGGGTAACAGTCACACCCACACTCAGGGACACACACCTACAGACAGCACTGGGTAGCTGTAACACCCACACTCAGGGACACACACTTACAGACAGTACTGGGTAGCAGTCACACCCACACTCAGAGACACACACCTACAGACAGTACTGGGTAAACGTCACACCCACACTCAGGGACACACACCTACAGACAGTACTGGGTAGCAGTCACACTCACACTCAGGGACACACACCTACAGACAGTACTGGGTAGCAGTCACACCCACACTCAGGGACACACACTTACAGACAGTACTGGGTAGCAGTCACGCCCACACTCAGGGACACACACCCACAGACAGTACTGGGCAGCAGTCACACCCACACTCAGGGACACACACCTACAGACAGTACTGGGTAGCAGTCACACCCACACTCAGAGACACACACCTACACACAGTACTGGGTAGCAGTCACGCCCACACTCAGGGACACACACCGACAGACAGTGCGGGTTGCAGTCACACCCACACTCAGGAACACACACCTACAGACAGTACTGGGTAGCAGTAACACCCACACTCAGGGACACACAACCTACAGACAGTACTGGGTAGCAGTAACACCCACACTCAGGGACACACAACCTACAGACAGTACTGGGTAGCAGTAACACCCACACTCAGGGACACACACCTACAGACAGTACTGGGTAGCAGTCACACCCACACTCAGAGACACACACCGACAGACAGTACAGGGTAGCAGTTACACCCACACTCAGGGACACATTCTTGCAGACAGTACTGGGTAGCAGTCACACCCACACTCAGGGACACACACCTACAGACAGTACTGGGTAGCAGTCACACCCACACTCAGGGACACACACCGACAGACAATCATGTATGCTGGAAGATTCTGACTGATCCTCTTTCTGAGCTAAGTTGTCACTCAGTTCAGCTTTGAGCTGTCACTGTGAGGAACAGGCTAGGGTGGGAGAAATGAATGTAATGACTGAACCCTCCAGTGTCTGTGATTGGCCTCAGCTCATTTGAAATGTGACTCAGCAGCAGCAAAGTGGGCATCGTGCGATCCCACCAGCTGGGTCTGGACCAACAGAGTGAAGAGGAAATGCGTCAGATTGGAATGATTGGGCCCCAGCAGATTTCAGTTTCTGTTCTATTTAGAATCTTGTCAACTTGACAGATTCCAGATCGAAGGGATCTCTTGAAAATGATTGAAGATTGGCTCAAATCCAGTCTTTAGCTGATGTGTCATTGATTGACCATCCAAGCAGCCAACCATGACACTCATTTGCTAAAACGTAGCCAATCAACTGAGGCTGGAGCAGTCTATCTACAAAGCACTCAGAGACAGAGACTGAATCTTCTTCATCTTTATTCCATTTTCCAGATTGACATTGACAGAAAACAGACTGCAATTAACAGCCCAGACAGAGGAAGCTGCACAAATTCACAGCCACAATGGAGCTTGAAGAAAACACTTGTGGAGATTTTGTCAAAAAAAAGAGAATCCTGTCATTTTAAACAGTGAAAGAACCTTAAATTGGAACTGGCGGCTGAGCAGGAAGGAGATCTGGTTTACTGAAGCAGAGACTTCTGAGGTTCACGTTGAATTTGTACAGCTGACAGTCTTCAGTATCGAGGAGTTTTACTTGACATCACAAGTCAATGCTGTCCCCAACAAACACTCCCAGAACAGGAGTAGTACGGGATTAGATACATATTAAATGTCCTTTACACTGTCCCAATGACCTGCCTTAACCGCGGAAACTTAGAAGTGTCTCTGAGCCAGTTCCAAGAAGGAAGAGAATTGAAATTCAGTGCTGACAATGATCTTTGTCCTGCCAGCTCAGCCCTGTTCTATTTAAAGTTGTGTCTCCTCTGTGGACTGTCTCAAACACTCTACACACATTCTGATCTCCTGATACTCTTGCTGAGGGGAGAGGGGAGGGTCACGTGGGTGAGGGCACAGGAGAAGCGAGCGTTGGACTCCCAGTCAGACCCAGAGAGGGTCAGCAGGCTGCTGACACTGTGGGTGCTGTCCGAAGCTCGCAGGTAGTTGCTGGTCTGAACCCCGTCCGAAATGACTGCACCATCCTTCTTCCACTGCACCTCCAGCTCATCAGGATAGAAGTGATTGGCAAGGCACACCAGTGTGGCAGTGCCCTTGGAATTGACCTGCTCTGGGGAGGGGGGCAGCAGGGTCAGCTTGGGCTGAGAGTTTTCACGGCCTGAAAGACAAGAGAAACAATTTCAATCTCTGCCATTCAAAGGGTTTTCAACTCTATGAACATGAACTGGCAAAACAATCCATTTTGAACATTTGTATCCAACCCCTATCAAACCTCATAAAAGAACAGGCGTTGTTCAAATTGCTTCTTGGGATGTGGGTGTCTCTGGCCATTATTGTCCATCCCTAATTGCCCCTGAGAAGGTGATGTGAAAAGAGAAGGGACAGTTTTAGACCATCGTTTAAGGAATGAATTTGAGCAGCTGAAAGGGCTCTCAATGGGGGAGCATTTCAGTGACAGTGATCAGAACTCAGTAAGATTGAGAGAAGGGATGGAAATGGAGAACCATGGGGCAAGTGTAAAAGTTTTCATTTGGGAACAAACCATTTTACTAAACTGGGCAGTGACTTGGTAAAACTTTTCTGAAAGACAAAATGCAGGGGTGAAATTAACCAGGACCTGAGGAAAGCAAAGATCTGACAGGATGAAATGTATACAAATGAAGTCAGGGAAATCCCAGTGATGTTTATAATCACAGAAAGAACAAGAAGAGAATGAAGGAATGTATGAGGCCCATTCGAGAGCAGGAAGGGAACTTGTGCGGAGGTGGAAGATGGAGCAATGGTTCCTCAAGAAAACTTTCCATCTATTTTAACAAAAGAGAGGGACAAAGCAGAAACTGTAGTTCAGGAGGAAGCCTGTGCAATATTGGAACGGCATCTTTCACATCTGAAAGACTCCCTGTTCATCCAAAGAAAAGAAAGATCCATGCTGTCCCCAAGACATTTTCACATCGTGTGAGACTTGTTTGAAATGTGGTCACTGTTGTCATGTAGGAAATGTGGAAGCCAGATTGTACACAACAAGATCTCACAAGCAACAATGAACCAAGGAACATTTTGAGTGATGTTTGTTCAGGGATTAATATCAGTCTGAATATGATTCAAAGAGAAAATAACTGGAACAGTTGGATGGAAAATGAGAAAATGGATGGCAAAGGAGAATGTCGGATTACTGGGTAGTGATGGGATTGATTGTTACCAGGAAATAAAAGGAAAGGACAGAATATTGTGAATGTCATATTATACGAAGGAAACTTAAATGTGCAGGGAAGCTCAACAAAAGAACAAACGTAAAAGCTTTGTCTTTTAACACACGAACCATTTGGAATAAAGTAGACAAAGTGGTACCACACAATCCAAGGTAAATAAGGAAGATAGGGGCTCATGAGAATTTATGAAAGCATCCGGATAGGATGTAATAGGATGGAGAGTATGGAAAGGATCAGGAATTGAACTTGATGCCTAGCAGGGTGGAATGGTGGATCAGTGGTTAGCACTGCTGTCTCACAGCTCCTGAGACACAGACTCAATTCCAACTGATTGTCTGTGTGGAGTTTACACATTCTCCCCGTGTCTACTTGGGTTTCCTCCCATTGTCACAAAGATGTGTAGGTTCGGAGGATTATCTATGGGAATTGTAGGGTTGATGGGATACTTTTTGGAGGGTCAGGCTGGGCTGAATGCCCTGCTTCAACACTGTACGGTTTCTATGATTTCTGACGGAGATAATTATGAGAAGGAGGCAGTCAGTGCATGACTGAGGGTGTTGTACTTCGATGCATCGAGTATATGAAACAAGGTAAATGAGCCTGTAGTGCAGGGACATGGCTGGAAGGGGATCAGGGCTGGGAACTAAATATCCAGGGATGCACATCCTATTGAAAGGAAATGCCAGGGGATAGAGGGTCAAGTGTGAAGGAGGAACTGAAGATAATCCTTATAAGTTGGGATGTGGTATTGTGGAGACTGACGGTATCAAAATTTGTAATTCCCCAGGGTCTGATGCTCTGCAACTCAGAGTCCTTAAGAAAGTGGGTGTAGAAATTGTGGACACGTTAGTGAACATTTTGCAGCATTCTGTAGACTTTGACAGAGTTCCAATGGACTGGACAGTATCCAATATAACTCCACTTTTTAATAAAAGGAGGGAGAGTGAAAATGAGGAATAATACATGAGGAAAACACTGGAGTCAGTTATTAAAGATACAATAACTGAGCATTTGGAAAGCAGTGACAGGATTGGTCCAAGTCAGTATGGATTTACTAAAGGGAAATCAGGCCTGACACATCTTCTGGAAGGTTTTGAGGATGTGATCTGATGAGAGTGGACAAGGCTGAATCAGTGGACAACAAAAACAAAAAATGATGAAAAAGTTCAGCAGGTCTGGCAGCATCTGTGGAGAGAAACTGAAGTTAGCGTTTTGGATTGAGTGACCCTCCCTCAGGACCCAAAGGATGTTGTGTGTATCTGAACTTTCAAAAGGCTTTTGACAAGGTTCCATACAAGATATAAGTGAGTTACATTAAACCTCATGGTATTGGAGGTAATGTATTGACATGGAGAGAGAACTCGTTGCCAGATAAAAAGCAGAGAGTTGGAATAAATGGGTCCTTCTCAGAGTGACAGGCAGGGATGAGGGGTGTACCGCAGGGTTCAGTGCTAGGACCCCAGCTGTTCACAATATACATAAATGATATCGACAAAGGAATTGAATGCAATCCCTACAAACTTGCAGATGACATGAAGCTGGGTGACAACGTATGCTGTGAGGAGGATGCTAAGAGGCTGCAGGGTGACATGGACAGGCTGACTGAGTGGACATATACTTGGCAAGTACAACATAATGTGGATAAATGTGGGATGATCCACTTCAGTGGTAAACAGATTATGAATAAATGGTGTAAGTTTAGGAAAAGGTGAGGTGCACTGAGAGCTGAGTGTCATTGAAAGGGTGCATACAGGTGCAGCAGGCAGTGAGGAAAGCTCATGGCATGATGGCCTTCACAGTGAGAGGATTTGTGTATTGGAGTAAGGATGTCTTGCAGAATTAAACAGGGCCTTCGTGAGGCCTCACCTTGAGTATTGTGTGCAGTTTTGGTCTCCGAGTCTGAGGAAGGACATTTTTGCTATTGAGGGAGCCCAGCGAAGGTTCACCAGACTGATTCCCGGGACGGCAGGACTGACAAATGAGGAAAGACTGGATCAAATGGGCTTGTACTCACTGGGATTTAGAAGAATGAGAGGAATCTCACAGAAACATATTAGATCCTAATGGGATTTGACAGGGTTGATGCTGGAAGAATGTTCCCAACATTAGGAAAGTCCAGAACCAGGAGTCACTGTCTAAGATTAAAGGTTAAGTTACTCAGATGTTGTGAAACTGTGGAATTCTCTAACACAGAAAGCTGGTGGGGCCAGTTTGTTAGATATATATCAAGAGGGACGTGGTCCTTGAGGATGAAGGGCTTTATGGGAATAGGGGGAGAGTGGGAATGGGAAACTGATATTACATAATCAGCCATGATCATATTGAACGGTGGTGCAGGCTCAAAGGGCTGAATGGCCTGTTCCTGCAGCTATTTTCTATGTTTCTATGTTTCTAATGATAGGTAGATGTGTGAGGGGTGTGAGGGTGGGGCATGGGAGGAGACGGTTTACCCTGTCAGGAAGAACTGAAATTATATCAGCAGCAAGAGGAAATATCGAGTAGGAATGCAGAGAATGCAGTGAGTCAACTTAAGAAACCACAAAGGAACAAAAACCCTAATGGGAGTTATATACCAGCCTCCTCGTAGTCGTCAGGATGTGGATCAGAAAATAAATCAGGAGATAGAAAAGGCATGTAAGAAAGGGATTATTAAAATAATCATGGGGACTGCAATGTGCAGGTGGACTGGGAAAGTCAGTTTGGGAATGGATCTCAAGGAAAAGAATTCATGGAATGTCTGTAAGAGGCTTGTTTTGGAGCAGCTTGTGGGACAATACTAGGAAACAGGTAATTCTGGGCTTGTTAATGTGTAATGAGGCAGCTCTGATTGGGGAGCTGAAGGTGAGTGAACCCTGAGGGGGCAGTGACCACAATATGATAGAATTCACCCTGCAGTTTGAGAGGGAGAAGCTGGAATTCTAAGTAATAAGAGGAGTTAATGAGCAAGTTAGACAAAGGAGAGCCAATAGACATGATCTGTTTGGGTTTCCAGAAGGTCTTTGACAGTTTGCCACACAAGAGGCTGCTAAATAACGTAAGAGCCCATGGGGTTTGGCGGCCGGTACTAACATGGATAGAGATTGGGAATAAATGGATCTTTTGCAGGATGACAGCTGGTGCCTCGTGCAGTTCAGCAGGGGGCTGTGTTGGGACCACAGCTATTCATGTAACAATCAATTATATATTAACGATCTGGGAAAAGGAACTGAGGGCATTGTTCCTAAATTTGCTGATGACACAAAGATGAGGTGAGGGACAGGGAGAGTAGAGGAAGTAGGGAGGCTTCAGAAGGACTTGGAAAGGCACAGTGAGTTGGCAAAGGAGTGGCAGATGAAATACAATATGGGAACGTGTGAGGTTATGCACCTTGGTTGGAAGAATAGAGGCTCAAACTGTTTTCTAAACGGGGAAATTTGGAATATTCTGAAACACAAAGTGGCTTAGGAGTCCTCTTTCAGGTTTCTCTTAAAGTTAGCATGTATGTTCAGTTGGCAATTACGAAGATAAATGCAATATTAGCATTCATTTCAACTGATTTAGAATACAAGAGCAGTGTGTACTGCTGAGGCTGTTTGAGACTCTGGTCAGACTGTATTTGGAATATTGTGAACAGTTTTGGGACCTGTATCGAAGGAGGGATGTGCTTGCATTGGGGGAGATCCAGAGGAGGTTTATAAGAATGACCTTGGGGGTGACAGCCTGGTCTGATGAGGAGCGGTTGAGATATCTGGATGTGTACTTGATGGAGTTCAGAAGGATATGGGAGGATCACATTGACACTTACAGAACACTGAGAGGCCTAGATAGAGGGGTCATGGAGAAGATGTTTCCACTAGTAAGAGAAACTCGGACCAATGGACACAGCCACAGAGTTAAGGCATAACTCATTCGGACTGAGATGAGGAGGAATTTCTTCTGCCAGAGGGTGGTTAATCTGTGGAACTCATTGCTGTGGAGGTGAAGTCATTGAGTGAATTTAGTACAGAAATTGATAGATTCCTGATTGGGAAGGTGATCAAACATAATGGGAAGAAGGCAGGAGAATGGTCTTGAGAAACACATGACCAAAGAGCACAGCAGAGTTGATGGGGCGAATGGCCTAATTCTGATGTCTTTTGAAGAGAGTCTGCAAAACCCCAGAACACTGAAAGCTCTGGATTGTGAGTCCTGCTGGAGCTGTTTGTCATCAGAACTTTGCGAAGTGGAGAGAGTGTGCATCCTGTTCCTTGTGGGAACTTCGGAATGCTTCCTAGCTCCTGGAATACCATGAAGTACAGGAAGTGTGGTCAGTGACAGCAGTTGGAGGTCCGGGTTTCGGAGCTTGAGCAGCAGCTGGTGTCAGTGCGGAGAGTCTGTGAGGCTGAGAGCTCCGTGGAGAGCACGTTTCTGGATGTGGTCACTCTGCAGCTTTAGAGTATGCAGGGAGAGAGGGAATGGGGGAGCAGCAGACAGTCCAAAAGGACCAGGCAGCGAGTACAGGAATACTCTGAGTGCATCCCGCTCTGCAACAAACATTCTATTTGGAATCCTGATGGGAATGATGGTTCATCTGGGGAATGCAGCCAGAGCCAAGTCCCTGGCACCAAGGTGGGGGGCAGCTGTACAGGAGGGCGCAAGGAAGACTGGAAGAGTGGTAGTGAGAGGAGATTCGAGAGTGAGGGCAATCGATAGGTGTTTCTGCAGCTGCAGATGGGAATCCAGGATGGTGTGTTGTCTCCCTGGTGCCAGGGTCAAGGATGTCTCTGAGTGGCTGCAGAGCACCCTGAGGGGAGAGTGGGAATAGGCAGCGGTCATGGTCCACATCGGTCCCAGTGACAGAGGGAGAAAAGGGATGTGCTCCTGCAGTCAGACTTTAAGGAGCTTGGGAGGCAATTTGCAACAGGAACTCAAAAATAGGAGTTTTTGGATTACTCCATTGAGCAATGCAAGTGAGGATCGGAATAGGAGGATAAAACGGGTGCATGTGGGACTGGAAAGTTGGTCCAGGAGGGAGGGCTTTAGATTCTTGGGTGTTTGGGAATGACTTGGTGGGAGATGCGACCTCTGTCGACTTGGATGGGTTGCTCCTGAACAGAGCAGGAATTGAGCTCCTGTTGGTTTGATTTGCTGGTGCTGTTGGAGAGGGTTTAAATTAATATTGAAGGGCCGTGGGAACCAGGAAGTAATACCAGGGAGGAACATCAAGGATCACAGAATCCTGGAAAAAATTGTTAGCATCAGAGTAAGGAATAGTAACTCCTTAGGCAGGTTCAGAGTGAGAGAGAGCCAGCAATAAATTCTAAATCTGGTTGATTGTGCATGTATGGGACTGCACGCAGGGTGGGAATAAGATTGGGGAGTTACAGGCGCAGATTACCAAATGGAAATCTGATGTTGTTGCTTTAACAGATGAGGTTCAAATGAGGACAGGACTGGTTGTTAAATATTCCTGGATCCAAGGTGTTCAGGAAAGATAGGAAAGGGGGGAAAGGGTGAGAGGTGTGGGATTGATTAAGGAGATCGGTGCAGAGCTGGAGAAAGAAGGTGTCTCAAAGGTGTCAAGGACAGAATTGATTTGGTTCAAGATAAAGAACAAAAAGGTGCAATCGGGTTGCTCAGTGCAGTCTGTCGGTCACCGACTAGAGGGAAGGATGTACAGGAATAAACCTGCAAGGAATTTACAGAGAGATGCAAACATTAGGTGATTTTAATTGTCAGAATATCAACTGAGGCAGTAACTGGATCTTGGGAATGAGGAGATCCAAGGGGATCAAGTGTCAGTGAGAGGACATTTAGGGAAGAGTGATCATTGTATCATAAGGTTTAGGGGGACAGTGGAAAAAGACAATGGACAATTCAGCATAAAGTCATGATCATGGATCATATCCCATGGATCACCTCCAATGTTTCACTCTTAGAATTCTTCATATTTTATTTTAAAACCGAATATGAATGAGTTGCCAATCTAATATTTTGCCGCAATATTTACGGTTGAGAAGGACATGGAAGTGAAGGAAATTTGGGAAATAAATGTTGATGTCTTGAGAAGAGTCCATATTACAGAAAAAGAGGTGCAGTAATCTGTTCTTTAAACTCATGAAGATATATAAATCCCCAGGACCTGATCAGCTCCATCCCAGTACATTGTGGGAAGCTTGGGAATAGACAGTGAGGCCCCTTGTGGAGATGTTTGTATCATCAACAGCCACCGGTGATGTGCTGGAAGACTGGAGTGTATCTAATGTTGAGCTGTTATTTAATAAGGTCTGCAAGGAGTACCCAGGGAATTATAGACCGGTGAGTCTGATAGTGGTAAGTTTTTGGAGGGGATTTTGGCAGACAGGATCTAAATGCATTTGGAAAGACAAGGATTGATTAGGGATAGTCCACCTGGCTTTGTCAGTGGGAAAATGTGTCTTCCAAATTTTTGGAGGACATGACCAATAAGATAGCTGAGGGCAGAGTGGTAGACATTGTCTACATGGACTTTAGCAAGGCCTTTGACAATTTCCTGCATGGACATCTGGTTAGTAAGTTAGATCAAATGGGATCCAGGGAGAGCAAGTTAATTGATACAAAATTGGCTTAATGGTTGGAGACAGAGTGTGGTGGTAGAGGGTTGTTGTTCGGACTGGAAGCCTGCGACAAGTGAAAGGATTGCTTCCAGGTTCATCATTGTTCGTCATTCATAGAAACAAATTGAATGAGAATATAGGAAGCATAGTTTGTGAGTTTGAAGATGACACCAAAATTGGCGGTTTCATGGTCAGTGAAGAAGGCTATTTGAGAGTACATTTACATTATGTATTGAGATAATAGCGAGGTGTTGCATTTTGGTACAAAAACCAGGCCAGGGCTTACACAGTTAATTATGGGGCCATGGGGAGTGTTGTCAAACAGGGAGACCAAGGGGTGGAGGCACATAGAGGATTGAACCTGGTGTCACGTTTAGACAGGGTGGTGAAGAAAGCATTTGGTGCACTTGCCTTCATCGGGTATGGGAGTTGGGACATTATGTTACAGCTCCCCAAGATATTGGTCATGTTTCCAATCACCCTGCTATTGGAAGGATAACATTCAAATGGAAACAGTGTAAAAAGGATGACAAGGATGTCACCGAGATTGGAGGGTTTGAGTTATAAGGAGAGACTGGTTAGGCAGTGTTAGTTGCCTTGGAAGCTCAGAGTCTGCAGGGTGACATTTTAGAGATTTAAAAAATCATAATGGGCATAGATTGGGTGACTAGCTAAGGTCTTTTCCCCAGGGTAGGTTAGTCCAAACCTAGCGGGTAGAGGTTTAAAGTGAAAGAGGAAAGATTCAAAAGGGACCTGAGGTATCCCTCTTTCGGGCAGAAAGTGGTATTGAATGAACTGCCAGAGGAAGTCGGAAAGGCGAGAATGATTAAAACATTTAAAAGACATTTGAACAGGCACGTGGGAAGAGAAAAAGGATAGGAAATGTTGCAGATGTCGTGAAAGAAAATTCCCATGAAAGGTTCAGGGGTGAGGAACGTCAGTTAAGAAAATATATTGGAGAAGTTCAGACTGTCTTCCTTGGAGAAGAGAAGGCTGGGAGGAGATTTGATTGAGAAATTCAACATCAGGAGAGGTCTGGAGAGATTAAATAAGGAGAAAATGTTCCCTCTCATTAACGGATCGAAAGCGAGAGGCACAGATCCAAAGTAATTGGTAGAAGAAGCAGAAGTGAGACAAGGAAAAACAGTTTCAGCCAGTGAGAGGTTAAAGTATGGAATGCACTGCCTGAGAGTGGGGTGGAGGCAGCTTCAATAGAAATATTCCGAAGGGAATGAGACTGTTATTTGAAAAGAAACAATGTGCCGGGTGACTGGGAGAAGGCAGGAGAATAACACTCAGTGAATTGCTCATTCAGAGAGCCAGTACCGTCAGGATGGACAGAATGGCCTCCTTGTGCACTGCAACAATTCTGTGATTGTGTGATTGAACAGAGTTAAAGCTGGGGAAGGTGGGATCTCGGTGTCTCACTGTGCTGCTGCTGCTGCTGCTGCTGCTGAGGTCAGTGAGATCAGAGACTGGGACAGGGAGCCAGAGCTCACATCAAATTTTGCCCGTGTCTGTCACACTGAGACTGACAGGAGGCTACTCACTGAATTCACTCCATGCTGCAGGAATGGGACCACAGGCTGCAAATGGACAGAGCTCCTCCACACGGTGAGTAAAACTGACTGACTTATATCTTGCTGCTTAAAGGGGGCAATGGGACGAAAGAAATGCAGCTGTACACCCTGTTAGACACAGTGCTCCTCAATCAACCTTTTCATTCCTTGCAGCTCCCCACTAACACTTTCAACAATTCAGCATTTGTGTTTTAGCAAGTTTTGTATTAAAAGGGTTTACTTACTCAGTCTGAGCTTGGTTCCTTTACCGAACGTTAACCACAGTGAGAACTCCCAGTGCAGAGGCTGTACAAAAATCTCTGCTCTCTGCTTCCCTCTGTCACTCTCACCCTCTCCCTACCTGTCTCTGTCTCTCACTTACTCTCAACTTCTCTTTGTCATTCATGTTTTTCTATTTTTCTCATTCTGTTTTTTTCTCTCTCTCTTTCTCCCTCTCTCTCTCTCACACACACACACACACATACACGCAATCTTTCTCTCTCTCTCTCTGTCTCTCTGGGTTGAGTCCAGCAGAGTTCAGGAAGTTTGTGAACTTTTTATTTTGATGTTAATTCTTGCAGTTGCTCTTCACATGTGACCATGGAATGTAAGAGGGAAACTTGAGGCCTTCAGTGAGCGGTGGACACCACAGGGACTGGAGTGTGTAGTGGACAGTGACAATCCCTGCATGGGGTAATTTGCTCAGTTCCATTTATCTATAACTGTGGACTTGTCAATATAGATGGTGTATGTGTGTGTTCTCTATTATATATTAAATATATACAATTGTGGGAGGTGTCAGTACAGGAGGTGGGACTGTGTGTCCATTATTATATATTATATATAGCAGTGGGATGTGTCAGTACAGGCAGTGGTGCTGTGTGTATTGAGGTTTTTGTATAGCTGTGTGTCACTGTGCCAAGGCAGGCTCTCACTCTTCTGACAGTAATAATCAGCGACATCCTCATTCTGAACGTTACTGATTGTCAGGGTGAAGTGTGTGCTGGATACTTGTGTCCCGGTGAATCTGCTGGAGACTCCTGTGTATCGAGCTGTTGCATCGTGGATCAGGAGAGAGGGTTTCTGTCCTTCCCGCTGCTGGAACCATTCAACATCACCACTGTCACTCTGACTGGATTTACAGGTGATGGTTGCAGTCTGGCCAAGTCCCACTGACAGCACCGGGGGAGACTGGGTCATGATGATGTCCCCACTGATACCTGAGGGGTCAGAGAGAAACACAATGAAGTCAGAACTGTCACAGAATGAGTTGAAAAATGAGAGATTGTCAGAGACACTGAGCATTCCTCTGGTTTCAGCATTTTCCCTTCAATCACAAGTCAGTGGAAGTTGAGTGAAATGGAGAGCGGCTAAAGATTCAAGGTGGAAGGAGAGAGATTTGTACCTGCGACACAGAATGCCAGGGGCCAGATCAGCTGGATGTGTGAAATCATGGTGTGTGCCCCTGTCCCTGTGCCTGGTTCCTGATAAACTCTCCCTTCACTGGGCTCTGCTTTATAAAGCTGCAGCCTGTGAGAATCTGACTGGGTGTTCCTCAGTATGTAAATGGCATCAGGCAGAGAGACAGGTCAGTTCCTCACACTTCCTGTTTTTATCTCTCTGTCTTACCCTTCCCTGGTTCCTCCCACCCTTTTCCCTTCTATCTCTTTTTCACCTTTTGCTTGAATATAATCCTGTTGTCGATTGACTTACTACCTCTTTTTCTTTTGATCTCCCTTTCCTTCTGTGTTGGTTGGCCTGTCTTTCTCTCTCTCTCTCTCTCTCTTATCATCCATTTCTCTCCATCACAACTTGTTTCTTCACTCATAGAACATAGAACATAGAAGAATACAGCGCAGTACAGGCCCTTCGGCCCTCGAGGTTGCGCCGATCAAAGCCCACCTAACCTACACTAACCCACTATCCTCCATAAACCTATCCAATGCCCGCTTAAATACCCATAAAGAGGGAGAGTCCACCACTGCTACTGGCAGGGCATTCCATGAACTTACGACTCGCTGAGTGAAGAACCTACCCCGAACATCAGTCCTATATCTACCCCCCCCCCCTTAATTTAAAGCTATGCCCCCTTACAATCGCTGACTCCATACGTGGAAAAAGGTTCTCACTGTCAACCCTAGCTAACCCCCTAATCATCTTGTACACCTCGATCAAGTCACTCCTAAACCTTCTTTTCTCCAATGAAAACAACCCCAAGTGCCTCAGCGTTTCCTCATAGGATCTTCCTACCATACCAGGCAACATCCTGGTAAACTTCCTCTGCACCCGTTCCAGTGCCTCCACATCCTTCCTATAGTATGGCGACCAAAACTGCACACAATATTCCAGAAGCGGCCGCACCAGAGTCTGAGACAACTGCAGCATGACCTCAGGACTCCGGAACTCAATTCCTCTACCAATAAAAGCCAGTACGCCATATGCCTTCTTCACTGCACTATTTTCCTGGGTGGCAACTTTCAGAGATCTGTGTACATGGACACCAAGATCCCTCTGCTCTTCCACACTACCAAGTATCCGACCATTCGCCCAATACCCCATCTTTTTGTTACTCTTACCAAAGTGAATCACCTCACACTTAGCTACATTGAACTCCATTTGCCACCTTTCTGCCCAGCTCTTCAGCTTCTCTATATCCCGCTGTAACCTGCCACATCCTTCCTCACTGTCTACAACTCCTCCGACTTTCGTATCATCCGCAAACTTGCACACCCAACCTTCTAACCCTTCCTCCAGGTCATTTATAAAAATGACAAACAGCAATGGTCCCAAAACAGATCCTTGCGGAACACCGCTAGTGACGGCACTCCAAGATGAACCTTTGCCATCAACTACTACCCTCTGTCTTCTTCCAGCCAGCCAATTCCTAATCCAAACCTCCAACTCACCCTCAATGCCATATCTCTGTATTTTCTGCAGTAGCCTACCATGGGGGATCTTATCAAACGCCGAACTAAAATCCATATATTCCACATCTACCGCTTTCCCCTCATCTACCTCCTTAGTTACCTTCTCAAAGAATTCAATAAGGTTTGTGAGGCACGACCTGCCCTTCACAAAACCGTGCTGACTATCCTTGATCACATCATTCTTATCCAGATGTGCATAAATCCAATTCCTTACGATTCTCTCTAAGACTTTGCCCACAACAGAAGTGAGACTCACTGGCCTATAGTTACTAGGATTATCCCTACTCCCCTTCTTGAACAATGGAACCACGTTTGCTAGCCTCCAGTCCTCTGGCACTACTCCTGTAGACAAAGAGGCCAATGGTTCTGCAATCTCCTCCCTTGCTTCCCAGAGAATCCTAGGATAAATGCCATCAGCCCAGGGGACTTATCTATTTTCACCCTTGCCAGTATTTCCAACACCTCTGCTCTACATATCTCAAAGCCATCCATTCTACTCGTCCCCTCAATCTCTCATTGCCTCACTCCATCTTTGTCTCTCTCCCTCCAGTTACTCTCTAACTAATCTCTACAGCAGGCGTTATTCCAGGACATTGGAACACTGAGTCCTGGGGCAGCAGTTAAATGCCTCGACTTCTCTGACTCAAATCCACAACGTGCACTTGCTCTCTCTCTCTCTCTCTCTCTCTCTCTCTCTCTCTCTCTCTCTCTCTCTGTCATCTGCCTATCTATTAATCAGAAGCTCAATGACATGAACAGCATTTAACGACTTGTACAAATCATCATCGCTAATCCCACCTTGGCATTGAGGGAGAGGATCAGCCAGGATCATAGTGAATGACAGAGCAGCCTCACAGGACCAAACCCAAACCCTAACCCTAACCCGAACACTAACCCTAACCCGCACCCTAACCAGAACTTTACTCCTGCTCCCTATTTCTATCTTTGTGTGTCTGTGTTATCTTCAATCTCTGCCTCTGGGTATTGATTCCTCTACTCATGGAAAATATACCTTCCGGTCCACTCTATCTCTGCTCCTCATAATCTTATAGCCCTTTATGAGGTCCCCTCTCAACCTCACTCCTCCAAGATAAACAACCCCAGCCTTTCCAATCCTTCCTCACAGCTCAGACCCTCCAGGCCAGGCAGCATTCTGAGAAAGCTCTGCACCCCCTCGAGTACAGTCATATTCTTCTCATAATGTGGTGTCCAGAACCTGTCTATCTCTCTCTCTCTCTCTCTCTCTTTTACTAGGTTCCCTTTACTCCTAGTCTGAAACGTACTCTGCATCTTTCTCTCTCTCTCTTCTCTCCCTCAGTCACACTGTTTCATACTCTATCTCATTCTCTCTCTCTCTTTCCCTCTCTCTCTATTATTCAACCCCACCATCTCTACCTCCCTCTAACTCTCTCTCACTTTGCTCATCTTACATTTCCTCAGACTCACTCTACCTCTCTCTCTCATTCATACCCTGTCCTTCTCTCTCTCTCCCTCTCTCTCTCTCCAACTGTTTCCTCTCCCTCTCTCTCTCTTTCTCTCTCTGTCTTACTCTATCTCCCTCTCTCTTTCTTTCCCACAACATCCCAGGTGGCAACAGTAAAATACAGGGTAAATCTCCCTCTGCTCTGTCCCACCAATAGATGTTAACCCTTGACCCCGGAAGCATGTCTTCTCCAGATGGAAGGTCACAGTTCCCACATTGACCAGGCTTTGGTATCTCTCAGGAACACAGACATATTCTTGCCAAATAAAGAGCAGTTCCGTGCTGTTGGCCAATTCTCACTGAGGACTGGTTTGGACACAAACCTCATTCCATGAAGGCCCAGCAGAGAGAAGAGATCTTCAGGCCATCAGTGTGAGCTGGAGGGACAGGACAGACTCTGACCCACTGACCCATCCTGTCCATTCACAATATATTCCAATCCCTTCTCTCCTTCCCCTTCCATGGTCAAGCTCCAGTTTTACTGTCAAGGGCAGAACCTCCCTGGTCCTCACCTTCCACCACACTGACCTTCGTATACATTGCATCATCCTCCATTATTTCCACCACCTATAAACAGACTCCAGCAACAGAGATATATTTCCCTTCCCATCCCTATCCGCTTTCCATAAAGACCATTCCCTCCGTGACTCCCTCGTCAGGTCCACACCCCCCCACCCCACCAATCCATCGTCCCCAGCTGGCACTTCCCCTGTCATCACAGGAACCTGAGCCCACAACTCCCCCCTCACCTCTGACCAAAATTCCAAAGGAGCCTTCCACATCCATCAAAGTTTCGCCTTCACTTCCACACATATCATTTATGGTGTCCGTTGCACCCAATGCAGTCTCTTCTACATTGAGAAGACAGGACATCTTTTAGCAGAGTGCTTCAGAGAACATTTCTGGGACACTCGCACCAACCAACCTCACCGCCCCCGGCCAAACACTTCAACTCTGCCTCCCACTCTGCCAAGGACATGTAGGTCATGGGCCTCCTACATCACCACTTCCTAGCCACCCGACACCTGGAGGAAGAACGCTTCATCTTCCGCCTCAGGAACTTCCAACCCCACGGCATTAATATGAATTTCACCAGGTTTCTCGTTTCCCCCTCCCCATCCTGTCCCGATTTCAACCTTTCAACTTGGCACTGTCCCATCTGTCCCTTCATGACCTGTCCCATCTGTCAATCTTCCTTCCCACCTATCCTCTCTACCCTCCTCTCTGACCTATCACCATTACCCGTACTACCATCTACCTATCACAAGGTCAGCTTCCTTCCATCCAACTTTGGAATGAGGAGCAGGAAGAGATAATTCAGTCCTTCAAGCCCTGATCTTATCCTCATCTCCACTTTCCAGACTGCTCCCTTTTGCCCCCTGTCCTGCTTTTCATCAGAAAGATATCTGGTTCTTTATTGAATCTGTTGATTGATTCTGCCTCCACTGCGGTCTGGGGGCAGTGACTTCCACACATTCTCAACTGTCTGAGAGAACAAGTTACAATAGAACAGAATCCATTCAGTATGGAAACAGGTCATTTGGCCCAACAAGTCCATAGCGGCCCTTCAAAGAGCATTTCATCCAGACCCATCCCCGTACCCTTTCCCTATAACCCTACATTTCCCATGACTGACGAACCTAACCTTCACATCCCTGAACACAATGGGAAATTTAGCATAGCCAATCCTCCTAGTACATACATCTTGCGACTGTGAGAGCAGCACCCAGATAAAACACCCACAGATAGGGGGAGAATCTTCAAACTCCACACAGCTGCCCAAGGGTGGAATCAAACCCAGCTCCCTGAACTTTGAGGCAGTAGTGCTAACACTGCACCACCGTGCCATTGTAGTTTATCCTCATCGCAGTTTGAACCTACCTCACCCACTTTATGTCTATGACCTATTTTTCACGACTGTCCCACAGGAGGGAACAACTGTTCCATGTCTGACTTATCAATCCCCTTTAGCACCTTATATACCTCTCTCAGATCCCCCCTCATGTGACTGAATTCCAGTGAGTAAAAGCCCAAGCTATTCAATCATTCCTCATATTACAGCCCTTTCATCCCGGGAATCAGCCTGGTGAACATCCTCTGAACTGCATCCAGTGCCACCATATCCTTCATCAAGTAAGGAGACCAAAACTGGACACAATGCTTCAGATGTGATCTCACCAATGCCACACAGAATTGTAACAATATTTCTTTATTTCTGTAATCCAGTCCTTTTATAATAAATACCAAGATTCCAACTGCTGCAAGAAATGCCAACATTCCAATTCCATGGGACTCAATTGGAACCTCCAACAGAGATCTGTAAATATGGGCCTCCTTCCATCTGGACTCCAACAGACACCAATAAACCTGGACCTCATTCCCACTGGGCCATCCAACAGAGATCAGTAACCATGGGCCTCTATCCCATTGGAATGTCTAATGGACAGCAGTGAGCACAGGCCTCTTTCCCACTGGACCCTCCATATTGGAACTTCAAACCCCACATCCTCTCCATCACGAGGTCTTTTATCTCAATCTCCACAAGATTGATCATCTATGCACGACGTCAGCCCCTTGGCTACATAAATCTTTATTCCTGCTCATTCCACATCCCAACTCTCCCAGCTTAGAATCATAAAGTTAGAGAGATATACAACACGGAAACAGACCCTTTGGTCCAACCCATCCATGCCGACCAGATATCACAACCTAATCTTGTCCCACCTGCCAGCACCCGGCCCATATCCCTCCAAACCCTTCCTATTCACATGCCCATCCAGATATCTTTTAAATGTTGTAATTGTACCAGCCTCCACCACTTCCTCTGGCAGCCCATTCCATACACGTACCACCCGATGCGTGAAAAAGCTGCCCCTCAATACTCTTTTATATCTTTTCCCTCTCACCCTAAACGTACGCTCTCTAGTTCTGGACTCCTCTACCCCAGGGAAAAGACTTTGTCTATCTACCCTATCCATGCCCCTCATGATTTTGTAAACCCCAAAAAGGCCATTCCTCATCCTACAACGTTCCAAGGAATACAGCCCTAGCCTATTCAACCTCTTCCTATAGCTCAAATCCTCCAACCCTGGCAACATCCTTTTAAATCTTTCCTTAACCTTTTCAAGTTTCACAACATCCTTCTGAAAGGAAGGAGACCAAAACTGCATAGAATATTCCAAAATTAGTCGAAGCAATGTCCTGTTCAGCCATAACATGACCTCCCAACTCCTGCACTCAATACTCTGACCAATAAAGGAAAGCATACCAAACTCCTTCTTCACTATCCTATCTACCTGCGATTCTACTTTCAAGGAGCTATGAGCCTGCACTCCAAGGTCTATTTGTTCAGCAAAACTCCATAAAACCTTACCATTAAGTGTATAAGTCCTGCTAAGATTTGCTTTCCTGAAATACAGCATTTATCCAAATCAAACTCCATCTGCCACTCCTCAGCCCATTGGCTCATCTGATCAAGATCCCATTGTCATCTGAGGTAACCTTCTTCACTGTCGACTACACCTCCAATTTTGGTGTCATCTGCAAACTTACTAACTCTACCTCTTAAGAACACATCCAAATAATTTTATAAATGATGAAAAGTAGCCATGATCTTTGTGGCACTCCACTGGTCACAGGCCTCCAATCTGCAAAACAACCCTCCACCACCAACCTCCGTCTTCTACCTTTGAGCCATTTCTGTATCCAAATGGCCAGTTTTCCCTGTATTCGGTAAGATCTAACCTTGCTAACCTGTCTCCCATGGGGAATCTTGTTGAACGCCTTACTGAAGTCCATATAGATCATGTCTACCATTCTGCCCTCATCAATCCTCTTTGTTATTTCTTCAAAAAACTCAATCAAGTTTGTGAGACTTGATTTCCCAGTCAGAAAGCCATGTCGACTATCCCTAATCAGTCCTTGCCTTTCCAAATTCAGGTACATCCAGTCCCTCAGAATTCCCTCCAACAACTTGCCCACCAAGACGTCAGGCTCACTGGTCTATAGTTCCCTGGATTGTCCTTAACACCTTTCTTAAGCAGCGGCACGACATTAGCCAACTTCCAGACTTCCAGCACCTCACCTGTGACTATTGATGATACAAATATCTCAGCAAGAGGCCTATCAATCACTTCCCTAGCTTCCCACAGAGTGATACAGGACACCTGATCAGATCCTGAGGATTTATTCATTTTTATGCGTTTCAAGACATCCAGCACTTCCTCCATTGATATGTGAACATTTTTCAAGGCGTCACCATCTATTTCCCTCCATTCTATATCACCCATTTCCTTTTCCACAAATAACTTGCTAAGTATCTCCCCCATCTCCTGCAGCTCCAAACAAAGGCCACCGAGCTGATCTTTGAGCGGCGCTAATCTCTCCCTAGTTACCCTTTTGTCCTTAATCTATTTGTAATGTCCCTTTGGATCTTCCTCAACCTTTGCTCTGTAAATTCCAAATTGTCTGCAACAGACTAGTCCCTTCCCTGTCTCACACCAAGGAGGAGATTCTCCATCAATAATGATTAAAAGGGTTATGGAGAGTTGGGGTGGTCAGAATTGATCAAACAGATGATAGCTTTTACAGTTGAATATCCTGCTGGCAGGCTCCAGCCTTTTACACACAGAATGGGGAAGTGTGCAGTGTCGGGATCCTTGGAACTATCCCTCATCATCAAGTGTCCCTCAGGAGGGGGGAGAGAATGTTCAGGGTCCTGAGCTCCATTTCCCAGCCCAGTCAGTTTGTCTCCCAGTGAATGAATGAGATACCAATTTGGAGCCCAGGTTAGGGACAGTCTCTGCTGTGGACCCAGGTCGACAAGAGGCAACTAGAGATCGAGCTAAAAAGGAAAGATTTACTGAGTTATGGGGAGAGAGAGGGCAGTGGGACTAATTGGATCACTCACAGACATGATGGGCTGAATGGTCTCCTCCTGTGCGAGGGGGAGCAGATTTAGGACTGAATTGAGATGGAACTTCTTCACCCAGAGGATTGTGAATCGTTGGAATTCCCCGCCCAGTGAAGTGGTTGAGGTTTCCTCAGTAAATGATTTTCAAGCTAAGGCACTTAATTTTTGAACAATAAATGAATCAAGGGTTTTGGTGAAAAGGTGGGTAAGGGGGAGCTGAGGCCATGAAAAGATCAGCCATGATCTTACTGAATGGCAGAGCAGCCCGAGAGGCCAGAGAGCCTGCTCCCGCTCCTAATTTTAATGTTCTTATGTGCTGTCAAATTCCAGGGAGTTTAGATGGTTCACAGTTTTCTCCCGTCTCAGTAACAAACGTCCAGCTGCTCCGAGCTCCTTCTTTCACTTCCTCTCTTGGTAAAGTTTCAACCTTGCGATCTGACAGTCTTTCCAGTTATTTTTTACACTGGGGCTTTCTGCTGTGGTCAGAATCTCTAATAATAAGTGTCCAATCAGTGACAATCTCAGCAGCTCAGAGCAGTCAGGACTGAGGAGCCAGGCTCACTGGGAAACATATTGGGAAGATCAAAGCCATCCTCTTCAGCTCCCGGCGCGAACTCCATCCCTCTCCCTGACCACTGTCTACTGCTCAACCAGACTCTTTGTAAAAACAGAATACCTCAACAGGTCTGGTTATATCTGGTGAAATAAATCAGCGTTAACATTTCGGGTGCCGTGACCTTTCCTCAGAACAGTTCTGCAGAAGGTTCACTTGTCCCAAAATGTTAACTGCTTTCTCTCCACAGATGGTGCCAGACCTGCTGAGCCTTTCTAGCAATTTCAGTTTTTGTTCCTCATTTACAACAACCACAACTTTTTCAGCTTTTATTTAGTATCAGATTCCTTCGAATTCTGGCCTCATCATTGAGGCTGATCTGAGCCCCACAAACCCTCCAAATCACAGAGATCACTCACTGAAAATCTCAGCCGTTGCTTTGAGATTCCAAACATGATCATTCTAATGTTATACTGCGCCACATCACAGCCACTGCCCTCTGTAAACTTCAGCTCATCCCAAATTCTGCTGCCTGTATCCGAACTTTCACCAAGTTCCATCCCCATCCTCCATTGTCCTCACTGAGCAACATTGGTTCCCGGTCCAACAACTCCTCGATTTTCAAATTCTCATCCTCGTTCTGAAGTCCATCCTTGTCGATCCACCCTCCCCATCTCTGTAACCTAGCTGCCTCACTCAGTGTGGTCAGCAGTCTTGGACAGATGACTCTCTGTTTCTTCATCCAAGTCATTGAGAAATATCGTGAAATGCTGAGGTCCCAGCACAGATCCCTGGGGACACCGCTATTCACTTCTTGCTCATAGGAGGACACATACGTTATCCCTCCACTCTGTCTCCTTTCTCCAAATTAATTCCTGACCAAAGGCATATGCTTTTCTCTAACTCAATATGTTTCCACGTTGATGAACAGTCTCTCAAACAGTGAAACTAGGAGCAGGAGTAGGCCATTCAGCCCTTCGAGACTGTTCCAATTTTCAATATGATCATGGCTGATCATCCAACTCAGTCGCATGTTCCTGCTTTCTCCCCGTAACCTTTGATCCCTTTCATCAGAAGAACTATGCGTAGCTTTTTCTGGAAAACATTCATTTGTTTGGGTTCTTTCAGTGACAGAAACTTCCACAGGCTTCCCACTCACTGAATGAAAAACTTTCTCTACATCTCAACCCTAAATGGCCTTTCCCGTATCCTTAAATTGTAGTCCTTGATTCTGGACTCCCCAGTCATCAGGAACATTTGTCCTGTTAGGATTTTAGAGTTTTCAATGTGACTCCCCTCAATCTTCTAACCTCTAGTTAATATAATCCTAATTGATCCAGTTTCTCATCAGATCTAAGTGCTGTCATCCCACGAATCAGGCTGGTAAACCATCACTGCCCTCCCCCCCACAACCAAAACATCCTTCCTCAGATAACGAGACCAAAACTGCAAACAATACAATCATAAAATCACACAGTACAGAAGAGGCACTTCGGCCCATTGAATCTGTACCAGCCAAACAACACTAAACCTGCATTCATCCAACTTTGCAACACAAGGGCCATAGCGTTAAATGTTATGATATTTCAAGGGGTCATCCAAGTACTTTTTAAAGATTGTGAGATTTTCCACCTCAACTACCATCCCAGGCAGTACAAACCAGACCCCCACCACCCTCTGAGTGAAAACCTGCTCTTCAAATGCCCTCTAAAGCTCCTATCTTTCATAGTGAATGTGTGCCGACTCCGAGTTAGGGGAACAATCCAGTTAGATCCTCCTGTAACCTAAGACCTTCTTCCTCACTGTCAACCATCTGCCAAACCTCGTGTCATCTACAAACTCAGTCATCATCCACTCACCCCCACCCCTCACCTCTCACATTCTCATCTTCATTGTTTCAATACATCCTGAACAATAAGGGACTCAGCACTGATCCCTGTGGATCCCACTGCACACTGGGCCCAGTCATACAAACAACGTTTTGCCTCCACCCACTGTCTCCTGTCACTGAACCAGTTTTGGTTTGAATATTCCAGGTGTGGACTCACTAAGGCTGCATACAATTACACCAAGACCATCCCTGTTCCTGTACTCAAATCCTCTCACTATAAAGGTAACATATCATTTATCTTCTTCACTGCCTGCTGCACCTGCACGCTGACTTTCAGTGACTGGTATACACAGACACCCAGATCTTATTGCACCTCCCCATTCCCAATCTATCACCATTCAGATAATAATCTGCCTTCCAATTTTTGCTATTAAACTGGGTAACCTCACATTTAACATCATTGTATTTCATCTGCCATCACTTAATATCTCCAAAAATCACACCGATGTATCTCTGCATCCTCCTCAAAGCTCCCCCTCACACCCAGCTTTGTGTCATCTGCAAACTTGGAGATATTACTCTTACGTTCCCTCACCTAAACCATGAACAAATATTGTGAATAGCTGGATCCAGGCCTGTGGTACACTTTCAGACAAATTCCAGTTTATTTTTACTCTTTGTTTCCTGCCTGCCAACCAGTTCTCTATCCATGTCAGTCACTGTCCCCAGTCCCATGAATCTTAATTTTTTACACTCTCTTCTGTGGGACTTATTAAAAACCTTATAAAAGTTCCAAATATACCACATCAATTGCTTCCTCCTTGACAAATTCGCTCTTTACATACTCAAGCGATTCCAGTCAATTTGTTAAGCGTGATTTCCCTTTCCACAAACCATGCTGACTCTGTCTACTCCTGTCACTGTCTTCCACGTGCTCAGTGATTAAATCTTTCATAATAGACTTGAGTATTTTCAGACTGATTGGTCTAAGATGTCCAATTTCTCTCTCCCTACCATTTTAAATAGTGATGTTACATGAGCAACTCTCCAGTCAATGGGAATTATTCCAGAATGTATAGAATCTTGAACATCAATGTTTCCAAATATTGTGGGCATTTCCTGAAGTAATCTGAGGTGTAGATTATTCGATCCTGTGGATTTATCAGAATTTAATCCCATAAATTTCCAAAAACATTTCCCTAATAAAGCTAGTTTTCTTCAGTTCTGCTGTCAGTCTATACCCTGTCATCCCAAAATGTTAAGAATGTATTTGAGTTTTCCATTGTATACAAAGATCCAGAATGCAGCACAGGCAGAAATTTCCTTTGCTCTTGTTGTCAGCGGTACTTTTAACAAATCAATTTTGAATACGAATGACACACTACCTACCCTCTCAATGCAATCTCCTGTCCTGGAATAGGGTACAAATCCATCTTTGTGGTAACATTCACTTTCCTACTGTCTACACAGGATCGAATTGAAACATTCGGTTTCAGAACCAACACTACAAGAGAACTCCAATTATTCTTACAGTTCAATCAGGGTACCCTGTCTAGTTTATGATCAGTAATTTGCTGATTTTTAGATGGTTTGAATCAACCCTAGATCCCTGGTTCTGGCACTGGATTTATTTAAAAATGTCAAGTGAAGAAGGCAGTAGATGGGTGTTTCAGGGCAAAAGAATTTCTGCGTTTATTCAATACAAAAGGTAAGTTTAATACAGGAGCAAATGCAAATGTAATAATCAGTGAAATTAACAGTATCCATTATACAGAGAACAGTAATTGAATGCACGACCAAATTAAACACTGGTTATACACTATTAGAAGCTCGAGTGGAAAGGTGTGGCACTGGATAAGCACAGCAGCATCTGATGGACAGGAGAATTGATGATTCAGGCATAATCTCTTCATCAGGAAGGATGGGGGAGTGGAAAGGGGGCTGAGCGATAAATAGGAGGGTGGGCGGGGGGTGGAGGATAGTAGCTGGGAAGGGGATAGATAGATGCAGGTTGGGGTGGAGGCGGCAGTGATAGTTCAGAACGGATGGTGGAGCAGATAGGTGGGATGGATGGTGGATAGATAGTAAAGTTCTAGAGGGTGGTGTCTAGTTGGAGGATTGGATATTGGTTGGGGGGTGGGGTGGAGATAATGAAACTTGTGAAAACAACATTGATGCCGTATGGTTGGGAGGTCCCAAGGTGGAAAATGAGGCTTTCTTCCTCCAGACATGGTGGCTCAGTGGTTAACACTGCTGCCTCACAGCGCTAGGGACCCAGGTTCGATTCCAGCCTTGGGCGACTGTCTGCGTGAAGGTTGCACGTTCTCCCCATGTGCGGGTTAACTCCAGGTGCTCCGGTTTCCTCCCACAGACCAAAGATGTGCAGGTCATGTGAATAGGCCATTGTAAATTGCCCGCAGTGTTAGGTACATTCGTCAGAGGGAAATGGGTCTAGTTGGGTTACTCTTCAGAGGGTCGGTGCGGACTGGTTGGGTCGAAACGCCTGTTTCCAACTGCTAGGGAACGTAATCTCATCAAAATGTGTAGGTTAGCTGAACTGGCCATACTAACTTGCTCATAGTGTTATGTGCATTAGTCAGGGGTAAATACAGGGTAAGGGAATGAGTCTGGGTGGGTTATTCTTCGGAGGGTTGGTATGGACATGTTGGGACGATGGACCTGTTTCCATACTGTAGGGAGTCTAATCTAATCCAATCAGACTTCGAATGGCTTGGAGTTGGCAGTGGAGGAGGCCCAGGACTTGTATGCCCTTGGCAGAGTTGGAGGGGGATTTGAAGTGTCCGGCCACAGGGTGGTGGGGTTGTTTGGCGCATGTGTCCCGGAAATGTTCCGCAAGTCGTCCTTCCCAACATTCCTGATGAAGGGCTTCTGCCCAAAACATCGATTCTCCTGCTCCTCAGATGCTGTCTGACCTGCTGCGCTTTTCCAGCGCCTCACGCTCCGACTCTGATCTCCAGCATCTGCAGTCCTCACTTTCTACTATTCGAAGCAAAACAGTTTGAATCAGCCAAACTTTAATCAGGCTCCCTACCCTTGGGGTCCCAATGCACTGTCACCAGCCACCATCTCCTCCCTGCGAGCTCAGAGGGAAATTTTGGGGTCTCAGGATTTTCAGCTCAGCACCGAGGAAAATACAGGTTTAAAATGTGTCCTGTTGGTGAGGTTCTCACCGTCGATTCTCTTGGCTCAGGACAGGTCTGTGAAAAAAGTGAGGACTGCAGATGCTGGAGATCAGGATTGAGAGTGTTGTGCTGGAAAAGCACAGCAGGTCAGGCAGCATCCGAGGAGCAGGAGAATCAACGTTTCGGGCATAAGCCCTTCATCAAGAATAAGACCTGGGCTGGGGGCTGAGAGATAAATGGAATGGGGGGAAGACTGGGGCGAAGGAATCTGGGAAAATGTTCGGAACAGGCCTGTCTCTGGAAGCTCTGGTTCAGATAGCGTTTGGTTGGTGTTCCTGCTCTCGGGCGTCCTTTGTTGCGATGATGCTCTTGGTTGGGTTCCTGGATGCAGCTTCTCTGTTTAGCCTCTGTGGTTCTTGGTTCTGAAGCTGCCTGTTGCAGCTTGCTGAAGCTGTTCCTTCAGAAACTTGTTGTTGAAAAGGCTCACCCTCAGATTAGGGCTGTCTGTTATGCAGACTGTGTGCCCCGTTATCTCCCCTCAGATCGGTGTTCGTCAATGTGTTTCTGGTGTTCCCTTTGGGGTCAGTTGTCTTCCTGAAAGTTAAGAGTATCTGTGAATGTATCTTGATTGATGTGGAATGCCCAATATCCCTGTGAATGAATATTTATTGTGTTGAATGTCCAGTATCTGTACAGGTTCCAAATTGTCTGTGTTAGTAGGCCGAGGTGTAAAAGTGAGGTTCAGTCTGGAGAATGAGGTCTGGTTGGTGTCTCTTTAAGGGTTGAGGTGTGAACTGGAATTCCAGGCAGAACAATGGTTCCAGGCAGCCATCTCCGTGTCTCTGTGTTTACCCAGAGCTCAGACCAGCTGCCTCTTTATTTTTAAAAGGTTGTTAAAAATTTAGGGTTTTAGATGATTGGAATTTTTGCTCAATTCCAACGTGGGAGAACTCCAATTACTATGACAAATCAATCAACTGATTCTCAAATAAACATTGAGCTTCCTTTGTTACTTTGGCCAGTTTATCTGGTTTTAACCAAAATGGGTTTTGTTTTATTGGGTCTGAATTACCTACCTCCACATCATGTTCAATTAATGTGGGACACACAAGTGTATCTTTTCAAGACCATGTATCAGTGCAGAATGTGGCCATTCAGCCCATCAAGTCCACTCTGCCATTCTATCATAGTTGATTTGTTTGTCAACCCCATTCTCCTGCCTTCTCTGTTACCCTTGATTGGTTTATCAATCAAGAACCTATCTATCTGTCTTAAATACACTCCACAGCACTCTGCAGCAATGATCGATCCACAGATTAACCATTCTCTGGATGAAGAATCTCCTCCTCATCTCACTTCCAAAGGATGGCCCCTTCTGAGGCTGTGCCCTCAGGTCCCAGTCTCTCTGCCAAGTGGAAACATCTTCTCCATGTCTCCTCTATCCAGGTCTCTCAGTATACTGTATGTTTCACTGAGATTCCCCCTCATCCTTCTAAACTCCATCGATACAGATCGAATACAGGCCTCAACCACTCCTCACACAAACCTCTTTGTATTCTCTGAGCAATCTCATTCTGTCCCTCTTTTGATCTTTCTTCAGATACAAAAATAGTGCCTGAATTCTGTAATATCTCTGAGTTTGTTCACCTCACAGAAGGAAGTTCACTTTGGGAATTGACCAATTCTCTTTGGCTCTCACACTTTTTCTCATCCCCTTTCTGCTACACTCAGTCCTGGATACACCTCGACACAACTGAATGGTTCCTCAAAAACTGGGAGAGGAATTAAGGATGCTGCTTTCATCTTGTGTGGAGGTTTACCTATAACTTGACAAGTTTTTTTTAAAAATGTATTCATTTTGTGGAATGTGAGCATCGCTGGCTGGCCAGCATTTATTGCTCATCCCTAGTTGCCCTTGAGAAGGCTTTTGTTGAGCTGCCTTCTTGAACTGCTGCAGTACATCTGCTGTGGGTTGACCGACAATACCATTAGGGAGGGAATTCCAGGATCTGGAGCCAGCAACAGTGAAGGGACACAATACATTTCAAATCAAGATGGCTTGTAGGGTAACTTGAAGGTGATGGTGTTCTCATATATCTGGTGCCCTTGTCCTTCTAGATGGACATGGTTGTGTTTGGAAGGTGCTGTCTGAGTATCTTTGGTGAATTTTTGCAGTGCATCTTGTAGATAGTGCACACTGCTGCTGCTACTGAATGTCGGTGGTAGAGGGCATGGTTACATCTGGATGCAGTGCCTATCAAGCGGCTGCTTTGCCTGGATGGTGTTCAGCTTCTTGAGTGTTGTTGGGGGCTTCACCCATCCAGATAAGTGGGGAATATTCCATCACATTCCTGACTTGTGCCTTGTAGATTGTGGCCAGGCTTTCAGGAGACAAGAGGTGAGGTACTTGCTGCAGTATTCTTAACCTCTGACCTGCTTTTGTAACCACTGTGTTTATTTGGTGAGTTTCAGCTGGCTGTCAACTCCCAGGATGTTGATCGTGGGGGCCACGTTGATGGTAACACCACTGAATGTTAAGGGACACTGGATAGTTTGTATCTTACTGGTGACAGTCAGAGTCTAGCATTTGTATGACATGAAAGTTACTTTTCACTTGTCAGCCCAAGCCATGGCCCTCGTTACCTCACACAAAGGAGAGAGACCAGGAACCTGTTCCTGTCATTGTTCTGTTTCTTGGACCTCCTTTGGGGATTCTGTAATTATCGGGGAAGCTACTGCCTTTAGTCCTGACAAATCATTCCCCAGAAGGAAATCGTCTCCCTCAACAGGGAGTGTTTTCCCCACTCCGACAATTCCCAGGCAACATCCTGGTGGATCTCCTCTGCACCCTCTCCAGTCCAATCACAACCTTCTGACAGTGTCATGACCAGCACGATACACAGCATTTCTGATATGACCTAATCAGTGCTCTGTAAAGTAACAACGAGACTTCCTTGCTCCTATATTCTACACCCTAGCTAATGATGGCAAGCATCCCATATGCCTCCTTCACCACCCTGCCGAGCCGTGCTGATACCTTCCGGGATTGATGGACTTGTATACTGAAAGTTCAATCATTAGTCTTTCCTAAACACTTTGCTACCAAGGGATCATACTGCGAATTGTTACCCTGAAACCGGAAGTCCATGCTGAGGCCTTGCTGGGCTGAGAGACCACCAAATAAAGCAAAAGATCACCCTGTGGGCTGAGAGACAACCACACTGGGCCACTGAGAGATGGCCATGAGAACAGGCACATAAGAACAGAAGAACCAGGAACAGGAGTAGGCCTTCTGGCCCTTCAAGCCTCCTCTGCCATTCAATAAGATCATGGCTCATGTTTTCATGGACTCAGCTCCCCTTAACCACGATCTCACTGCATCTCTTAATTCCTTTACTGTTCCAAAAAAATCTTATCTTTGAAAATACTTACTGAAGTAGCATCGACTACTTCATTGGACAAGGAATTCCAGAGATTTATGACCCTCTGGGTGACGAAGTTCCTTCTCAATTTGGTCCTAAAACTGCTCCCCCTAATTTTGAGGCTCTGCCCTCTTGATTTAGTTCCACCTACCAGTGAAAACGTCCTATGTCTTATCTATTCTCTTCATAATTTTATATGTTTCTACAAGATTCCCCACCCACCCTCATTCTTCTAAGTTCCAATGAATGTATCCCAGTCTACTCAGTTTCTCCTCTCACTGGTCAACCCTCTCAACCCCTGAATCAACCTAGTGAACCTTATCTGCACTGCTTTGTGTGCCAGTACATCCTTTCTCAAGTCAGGAGACCAAAACTGCACGCAGTACTCCAGGCGTAGCCTCACCAGCATCCTGTATAGCTGCAACATAACCTCCCTGCTTTTTAAACTCAATCCCTTTTGCAATGAAGGACAAAATTCCATTTGCCTTCCTAATTCCTTGCTGTACCTGCAGATCAGCCCTCTGTGATCCATGTACAAGGATACCCAAGGCATTTACCTTTCATTGTGTATATCCCTCCCTTATTAGACCTCCCAAATTGGATCACCTTGCATTTACTGGATTAAATTCCATCTGCCATTGCTCTGCCCAATTTACCAGCTGATCAACATCAGACTGTATCCTGTGACCCGGTGATCCAAGATGGCAGCAGAGTAGGACTCTTCAGACCGAGTTCACTTGCTCCATCTGTTTCCTTTTCTTCTTTTTCTTCCATCTTTTTGTCTTTTCTTTTGTGTGTTTCTTTTATCCTTCTTTCATCTTTTCTCTCCCAGCCTCAGACACCTGGTCACCGACCAATGCAGACCCAGTGATACGGCCTCTCAGCTTTGTGTGGCAGTGTCCTGGCCTGGCAGGGAGACCTGGCAGCCCAGAAAGGCAGACTCTCTGTCTGACATGGTGGCCTCTCAGTTTAATGTGGTGGCCTCCCAGCCCAGCATGCTGGACTGTCAGCCCAGTGTGATGGACTCTCAGCCTATCATGGCCATCTCTCAGTGGCTCAGTGTGGTTGTCTCTCAGCCCACAGGGTGATCTTTTGCTTTATTTGGTGGTCTCTCAGCCCAGCAAGGCCTCAGCATGGACTACCGGTTTCAGGGTAACAATTCGCAGTATGATCCCATGGTAGCAAAGTGTTTAGGAAAGACTAATGATTGAACTTTCAGATTTGTTACTTTATTGTCTTCTTAAAACTAATCTGCAATGGGTATCTTTTAACTTTATTCTTTCTTTCTATCGTGTTCTTAAGATTCTGTACCTAGATTCTTGTACGTAAGATGGCACCTTGTGAGGCGACATTATGTACTTTTCACTGCACTCCTATACTTTTGTACTTGAGCATTTGTGACAATAAAATAAAAATCAAATCAATATCAACAACACCACCAATTTATGTGGCATCTGAAATCTTTCTAATTATACAATCGCAGTCAATTTGTTAATGTACATGACAAACAGAAAGGGTTTCAGCCCCAATCCCTGCCACACACCACTGGTCACAAGCTTCCAATCACAAAGACAACTCTCCACCATCAATCTTTGCCTCATATTTGGAAGCCACTTTTGGATCCAATTTGCCAACTTTCCTTGTATCCCACGGGCTCTTCCCATCTGGACCAGCCTTCCATGTGGGGCCTTTGTTGACACAATCAATACTGGCATCCCTACCTCTCCAAGTATTGCTTATTCCTGTACTTCAGGATTTTTTCCAAATACTTTCCCTCACACTGACATCAGACTAACTGGTCTGGAATTGCCTGGCCTATCCCTGCTTCCCTCTTGAACAAAGGAACCACATTGACAATCCTCCACTCTGGCACTTCACCTGTGGCCAGCGAAGTATTAATCATGGAAAAGGCAACAAAACTTTAAAGGCAATGAAATGAAAAATACAGTTAAGTTAAACCGAAAGATGTGATAGAGAAATGGATCCCCTTCTCCCTTTTATTTGAGTACTGGAAAGAAATAATGTTAGATTAGAAAGGATTTTAATTTGCCATGAGTTTTGAAATCTTTTGAATTTGTGTTTTCTGTCGGTCTGGTTCATCTTCATTTCTTTTGTCGAAGGAGGTATTATTATTACATCTAAATCATTGTGTGCTTATGCTCCACAGATGCTGCAGACCAACTGCACTTCTTCAGCAGTTTCTGTTTGTGTTGTAGTCTGAGATCTGTGTTGTCCAATAATACCAGCAGTTGGGATGGGAAGAGTTGGCGAGCATCATGATTTTCACTCTAATTAGAAATTGGCACTTCGTATTTGATGAATCCAACAAACCCTTCCACTGTTTTCACATCTGTCAGTCACCACTTCACTGCCACCGCTCTTACCTTTGCAGAATCCAGACAAATCCTTTTATTCTCAGTATGTGACTTATGTACTTAACTTGGGCATCTTTAATTGCAAACTTTCTTGTTCAGCTCCTGACAAGCTACACCCAGCATTCCACAAGATGATGATTGTGGTCAGCAATGCTTTGTGTCTAGAATAGCCCACTTTCTCCCCATATCCTCCTCACTCACACTCTCAACTGATTACCCGGGCATCGCAGCAGGTTGCCGTGTTTGAGGAGAAATTGACTCGAAATTGAATCAACTGTTGATATTTCATGTGGATATTCAATTAAACAACAAGTATGTTCACATTGAAATTCATACATTATAAATGTATTATAATTGGACAGACTAATGTCTTAAACTTTCCGGCATTTGAGGGATATACCTTTTGCCGGTTTGTCAAGAGCGCTCCTTCATAAGGTGCAGGTTACAACAACATTTGCTGCCCATCTTTTATAATGGACTCCAGTATTTCCCCCACTGCTGATGTCAAGCTAACCGGTCTCTGCCTCCCTTCTTAAATAGTGGGGTTATATTAGCCACCCTCCAATCCATAGGAACTGATCCAGCGTCGAGAATTCTGAAAGATGACCACAGGTGCATCTATTCTTTCTAGTGCCATTTTTTAAAGCATTTTTGGGTGAGGGACTCAGGCTGCCAAAGATATTTCATGGCTCCACTTTGCCCTCCTATTTTTTAAGCACCTCCCCACACTTTCTCTCCTCCTGAAGGGCCTCCCTTGTTTTTGATGCTCTGTCACTGACAAAGGTTTCCTTCTTTTCCTTTCCCAAACTATCCATATTCCTTGACATCCAGGATCCCAGGAGTTGCTGCCCTTGCCTTTCTTTGTGAGCTGGCCCTGAATTCTCACTGTCTCACATTAAAAAGCTTCCCACTTTCCAAATGTAGACTGACCTGCAAGTAGCTGCTCCCAGTCTATATTTGCCAGATCCTGTCTCATGACATTGAAATTGGCCTTGCCTCACTTTAGACACTTACCTTTCTGCACTACCCTTATTCCTTTCCATAATAACTATGAAACTTATGGACTTATGTTCAATATCTGCAAAATGCTCACCCACTGACTCTTCAACTATTTGACTGGTTTCATGACCCAGGATTGAGTCCAGCACTGCCCATGTTTAGAAGGACTATCTACATACTGGCACCAAAAGCTCTCTTGGATGGACTTTATATATTCCACCATTCACACAAAGGCGATGCCAGTTCATATTAGAGAAGTTGAAACTCCCTACAAACATAACCCTATTCCTCTCACACCTCTCTGTGATTTGCTAACATATCTACTCCTCCCTCTCCATCTGACTATTGGGTGGTCTATAGTACAATCCCAGCAAATTGATTGTTCTTTTTGTATATTTAGCTTCACCCAGATGGCCTGGTTTGAAAGGCCTTCCAAGGAATGCTCCTTAAATCCAGCAGTGATGCTCTCCTTTATCAATAATGCAATGCACCCACCTCTCCTGCATTCCCTCTATCCCACCTGAGACTTCTCTAACCTGGAATGTTGAGCTGCCAGTCCTATCTTTGTTCAATAATGTCTCAGCATTTGCAGCAATATGATATTCCCACGTGCTGGTCAATGCTCTCAGTTCAACCCCCTTACTCATCAAGCTCCTTCCACTAAAATTGGTACAGTACAGCTTTCTGATCCCGATTTCTGATCCTGTCCTAGTGGTTACCCAGTGGTTTTCTGTGTCGCCCTTATTCTCCCAAGAAGGGAAACATCCAGCGTTTCCCTGTCAAGACCCTTCAGAATTCTATACATTTCAATGAGATTCCCTCTCATTCTTCGAAACTCCAGGGATCAGATTCCAAACCTGTTTGACCTTTGCCCATAAGACAATCGCTCTGTACCAGGAATCAGTCAAGGGAACTATCTCTGAACTACATCCAATGCAGCTCCTGTCCTTTCTTCAATAAGGAGCCTGGTACTGGACACCATACTCCAGATGTGCGCTCACCAAGCTCCTAACACTAACCCCTGTACAGCTGCAGTAAAATGTCACTGCTTTTAGATTGCATTCCCTTTACAATGAGCACCAACACTCCATCTGCCTCCGGATTCACTTGCTGTAGCTGCGTACTAACTTTGTGATTCTTGTCCCCCACATTACACTCCAACTGCCCAATATTTCTGCAAAGCCCAGCTGTATCTAATATTCAGCAGGATGGACCCCTTCACTGGGAAATAGTTGTTTGTGACAAGACTAATGACACATCTCTGAGAATCACATTAATAACTGTTTTATTGATGCTTTTATTTCCTACCCACCATATCACAGCCCTGAATAATCTTATACCCCTCAATGAGGTTCTTTCTCAACCTTCACTGCTCCATGCAAAACAACCTCAACCTTTCCTCATAACTGATTCTCTATTAGATTAGATTACTTACAGTGTGGAAACAGGCTCTTCGGCCCAACAAGTCCACACCACCCCGCCAAAGCGCAACCCACCCATACCCCTAACCTCACACTACGGGCAATTTAGCATGGCCAATTCACCTGACCTGCATATCGTTGGACTGTGGGAGGAAACCGGAGCACCCGGAGGAAACCCACGCAGACACGGGGAGAATGCGCAAACTCCACACAGTCAGTCGCCGGAGGCAGGAATTGAACCCAGGTCTCTGGTGCTATGAGGCAGCAGTGCTAACCACTGTGCCACCGTGCCGCCCATGAAGCATCCGTGCAGCATCCTGGTAAATCTCTGCACCCTCTCAAGTACAATCACATCCTTCCCAGAAAGTGGTGACCAGGACCTGTCCACCTCTCTCTCTCTCTCTCTATCTCCCTTTTTGACTCACATCTGCCACTTCTTTCTCTCTACCTCTATCTCTCTGTCCCACTTTTAATCTCTTTCATATTCTTTCTCTCTCTCTCTCTCTCTCATAGCCACACTCTCCAACCCACTCACGGTTCCTCACTCCGGCAGATAATCTCTATTTCTCCATCTCTCTCTGTCTACGTCACTCGCTCCATCACTTGCTTCAATTGAAAGCCTCCAAATGTTATCTGTCCCCCTCTATTCCTCCCTCGGTCTCTCTGCCTCCCTCTTTGCATCCCAATCTACAGTCTCACTCCCTCCCTCTCTGTCATTCTGTCTCTAAACATACTCCTGTCTCTCTATCTCTCACACACACACTCAACCTGACCCTCTCTCTCCCGATTCCCTTCACTCTTGGTATCACACCAATCCTGCCTCTTTCTCTCTCTCCATCCCTTTCAATCACATCTTGTTTTTTTTTCTCTCTCTCTCCATCAACCAAACCAGTTCTACCTCCCTCTACCTCTCTCGGTCCCCTCACATATCTCACACTGTCACAGATGCTCCTCCCTCTATCCCTCAATTATCCACACACTCTCCCTCTAACTCACTGTCTCTGTTTCGCTTCTCTCCCTTTCTCACAGTGTCCCAGGTGATGACAGTTGAATGCAGAATAAATCTCCCTCTGCTCTGCCCCAATAATGGATGTTAACCTTTGACCCCAGAAGCATGTTTTTTTTTCCTGGAGTAAGGCCCCATTTCCCACAGTGACCAAGGTTTAGCCTCTCTTAGGAAGATTGACAGATTCTTGTCAAATGAAGGGCAGTTCTGTGCTGTTGGCCTATTTTTACTGGGGACTGGTTTGGACACAAACCTCATTCCATGAAGGCCTAGCAGAGAGATGAGCTCCTCAGGCCATCAGTGTGTGAGATGGAGGGACGGAGCAGGGTAGGTTCTGACCCAGTGACCCATCCTGTCCATTCACAACATGCTCCAATCCCTTCCCCTCTCCTTCTCATTCCATGATCAGTCTCACTGGGATGATGTTCAGAGCATCACAGTTATAACAGAAGGGAACTGGCCTCACATCAACCATGGCATCCATGATGTAATGGACACTCCAACATAGTCCAACAAACATGGAATTCAGTTCACGGGGCTGCCCAATGGAGGGACATGGACCTCCGTCCCACTGAACCTCCCAACTGAGACCAGTAAACATGGGCCTCCTAATTACTGGACTTTCCAATGGAGATGAATGGATGGCTGAGTTTTTGAAGAAGTAAGCAAGAAGGTAGATAAAGTTAGAGCAGTACACTCTGTCTACATGGACTTTAGCAAGGCCTTAGACAAGGCTCCCCCCGCCATGGCAGACTGCTCAGTAAGATTATATCACATAGGATCCAGGGAGAGCGAGCCAATTGTATATAAAATTGGCCTGATGGTAGGAGGCAGAGGCTGGTGAGAGACGGATGTTCTTCAGACTGGAGGCCAGTGACTAGCCGTCTGCCACAAGAATCGATCCTGGATCCACTGTTGTTCATCACTTATATGAACAATGTGGATGAGAAAATAGCAGGAATGCTCAATAAGTTTGTGGCTGACATTAAAATTGTTGGCATCGTCAACAGGGAAGAAGGTTATCCAAGAGTGCAATGTCATCTTGATCAACTGGGCCAGTGGGTCAACAAATCCAGATGGAGTTTAATTTCGATAAATGGAAGGAGTTACCTTTAGGTAAGACAAACTTGGGCAGTAATTACACAATTAGTGGTGAGCCATGGGGAGTGTTGTTGAACAGAGAGATTGAGGAGTACAGGTACACAGTTCCTTGGAAGTGATATCACAGGATGGTGAAGAAGGTATTTGGCACGTTCACCTTCACTGGTCAAAGCAGGGAGTACAGGAGCTGGGACATTATGTTACAGCTGTACAAGGCATTGGGAAGGCCACATTTGGACACTGTGCACATTTCTGCTCACCCTGCTATAGGAAGGAATTTATTACACCGGTTTGGATAAAATAAAGATTAACAGGGATATTACCAAGATTGGAGGGTTTGAATTTTTAGGCGAGGATGGATAGGCTGAGATGTTCTTCAAGGGAATGCAGAAGATTGAGGGGTGACCAGATGGAGGTTTATAGAATCATGAGGGTCATTGATAAGATGAATAGTCAAAGTCTTTTCCCCAGGGTAGGAGAGTCCAGTACTAGAAGGAATAGATTTAAGTTGAGAGGGGAAAGAATTAGAAGGGACTTGAGAGGCAACCTTTTCACACAGAGGATGGCATGTATGTGCAATGAGCTGCCAGAGGAAGTGGTCGAGGTGAGTACAATTACTACATTTCCAGGAAATTTTTACAGGAACATGGATAGGAAGGATTCGGAGAGACTTGGGCCAAACACAGGCAAATGGGACAAGTTCAGGTTTGGAAACTTGGTCGGCATGGATGATTAGAGCTGAAGGGCCTGATGCCATGCTGTAAACCTCCATAACTCTATGATGATGTCTCCATCGTCCATCTTCCCATAGGACCAATAAACATGGACCTCCTTCCCACTGGAACCTCCAATAGGCACCAATAAACATGGACCTACTTCCCACTGGATGCTTCAGAAGAGACCAGTAAACATGGACCTCCTTCCCTCGGGACTGACCAGTACCTGAGCTGCAAACCTCACATCCTCTCCATCACGAAGGTCTTTTATTTCAGTCTTAATTACATTGTCGGTCTCTGCACTACCTCAGCCCTTGACCACAGAAACCCTAATTACTGTTTGTCCCGCCTTCTAAATATATGATTCCAATGTCCTCTCCCAGCTTCCTGAAGCCAAATTCCATAAACGCCAGCTTGTCTGATATGGCGTGGTCTCTTCCCTGTCTTTCCATGTGTTGTTCCAGAATGACCCCTGACCTCACTGCCAGCCAATTGCCTCCATGGCTTTTCTCCTCCCTCACTCTGTGCCCTGCTGCAGACTCACATTCCCTCCCTCCCCCTTAAATCTTCTCTCGCTGGTCTCCTGCCCATTGCTGCTTCCTCCATCCCACCATTGACAGCAGAGCCTTCAGACCCCTAGAGCATGCTCTCTGACCTCGTGCCCTTCATCCCTCCCCCTCTCAATTGTTGTGCTATTGAATATACTGGTGAGTGTCATTACTTTTGGTTCACTGTTCCCTTCCATTGATTTGCTGATGTAGTTCAGTAAATCTAGTCTGGCCTGTTCACGAGTTGGTTCAAGAGCGTTTTTCTTGAGAAATCATTCTTCTGTAAACTGGGTTGTCTGTTTCTCCCAGCCTTTGTGTAAAGGTGAGACTAAGTGTGTGTAAGCTCTTATACAGCACAGAGAGAGGTCAGTGGGCCTATTGTGACTGTTAGTCAAATGAGTCCAATGAGTCCCATTTACCCAGCCCTTCCTGTATAACCCTGCAGTTGTTTCCTTTTCAGCTATTTCTCCAAAGGCCCTTTTGAAAGTTGCTGTTGAATCCACTTCCACTCACCTTGAAGACAGTCATCATGATGTCGCTGGATAAAAATGTTCCTATCTTCTCTCTTGTCCTTCAGACCCTTTCTGAAATGTGTGCCCTCTGGTTACTGACCCTCCTGCCTGGAGAAACAATTTGTCCTGTATTTACTGCATCTAAACTCTCTAATTGTGAACCCCTCATTGAGTGAGACCTATTTCCAGCACAGGGGGAGAACATTCAGCCTGTCAGGGAAATGCTGTCATTTCATGGAGCAATCCAGTCAGTCCCACCCCCTCCCCTACTCGACCCCCAGGGCTTGCAGGTTTATTTCCATCAAGAGCCCATCCAATCTGTCATTGTAATCACTGAGTGTCTTCACCTGCCTCACCTGAATGGGCACTAATTTCCAAGTCATTACCAATTGCTGGTAAAAACAAAGTTCTTCCTGACATCCCGTATCCCTTGCCCAACAAAATGTAAGGTAATCTCAATGTGACGATGGGATGGGATTTTGTCTCCACACGGACTGTGTGGTGGTCACTCTTACTGATACTGTCATGGACAGATACACCAGCAGCAGGCAGATTGGTGAGGGCGATAGTGAGGATGTTTTTCCCTCTTGTTGGTTCCTTCACCACCTGCCCCAGGTCCAGTCTAGCATCTGAAACAGGTGGAGTTTGACCACCTTGCTCTGTCGTGATGCTTCTGAGCAGCTCTTGATGGTGGACTTTGAAGTCCCTTACTGCTGCATCCTTCCCACCCTCAGTGCTCCCTCCAAGTGTTGTTCAACATGGAGGACTGACTGCACAGTTGAGGTTGGAGGGGTGGGCGGTGCTATGTGGTAATCAGCAGGAGGTTTCCTTCCCCATGTTTGACCTGCTGTCATGAGGCTTCATGGGTTCCATAGTTAATAGTGAGGACTCCCAGGGCAACTCCCTTCCGACTGTGCACACCACTGTGTTGTCTCCCCTGTTTGGTCTATCCTGCCAGTTAAAAACTGAATGAGGGAACAATTCTGTGCAGGTTCCACAGATTGGAGACAAAGCTGCTGCTGGATTCTGTCTCTGATCTCCAAGTGCAGGCGTGTGTGTTTGTGAGAGAGTGACTGACACTTTTTCCAAAACCGGACTGTTAATGCAAAAAAAATCACAGAATCAGCCTCCTGTGCTCTCAGATTCCAAGGAGTGCAGATGGTTCACAGTAACAAATCATCTCAGTAACAAACGTCCAGCTGCTCCGAGCTCCTTCTTTCACTTCCTCTATTGGTGAAGTTTCAACCTTGCGATATGAGAGTCTTTGCAATTATTTTTTACACTGGGGCTTTCTGCTGTGGCCAGAATCTCGAATAATAACTGTCTTATCAGTGACAATCACAGCAGCTAAGAGCAGTCAGGACTGTGGAGCCAGGCTCAATGTGAAACATATTGGGAAGATCAAAGCCATCCTCTTCAGATCTTGGTCCAAACTCCATCCCTCTCCCTGAGCACTATCTGCTGCTCAGACTCTTTACAAACTGGGTCTTGTTTTTGAGAAAATTCTGAGCCCGATATCCTTCATATCACAAAGATCACGGTGGTACAGTGGTTAGCACTGCTGCCTTCCACCGCCATTGATCTGGGTTCTATTCCCACCTCAGGCGACTGACTGTGTGGAGTTTGCACATTCTCGCTGTGTCTGCATAGGTTTCCTCCGGGTACTTCAGTTTCCTCCCACCCTCCAAAAATGTGTAGGTTATGTGAATTGGCCATGCTAAATTGCCTGTCGTGTTGGGTGAATGTACGGGAATGGGTCTGGGTTGGTTGTGCTTCGGCAGGTCGATGTGGACTTGTTGGGCCAAAGGGCCTGTTTCCACACTGTAAGTAATCTCATCAGCCACTGAAAATCTCAGCTATGTTTATGGGACTCCAAACATGAGCATTCCAATGTTGTGGCTGACAAACATCGCAGCCACTGCCCTCCGTATCCTTCAGCTCATCCAAACTTCTGCTGCTCCTATCCAAACTTGCACCAAGTCCCGGTCCCACAACCACCTGCACCCCATGCCTATATTGGCTCCTGGTCTAGCAACACCTCGATTTTGAAATTCTCATCCTTGTTCTTAAATCCCTCTCTGCCCTCCACCCTCCCTATCTCTGTAACCTGCTCCAAGCTGCCTCACTCCGTCTAGTCAGCAATCTTGGATAATTGGCTCTCTATTCATTCATCCAAGTCATTGAGAAATATCGTGAAGTACTGAGGGCCCAGCACAAATCCCTGGAGACACCACTATTCACATCTTGTTCACTGGAGAGCGCACATATTGTCCCTCCTCTCGGGCTCCTTCCTCCTTTTCTATAACTGGCTTGATGGTAGGAAGCAGAGGGTAATATTGGAAGGATGCTTGTCAGACTGGAGGCCTATGTTGAGTGGAGTGCTTCAGGGCTCAGTGCTGGCCCCATTACTGTTTGTTATCAATATTAATGCTTTGGATGAGAATCTGTAAGGCATGATTAGTAAGTTTGATGTGCAGGTCAGGTGAATTGGCCATGTTAAACTGGCCATAGTGTTACATGAGTAAAAGGGAAATGTGTCTAGGTGGGTTACTCTTCAGAGGGTCGGTGTGGACTGGTTGGGCTGAAGACCTGTTTCCACCCTGTCGGGAATCTAATCTCTAATCTTGTACAGGATGTCAGTGAGGTCGTACTTGGAATATTGTATTCAGTTTGGTCACCTTGTTATAGGAAGGATATTACTAAACCAGAAAGTACAGCAGAAATTTACAAGGATGTTGCCTGGACTCAACAATATGAGTTTTAGGGAAAGGTTAGGCAAGTTAGGACTTTTTTCTTAGAACACAGGAGACTGGTGGGGGAACTTTTAGAAGTATACAAGATCATGAGAGACATGGATAGGGTTGGGGAATCGTGGATGAGAGGGCATCAGTTTAGTGTTATAGTGGAAAGAATAAAAGGGAACCTGAGGGGCAACATTTTTACACAAAGGGTGGCACGCATGTGGAATGAGCTGCCAGCTGAAGTGATGAGCTGAATACACTAACAACATTTAAAAGACATTTGGACAAATATATAGAAAGGAAAGCATTTGAAGGATGTGGGACAAGAGCTGGGAAATGGGTTAGCATGGATGGACATTTTGGTCAGCACGGTCCAGTTTGGGCCAAAAGGCCTGTCTCTGTGCTGTAGGACTCAATGACTCTATGACTCTATAATTCCATATGTTTCCATGTTTATGAACAGTCTCTCAAACATAGAAACAAAGGAACTAGGAACAGGAGAAAGCAATTCAGCCCTTCGAGTTGGCTCTGCCATTCAATATGACCATGGCTGATCATCCAACTTAGTCCTGTGCTCCCATTTTTTCTCCACAAACATTAATCTCTTTAGTCCTAAGAACTATACTTATCCTCTCTTGAAAATATTGAATGTTTTGGGCTCAACTGCTTTCTGTGTCAGAATATTCCACCAGCTTCCCAGTCTCTGGCGAAAGAAATGTCTCATCATCTCAGTCTGAAATGGCCTTTCCCTTTTCTTTTAACCAAAACTCATAGTTCTGGATTCCCCAGTCATCAGGAACATCCTCCCTGTGTTGTTCTGGTCTTGACCTGTTCGGATTTTCAAGGTTTCAATGTGATTCCTCTCAATCTTCCAAGCACCAATGAATAGAATCCTAACTGATCCAGTTTCTCATCAGACAATAGTGCTGTCATCCCAGGAAGCAGCCTGGTAAACCTTTCTTTCCCTTCCTCCTCAGCCAGAACATGCTTCCTCAGACAAGGAGCCCGACACTACACACAACAGAATCATAAAATCACACAGTACAGAGGAGGCCCTTCAGCCCATCAACTGTATACCAGCCAAACTATACTAAACCTATACCAGTCCCACTTTCCAACATGAGACGCACAGCTTGAATGTGATGAAACTTTAACTGCTCACCCAAGTACATTTTAAAGTCTGTGAGGTTTCCCACCTCAACTACCCTCCCAAGGCTGTGCATTCCAGACCCACACCATCGTCTGGATGAAAAACATTTTCCTCAAAACATCTTGAAACCTCCTATCTTTCACATTGAATGTGAGCCAACTTGTTAGTGACCCTCCCATGAAGGAGAACAGCTGCTTTCTATCCACCCTGTCCATTCCCCTCATAACCTTATATACCTCGATCAGGTCCCCCCTCCACCTTCTCTGCTCTGAAGTAAACAACCCGAGCTGATCCAATTTCTCTTCATCACTGAGAGGTTCCATCCCACACAACATCCTTGTGATTCCCCTCTGCACCCCACCCAGTGCGATCACATCCTTCCTATAGTGTGGTGACCTGAACTGCACACAGTACTCCAGCTGTGGCCGAACCAATGTTCTGCTTAACTGCAACATATCCTTCCGCTTTTATAACCAATATCTGACATAACAAAGGCAAGTGTCCCATATGCCTTCACACTGCTCTGTTAGCCTGTCTTGTCACATTCCGGGATCAGTGTCCAAGCACCCCAAGATCACCCTGTTCCTTTGAGCTTCCTCAGTTCAAAGAACAAAGAAAATTACAGCACAAGAACTGGCCCTTCGGCCCTACAAGCCTGCGCTGGTCCATATCCTCCATCTAAACCTGTCATCAATTTTCCAAGGGTCTGTCTCCCTTTGCTCCCTGCCCATCCATGTATCTTTCTAGATATATCTTAAATGATGCTATTGTGCCTACCTCTACCACCTCCACTGGCAACATGTTCCAGGACCAATCACTCTCTATGTGAAGAACTTTCCACAAATATCTCCCTTAAATGTTTTCACTCTCAATTTGAACTCATGACACCAAGTAATTGATTCCCCCACTCTTGGAAAAAAAGTTTCTTGCTATTCACCATGTCTACACCTCTCATGATTTTGTAGACGTCAATCAGGTCCCCCCTCAATGTTCGACTTTCTAATGAAAATAATCCTAATCTACTGAACCTCTCTTCATAGCTAGTGCCCTTCATACCAGGCAATCTTGGTGAACCTCCTCTGCACCCTCTCCAAAGCATCCACATCCTTCTGGTAATGTGGTGACCAGAACTGTACGCAGTATTCCAAATGTGACCAAGCCAAAGTCCGATATAATTCTAACATGACCTGCCAACTCTTGTAATGAACACCACGTCTGATGAAGGAAAGTACGCTCTAAGTCTTCTTGACCTTTCTATCGACTTATGTTGCCACCTCCAGAGTATAATGGACCGGATCACCCAGGTCTCTCTTGCCATCAATATTCCCAGGGCGTTCCATTCACCGTACAGTTTACTCCAGATTTGGATCTTCCAAAATTCATCAGTTTGCATTTGCATGGATTGAACTCCACCTGTCCCATTCTCTGCCCAACTCTTCAATCTATCTATATTCTGCTGTATTCTCTGACAGTCCCCTTCACTATCTGCTACTCCACCAATCTGAGTGTGATCTGCAAACCTGCTAATCTGACCACCTATACCTTCCTCCAGATCATTTATGTATATCAAAAACAAGAGCGGTACCAGCACAGATTCCTGTTCTCCAGTTTGAGAAACTCCCTTCCAATAATACTGTCTGTCTTCTGTTGCCCAGTCCGTTCTCTATCCATCTAGTGAGTACACCCTGCACCTCATGCGACTTTAATTTCTTTATCAGGGTACCATGGGAACCTTATCAAATGCATTTCTGAAATTCATGTCTATGACATCCACAGCCCTTCCCTCACCAATCAACTTCTTCAAAAACTTCTATCAAGTTGGTAGGACATGACATTCCCTGCACAAATTCATGCTGCCTATAACTGATAAGTCAATTTTCTTCCAAATGTAAATCGATCCTATCCCTCAGTATCTTCTCCAGCAGTTTCCCTACCATTGACATCAGGCTCACTGGTTGATAGCTACCTGGATTATCCTGGCTACCCTTCTTAAACATTAGCAATTCTCCAGTCCTCTGGGACCTCATCCATGTTCAAGGTTGCTACAAAGATACCTGTTCAGGACCCAGCTATTTCCTCTCTTGTTTCCCTCAGTAAGCTAGGATCGATCCCATCCCGACCTGGGGACTTGTCCACCTTGATGCCTTTTAAAATACCCAACACTTCCTCCCTCTTTAAACTGACTTGACCCTGAGTAATCAAACATCTATCCCCCAACTTCAACATCTGTCACTTCCCTCTCCTTGGTGAATACCGATGTAAAGCACTCATCAAGAATCTCATCCATTTTCTCTGAGTCCACACATAACTTTCCTCCTTTGTCCTTGAGTGGGCCAACCCTTTCACTAGTCATCCACTTGCTCCTTATATCTGAATAAAAGGCTTTGGGATTTTCCTTAACCCTGTTTGTTTATTATATTTCGTGACCCCTTTTCGCCCTTTTAATTCCTCATTTCAGATTGGTCCTACTTTCCTGATATTCTTTGAAAGCTTTGTGTGTTTTCAGCCACCTCGACCTTATGTATGCATCCATTTTCCTCTTAGCTAGTCTCAATTTCATCTGTCATTCAGCTTTCCCTATTCCTGCCATTTCAATCAATTATTTTCACAGGGACATGTCTGTCCTGCACTCGAGTCAACATCTCTTCAAAAGCCTCCCACATATCAAATGTGGATTGACCTTCAAACAGCTGCTCCCAATCTGCATTCCCCACCTCCTGCCAAATTTTGCTACAGTTGGCCTTCCCCCAGTTTAGCCGTCTTCCTTTGGGACCACCCTCGTCTTTGTCCATGAGCATTCTAAAACTTACGGAATTGTCGTCACTGTTACCAAAATAATCCCCTACTGAAATTTCAAACACCTGGCCGGGCTCATTCCCCAACACCAGGTCCAGTATGGCCCCTTCCTGAGTTAGACTATTTCCACATTACTCTGTAAAATCCTCCTGGATGCTCCTTACAATTTCTGTTCCATCTTAACTTCGAACATTAAGTGAATCCCAGTCAATGTTGGGAAAATTAAAATCTCCATTACCACCACCTTGTTACTCCTATCTCTTTCCATAACCTGTTTACATATTTGTACCTCTATCCCACGTTCACTGTTAGGAGGCTTGAAGGATAGCACCAACATTGTTACTGCACCTTACCTATTTCTGAGCTCTGCCCATGTTGCCCCACTGCTCGAGTCCTGCATAGTGCCCTCCTTCTGCACACCTGTGATATCCTCTCTGACCAGTAATGCAACTCCTCCATCCCTTTTAACTCCCTCTCTTTATCTGGCTGATGCATCTATATCCTGGGATATTTAGTTGCCAATCTTGCCCTTCCCTCAACCAAGTCTCAGTAATAGTAATAACATCGTACTCCCAGATACTAATCCAAGCCCTCAATTCCTCTGCCTTACCTACTACTCTTCTTACATTAAAACAAATGCACGTCAGACCATCTGTCCCTTTGTGTTCATCATCTGCTCCCTACCTACTCTTAACCTTAGCCATGCTTACTTCAATATCTCGTTCCTTACAGGCTTTAGTTACTCCCTCCGTATTGTCCACTAACCTCCTCAGTTGGTTCCTATCCCTCTGCTACACTATTTTGAACCCTCCCCAAGAGCGTGATCAAACAGATCCCACAGGACATTGGTTCCAGTCCTGCCCAGGTGTAGACTGCTCGATTTGTAATTGTCCCACCGCTCCAGGAACCAGTCTCAATGTCCCAAAAATCTAAACCCCTCCTTCCTGCACCATCTCTCAAGCCACGCATTCATCCTGCCTATAATTTCATTTCGACTCTGACTAGCACATGGCACTGGTAGCAATCCTGAGATTACTACCTCTGAGATCCTACATTATAATATAGTTCCTAACTCCCCAAAGTCTGCTTGTAGGACCTCATCCCATTTATTACCGATATCATTGATAATACATGAACCATCACAGCTAGCTGTTCACCCACCCTTTCAGAATGTCCTGCAGCCTATCTGAGGCATCCCTGACCCATGCAACTGGGAGGCAACATTCTATTCGTGAGTCTCGCTTTTAACCACAGAACCCCCTATCTACTCCACTTACAAAGTCCAAGTCAACCATATCCACGGGCCCCCTTAACAACTCCACTCACAACATCCTCAAACAATTCCAGTCAATTTGTTAAGCATGATTTCCCTTTCGACAATCCATGCTTACTCTGTCCAGTTCTGTTACTGTTTTCAAAGTGATAAACTATAAAATATTTTACAATGGACTTGAGCATTTTCTCCACTGCTGATTTCCGGCTAATTGGTCTAAAATTTCTTATTTTCCCTCTTTCTCTCTCTCTCTCTCTCTCTCTTTCAGTAGACATGTTAAATTAGCTCCCTCCACTCTGTCGGACCTATTCCACAGTCGACAAACCATCAACGTTTCTAATATTTTACAACCACTTCCTGAAGCACTCCTGGAAATAGATTATTTGGCCCTGCTGATTTAACACACTTTAATTTTCCCAGAACCATTTTCCTCCAACAACTGATTTCCTTCAGTTCCTTCCTCTGATAAAACTCCAAGTTCACCAACATGCCTGAGATTTATTTGAGAATTCATTTGTGCAGAAAGATCCAGAATATGTTTATCTGTCATCTCTTTGTTCCAACTATAACACAATGACACTTGTATGGAATGTCCTTGAATGTCATCTGGACGTCCATATAAACAACACATTCCCTTAGCTCACACATCAGTGACCTCGTTAAAACATGTAACCAGGTTAGTTAAAGATGTCTGACCCTTTTTAAATTCATCCTGACTTACTCTGATCAGTTCATATTTGTCAGACATTCTGTCTCTAAAACCAGATTCAATTACTTCCCAACAATAGACATTCAACGGAGATGTTATTGTGAGTGAGGTTAGTAAACACTGACACGAGGGGCTGAACAGCCTCCTCCGAGAGTCATAGAGATGTACAGCATGGGAACAGACCCTTCAGTCCATGCCGACCAGACATCCCAACAAAATCTCGTCCCGCCTGCCAACTCCTGGCCCAGATCCCTCCAAACCCTTCCTATTCATATACCCATTCAGAAACCTTTAAAATGTTGCAATGGTACCAGCCTCCACCACTTCCTCTGGCAGCCCATTCCACACTTGCACCACCCTGTGCTTGAAAATGTTGCTCCTCAAGTCTCTTTGAAATCTTTCCCCTCTTACCCTAAACCTATGCCCTCTAGTACTGGCTCCACCACCTCAGGGAAAAGACTTGGTCTCTTTGCCCTATCCATGCCCCTCATGATTTTATAAACCTCTGTAAGGTCACACCTCAGCCTCCGACACTCCAAGGAAAACATCCCCAGCCTACTTAACCTCTCCCTATAGCTTAAATCCTCCAACCCTGGTAACATCCTTGTAAATCTTTCCTGAACCCTTTCAAGTTTCACAACATCTTTCTGGTAGGAAGGAGACCAGAATTGAAAGCAATACTCCAAAAGTGGCCTAGGTGACCTCCCAACTCCTATACTCAATTCTCTGACCAATAAAGGAAAGCAGACCGAATGTCTTCTTCATTATCCTATCTACCTATGACTCTACTTTCAAGGAGCTATGGACCTGCACTCCAAGGTCTCTTTGTTCAGCAACACTCCCGAAGACCTTGCCATTAAGTGTATAAGTCCTGATAAGATTTGATTTCCCAACTGCAGCACCTTGCATTTATCTAAATTAAACTCCATCTGCCATTCCTCAGCCCAATGGCCAATCGGATCAAGATCCTGTTGTAATCTGAGGTAACCTTCTTCGCTGTCCACTACACCTCCAACTTTGGTGTCATTTGCAAACTTACTAACTCTACCTCCAATGTTCATATCCGAATCATTTATGTAAATGACAAAAAGTAGTTGACCCAGCACCAATCCTTATGACACTCCACTGGTTAATAGGCCTCCAGTCTGAAAAACATCCCTCCACCACCACCCTCTGTCTTCTACCTTTGAGCCAGTTCTGTATCCAAATGGCTGGTTCTCCTGTATTCCATGAGATCTAACCTTGCTAACCTGTCTCCCATGGGGAACCTTGTCAAATGCCTAACTGAAGTCCATACACATCCTGTCTACTGCTGGGCCCCCATCAATTCTTTCTGGTACTTCTTCAAAAAAACTCAATCAAGTTTGTGAGACATGATTTCCCATGCACAAAAACCTGCTGACTATCCCTAATCAGTCTTTGCCTTTCCAAATATATGGACAATCTGGATTCCTTCCAACAACTTCCTCACAACCGACGTCTGGCTCACTGGTCTACAGTTCCCTTACTACCTTTCTTAAATAGTGGCACCAATTAGTGAACCTCCAGTCTTCTGGCACATCATCTGTGACTATTGAGGATACAAATATCACAGTAAGACGATCAGCAATCACTTCCCTAGCTTCCCACAGAGTCCTCAGGTACATCTAATTAGGTCCTGGGGATTTATTCACTTTTACGCATTTCAAGACACCTAGCACCTCCTCATCTGTAATATGAACATTTTCCAAGATGTCACCATCCATTTCCCAACATTCTATATCTTCAATATCCTTCTCCACCGGGAAACTGAAGCAAAATACTCATTTGGTATCTGCCCCATCTCCTGTGGCTCCACACAAAGGTCGCCTTGCTGATCTTTGAGTGGCCCTATTCTCTCCTTAGTTACCCTCTTGTCCTTAATATATTCATAAAACCCCTCTGGATTCTCCTGAACCCTATTTGCCAAAGTTATCTCATGTTGTTGCCCTCCTGATTTCCCTCTTAAGTATACTCTTACTGCCTTTGTATCCCTCTAAGGATTCACTCGATCTATCCTGTACATACCTGACATATGCTTCATTCTTTTTCTTAACCAAACCCTTGTCATCCAATATTCCCTACACCTACCAGCCTTTCCTTTCACCCGAACTAAAATATACTTTCTCTGGACTCAAGTTATCTCATTTCTGAAGGCTTCTCTTTTCCAGCTGTCCCTTTACCTGCGAGCAACTGCCCCCAATCAGCTTTTCAGAGTTTTAGATTAGATTACTAAGTGTGGAAACAGGCCCTCCAGCCCAACAAGTCCACATCGACCCTGCGAAGAGCAACCCACGCAGACCCATTCCTCTACATTTACCCCTACACCTAACACTATGGGCAATTTAGCATGTCCAATTCACCTAACCTGCACATTTTTGGACTGTGGGAGGAAACCGGAGCTCCCGGAGAAAACCCACGCAGACACGGGGAGAATGTGCACATTCCACACAGACAATTGCCTGAGTGGGAATTGAACCCAGGCCTCTGGCACTGTGAGGCAACAGTGCTAACCACTGTGCCACCGTGCCTGATACAGGCAAAATTAACCTTCCTCCAATTTTGAACTTCAACTTCTGGATCTGGTCTATCCTTTTCCTTCACTATTTTAAAATGAATAGAATTATGGTCGCTGACCAAAAGTGCTCCTCCACTGATACCTCAGCCACCTGCCCTGCCTTATTACCCAAGAGTAGGTCGAGTTTTTCACCTTCTCTAGTTGGTGCATCCACATACTGAATCAGAAAATTATCTTGTACACACTTAACAAATTCCTCTCCATCTCAACCCTTAACACTATTGCAGTCCCAGTCTATGTTTGGAAAGTTAAAATCCCCGACTATAACCACCCCATTATTCTGACTGATAACTGAAATCTCCTTCCAAATTTGTTTCTCAATTTCCCGCTGACTACTGGAGGGGAGCTATCATATAATCCCAACAATGTGATCATCCCCTTCTTTTTTCTCAGTTCCACCCAAATAACTTCCCTGGATGTACTTCTGGGAATATCCTCCCTAAGTCCAGCTGTAATGCTATCCCTTATCAAACATGCCACTCTCCCTCCTCCTGTGCCTCCCTTTCTGTCCTTCCTGTAGCATTTGTATCCTCGATCATTAAATGGCCAGTCCTGCCCATCCCTGAGCCATGTTTCCGTAATTGTTATGATGTCCCAGTCCCATGTTCCTCACCACGCCCTAGGTTCATCTTCCTTCCCTGTTCGGCCTCTTGCATTGAAATAAATGCAGTTTAATTTATCAGTCCTACATCGTTCTCTGCTTTGTCCCTGCCTGCCCTGACTGTTTGACTTGCCTTTGTTCTCAGTTGTACCAATCTCAGAATGAAATCTTTCCTCACGATCTCCCTCGGTCGCACCCATGCATCTTACTAGTTTAAATCCTTCCGAGCAGCTCGAGCAAATTTTCCTGCCAGTTTATTAGTCCCCTTCCAATTTCGGTGTAGTCCGTCCTTCTTGTACAGGTCACTTCTACCTCAAAACAGCTTGCAAAAGTCCAAAAATGTGAATCCTTCTCCTGAACACCAGCTCCTCAGCAATACATTCATCTGCTCTCTCTTATTTCTGCCCTCACTAGCTCATAGCACCGGGAGTAATTCAGATATTACTACTCTCGAGGATCACCTTTTTAAATTGCTGCCTAAGTCTCAGCAAACTCCCTTTAGAATCTCAACATTTTCCCTTCCTATATGGTTCCAATGTGTACAAAGACCTCCTGCTGATTCCTCTCCAGCTTGAGAACATTCTGCACCCTCTCTGAGACATCCCTGATCCTGGCACCAGGGAAGCAACACACCATTCTGATTTTTCACTGCGGCCACAGAAACGTCTGTCTGTACCTCGGGCGAGAGAGTCCCCTAACACAGTCGAACGTTTGGAACCCGACGTACCTCTCATTACATTAGAGTCAGTGTTAATACCAGAAACTTGGCTTTTCACGCTCAGTACCCCTGAGTTTCCATCATCCCCTACATTTTCCAAAACAGCATACTTGCTTGATATGGGTATAGCCGCAGAAGACTCCTACAGTACTTGCCTACCTCTCTTGCCTTTCCTGGAGTTATGGTAAGAGCCCATGGGATCCAAGGCATTTTGGCAAATTGGATCCAAATATGAGGCAAAGAGTGATGGTGGAGGGTTGTCTTTGTGATTGGAAGCCTGTGAACAGTGGTGTAAGACAGGGATTGGGGCTGGGACCTTTGCTGTTTGTAATGTACATTAACAAATTGACTGTGATTGTATAATTAGAAAGCTTTCAGAGGCCACATAAATTGGTGTTGTTATTGATATTGATTTGATTTTTATTTTAGTTTACTGTCACAAGTACTCGAGTAAAAAATCATTGGAGTACAGTGAAAAGTATGTAATGTCGCCTCACAAGGTGCCATCTTCGGTACAAGGACCTCAATACAGAATCGTAAGAACAAGGTAGAAAGAACGAATCAAGTTCAAAGTTACACGTTGCAGATCTTTTTAGTTTTAAGTAGAAAATGAAGAAATAAAGCTGAAAGTTCAAGCATTAAAGCCTTTCTTAAGAACTTACCTCCCATGGGATCATACTTTAAGGAATCATTTCGAGACCAGAAGTCCGCGCTGAGGCCTTCCCGGGTGGAGAGACCACCATATACAGAAAGGACCACTCTGTGGGCTGAGAGATTGCCACGCTGGTCCACTCAGAGATCGCCACACTAGGCCGAGTGACCATCATGCTGGGCTGACAGGCCACCACATCGAACTGAGAGGCCACCATGTTGGACCAAGTGTCTGTCTCGTCGGGTTGGAAGGTCTCCCTGCCAGGACAGGACAATGCCACACCAAGCCAAGAGACCACATCGTTCGGTCTGCACTGGGTCAGAGGCCTGGCGACAGAGGCTAGAGGTCCGTGCCTGGGAGACGAAATAAGGGAGAAGGACAAAACAAAAACACAAAAGAAAAGGAAAAGAGAAGTGGAATAGAAAGAAGAAAAGGAAACACACGGGGCAAATGAACTCGTTCTGAAGTGTCCTACTCTGCTGCCATCTTGGATTACTGGGTCTCAGGCTGCAGTCTGATATTGGTCTGCAGGTAATTGGGCAGAGCAATGACAGATGGAATTTAATCTTGATACCTCTGAGTTGATCCAACTTGGGAGGTCTAATAAGGGAATGATATACACAATGAAAGGCATGTGCCTTGAGTGTCCTTATGCATGAATCACAGAGGGTTGGTCTGCAGGGACAACAAGCAATTAGGAAGGCAAATGAAATTTTGTCCTTCATTGCTCAAGGGATTGAGTTTAAAAAGCAGGAAGGTTATGTTGCAGCTGTACAGGGTGCTGGCGAGGCCATACCTGGAGTATTGTGTGCAGTAATGGTCTCCTTACTTGAAAAAGCCTGTACTGGCACTCGAAGGGGTGCAGAGTAAGTTCAATGGGCTGATTCTGGGGTGGAGCGGGTTGGCTTATGAAGGGAGACTGCGTAGACTGGGATATATTCATTGGAACTTTGAAGAATGAGGGGAATATTATGGAATCAAATAAAATTATAAAGAGAATAGATAAGACAGAGGAAGAAGGATGTTCCCACTGGCAGGTGAAATTAAAACAAGAGGGTATAGCCTCAAAATTAAGGGGAGCAGATTTAGGACTGAACTGAGAAGGACCTTCTTCACCCAGAGGGTCACAAATCTATGAAATTCCTAGCTCAATGAAGAAATTGATGCTACTTCAGTAAGACAGATTTTTTTTAACAATAAAGGAATTAAGAGATACAGTGAGAGCAAATGCCACGTCTTGCACTTTAGAAAAAAGACTACAGGCATGGTCTATTTTTTAAACGGCGAGAAAACTCATAAAGCCAAAGTACAAAGTGATCTGGGAATGCTAGTCCCAGATTCTCTAAAGGTTAACTTACAGGTCGAATCTGTGGTTAAGAAAGTAAATATCATGTTGTCATTTATCTCAAGAGCAGAATAATGTGTTGCTGGAAAAGCGCAGCAAGTCAGGCAGCATCCAAGGAGCAGAAGAATCGACGTTTCGGGCATAGGCCCTTCTTCAGGAATGAAGAAGGGCTTCTGCCCGAAACGTTGATTCTCCTGCTCCTTGAATGCTGCCTGACTTGCTGCGCATTTCCAGCAACACAGTTTTCAGCTGATCTCCAGCATCTGCAGTCCTCACTTTCTCCTAATTTATCTCAAGAGAGTTGGAATGTAAAATGAGATATGCTACTGAGACTTTATAAAGCTCTGGACAGGTCCCATTTCGTCCAGTTTTGGGCCCCACACCTCAGGAAGGACATATTGATACTGGACTGTGTCCAGTGGAGATTCACACGGATGAGCCCTAGAATGGTAAGCCTAATATATGATGAACGGCTGAGGATCCTGGGATTGTATTCATTCCAGTTTAGAAGGGGAGATCTAATTGAAACTTACAAGATAATGCATGGCTTAGAAAGGTGGATGCTGGGAAATTGTTTACATTAGGTGGGGATACTAGGACGCGTGGGCACAACCTTAGAGTTAGAGGGGATCAGTTTAAAACAGAACTGAGGAGACATTTCTTCAGCTAGAGAGTGATGGGCCTTTGGAATCCATTACCACAGAGCACAGTGGCAGCTGAGATATTAAATGTCTTCAAGGCAGAGATTGATAAATTCTTAATCTTGCAATGAATTATGGGTGACAGGAAGATGTGGGTAACTGTCGTTAAATGCCCATCACCCATGATTGAATGGCGGAGTGGACTCGATGGGCCAAATGGCCTTACTTCCACTCCTATGTCTTCAGGTCTTATGTGGAGCTCAGTCCATAAAAATATCAGCCATGATCTTATTGAATGGCAGAGCAGGGTTGAAGGGCCAGATGGCCTACTCCTGCTCCTAGTTCTTATGTTCTTATTTTCCTTGGGAGTAGTGAGGAACGGAAGGGACCTTGGTGTACAACTCCATCAATCCCGGAAGGTATCAGCACAGCTAGACAGGGTGGTGAAGAAGGCATATGGGATGCTGGCCATCATTAGCCAGGGTGTAGAATATAGCAGCAAGGAAGTTTTGTTGTTACCTGGTTAGGTCGTGTCTGGAATATTGTGCACAGTTCTGATCGTGACACTGTTGGAAGTATGTGATTGAACTGGAGATGTTCCCTGCGATGGAAAGTGTTAGTTATCAGGAGAGACTGGATAGACTGGGTTTGTTTTCTGTTGGGGGAATCTGATTGAGGTATCCAAAAATATGAAAGCCATAGACAAAGTCAATTGTGAGAATCTTTTCCCCATGTTAGACATGACTATGATCAGAGGGAATACGCTTACCGTGTGAAAAAGTGTGAAATGGAGGGGATTTGAGTTCTTTTTTTTGCAGAGGGTGGTAGAAATATGGAATGTGCTGTTTAAGAAGGTGGTGTAGGCAGCTACTCTCATAACATTTAAGAAACATCCAGATGAGCACATAAAATGCCAGGGCATGGAAGGCTATGGACCAAGTGCAGGTAAATGGAGTTTGGTGATTAATGATTGGCATCGACATGTTGACAAACAGAAGGGCCCGTTTGATTGCTGTATGACTCAATAACTATGAAGAGATGGATGTGGATGCATTTTTCATGTTGTTTCAGAGGATAGCAACACAAGTGAGGTTGGACCTTGCCCATGAAAAAATGAACTTGGGAAGTACAAGAGGTTTCTGCATCACTGTCAGAAGAATGTTCTCAGGATTACGAGAAGGTGAAAATGGCTATTCTAAGCACACATGAGTTGGTCCCAGAATCATACAGACAGATGTTTCAGAACTAACAGAAACAGACTGGACAAACCTCTACTGAGTTTAAGAGAGTCCAACAAAATAATGTTGACAGATGGATAAGAGCATTAACAGCTGAGAATAGTTACAATGCTCTCAAAGAAGTTATCCTTTGAGAAGAATTTAAAACTTCCTTCCCTTCTAGAATCAGAACTCATGTAGAAGACCAAAGGGAAATGACAGTAAAACGAGCAGCTAGAATGGCGAATGATTACAGACTTTGTTAAAACCACAACCCTGTAGATGCTGGAATCCAAAGTCGACAAACAGGAGTCTGGAAGAGCACAACAAGCCAAGCAGCATCAAGAGGCGGAGAAATCACCTGGGATGGGAGATTAATCCAGAAATCTTATTCCCATCAGGTCCAGAAATGGGAGAAAAATAAAAATTGGGAGTGTGTGAGGAAGGCAGGTAGCCAGGGGAGAGAATGGACAGTAGGGAACAGCCGGAGAACTCCTGGAAAACATTGGAATGGTCACATTTGGAGTCACAAAGACATGGTTGAGAGTTCCAGTGGCTAATAATTGTGATGTGGAGGATTTGGGCCTCAAATCAGCCCCAAAGAAGAGGCCAAAGTTGCAAAGAGTCTGGTTGAACTGCTTACAGTGGTCAGGGAGAGGGATGGAGTATGTACCGGGAGTTGAAGAGGATTGCTTTGAACTTGCCAATGTGTTTCACATTGAGCCTGGCTCCTCAGTCCTGACTGCTCTGAGCTGCTGTGATTGTCACTGATTGGACACTTATTATTAGAGATTCTGACCACAGCAGAAAGCCCCAGTGTAAAAAATAACTGCAAAGACTGTCAGATCGCAAGGTTGAAACTTCACCAATAGAGGAAGTGAAAGAAGGAGCTCAAAGCAGCTGGACGTTTGTTACTGAGATGGGAGAAGACTGTGAAGCGTTTTCACTCCCTGGAATCTGACAGGACAGGAGGAGGCCATTCAGCCCATCATGCCTTTGAATGACCCAGTTAATCCCACTGCTCCCTTCTCTCTCCCCATAACCCAGCAAATCATTCCTTTCCAGCTCAATCTCCAATTCCCTCTTTGAGACCTCATGTCCACAGAGTGAGACTGCCCTGAACCTGGGTTTCAAATTGGCATCTTATTCATTCATTGGGCGACAAACTGTCTGGGCTGGGAAATGGAGCTCAGGGTCCTGAACATTCCCTCTCCCCTCCTGAGGGATACTTCATTAGGTTTTGCACATTCACTTGTGGGAAGTGGGCTTCAAAGGCTGGGCCAACATTTTTTACCCTGTCCCTAGTTGCCCTGGAGTAGGTGGTGGGAAGCTGCCATCTTGAATTGTTATTGTCCACACGCTGTAAGTTGACCCACAATGCTTTTGGGGAGGGAATACCAGCATTTTATCCCAGCAAGGCTAAGGGATCAGCGACATATTTCCAAGTCAGGATGCTAAGCTTTTTCGAGGGGAACTTGCAGCTCACAGTGTTCCCATGTATCTGTTGCTCTTGTTCTAAATGGAAGTGAACATGGGTTTGGAAGGAAACCAAAGTAACTGCAAATGCTGTAAATCCGAGACAAAAATAGAAAGTGCTGGGAAAGCTCTGCAGGTCTGGCAGCATCTGTGAAGAGACATCAGAGTTAATATTTCATGCTCAAACCGAAATGTTAACTGATTTTTCTGCAAGATGCTGCCAGACCTGCAGATCTTTTCCTGCAATTTCTAGTTGTGACCATGACTTTGGAATGTGCTATCTGACGATCTGTGATGAATTTCTGCAGTGCAACTTATTGATAATACACACTGCTGCTATGGAGCGTCAGTGACGGTGAGTTGGATGCTTTGAGAATGCGATGCCAATCAAGTTGTTTGCTTTGCTCTGGATGGTATCATGCTTTTTGAGTAGATAAGAAAGACAAGGGATACAATAGACATAGATAGGAAATGTTTCAAGGGATATGTGTGAAATGCAGGCAAATAAGATGAGTTCACTTCAGAAAACCTGGTCAGCATGTAGAAGTTTGGCATAAGGGTTTGTTTCTGTGGTGTATGACTCTGTGATGCTATCAATCTATGAATGTTGTTGGAGCTGCACGTGTCCAAGCAAGTGGGGAGTATTCGATCACACTCCTGACCTGGTTGACAGGTTTCGCGGGGATCAGGAGTTGAGTTACGCGATACAGTATTCCTAGCCTCTAACTTGCTCTTGTAACCACTGTGTTTCATTTGTAAATCCAGTTGTGTTTCTGGTCAATGGCACCTCAAGAATGTTGATAGTGGGGATTCAGTGATGGTAATAGCATTGATTGTCAAGGGACAATGTTTAGATTGTCTCTTATTGGTGATGGTGATTGGCTGGCATTTGCATTACACCAATGGGAAATGTCACTTCTCAGACAAAACCTGGATATTGTCCAGATACTGTTGCATTTGCACGTGGACTGCTTCAGTATCTGAGGAGTTGAGAATAGTGCTGAGCATTGTGCAATCTTTGGTAATCATCCTCATTTACGAGTTTGCCTTGAGTTGCATTATCTGTCCTATTGAGCACGGTGATAGTACAATGAAGGGGATTCTCAATGTGAAGATCAGACTTTGTTTCCACAAGGACTGTATTATGGTCACTCTTACCAATACTGTCAAGGACAGATGCATCTACAGCTACAAGATTGGTAGGATGGGGTCAAGTACCTTTTTCTATCTTTTTGGTTCCAGCTGCAGAGCCAGTCCCTCAGCTACGTCCATTGGGAACCAACCAGCTCGATCAGTAATGCTGCTGCCGAACCGTCAGTGGTGGACATTGAAACACCCCACCCAGAGTACACTCTCTGCTGTCATCACCCTCAGTGCTTCCTCCAAATGTTGTTCAACATCCAGGAGAGACTAATTCATCAGCCGAGGGAGCAAGATATCTTGTAAATCACCAGAAAGGTTTCCTCGCCCATGTTTAAGCTGGTGTCATGAGTCTTCATGGGGTCCAGAGCCAACTTTGAGGCTTCCCAGGGTAACTCCCTCCTGGCTGTAGACCACTGTGTCATCAGCTCTGCTGGGTCTGCCTTTCTGCTGGGACAGGCCACATGCAGGGTCCTGCATTGTCTGTAAGGTATGGTTCTGTGAGTATGACTGTGTCAGGCTGTTGCGTGGCTAGTCTGTGAGACAGCTCTCCTGAATTTGGCACGAGCTCCCAGATGTCAGTAAGAAGGACAGAGCAGGATAGACAGGACTGCAGCTGTCATTGTCTTTTCCGTGTCTAGATCGATGCCTGTGGTTTGTCCGGTCTCATTTCTTTGTTGAAGCTTTGTCATAAGTGATACAACTGAGAGCCTTGCTCGTCCATTTCAGACGGCAATACAGAGTCAACCACATTGCTAGGGGACAGTGCCATATACTCCGGCAGTACATTCTGACCTCCCCCACTTCCCCATTCTGTATATGGAAGGCTGAAGCCTGTCAGCAGGATATTCAACCACAGGAGCTATCACAGCCCATGCGCAATTCTGTCCCCACATAAAATCCACACAAATCTTGAATTCACATAGCGCCTTCAATGCGCAAAACATTCCAAGAATGTTCATAAAGTTACAGTAAGAGGGATGGGGGAGGGGGTGGGGCAACATAAGAACTAGGAGCAGGAGCAGGCACTTCAGCCCCTCGAGGTAAAAACAATGACTGCAGATGCTGGAAACCAGATTTTGGATTAGTGGTGCTGGACGAGCACAGCAGTTCAGGCAGCATCCAAGGAGCTTCTAAAGAGACATTTTGGGCAAAGGCCCTTCATCAGGAATAAAGGCATTGAGCCTGAAGCGTGGAGAGATAAGCTAGAGGAGGGTGAGGGTGGGGAGAATGTAGCATAGGGTACAATGGGTGAGTGGAGGAGGGGATGAAGGTGATAGGTCAAGGAGGAGTGGGTGGAGTGGATAGGTGGAAAAGAAGATAGGCAGGTAGGACAAGTCATGGGGACAGTGCTGAGCTGGAAGTTTAGAACTTGGGTGAGGTGGGGGCAGGGGAAATGAGGAAACTGTTGAAGTCCACATTGATACCCTGGGGTTGAAGTCTTCCGAGGTGGAAGATGAGGCGTTCTTCCTCCAGGCGGCTGGTGGTGAGGGAGCGGCGGTGAAGGAGGCCCAGTACCTCCATGTCCTTGGCAGAGTGTGAGGGGGAGTTGAAATGTTGGGCCACGGGGTGGTGTGGTTGATTGGTGTGGGTGTCCCGGAGCTGTTCCCTAAAGCGCTCTGCTTGGAGGCGCCCAGTCTCCCCAATGTAGAGGAGACCGCATCGGGAGCAACGGATACAATAAAGTATATGAGTGGATGTGCAAGTAAAACTTTGTTGGATGTGGAAGGCTCCCATGACTTTTCCGGACTTGACCTACCTGCCTATCAACTTTTCCACCGATCCACTCCACCCTCTCCTCCCTGACCTATCACCTTCATCCCCTCCCCCACTCACCCACTGTACTCTATGCTACTTTCTCCCCACCCCCACCCTCCTCTAGCTTATCTCTCCAGAATTCAGCCCCTCGAGTCTGCTCTACCATTTAATACAATCATGGCTGATCCCATCTCAGACTCGACTCCATTTTCCTGCTCACTCTCCACCATCCTTTAACCCATTACTCATTAAAAATCTGTCCCATCTCCTCCTTGGTGTGAGACAGGGGAGGGACCACTCCATTTCAGAAAAGACTGACCATGCATAGGGAAGGAGAGGGGTAAGGATTGGAACATGTTGTGAATGGACAGGATGGGTCACTGGGTCAGAACCTGTCCTGTCCCTCCAGCTCACACTGATGGCCTGAGGAATTCCTCTCTCTGCTGGGCCTTCATGGAATGAGGTTTGTGTCCAAACCAGTCCTCAGTGAGAATGGGCCAACAGCACAGAACAGCACAGAACTGTCCTTCATTTGATAAGAATCTGTCCATCTTCTTGAGAGAGACCAAACCCTGGTTGACGTGGAAATTGGGCCTTGCTCCAGGAGAAGACAGGAGTCAAGGGTTAACATCCATTAGTGGGGCAGAGCAGGGGGAGATTTATCCTGCATTCAACTATCACCACCTAGGACACTGTCAGAAAGAGAGAGAAGCGAGACAGAGAGAGAGATGGAGGGAGAAAGAGTTTGTATGTGTGTGTGTGTGTGTGAGAGAGAGAGAGAAAGAAAGTGAGAGAGATAGATAGAGGGACGAACATCTGATACGGTGTAAGGTATGTGAGTGGACCAAGAGAGAGGTAGAGGGAGGTAGAAATGGTGAGGTTGAGGGATAGAGAGAGAAATAAGATGCAAGACAGTGTGACTGAGAGGGATGGAGACAGATAAAGAGACAAGGAGAGGGAGAGAGAAAGAGACAGGATGGGTGTGAGACCAAGCATGAAGAGAGTTGAGAGGGAGGGTAGGGTTGAGTGAGAGAGAAAGAGAGAGAGAGAGACATGAGAATGGGTAGATTTAGAATGACAGAGAGAAAGGGAGAGAGACTGTAAATTGGGAGGTAGAGAGGGAAGGAGAGAGAAAGAGGGAGAAATAGAGAGTGACAAATAACAATTGGAGTCTTTTAATTGAAGTGAGAGAGGGAGCGAGTAACAGAGACAGTGAGAGATGGAGAAACAAATAATGAGACGGAGAGAGAAAGCATCAGTGATTTGGAGAGAGTGACGATGAGACAATGTGAGAGAGAGAGAGAGAAGAAGAGAGCATGAAAGAGATTAACAGTGGGAGAGACAGAAAGAGGTAGAGAGAAAGAAGTGGCAGATGTGGGTCAGAGAGAGAGGGACAAGACCTGGTCACCACTTTCTGGGAAGAATGTGATTGTACTTGAAAGGGCGCAGAGATTTCCCAGGATGCTGCCTGATTGTGAGCTTTGAGAAAAGATTGGAAAGTTTAGGGTTGTTTTCCTTGGAGCAGTGAAGCCTTAAAAGGGACCTGATAGAGAGGGATAAGATGATTCAGGGCAGTGATAGGGTGGGTAGGATGGCACTTTTTATATGAGTAAAGGATTTAATAACCTGGGACAGAGATTGAAGGTAACACAGACATGGACACATAGAAATTTGTAGCAGCAGTAGGCCATTCGGCCCTTTGAGTCTGCTCTGTCATTCACTATGATCATGGCTGTATCAATGTTTGAATGTCATCATTTCTTCGAGGGTCGGTGTGGGCTTGTCGGGCCAAATGGCCTGTTTCCACACTGTAGGCATTCTATGATCTCTGGCTGATCCTCTCTCTCAAAGCCATTTTCCTGCCTTCTCCCCATTCTCTTCAAGCTGTTTAAATGCGAAACAATTATCTCTCGCTTTTTCTTGAATATATTCAGTTCCTTTCCTCCACAGTCTTCAGTGGTAGAGACTTCCACAGGTTGACCACCCTCTGAGTGAAGAAATGTTTCCTCATCTCAGTCAGAAATGGTCTACCCCCTATCCTCCTGAGATTGTGACCCCTGGTTCCAGACTCACCAACCAGGGGAAACTTCATCCCTGCCCCATCCTGTTACAATTTTATATGTTCCAATCAGATGCCCTCATCCTTCTGAACACAAGTGAGTGCCTGGCCAGGTGAGTTGGAGAGTTGGAGAGTGAGAGGAGAGTTGAAGAGAAATGTTTTCACCCAGAGGGTGGTGGGAGTCTCGAACTCACTGCCTGAAAGGCTGGTTGAGTCACAAACTCTCATGACATTGGAGCAGTGTTTAGATATTCCCTTGTGTTGCTGCAGCCTCCAGGGTAATGGGCCAAGAGCTGGAAGATGGGATTAGTGTCATCAGATCGCTGTTTACCAGCACAGACAAAATTGGCCAAATGGCCTCATTCAGTGCTGTTCACGTCAATGATTCTCTCAGACAGAGAGAGAGAGAGAGAGAGAGAAGAGGAAGTGTGAAGGGCTGACATGGCTCTCTCTGCCTGATGCCATTTACATACTGAGGAACACCCAGTCAGACTCTCACAGGCTGCAGCTTTATAAAGCAGAGCCCTGTGAAGGGAGAGTTTATCAGGAACCAGGCACAGAGACAGGAGCACACACCATGATTTCACACATCCAGCTGATCTGGCCCCTGGCATTCTGTGTCGCAGGTACAAATCTCTCTCCTTCCACCTTGAATCTTTAGCTGCTCTCCATTTCACTCCAATTCCACGGACTTGTGATTGAAGGGAAAATGCTGAAACCAGAGGAATGCTCAGTGTCTCCAACAATCTCTCATTTGACAGGCTCTTTCTGTGACAGTTCTGACTTCACTGTGTTTCTCTCTGACCCCTCAGGTATCAATGGGGACATCATCATGACCCAGTCTCCCCCAGTGCTGTCAGTGGGACTGGGCCAGACCGCAACACTCACCTGTAAGGCCAGTCAAAGCATTAGCAGCTACCTTGCTTGGTACCAGCAGCGAGAAGGTCAGAAACCCTCTCTCCTGATCTATGGTGCAACAACTCGATTCACAGGAGTCTCCGATCGATTCACCGGCAGTGGATCAGGGACCAGTTTCACTCTGACAATCAGCAACGTTCAGAATGAGGATGTCGCTGAATATTACTGTCAGCAGTATAGCAGCTACCCTCGACACAGTGACACAGAGATGTACAAAAACCTCAATACATAAAGCACTACCTCCTGTACTGACACATTCCAGAGTTATATAAAATGCATAATAATGGACACACAGTCCCACCGCCTGAACTGACATTACCCACAGTTAGATCTAAATGAAACTGAACAAATTACCCCATGCTGAGATTGTCACTGTCCACGACATACTCCAGTCCCTGTGGTGTCTCAATGCTAACTGAATGCCTCAAGTTTCCCTCTTACACTCCATGGCCACATGTGAAGTGCAGCTGCAAGATTTAACATTGAAAAATAAATTTCACAAACCTCCCGAGCCCAGCTGGAAACAACCCAGAGAGACAGAGAGAGAAAGACACATGAAGATGGAGAGACAGAGAGGGGTAGGGAGACGGTGAGAGTGAGTGAGAGACAGCCAGAGACAGAGAGGGGTTGACAGTGATAAGAGGGAAGCAGAGAGTAGAGGTTTTTGTACAGCCTCTGCACTGAGAGCTCTCACTGTGGCTTACGTTCGGTCCAGGAACCAAGCTCAGACTGAGTAAGTAAACCCCAATCCTCCGTTATTAACCCTGTCAATACTGAAATACACTTTCTAAAACACAAATGCTGAATTGTTGAAGGAGTTAGTGGGGAGCTGCAAATGAAATGGTTGATTGAGGAGCACTGTGTCTAACAGGGTGTCCAGCTGTATTTCTTTAGTTCCATTACCCCCCTTAAGCAGCAAGATATAAGTCAGTCAGTTTTACTCACCGTGTGGAGGAGCTCTGTCCATTTGCAGCCTGTGGTCCCATTCCTGCAGCATGGAGTGAAATCAGTGAGTAGCCTCCTGCCAGTCTCAGTGTGACAGACACGGGCAGAGTTTGATGTGAGCTCTGGCTCCCTGTCCCAGTCTCTGATCTCACTGACCTCAGCAGCAGCAGCAGCAGCACAGTGAGACACCGAGCTCCCACCTCCTCCAGCTTTAACTCTGCTCAATCACACAATCACAGAATTGTTACAGCGCACACGGAGGCCATTCTGTCCATCCTGTCTATACTGGCTCTCTAAATGAGCAATTCACTGAGTGTCATTCTCCTGCCTTCTCCCTGTCACCCTGCACATTGTTCCTTTTCAAATAACAGTCTCATTCCCTTCGGAATGTTTCAATTGAAGCTGCCTCCACCACACTCTCAGGCAGTGCATTCCACACTCTAACCACTCACTGGCTGAACATGTTTTTCCTTATTTGACTTTTGCTTCTTTTACCAATCCCTTCCAATCTGTGGCCACTCGCTCTCAATCCTTTCAAGAGTGGGAACATTTTTTCTCCGTTTGCTCTCATCAAACCCGTCCTGGTTTTGAGTTCCTCGAACAAATCCCCTCTCAGCCGTCTCTTCTCCAGTCTATCACATAACTGAGGTTTCTCATTCCTGGAACAATCTTTGGGAGTGTTTTCTACCCTCTCTGCAAAACATTGACATTCTCCTGAATTATTTACATTACCTCACCCCATCAGGATTTCACAGACCTCTATCTGGTCACCCCTCAGCTTCCTGCACTTCAGGGTCCTGCCTCTCATAATCATTGAGTTGTATGGCACTGAAATAGACCCTTTGGTCCAATTCCTCTGCGCCGACCAGATATCCTAAACTGATTGAGTCCCCTTTGCCAGTATTTGGCCCATATCCCTCAAAATGCTTCCTATTCATGTGTACATCCAAAAGTCTTTTAAATGCTGTAATTGTATGCGCCACATTCAGTTCCTCTGGCAGCTTGTTCTTTTTCTGCACCGCCCTCTGCAAGAAAATGTTACGCCTCGGATCCCTTTTAAATCTTCCACTCTCCTCTTAAACCTATGCCTCCAGATTTGGACTCGCCCGTCTTCGGGAAAAGACCTTAGCTGTTTACCAAATCTTTGCCCCTCATGGTTTTTTAAATCTCTGTAAGGTCACCTCTGAGCCCCAGACTATTCAGTCTCTCCCTCTTGCTCAAACCCTCCACTCCTAGCAAAATCCTTGTAAATATTTTCTGCACCTTTTCCTGTTTAATAACATCTTTCCTGTGCATCCGAACTGCTAGGGCTCTGTTCGACAACACTCCCCAGGGTGCTACTATTAATCCCCAGGGTCCTACCATGAAACCCCAGGGCCCTACCATTAATCCCCAGGCCCTACCATTAATCCCCAGGCCCTACTATTAACTGTGTAAGTCCTGCCTTTCCAAAATGCAATATCTTGCACTTATCTAAATTGAACACCATCTGTCACTCCTCAGCCATTGGCCAAACTGATCAAGGTCCTGCTGTACTGTGAGATAATCTTCTTCATTATCCACTTCACCACCAATTTTGATGTAATCTGCAAACTTACTCAACTTACCTCCTATATTCACATCAAGATCATTTATTTAAATCATGAAAATAGTAGACCCAGTACTGATATTTATGGCACGTTGCTAATCACAGACTTCCAGTCCAAAAAGCAGCCCTCTACCAACACCGTTTGTTTCCTACCTCAAGTCATTTTTTTATCCAAATGACGAGCTCACCCTGGAACTCATGTGATCTAACCTTCCTACTCAGTCTACCATGGCTAACCTTGTCAAATGCTTTGTTAAAATCCAGGTGGACAATGTCAATTGCTCTGCCTTCATCAATCTTCTTTGTTTCCTCTTCAAAAAAACTCAATCAAGTTAGTGAGAAATGATTTCCAATCCACAAAGCCACATTGACTATCCCGGTATGTACTCCAGTTTCCTCCCGCAGTCCAAAGATGTCTAAGTTAGATGGATTGGTCATGCTAAATTGCCCAAAGTGTACAGGAATGTGCAGGCTAAGTGAATTAGCCATCTTTAAAGGGACCTATTCACTCCCTAGTTACACTTTTGCCCTTTTCTTATTTACAATATTTCGACCACTACTGTCTCAAAACAGCCAGGAATTGAGTGCCATTCCACAAATATACCTCGACTGTCCCTGAACTACGAGCTTTATTATTCACTTCAGGACTTTGCTGCAACCTTTAACCCCAGTTCATTCACTCTGATGTGTTCTTACCCAACGGAAGTCTGTGTTTTCCCAAGTGAATCATTTCGAATCTGGATTCCTTTTCCATGGTCAACCTCAAACTTATGATACAATGATCACTCTTCTCTTACTATCCTCGCACTGACACTTGATTTACTTGGGCCTCTTCATTACCAAGATCCAGGTGTAACAGAGCCTCCTTTCTCATTGGACTGGAAACACACGGCTGGAGAAAGTTCACCTGAGCACCCTCTCACAACACTGGCCCCTCTCTGCCCTTCACAATGATACTATCCCAGTCTATGAGGATAATTAAAGCTCCTCCCCTCCCAACCCCCCCACCCCGCCTCCCCAGCCACCCCATTTATAACAACATTTATAACATTAAAGATGGCTAATTCACTTAGCCTGCACATTCCTGTGATTTGACAGACCCTGTAAATTTCTTGCAGATTTGTTCTTCGACTTTCCACTTGATGTTGATCTTTGGACTGCACTGAGGATTCTGTGAACCTTGGTGTTTCTCTCTGATATTCCCCCCTGTCTCCCACAGCCCTAAAAAGTCAGTTTAAACTCTCTCCAACAGCAACAACAAATCATCCCATAAGGAACTCAGTCGCAGCTCTATTCAGGAGAATCCCATTCAGTCTGTAACAGGTAACATCTCGCCCACAGCCAATCCCAATGCCCTAAGAATCTAAAGCCCTCCCTGCAAGACTCTCTTTCCAGTCTCTTATTCATCCGTCTTATCTTCCTGTTTTTATTCTTACTTATTTGGGACACTGGGAGTAATGTGCACATGCCTACTTTTCAGCTTCTGCTCTGAACTCCCTCCCGAAGTCACGAAATTCTGACTGCAGGACCACATCCCCTTTCTGCCTCTGTCACTGGGACCGATGTGGACCCCGACTGCTGCCTGTTCCCCGTCTCCCCTCAGCGTGCTCTGCAGCCGCTCAGTGACATCCTTGACCCTGGCACCAGGAAGACAACACACCATTCTGGACTCCCATCTGAAGCTGCAGAAACACTTATCGATTGCACTCACTCTCTAATCTCCTCTCACTATCGCTCTTCCGGTCTTCTTTGTGCCCCCGTGTACAGCTGAGCCCTCCCTATGGTGCCATGGACTTGGCTCTGGCTGCACTCCCCAGATGAACCAACATTCTCATCAGGATTCTGAACTAAATCCTGGTTGGCGCGTGGGATGCACTTGGGGATTCCTGTAGTAGCTGCCTGGTCCGTTTGAAATGTCTGCTGCTCCCCCATTCCCTCTCTCCCTGCATACTCTGAAGCAACAGAGTGACCACATCTAGAAACGTGCTCTCCACGGAGCTCTCAGCCTCACGGACTCTCCGCACTGACACCAGCTGCTGCTCAAGCACCGAAACCCGGAGCTCCAACTGCTGTCACTGACCACACTTCCGACACACATGGTATTCCAGGAGCTGGGAAGTATCCTGAAATTCCCACATAGGTGCACATTCTCTCCACTCTTTGGTCATCTCTTGGCAAAGTTCTGATGCTAAACAGCTCCAGCAGGACTCACAGGCCAATGGGTTCAGTGTTCCAGGGTTTTGGGGAAACTCTCCAGAAGACTTTAAGAAATAGGAGCAGAAATCAGCCATTCAGCCCATTGAATCTGCTCTGCCATTTGATCTTGGCAGATATGCTTCTCAACCCCATTCTCCTGCCTTCTCCACAGGAACGTTCAATCCCCTTAACAATCACGAACTTATCTATCTCTATCTTAAATTTACTCTTCCCTCTGTAGCAATGAGTTCCACAGATTCACCACCCTCTGGCTGAAGAAATTCCTCCTCATCTCAGCTCTAAAGGGTCGGCCCTTCATTCTGAGGCTGTGCCTTGGTTACCTAGTCTCTCCTGTTTTCGGAAACATCTTCTCCGCATACACTCTTTCCAGGCTGATCAGTATTCCGTAAATTTCAATAAGATCCCTCCTCATCCTTCTAAACTCCATTGAGTACAGACCCAGAGTCCTCAATCACGCCTCATATGACAAGCCCTTCATCCCCAGGATCATTCATTTAACCTCTCCAATGCCAGCAAATTGTTTCTTAGAACATGGCTCCCAAATCTGCTCACAATATTCCAAATGCAGTCTGACCAGAGCCTTTCACAGCCTCAGCAATACATCTCTGCCCTTGTATTCTGGCCCTATTGAAATGAATGCTAACATTTCATTTGCCTTCCCAAACACAAACTGGACCTGCCTGTTGACCTGAAGTGAAACCTGAATGAGGTTTGTGCTTGAGATTTCCAAAGCATTTCCTCATTTAGAAAACAGCCTTTGCATCTCTACTTCCTCCCAAAGTGCGTAATCTCACATTTTAACACATTGTATTCTATCTGCCCGTTCTTTGCCCACTTTCTGAGCCTATCCAGGACCTTTTCAGACTTCCCACTTCCTCAACACTACCTGTCCCTCCACCTATCTCATGTCGTCTGCAAACTTTGCAACAATGTCTTCACTTCCTTCATTCAGATTGTTAACGCATGACATGAATAGTTATGATTCCAACATTAACACCTGCAGAACTCTGTTAGTCACCAGCTGCCATTTTTTCTCACCCTCTGCTTTATATCAACCTACCAGTCCTCAGTCCATGCCAGTACCTTGCCCCTAACTCTATGGGCTCGGACCTTATGTCAAAGGCCTTCTGGAAATCCAAATAGATTACATCTTCAGACTCTCCTTTGTCTGACTGGCTGGGAGCTGTTGCAGCTGTCCAGGATATTGGTTCGGCCACTTTTGGAAAACTGTGTGTAGTTCTGGTTGCCCGGCTGTAGTAAAAATGTTGTGAACCTTAAAATGCTTCAGAAAAGAATTACAAGAATGTAGCCAAGTTTGGAGGTTTTCAGCAATGGGAGAGGTTGAATAGGATCTAATTTCCCTGGATTGTTTGAGGCTGAGCGGTGACCATTTTGTGGTTTATAGAATCATGAGGGGCATTGAAAAGGTGCGTAGAGAAGGTATTATTTTCAGAGTTGGGGAGTCCAGTTCTAGATGCATAGGTTGAAGGCGACGGGGGAAAGATTTGAAACGGGCTGAAGGGGTAACCTTTTCACGTGGTGGGTTGTGTGTGTATAGAATGAGCTGCCAGAGGAAGAGGTGGAGGATGGTATGATTACAACATTTAAGAGAATGTGTACATGAATAGGGAGGGTTTAGAGGGATATGCGCAAAATGCCGGAAAATGGGACTAGCTTAATTGGAGGTTTGTTAAAGAGATATCGAGCTCCATCCCACTTTTCAGCTCTTGCTTAATAAGCCTGCGGTTTCACTGTTTCAAATGAATATCCAAGTGTTTTTTTCGATATGATGAGGGTTTCTGCCTCTCCAACCCTTTCAGACAGTGGGTCCCAGATCTCACCAGCCTCTGTCTGAAAAGAATTACTCCACAATTCCCCTCGAACTCTGTGTGCAATTAATTTCAATCTCTCCCCATGGTTATTGCCCTCTGTGCTGATGGAAATCAGTCCTTCCTACCCACTCTATCCAGGCCCCTCATCATTTTCTACACCTCGATCAAATCTCCCATAAGCCTCCTTGTTCCAAAGAATACAATCCCAGCCAAACCAATCATTCCTCTAAGCTAAAACTCCCCATTTTTGACAAAATCCTCCTCTGTCCCCATCACAAGTGGGATCACATCCTTCCTGTAATGTGGTGACCAGAACCGTACACTGTTCTCTCACTGTGCTCTAACTGGGGTCTTATTCAGTTCCAGAATAAACAAACTTCTTGCTTTCACTGTAAACCAATAATGAGATAATGGAGGCGATGGTCTAATGATATAATTACTGAACTCTTAATCCAGAGATCTTGATAATGTTCTGGGAACCAGGGTTAGAATCCTGCCACAGCTGATGGTGGAATGTGAATTCAATAAAAAAATCTGGAATTAAGAGTCGAATGATGACCATCGTTGATTGTCAGGAAAAAGCCATCTGATTTACTAATGACCTTTAGGGAACGAAACGGTCATCGTTACCATGTGACCCCAGACCCACAGCAATGTGGTTGACTCTAAACTGCCCTCTGGGCGATTATGGATGGGCAATAAATGCTGCCGATCCAGCAATGCCCTCATTCCATCAAGGGAAAAAGAAAAACAGTTTATCCCATGTGTCTTCATAACCACCTGACTGACCCGCATTCATTAATCACCATGGCCACATCTTCCACCTCCACTCACATGTGACTTCCAGGTTCAAATTGACAAGAGACATTCCTTCGATATCTGAGAAACAGATAGAAACATCAACATAGGAGGCCATTCAGCCCCTCAAGCCTGCTCCACCATTCAATATGATCATGGCCAATCATCCAACATAGTCTCCATTCCTACTTTCTCCCCACATTCTTTGATCCCATTAATCCGTAGAAATATATCTAATTCCTTCTTGAACACATACTGCATCTAATTCCCTCATGCTGGAAACAGGGATGAAAATTATTGGGTTGTTGTTTTTTGACCAATGTGGACACAATGTGCTGATGGGCCTTTTGGGTCTCTCTGACTCTATGACTCTATTATATTATGAATAACTGGGTACCAAGGACTGGCCCCTGTGGTATCCCAACTGGTAACTACCTGTCATTCAGAAAAAGACTTGTTCTTCCTGCCATGTCTGCCAACCATGTCAGTACATGACCCCAATCCTCTTGTTCGTTAGGATTTCTCTGATTTGCTTGGACATATTTCATCCTGACACCTCTTTGCCTTCCTCAGGTCCTGTTCAATTTCAGTCCTGCATTTTCTATCCTCCTCTCAGCTTTCTGCAGGTTTGAACTCCAGATAACCAACATCACCTTCCCTGTTTGGTCTTCCCGACACTGGTTGCCTTTTGACATCACAGGCTAAGAGTTTAGATTTGGGTTTTCCACCCTTACTCTTTGTGGGAACAGATTCTGAATGATCTCTGTCTTGTCACTTGAGGGTTACCACTGCCCTGACACTGATTTCCCATCATGTAATTTGTTCCAGTCCACTTTTACTAAATTACCGAAACATTCATTAAAATGTAAATTTTTACACTTGCTCCATGGTTCTCGATTTCCATCCCTAATTTCAATCTCACTGAGTTCTTATCACTGTCACTGAAATGATCGCCATCTTTTAGTTCTCCCAACTGCCCACATTCATTCCCCAAACGATGGTCCAAAACTGTCCCTTCTCTTTCACCATCACCTTCTCAGGGACAATTAGGGATGGACAATAAATTCTGCTCCTGCCAGTGACACTTGTACCCCAAGAATCAATTTTAAAAATGTAAATTCTTTTGTCTGGTTTATTAGGTATTGGAGACAAATATTCAAACATTTTACCAGTGAATATTCTGAGAATTGAAATCTCTTTGAATGGCAGGGATTAAAATTGTTTCTCTTGTCTTTCAGGCCGTGAGAACTCTCAGCCCAAGCTGACCCTGCTGCCCCCCTCCCCGGAGCAGGTAGATGCCAAGGGCACTGCCACCCTGGTGTGCCTTGCCAATCACTTCTATCCCGATGAGCTGGAGGTGCAGTGGAAGAAGGACGGTGCAGTCATTTCGGACGGGGTTCAGACCAGCAACTACCTGCGAGCTTCGGACAGCACCTACAGTGTCAGCAGCCTGCTGACCCTCTCTGGGTCTGACTGGGAGTCCAACGCTCGCTTCTCCTGTGCCCTCACCCACGTGACTCTCCCCTCCCCCCTCAGCAAGAGCATCAGGAGATCAGAATGTGTGTAGAGTGTTTGAGACAGTCCACAGAGGAGACACAACTTTAAACAGAACAGGGCTGAGCTGGCAGGACAAAGATTATTGTCAGCACTGAATTTCAACTCTCTTCCTTCTCAGGACTGGCTCAGAGACACTTCTGAGGTTCCGGAGTAAAGGTAGTGTATTGGGACAGTGTAGATAGAGCTTTACGCTGTGTCAAACCCCATGCTCTCCCTGTTCTGGGACTGTTTGATTGGGATAGGGTTAATTTGTGATGCCAAATAAAATCTCTTGAAGTTGCTGAAGGCTGTCAGCTGTACAAAACAATGTGAACCTTCGAAATTTCTGCTTCAATAAATCAGATATCCATCCTGCTCAGCAGCCAGTTCCAATTTAAGGTTTTTGTCACTATTTGAAGGGCAGGATTCTCATGCTATTGAGAAAATCTCCACAAGCGTTTTCCTCAAAAGCCATTGTAGCTGTGAATTTGTGCAGCTTCCTCTGTCTGGGCTGTTAATTGCAGTCTGTTTTCTGTCAATGTCAGTCTGGAAAAGGGAATAAAGATGATGAAGATTCAGTCTCTGTTTCTGTGTGCTTTGGAAATGGACCATTCCATTCAGCTGATTAGCTGCATGTCAGCATGACATTGTCACAATTGGCTACGTGGCCTGTCAATCCGTGGTAGATGATACTGACAACCAATCAGCAATCAGTTTCAAATAATCCAGTTGGTCTGGAATCTGTGGAGGTTACAAGATTCCAAACAGAATAGAAACTGAAAGCTGTTGGGATTCAATAATTACAATCTGAGGCATTCCGTATTCACTCTCTGGTCCAAACTCAGGTGCTGGGATCGCACTGTGCACTCTGCTGCATGCTGTGTTGTACCTGAAATGATCTGAGGCCAATCACTGACACTGCAGGCTGTGTGTCTCTCTGAGTGAGTGTACTACATAATGCTGCCTGTAGGTGTCAGTCTGAGTGTGGGTGTGTTATTCAAAGAGACACCTACAGGCAGGTGGGTTGTGCGCATGTTACTCCGTGCTGCCTGACTCTGTGTGTGTGTGTGTGTGTGTGTGTGTGTGTGTGTGTGTGTGTGTGTGTGTGTGTGTGTGTGTGCGCGCTTGTGTGTTAACCCAGGGTTGCATGTAGGTGTGTCTCTGAGTGTGTGTGTGTTATTCTGCACTGCTTGTAGGTGTCTCACTAAGTGTCAGTGTGTTCCTCTGTGTTGCCTGCAGGTGTCTCTGAGTGATGGATAGAGAATAGGCTTTGTGATGGGGATTGAAGATTAGGCCTTAATCTTCTCAAATCTCAGATGAAAAACAATTGAGCCTGAGATGGCAGCTCATTGAGGTGGCCAAAGTTAAAAATCACACAATACCAGATTAGAGTCCAACAGGTTTCTTTGGAAGTACAAGCTTTCGGAGTGCTGCTCCGTCATCAGGTGGCGAGTGGGGCAGGATCATAGAACACAGAATTTGTCATGAAATTGAAATGGCAGCTGAGAAAGGTGAATACTGAGAGTGTGTTCTCAGTAAGGGAGGGATTTCAGAGGCAGTGCACACTGTGCTCCCTAATGTGCTCCCCAATTACAAGGAGCCGGGGTCATTGCAGTTGTGGTTGTCTGCTCAGCCAGTGCTGGCTCGCCATCGTCGTATTTCAAGCTCAATTAACCCTAAACCAGGTGAAGCAATATTACCTTCCAGGGAGGGAGCTGTCTGAGTGAGGGAGGTTGAATTCTTGCAGCCCTGAGAGTGATTGCAGTGGATTAATTAAGGGTGCTACCATCATGAAGGTGTGAACTTCTCTCCCTCTGCCTCAGCTGTGATGACCCTCAGGGTTAAACTCACCACCAGTCATTTCTGTTTGTAATGAGCGAGTGGGGGGAAGGGGAAAGTGAGGACTGATGATGCTGGAGATCAGAGTTGAGAGTGTGTTGCTGGGAAACCACAGCAGGTCAGGTAGCATCGAGGAGCAGAATAAGCAATATTTTAGGCATAAGCTCTTCATCAGGAATGGAGGGAAGGTCATCCTCTCCCAAAGGCAGCACAGACTGGATCGACGGGGCCACAAGAGTAAGCTTGGGGAGATTGAGGGTGACAAAAGGAGGAGGTTGGTTGGCAGGTTGTTATTCAGAGTCAGGTACCAGAGTATCAGTCCTTCTGACACTCCCCTTTTTATCTGTCAGCCAGGACTCCCTGATTGGACACGGTTAACAGCTCATCTGGGAACTCATATTATCAGAAAAAATGAAACATTTATCAAACAAGGAGTGCAAGGACTGAACGACACTAGACAAAATGAGTGGTTTGAAAGATTTCATTACAGACATCACCAATTTGGCCCAACAAGTCCACACCGACCACTGAAGAGAAACTCCCTAAGACCCATTCACCTGCCCTATCACTCGACATTTCCCCTGACCGATACATTCCTGAACACTATGACAATTGTAACATGCCCAATTCACCTAACCTGCACATATTTGGATTGTGGGAGGAAACTGGAGCACATGGAGGAAATCCACACAGACACAGGGGGAGCGTGCTAACTCCACAAAGACCTGGGGCTGGCATCGAACCTGGGTCCCTGGTGCTGTGAGTTAGCCATGCTAACAACTGAGCCACCATGCCACAAATTTAAAAAATGCCCAAAGAGTTGAGCTTTTGTTAAGCTCCGTGAGCCTGACGTGATATAAACTATAAACATGCAACCCTCTGTCAGGGAAGGTAGTGCAGTGTGGAAAACTTACAACCTTTAAATATCATAACATTGAAGGATCTGGGATAAGTGCAGGAAATTGGGATGATAGTGCCTTTAGTGGTAATTATGTTTGTACAGACTCAATGGGACAAAGGACCTTTTCTGCTCTGTATCAATCTGTGCTCCATGTTGAGAGGGCAGTGCAGGTTAATGGTGACTAGGTGAGGCAGTTCTAAGATGGCAAACACATGATCAAGGGTCAGAGGAAATGGCTCAAGCTTCAGTGAAGGCCCAAGTAAGTGCTTGGGAGGAGGGTCAAGGCTAATGGAGACAAGGTCAATGGAGACTGAGCGAGAGCACAGGGTGCTGACTGGCATCTCATTGTGTTGTAGTGAGGTAAATGGGGACAAGAGGGGATCGTGTAGAGAGGGAGTGCAGTTTCAGTTAAAATGTAACCTTTGTCAGCAGCAGCATGACCTTCAGCACCAGATAGTGTCCCTGACTGTGTCATGCTCACGAGCTGCTCTCTGTGTGATTCCACACAGCCACCCATGTGGTCACCACGCAAGGTCTTGCTTGTGTCTACACTACCATTTACACCACCGTCTGCACCACCGTCTGTACCCACTATCTGAACCCAGCATCCATAGCCACTGTCTAGTCCCTCTGTTTGCAACCACCATCTACACCCACTGTCTACACCGCTGTCTGCACCCTCTATCTACACCTCCCATCTTTCTGCTGTTGTAAGATTGTATCCAATGATTCCATTGAGATTACTGCACCCAAAGACTGAATTTTAGAACAGGCAATGATTGTCTTCTAACCCTGACCTACAAAGTTTGTGTTCCATATTGGGCTGATTAATATTAATTACTGAATACCATTTGATTTCGGTGATGGCAGGACTGACGTATAAGGAGAGGTTGAGATGGTGAGGATTGTGTTCACTGGAGTTTAGAAGAATGAAGGAAGGGGATCTTGGAGAAAGTTATAAAATTGGAACAGGACGAGACACGTTAGATGGAAGAAGGCTGTTCCCAATGGTGGGGAAGTCCAGAACCAGGGCACATGGTTTAAGGTTAAGGGGAAAACTCTATAGGACAGAAATGAGGAAAAATGTTTTCACCCAGAGAGTGGTGAGCCTGTGGAATTCTCTGTCACAGAAAGTGGTTGAGGCCAAAACATGATGTTATCAACAAAGCTCTTGTGGCTAAAGAATCAAGGGAGATGGGGTATGGATGGATTATAGTAATGTGCTCCATGAACAGCTTCGATCATATCGAATGGCAGAGCAGGCTGGAGGGGCCAAATGGCCTACTCCTGCTCCTATCCTCTATATTTCCACATCATGTAAAATAGATTGCCAGGTGGATGGCACTCTGTCAGATGGGTAAGTATCCATTCACAGATCCCCCCCACACCTGTCCCCTTCCATTTTAGTTGGGTCCACTCCCTCTCTTCCTATGTCTTTGTTATCTGACCAGTGACCACACCTGCCATTCACCACCCCTGCAGGGAGCTGTGCTAATAACCTATCGTTTGTTTTAATTTGCTGACTGGGTGATGTGAATGGGGTTTTCAAAAACAGGGAGTGCTGAATTCTTATCAGGTTTTGTGCTGATTTTTTTGTGTGCCTCCCTCAATATGGGTGACACAGCACTGCTGCCTCACAGAGCCAGGGACCCAGGTTCGAGAGTCACACAGCATAGAGATAGGCCCTTCAGCCCACCATGTCAATGCTGACCAACAAACACTCAACGACACTAATCCCATTTACCTGCAGTCATCTGGAGCCGACCATGCCCAGGTATTATAAGTGCTCATCCAAATGTTTTTAAAGGTTGTGTAATTTTCTGCCTGCACCACCCTCTCAGGCAGCATATTCCATATATCTACCACACACAGGGTCAAAAAATACTTCCACCTTAATCTTATAACCTCTGGTCTTAAATAGGTCTGGGTGAGGAGCGGAGGCTGCAGAACAGTGTGAGAGGTCAGGAGTGGAGAGAGGGAGAACAGTGTGAGGGTGAGGAGTGGAGGCTGGAGCAGGAAGACACTTGTGTTCTGGAAAGCAGCACAAATAGGGAAGAGATCCAAGAGCTGGTAGGAATAGTCTCCATGCTTCCTAACAGTAGCTTTATGGTGGGAAAGAGAATAAATCAGGAGATAATGAGGGCTTCTAACAAAGGCTGCTCATTCATTACAAATGCCTTTTATCCTTGTTGATTATTTATAGTCAAATTTTTCTTTTTCATTCATGACAGGATGAGGGTGTCACTGCCTAGGACAGCATTTCTTACCCACCCCTAATTGCCCCAGACGGCAGTTAACAGTTTTCCACATTGCTGTGGGATTGGATTTCCATGTAGGCCAGACCAGGTAAGGATAGCAGTTCCCTTCCCTAAAGGACGTTTATAAACCAGATGGGTTTTCCTGACAGTCCACATGTATTAATGGTCATTGTTAGTCTCTTAATTGCAGACTTTTTAATTGAATTTAAATTCCCCCATCTGCCGCGGTGGGATTTGAGCCTGTGTCCCCAGAACCATATCTGGCTCTCTGTGCATTAACCTCAGAAGGTTAGTATGTAGGTACAGCAAGTCATCAGGAAAGCTCATAGAACATTATGGTGTAGTGTGAGGGGAAACTGAATGCAAGACTTCATTGAAACAAGCATGATCCTTAGGGTCCTTGACCAGGTGGATGTGGAAAGGATGTTTCCTCTTGTGGGAGAATCCAGAACCAGGGATCACTGTTTAAAATTAAGGGAGAATCCATTCAAAACAGAGATTCAGAAACATGTTTTTCTCTCAGAGATTGTCAGTCTTTGGAATTCCCCTCCTTAAAAGGCAGTGGATGCAGAATTTAGAATCCATCCAGTGTGAAAACAGGCCCTTCAGCCCAACAAGGCCACACAAACCCTCCGAAGAGTAACTAATCCAGACCCATTTCCCAACCCTATATTTACCCTAGGAAGAGGTAGATAGATTCTTGATGACTGAAGGGATGGAACATTATCAGAGAATGTAGAGTTGAGGTTAAATTCAGATCAACCATAATCTTATTGAATGGGGGAGCAGGTTCAAACGGCCGAGTGGCCTACTTTTGTTCCTTGCCCATATGTTGCTTCACACACCTTCGCACAAACAAAGACTGCCACTCGTATTTTCTACCTGCAGATTAAGCTGCTTCTGCAATAGGCCTCATCTGCACAGTGCTTTCTCCAGCCTTTGACTGTGAGGTTAAAGATAATGGTCCCATAATAAATCCATTAACTCTATGAGTTGGTTTATTTAAAGCAATAAAATAAATTACAAGTCATGAAACAGACATTACAGTAAGCAATAATAGGCAGCACGATGGCTCAGTGGTTAGCACTGCTGCATCACCGTGTCAGGGAACAGCCTCAGGTGGGTCTGTGTGGAGTATGCACATTCTCCCTGTGTCTGCGTGGGCTTTCCCAGGGTCCCCTGGCTTATTCCCACAGGCTAAAGATCAGCAGGCTCGATAGATTGGCCATGCTAAATTGCCCAGAGTGTACAGGGATGTGCAGGCTCGGTGGAGTAGTCATTGGAACATACAGAGATAGGATAGGGGTCGAGATAGAATGACCTTCGGAGGGGCGGTATGGAGTCAATGGGCTGAATGGCCCACCTCCACACTATAGGGATTCTGTGTTACAATGCAAGTTCCTTCTTTCCACTCTTGCCCTGAAGCATGTGGTTCTGTCTCATATCCACTCAAGAGATGGCAACCCTTTGAAGACAGGAGCAGTCTCTATTCTTTAGGAAAGTACTTCTTCCACTCTGTGTCCTTCATAGCCTTGTAGACAGCAACAATGAGATTGGGAAATAACCCAAAGCTATAATCTTCTGGACTCTTCATTAAAATGTGGAACCTGAAAAATACAATTAATGTACAAGTCAATCAAGATATTTCTCAGCAATCACTAAATGCTGAGTTTTAGTACTCAGCAGGCCCCAGGAGTCAAAATAACTGAGTAGATCATTGCTCAGAATTGCTCATTAATGTCACCTTCACATTTCTGGAGGTTTTGATCAAAAAGGTTGCTTACCCCTCTCCAATATACAGCTTTTAATCAGCTCCAACTCCCAATCATCCAGCTGAGAGCGGAGCCCTGTACAAACTGGAACCTGGTCAGTGGGAGCACTGTCACCTCTTTCTCAGAAGTTTTGGGGAGTTTATTTTGATCATAGAGTCCTTCAGCACTGGAGGCTGTTCAGCGGATGTTCCCCAGACTGATCCCAGGAATGAAAGTGCTGTCCCATGAGGAGCAGTTAAAGAGCTTGGGCTTATCCTCACTGCAGTTTAAAAGAATGAGGAGGGATCTGATTGAGGGATAGAAAATGTGAAAGGGGATTGAGAAGGTGGATGTTGAATAGATGCTCCCCCTTGTAGGACAGTCTGGAACAAGAGGTCATCGATATCGAGTGAGAGGAGGTCGGTTCAAAACTGAGCTGAGTAGAAACTACATCTCCCAGAGGGTTGTGAATCTGTGAAAGTCAATGCCCCAGAGTGCAGTGGAGGCAGAATCAATCCACAGGTGCAAGAAAGATGTGTTTCTGATTAAAAGTGATATAAAGAGCAATGGGGTGCAGGCAGGAGAGTGGAGTTGAGACCAGGATAAGATCAGCCGTGGTCGTGTTAAATGGCGGACCGGGGTCGAAGGGCTGAATTGCCTCCTCCCACTCCTAATTCCTGTGTTGAGCACACAGTCAAGGCTGACACTGCAAAACTGAGGGAGCTGTTGTCTTTCACTGAGATACAAAACAAGGGTCCTGCCACAATATATCGAACTGTACTATCTCCCCCAGTGACAAGTGCTGGAATTTAAATTCAAATCACAAAACAAGCCTAATTAATGGTGACCACGATAATGATCCCTGATTGCTGTCCAGCCTCAGCCTTACCCAGTCTGGACTTCATGTGACTCCAGCCCCACAGCAATCTGGTTAACCCTTGGGTGCTTTCTGAGAGGTCACAGCAAGGCCAGCAGTTCAAGGGCAATTAGTCTTGGGTAACAAATACTGATCGATGCCAGTGACACCCATCTCCCAGAAAACAGAATGTAACAGAGATTGGTGTCAGCCAAAATTGTCAGATCAGACTCTCAATGAGATGGGGAGATGGTTAAAAATGACTTCAGCTCAGAATGGAACAGGTCCCCACTTGTTTACATATCATCACTGATAAAATAAGTGAGAGAAAACAGAAAACTAAAGATGAGAATACTTGAATGTGGTAATATCAGTGAAAATTCAGACAACTGAAGGAAGATATGAAGAACTGCAGAGGAAGACAAAAAGGAAGCAAGAGTCACAAAAAAGTGATGGAGAACGAGACCTATAAGGGGTCACAAGAATAACACAAATGTTTTACACGAAAATTAGAAAATCAAGGGGGCTCCAGCGCAATGTGAGCCCTTTAAAAACAAACTGGGAATTCCATGAATGAGACTAAGGGAATGGCCGATATGTACAATAATTAGTTGTGTCAATCTTCACAGTCAAGGAACGGGATAATGCAGCTTCCATTCCAGGGAGGTTAGGAATGAATGGAAGGTTGGAATTCACAAAACTTGATACATGCCAGAAAAAAGCATTGGAGAATGAGCAGCTCTGAAGGCTGACAGATCTCCAGGACCTCAGGGGTTTAAAGGAGGGGGGTGGGGGTTGGGGGGTGGGGAAGAAGTTTCAGAAGCTTTTCCCATCAGGTTCTAAAGCAGCAACCATTCCTTTAGTTTGGAAAATGTCTTGCTGTAACCCCACGGGTTCAAGAAAGAGAGGGAGAAAGGAAATTATATCCTGGTCAATCTAACGTCTCTTTTAGAGGTTTCATTGGAATCAATAATTAACAGCCGAGAGAATGAACATGACGAGAATTGGAAATAGCCCACATAGATTTGTGATGGGGAAATTCTAACGAACAAACCAAATGTATGAACTAAAATAATTTATGCATAAAGACTTTTCAAATTTCAGAATTATCATTAATTTTCACAAAAGAGTCTGCTGATCAAAGTTAAAACCCATAGGAATGAAGATGAATGTTTGACTTTGTTCGGAGGCTGGTTTAGTGACAGACGACAGAGAAAGAAAGTGACGAGGTGTGTTCCACAAGGATTCTGTGGTGAGGCCTATCTACTTACTGTATATATTAATGAGAATCATACTTCCACATTGACACGAAGACTGATGGAATAGTAAGCGGTGATGATGGTGTTTTTGTTTAAAACTCACCCCAAGGACATGAGTGTTGCTGTCTGCGCCAACATTTTTTACACATTTGTAGTTGCCCTTGAGAATTATAGAATCATTTTTTGCTGTGGAAGCAGGCCATTCAGCCCATCAAGTTCACACCAACCCAATGAACAGTATCCCATCTGGATGACCCCTCCCTGTAATGCTGCATTTCCAATGGCTAACCCACCCGGCTTGCACATCCCTCAACACTATGTGCAATTTAGCATGGCTAATCCACCTAACCTACATATCTATGGACTGTGTTGAGGAAACCCACTCAGACATGGGGAAAATGTGCAAACACCACACAGACAGTCATCCCAGGGTGGAATTGAACCCAGGTCCCTGACGCCGTGACGTAGCAGCACTAACCACTGAGCCACAATTCTGCCTTTTGCAAGGTGGTGGTGAGCTGCCTTCTTGAACCACTGCAGTCCATGTGCTGTAGATAAACCCACAATGCTCTTAGGGAGGGAATTCCAGGATTTTAATCCAGTGACACTGAAGCAACAGTTATATATTTTCAAATCAGGATGCCATGTGGATTGGAGGGGAACTTGTAGGTGGTGGTGTTCTGTGTACCTGCTGCCCTTATCCTTCTCGACGGATATGGTCGTGGGTTTGGAAGGTGCTGTCTCAGGAGACTTGGTGAGGTTCTGCAGCGCACCTTGTAGATGGTGCACACGGCTGGTACTGAGCATCAGTGGAGGAGGGAGGGAATGTTTGTAGATGTGGTGCCAAGCAAGCAGGCTGTTTTATACTGGATGATATCAAGCTTCTTGACTCATTTTGGAGCTGCACCCTCCAGGCTTGTGGGGAGTAACCCATCACACTCCTATCCAAAACTTGACTGATCTTTTCTTCATTCATTTACAGGATAAATGCCAGCATTTCTTGCCAATAATCAAGTGGGATGGCACAGTGGCTAGCACTGCTGCCTCACAGAGCAGAGACCCAGGTTCGATTCCACCCTTGGGCAACTGACTGTGTGAAGTTTGCATGTTCTGCCTGGGCTCCCCACAGGTGATCTCGATTCCTCCCACAGTCCAAATATGTATGGGAAATGTAAGGTTATAGGGGAGTGGGTCTGGGTAGGCTGAATGTCCTGTTTCCACATTGCAGGGATTCTATGAATTTCTCCACACAGCGGGTTTGGAATCTTTCCCAGTGAGTCGTCGATACTTAGTCAGTTGAATAAATTCAAGATAGAGATCCCCCACATGTCGGGAGGCAATGACCTAGTGGCATCACCATGGGTTTCTGAACCGAGAGAGCCAAGTAATGTTATGGGGAACTTGGGTTCAAATTCTGCCAAGGCACCTAAATTAAAAAAAAACCTCTGAAATTCTGAGTCTAATAATGACCATTTATGGGGGCAAACTTCATTGGTCCCACCAATGTCCTTTAGATTGTTGTCCTTTCCCATACCGACTGACACATGACTTCAGACCCACAGCAATGTAGAATCATAGAATTCCACACAGATATGGGGAGAACATGCAAACTCCAGAAAGACAGTCGCCTGAGGGTGGAATCGAACGCAGATACCTGGTGCTGTAAGACAGTGGCGCTAGTCACTGTACCACCCATTCCTCATTTCTGATCTAAATGTCTAACCCCTTATTCCCAGACTTTGACTCTGCTTTAGAATTCCCAAGTAGGGGGTACAAAGATACAAATCACACAACACCAGGTTATAGTCCAAGAGGTTTAATAGGAAGCACACTAGCTTTCACAGCTCCGCTCCTTCATCAACCACCTGATGAAGGAGCGACGCTCTGAAATCTAGTGATTCCAATTAAACCCATTGGACTGTAACCTGGTGTTGTGTGATTTGTAACTTTGTACACCCCAGTCCAATACCGGCATCTCCAAACCCAGGTAGGGGCGCATCCTGCCAAAATCTACCCTGACAGGGCCCTGGAGAATTTAAAATGTTTCAATGAAATCTCCTCCCAACCTTCTAAATTCCAGGGAATCCTGACCCACTCCCCTCTATCGATCATTAGATAATCCCTTCAACCCGTCACATGAACTGTTGCTGGATTTGATCATCTCAGTAAGAGTTTCAAGAAGGGAAGGAGAAAGAAAGACTCTTTCTGCTTTGAATTGATGCTAAAAATTGAAAAAGCAGGAAAATATTGTCACCAACTATTGTCCACATACTCGGAGGTTACTGGTGGTGTCCTTATATTCTTTATTCTTGCCTTGTCTATTGTTCATGTCATTTAGGAGAACAGAGTCAACCAAGAAGGAAATGAACAGCAAAGTTTGTTTTCACTGTTGGTTAAATTCAACAAGGGGCGAGGCTCCGAAAGCTTGTTGTTTCTAATAAACCTGTTGGACGATAACGTGGCATCGTATGATTTTTGACCTTGTCCTGTGATCACATTCAGGTTGTTCCTCCGGGCACTGCATGTTCTTGCTTCTCCAGGCCACGAGGTGGCGATCTTGACAATGGATTTCACAATGGTCTCCATCAGAGAGGACCCACAAATCAGGGACAGAGACCAGAGAGTACAGGCCCCTCTCTTGCTCCTCAGTCCCAGACCCGAGCACAACGGTCCCTCTGGGGTCCCAGGTACCGGTTGTTGTGTCTCGTGCCCTGTACAAATTACACATGGTGCGGCTGATCCTTCTGATTTTTCTCAACCTCACCAGGTCTCCACAGTCACTGAGATTATTTATTTGTCAGTTAGGGACCCAGACTGATGGGAAACAGACTTAAACGGGTCAATAAGATTGGGGGGTTACAGACACAGATTGCTAAATGGAAATCTGATGTTTTGGCTCTCACAGGGACCGGGTGGGACTGGGGATTCCCACATACAAGGTGTTCAGTAAAGATAGGAAAGAGGGAAAACTGCGAGAAGTGGTGGGATTGTTCTGGGCCCAGACAGTACTGACCAACCTTAGGCCCTGAGATATGATGGAGATGAAGGGTGAACGTGCCGGGCTTTAACTCACTGTTACCAGAGTAAAACAGGGATGATCCATTTCACAAGAGAGTAAATGGATCTAACAAACCAGGTGCATGTGAAACACTCACCCAATCCCTGAGAGAGGGGGACAAGAACAGGGACATTCTCAGACAGAAAGGATGCTAAAAATGATATCACCCCAAGAGTGAAGGGTGGTGTAGGGATAGTGACAGCGACAACCCCCAGTGAGTGGGGAAAGTAACAATGACACATTTAGAACTTTATTATTACAAGTGAGAACTCAAATAGCCACCCACTCCATCAATCAGTGTTGAAGATGTACTGTCCTCACCAAAACTTGCAAACCACTTCATAACACGTAAGGAGAAAGAAACATTTAAAAACTGCATTATCACGAATGAGGCAGGGTCCGTTTAAATCTCGGACCATGATGGTAAATGTTCCCAGCCGTAATCAACACTGGTATATTGATGTCATTATCTTCTTAAACAAAATTAAAACCTCGGCAACGCATTTTCCTGCAGATGTGTATTTAAAATATCAAGAGGCTTTCCGCATTGTTGGTTTGATCAGTGAGGTAGCAAGGAAGCAGCAGCTGCCCCATGAACTCCAACAAAAGTATGAGAACAGGCTCTTCATACGCAGCTGGCTCCCAAGAATCCAATTCAACAGCAGGGATTAAAGAACAAGGAACAATACAGTACAGGAACAGGCCCTTCGGTCCTACAATTATGTGCTGACATATTTTGCCCTTCCTCACTGAAACTATCTTCACCTACAGGATTCATATCCCTCTATTCCCTTCCTAATCATGCATTAGTGCAGGTATTTCTTGAATACTTCTGTTGTGTCTGCTTCCACCCCCTCCTCTGGTGGTGTGTTCCAGGTACCTGCCATTTGAAAGGCCGAGCAAGCCACTCAGTTTCAGGGCAGGTAGGGATGGGGAACAAATGCTGGTCTTGCCAGTGACACCCACATCCCAGCAAAGAATAGACAGCCTCAGTGTTAACACCGTCACCTGAACCTGCAGGTTTCAAGCCCCACTCCAGACACTGGAGCACTATCCCGAGGCTGGCAAAGGCAAAGACGCCATCTGCTGGATGATTGGTTAAACCACTGCCCTCTCAGGTCGATTTGAATGTAAGGGCTTTGTGATCATCTCAGGGAAAATCTCCCCAGTGTGCTGACCAATACTTCTCTTCTAACCAATGGCATTAAAACAGATACAAAAACAAAATACTGCAAATCTCAAATAGAAGCGCGATGCTGGAGAAAGGGAACAGGTGCAGCTTCTGTGGGAAGAGGAGGATTAACTTTTTGGATTCAGTGATGTTTTATCTAAAAGGCAGCAAAATTTTATTTATATTTAATTTTATGTTGTTTTATATTCTTTTATTTAAATAATGTTGAAAACATGTTTAGCCTGTTTATTGGAACCGCATTCAAACGCATGCATTTCCCCCCACACCGACGCTCAGTAACAGCTGTGTGTACTATTTATAAGATGCACTGCAGAAATTCACCAAAGATCCCGAGACAACAGCTTCCAAACCCATGACTACTTAGATTTGGACAAGGGCAGCATGTACACGGGGCCATCACCACAGCAAGTTCCTCTCCAAGTCAATCACCAGTTTGACTTGGAAATATGAAGCTGTTCCTACATCATCACTGGGTCAGAATCCTGGAATTCCCTTCCAAAGGACATTGTGGGTCTACCAACAGCACACAGATTGCAGGGGTTCAAGAAGGCAGTTAATCACCACCAGGTACAGGACTATTAGGCATGGACAGTAAAAACCCTGGTACAAGTAAGAGTAGGCGTGCTTAAGGACCAGGAAGTGAGACTGTGATGTTTCAGTTATTCCTGGACATTGGTGTGACCACAATACAAATACTGAGGGTAGTTTTGGTCTCCCTATTGAAGGAAGAATATAAATGCATTGGAGGTGGTTCACAGGAATTTTACACGATTGATCCCTGGAATGAGTGGGCTGTGTGATGAGGAAGGATTGGAAAAGGGGATGAAGGGAATGGGGCGGAGCAGGGTGTTGAGCTAAGGATAGGTTGAGAATGGAAGAGATTATGACCTGATTTGTCGATGGAAGAGATTAATTTGGATTCGTTCCTCCCATCAACCAATCAGGTAGTATCCTCTACCTATCTTCACCTATCCCCATCTCACCACCCTGCCCCCACCATTCCCTTTATTTGCAGCTCCCCCATCATTCGCCCAACCCCCAACCCACCCCCATTCCTGAAGAAGGTTTACAGCCAAAACATTGACTTCTCCACCTCCTGATGCTGCCTGGCCTTGCTGTGTTCTCCCAGCCTCCTGTTTGTCAACCTTGGATTCCAGCATTTGCAGTTTGTTTTGTCTCTAATCTCTTCAAGGGCCTGGATGAGAGTGAGGAGATTGGGTTTTGATGGAATAACCCACAGACTCAAGTCAAAAGAAGCAAAGCAAGAAAGGCACGTGGATTGAACACAAGAGAGCAAATTGTGAGGGAAAACCAATTATTATCAGTTTAGCAATTACAAAGCAGAGAGTGACAACATTGAATTGCTTCTGGTGTCATCCTCTGTGCCCTAACATTTCACAGTGCCAGCTCCACATCCATCCATTGGCTTTGTCATTGAGAGGCAACAGTTCCCTTCCCACAGTCCTTTTTAAAATGTCCTGTTCCAGGGAATCACTGACAGAAAATATTTCACCTTTTCTGGGAAATTTGGAGAAATGTTAGATGTCAGTGAGCTGTTTCTCAGCCTTCAGGGTCTGACAGAAGGATGTGTATAGCCTGTGGATTCTGGAGAAAGATCACGGAAATATTCCTCATTCCCATCAACACCTGACTTTATTCTGACATCAGTTTCTATTCTTCACTATAAAGTATCCCCACCACTTTCAGACTAGACATTTCACACCAAGCCTCCATTTCCTCACATTGAAATCAAGAACCAAACTTGCCCCATCTCAGGATTGCACTCTGAATGTGGTGTCAGTGTGCTAATGCTGTGTTTGAATGAAAGAACCACGGTGGAATCTGGGACTGAATCCAAGGGCTTTCTGAGCCACCAGCTGCCTCCCTGCTGTGTGAGGGTCTGTTTGGATAAGATTTCAGCCCCATGGGTTCCCACCGATACTACAGCCATGGAGTGAGATTGCTGGAGCCACACGTGGACTGAGGAACACAACATTCAGGACAATGAGCTGCTCTGGAACCCACCCTGAGCCCTGGATGGTTGTCACTGAGATGGTCCAGGGGCTACAGAACATGACAGCAGAAAGTGGAACCAGTTTATCATTGACTGCTCTCCCCAGCCGTGACTCCCAGACTCCCCTGGACTGAACATTCTCAATCTGACCCCAGGGACAATTCCATCTCATTTGAAGAGTAAAGAAAACCCAGGCCTAATTTATGGAATATTTATTTCCCAAATTGTTATTGTGCAATTGTTATTCTGAGTTGCTGGTCATATTCATCAATATAGTGGCTCTGGCTCTCAAACAGTTGATTTGAATTTCTTGGCTTGTGATCCTGTTGTGCCTAAGCGATGGGTGAGCGTTGATGGCGAATTTCCATCTGATTATTGTGTTCCCCATTGTCATCTCCTGCCGTCCTTCTTTCCCCCATTTATTGGGAAAGATTTCTTTGGAGTTGTGCATTCCTGCTGAAAGTGCCCCTTCTGGACACAATGGTAGCATTGCCCTCCTGCTCCAGGGACCCCATTTCCCCCTCTCTTCACCCCCTCATTCTCCAGGCCTTGAGCATGGAGGTTAACACTTCATACAGCTTCCCTGCAGCTCTGGCCATTTCCAAAGCACACACGAGTCAGAGAGTGAATCTTCTTCATCTTTATTCCCTTTTCCAGACTGACATTGACGGATAACAAACTGCAATTAACAGCCCAGACAGAGGAAGCTACACAAATTCACAGCCACAATTGAGCTTGAGGAAAACACTTGTAGAGATTTTCTTAATAACCGAAGAATCCCGTCCCTTTAAACAGTGACAAAACCTAAAATTGGAACTGATGGCTGAGCAGGAAGTAGGTCTGTATTACTGAAGCACAGACTTCTGAGGTTCACATTGTTTTTGTACAGCTGACAGTCTTCAGTATTTTCAATAGGTTTGACTTGGCATCACAGGTCATCACAGCCCCAATCAAACACTCCCAGAACAGGGTCAGCATAGAGTTTGATACAGAGTAAAGCTTCTTTTTGATGATCGCAAAGACCTGCCTTAATCCTTGAACCTCAGGAGAGTCACCAAGCCAATCCCAAGAAGGAAGAGAGTTGAAATTCAGTGTTGACAATGACCTTTGTCCTACCAGCTCAGCCCTGTTCTATTTAAAGTTGTGTCTCTTCTGTGGACTGTCTCAAACACTCTACATACATTCTGATTTCCTGATGCTCTTGCTGAGGGGAGAGGGGAGGGTCACGTGGGTGAGGGCACAGGAGAAGTGAGCGTTGGACTCCCAGTCAGACCCAGAGAGGGTCAGCAGGCTGCTGACACTGCAGGTGCTGTCCGAAGCTCGCAGGTAGTTGCTGGTCTGAACTCCGTCCGAAATGACTGCACCATCCTTCTTCCACTGCACCTCCAGCTCATCGGGATAGAAGTGATTGGCAAGGCACACCAGGGTGGCAGTGCCCTTGGCACTGATCTGCTCCAGGGAGGGGGGCAGCAGGGTCAGCTTGGCATGAGAGTTCTCACGGCCTGAAAGACAAGAGAAGCAATTTTTATCCTTGCCTTTTGAAGGGATTTTAACTCTCCGAACATGAACTGGCAAAACAATCCATTTTGAACATTTGTCGCCAACTCCGAACAAAACCCATAAAAGAACAGACATTGTTTCAAGTGCATCTTGGGATGTGGGTGTCACTGGCAGGGCCAGCATTGATTACCCATCTCTAATTTCCCCTGAGAGGGTGATGGTGAAAGAGAAGGGACAGTATTGGACCATTGTTTAGGGAATGAATGTGAGCAGCTGGAAGGGCTATCAATGGGGGAGCATTTCAGTGACCGTGATCAGAACTCAGTGAGATTGAGAGGAGGGATGGTAATGGAGAACCATGGGGCAAGTATAAAAGTTTTCATTTGGGAACAACCCATTTTACTGAACTGGGCAATGATTTGGTAAAAGTGAGCTGAAAGACAAAATGCAAGGGTGAAAGTAATCAGGACCTGAGGAAAGCAAAGAGCTGACAGGATGAGATGTGTCTAAATGTATTGAAGGAAATACCAGTGATGTTTTATAATCACAGAAAGAACAAGAGGAGAATGAAGGAATGTATGAGGCCCATTCGAGAGCAGGAAGGGGACTTGTGTGCGATGGTGCAAGATGGAGCAATGGTTCCTCATGAAATCTTTCGGTCTGTTTTCACAAAAGAGAGGGACAAAGCAGAAACTGTAGTTGAGGAGGAGAACTGTGCAATATTGGAACGGCATCTTTCACATCTGAAAGATTCCCAGTTCATCCAAAGAAAAGAAAGATTCATGCTGTCCCCAAGATATTTGCAGACAGTGTGGGACTTGTTTGGAATGTGGGCACTGAAGGAATGCAGGAAATGTGGAAGCCAGATTGTACACAGCAAGATCCCACAAGCAACAATGAACCAAGGAACATTTTGAGTGATGTTTGTTCAAGGATAAATATCAGCCTGAATATGATTCAAAGAGAAAGTACCTGGAACAGTTGGATGAAAAATGAGAAAATGAAAGTTAAAGGAGAAGGGAGGGTTGCTGGTGAGTGATGGGATTGATTGTTACCAGGAAATAAAAGGAAGGGACAAAAGATTGTGAATGTTATATTGTACTGAGGAAACGTAAAAGTGCAGGGAAACTCAATTACAGGCTAAACTTAAAGTCTTTGTCTCTTCACACATGGCCCATTCGGAATAATGCAGATAAAGCTGTACCACACAACCAAGGTATATCAAGCTTTGAGGAATTTAAACTAATTAAAGAAGGTAGGGGCTCATGAGAAGATATTAAAGCATCCAGACCAAGTAATGGGATCGAGAGTATGGAAAGGATCAGGAATTGAACTTGATGCCTAGCAGGGTGGAATAGTGGATCAGTGGTTAGCACTGCTGTCTCACAGCTCCGGAGACAAAGACTCAATTCCAACTGACTGTCTGTGTGGAGTTTACACATTCTCCCCGTGTCTACTTGGGTTTCCTCCCATTGTCACAAAGATGTGTAGGTTAGGAGGATTATCCATGGGAATTGTAGGTTGGGTGGGTGGGATGCTGTTTGGAGGGTCAGTCTTGGCTGAATGGCCTGCTTCCACAAGGGAGGAATTCTGTTATTTCTGACGGAGATAACTATGAAAATGAGGCAGTCAATGCATGACTGAGGGTGTTGTACTTCGATGCATCGAGTATATGAAGCATTGTAAATGAGCCTGGAGCGCAGGGACGTGCCTGCAAGGGGATCAGGTCTAGGAACTAAATATCCAGGGATGCACATCCTATTGAAAGGAAATGCAAGGGGATAGCGGGTCAAGTGTGAAGGAGGAACTGAAGGTAATCCTTGTTAGTCAGGAATGGTCTTGGGGTGACTAATGGTATCAAAACTTGGTAAGTCCCCAAGGCCTGATGCTCTCCATCCCAGAGTTTTTAAGAAAGTGGGCGTAGAAATAGTGGATGCATTGCTGGAAAATGATCAGCATTCTGTAGACTCTAATGGACTTGACAGTATCCAATGTAACCCCACTTTTTAATAAAAGGAGGGAGAGTGAAAATGAGGAATTATACATGAGGAAAATGCTGGAGTCAATTATTAAAGATACAATAACCGAGCATTTGGAAAGCAGTGACAGGATCGGTCCAAGTCAGCATGGATTTACTAAAGGAAAATCAGGCCTGACACATCTTCTGAAAGGTTTTGAGGATGTGATCAGTAGAGAGTGGGCGTGGAAGATTCAAGATGGCGACAGTCTGAACAGTCTGGTGTGTTGGGCCCTGTGCCATACCCCAGGAAAGGTGGGCTCCTACCCTTCCCCCCATTGTTAGTCACCCCTGACAAAAGTTTTTTGTAGAAAGTCGGTAGAGAACCTTGAGCCCCTTTAAATAAGGATTGGGAAGATCTGAAGCTGAAATGAAGACATCTAAAGGAAAGGGAGCTAGAGGAGTGCAGCAGGCAGGGCACTCCTCTACCATGTTGAGCACACCCACAGCCGTTATGTCAAACCCTGCGGCAGCGCCCTTAAGTTCAGTGGAGCAACAGAATTTACTAACGAAGCCTTGAAGGCCACGATGCAGAGGTCCAAGGGGCGGGTTCATACCTTGGAAGGGCAGGTTCAGGCCCTGAAGGAGCAAGTAGATGACCTCGAAAATCAAGGTCGGAGAAAAATCTACAGATCTTGGGCTGACCTGAGCATTTAGAAGATGAAAACCTCACTGATTTCCTCAAAAGAGGTGGCTTCCAGCGTTGCTGGGCCTGGAGATCGAGTCGGGCCGGGTGAGTGTGGAGTGGGCCGACCGGATCGTGATGTACAGGTCTGGGCCGGCCCAGTGCCCCTGCCCGGTCCTAGCGTGACTCCAGCATCACAAGGAAAAGCATTTAATAATAGAAACAGCCAGAAGACTGAGAAGGGATCCATATGCTTCGGTTTATAAAGGTTTGAAAATAATGTTGTTTCATGAATTTTCTGGGGCCATAATTAAGAAAAGAAAGACCTTTGATGAAGTCAAGAAAAAAAAATTGCATACTCTGAGGTACCCGGCGGTGCTACGTTTCAGTTATGGGGCAGCTGTCTGCAACTTCGACTCAGCGGAAGAAGTAAAAGAACTTTTGAATTCGCTGAATTGATAGACTATGACAAAGGAGGAAGAAAGACAGGTGTGTGGACAATGGCGTACCGTAATATTTTAAAATCTTATCTCTCTTTGTTCTTTTCCCTTTTGGGGTCTCGCGCTTTATAGGCTTCGTATTGCTTTAGTGAGAGATCTGGTATGTTTTATATTATAGCTGTTTGGTAGCTATTCGCTCTTCTATTGTTCTGATTTGCTGGGTGAGGGTGGTTTCTCCTTTGACGGAAAGATGTGTGGGGTTGAGATGAGAAAGGGAAGGGGTGGGTGTCCATTGTTAACTTGTCGGAGTGGAAATAATATGTGTTTTTTTCCCGATTACTTGGGTTTGGGACGTGACCTTAACTGGAAGGTGCTGGGATGGTGGTGAGGTTGGGAGTGAATGGCCCCTGTGGCCAAGGGGTGGATCTCTGGAAATTTGTCTTTTTTGTTTGTATTTGTTGACATTAGGAGGAGTGGTTAGTTTTTTTTTAGTTTTAGTAATTTTGGTGGCATTTGTAGAAACAGTCTTTAGATTTGATAAAGTCTGTGTGTTTTTTACCCCACTCGTCACACATTGAATGGGCTTCTTCCTCTCGGGGGAACTGCGGGCTACAGTGTGCGGTCATGGCTAGCGATCTGTTCAGGTGGTGCACCTGGAATATAAAGGGGGGCCATTCCCCCATTAAAAGGAAAAAGGTGCTCTCAAATCTTAAAAGGGAAAGAGTTGACATCACTCTACTGTTACAGACGCATTTGACTGACAGGGAACATCTCAAGTTACAGCAGGGGGATACGATAGGGTATTCTTCTCCTTCTGTAACCCCAAAAGCAGAGGAGTGGCCATCTCATTTCAGGTGATAGATCAAACTACGGATGAGCATGGATGGTTCATTATTCTCAAGGCTCTGGGACACGGGGGAAGTGTATGGCATCCTGAACGTTTACTGTCCCCCGGCGCATTCTCTCAAGTTTTTAGCTGATGCAGTCTCTAGGTTAATGGCTCTTGGGATGCACCATATGATTATAGGAGGAGACTTTATTTGTCTCATGCACCCTGGGGTGGACGGGATGCCAAGGGGGCTGTCGGGTACATCTCTGCAGACTAGACAGTTGGTGGACGTGTGTGAGGAGTTAGGCCTAGTGGATGTGTGGAGGTGTCTCCACCCGAATGGGAGGGATTTTACCTTTTCCTCCAACCCGCACAAGTGCCACACAAGAATTGAAATGTTCTTTGTTCCATCGGTTTGTTTGGACTTGGTGTTAACCGCAGGTTTGGGAGCATTACTATTTCGGACCATGTGGCAGTATATTTAGGTGTTGAGACCAAAGGTAGTGGAGTAGACACACAGCAATGTCGCATGAAACCGTTTCCATTGAAAGATGACAACTTTGTACAGCGTATAACAAGGGAGTACAGGGTTTTTTGGGACATTAATATGGGTGTGGCCAGTAACCCATCAGTGCTCTGGGAGACCACCAAAGCATTCTTAAGGGGTTTGATTATTTCACACTTGACAATGAGAAAGAGGCGTAGAGGACAGCAGCCGCTGATACTTGAGGCGCGGGTGAAGGCAGCCAAATCGGCACATTATCCCAGACCATCCGCGGTCAAATTCCAACGGGTCACGGCTCTCTGGGCTGCTCTGGACTCTGCGCTCACACAAGTGGCAAAGAGAGGGGTCTCCTTTGCAAAGCAAAGGCTGTTTGAATATGGGGATAAGCCAGGTAGATCCCTGGCTTACCTGGCTAGGAAGGAAAGTGCTCCACGTTCCATTGTGTTTATCAGGGAGAGAACTGGCAATGTTACTTGTGAACTAAGGAAGAGTGGTGCCAGATTTCGGGAGTCCTGTGCAGAATTATACCGGTCAGAAGGCTGTGGAGATGGAGAAGTCAGAATGGAATTCTCTTTTGAAAACTTGGATATCACTGGTATAAATGCAGATCAGGCCTCCCTTTTAAATGTACCTCTGACAGTACAGGGGTTGCAAGAGGCGGTCAGGCAGTTTCAACGTGGTAAGTCACCTGGTCCAGACAGATTCCCATGTAGATTTTCCAAGGAGCTCATACACATGTCAGCTGAACCACTGCTGGAGCTGTATACTAAGTCGTATAGCCAGGACTGTCTTCCACCCTCTCATACAGAGGCTAATATCTCCCTTATTTTAAAGAAAGGGAGGATTATATTAGATTACATTATAGTATGGAAACAGGCCCTTCGGCTAAACAAGTCCACACCGAAGCGCAACCCACCCATACTCCTACATTTACCCATTAGCTAACACTACGGGCAATTTAGCATGGCCGATTCACTTGATCTACACATCTTTGGACTGTGGGAGGAAACCGGAGCGCCCGGAGGAAACCCACGCAGACACGGGGAGAACGTGCAAACTCCACAGTCAGTCGCCTGAGGCGGGAATTGAACCCAGGTCTCAGGCGCTGTGAGGCAGCAGTCCTAACCACCGTGCCACCCACATGTTGCATACTGTGTTCTCAAAGCCAAATCAGCATCCATTTGCTTGAACTAAAAATTGTTGGGGGCTGTTGACTTTTATTTTTGCCATCTTAAGGAAAAGTGGTCGAGCAGGGTTGTTTTTCCTGTTTGATTTTTTTTCTCTGCCATTTATAAGAGTTTTTATATTCTTCCAAACATTCATTCAAACCTTTAATCCAAAATTCCTCTTCATATCCTCATCTCATCTGACTTTCAAGAGCTTCCTTTTTACAATGGTGTCTTGGGTATTCTGTCCTTATACTTTCTTCTTCCTGAGCAATGTCCCAGTATTCTTTATTAAAACAGCTTTGGGGACTATTACTTGTTAAGTGCTGCTCATTATGCATTGTATAGACCCATCTCGTTGTTGAATGTGGATTTTAAAATTCAATCAAAGGTGTTAGCTCTGAGACTGGAGAAGATGCTGCCTGTTATTATAAAAGAGGAGCAGACGGGTTTTATCAAGGGCTGCAGCTCCTCCAACAACATCAGGCAGGTATTGAACATTGTGCAACTATGTCAGCAGAGAATGATTCCGAGTTTGGTGGTCCCCCTCAAGGCAGAAAAGGCTTTTGATCCGGTGGAATGGTCGTATCTCTTTGCTGTTCGAGAACGTTTTGGTGTGGGAGGGGCCTTCGCCAGGAGGGTGGCAGTGTTATATAAAGACCCTAAGGTGGCGGTTATCATGAATGGGATTAAATTGAGTAATTTTGGTGTGGGGAGGGGCAGCCGACAGTGATGTCCCCTGTTGCCCCTACTGTTTACCTTGGTACTTGAACCACTGGGAGGGACTGTCTGAAATGACCCTGAAATATCGGCACCGAAGGTGGGAGTTAGGGAATACAAAATCACTCTCTATACGGACAATGTCCTACTGTTTTTAGCTAACCCCGAAAAGTCCATACCCCAGCTAATACAAAACATTAAATTATTAGGCAGATTTTCAGGATACAGAATAAATTTTCCAAAATCGGACGTCCTGCCTGTGGGGGGATTGGTGGAGATACTAAAGCTGGAGGACGGAATGGAGGTTCCTTTTTGATGGTCACAGAAAGGTTTTCTCTATCTGGGGATTTTTATTACCCCTCACTTCCCGCAACTGTATGGAGCTAATTTTGTGTCGCTGTTTGAGAGGGTAAAGCAGGACTTGCAGCGATGGGAGGGAATTCCCAGATCATGGTGAGGCTGTATAGCCTTGATTAAAGTGAATGTTGTTCCTTGGTTGTTGTATCCTGTGAGGATGCTCCCTTTGTTCTTACCCAACCAGGTGCTGTGGAGGTTTGCGGGATGGCTTGGATAATTTATTTGGTGCTGTTGGTGCAACTTAATGACATTTGCCAAGATTCAACTTCCGCAGGATATGGGGGGTTGGTGGACCTCCCAGATCTGAAGAGATATCAAATCGGCACCCTGTTGCTATATGTAGGTGAATGTGTGCGTCATGACTCAAAGTCGATGTGGCTTGATGTAGAGGCCTCGCAGGCGAGGTGTCCCCTCAGAAGCTTACTGTTCATGGATAAGATGAGATCGGTAGGTGCGCATTAAGAAAATCTGATTATCATAAGTATTGAAAAGCCTGGAGGATAATGCGGCTGGGTGGGGGCAATGTGCCATTCACCCCGTTAGTGGGAGCCCCAGGATTTAGGCTGGCATCAAAGGACTCCAGCGTCAGAGAGAAATCCCCTGTCTAGGAAATTTATTTGAGAGAGAGTTCTTGCTGTCTTTTAGCCAATTAGGTCAGAAAGAGAGAATCCCTAAGAGGGACGTTTTCCGATATTTTCAGGTTAGGAAGACTACGTTCTTGACCTAGCCCAACAAGTCGGATATAGAATGAAGAGTACTCCGATGTGGGGGCAGTCTTTCAGTTAGTACCATATATCATCTGCAGAGAGGGAATGCCTTGGGGGACATGGAGAGAGTCAAGGAAATTTGGAATCAGGAGTTAGGGGAAGAAATCTCATCGGAAATGGGGGAATGAGAGAGAGAGAGAGAGAGAGAGAGAGAGAAAGAGAGAGAGAGAGATTGCACAATATTCAGTAACGTTCATAACTCCTCAGATACTGAAGCAGTCTGTGTTCAAAGGCAACAAGATCTATACAATATGCAGGTTTGGATGGCAAGAGGCAAGTGATGTTTACACCAAAACTGCCAGTCAATGACCATCTCCAGTGGGAGGCCTGTGACCACTGCTGGCCACAAGGATCGGTGCTGGGTTCACTGCTTTTTGTCATTTACATAAATGATTTGTATGTGAAAATGGAACATCGTATGGTTCCCCTCCCCCCACCTTATCTCGGTCCCAACCCTCGGACTCAGCACCGCCTTCTCGACCTGCAATCTTCTTGCGACCTCTCCGCCTCCACCCCCTCTTCAGCCTCTCACCCTCACCTTAACCTCCTTCCACCTATCGCATTCCCAACACCCCTCCCCAAGTCCTTCCTCCCTACCTTTTATCTTAGCCTGCTTGGCACACCTTCCTATTCCTGAAGAATGCCTGAAACGTCGATTCTCCTGCTCCTTGGATGCAGCCTGACCTGCTACACTTTTCCAGCAAGACATTTTTCAGCTCTGATCTCCAGCATCTGCAGTCCTCACTTTCACAACATAGTATGATTAGTAGTTCGCAGATGACACCAAAATTTGAGGTGCAGTGGACAGTGAAGAAAGTTCAGAATACAATAGGATCTCGAACAGATGGGCTGAGGAGTGGCAGATGAAGTTTAATTCAGATAAATGTGAGGTGCTGCATTTTGGAAAGGTAAATCAGGTTAGGACTTATACACTCAATGGTAAAGGACTGGGGAGTGTTGCTGAGCAAAGAGACCTTGGAGTGCAGGTTCATAGTTCCTTGAAAGTGGAGTGACAAGTCGACGGGATAGTGAAGGTGGTGTTTGGTATGTTTGCCTTTATTGGCCAGAGAATTGAGTATAGGAGTTGGGAGGTCATGTTGCGGCTGTCCAGGACACCGATTAGGTCTCTTTTAGAATACTCCGTGCAATTCTGGATTCCCTGCTCTCGGAAGGATATTGTGAATCTTGAAAGGGTTATGAAAAGATTTACAAGGATGTTGTCAGGGTTGGGAGTTTTCTGCTATAGGAAGAGGATGAATTGGTTGGGGCTACTTTCCCTGGAGCAAAGGCAGCTGAGGGGTGACTGTGTAAAGATTTTATAAAATCATGAGGGGCGTGGATAGGGTAAATAGACAAGTCTTTTAACCGGTGTAGGAAATTCAAAACTGTAGGGCATAGGTGAGACTAGAAACACAGGACTGTCACCTGTAAGTACCCGTCCAAGCCACTCACCATCATGACTTCGAAAGATATCACTGTTTCTGCAGGATTGCTGTATCAAATTTCTGGAATAGACAATAGGTGCTGCAGTGGGCCATTCTGCCCTTCGAGCCTGCACCACTATTCAATATGATCATGGCTGATCATCCTTAATCAGTATCCTGTTCCTGCCTTATCTCCATAACCCTCGATTCCACTATCCTTGAGAGCTCTATCCAACTCTTTCTTAAATGAATCCAGAGACTGGGCCTCCACTGCCCTCTGAGGCAGAGCATTCCACACAGCCACCATTCTCTGGGTGAAGAACTTTCTCCTCATTTCTGTCCGAAATGCTCTACCCCCTATTTTTAAGCTGTGTCCTCTGGTTCGGAACTCACCCATCTGCGGAAACATGTTTCCAACCTCCAGAGTGTCCAATCCTTTGATAATCTTCTATGTCTCAATCAGATTCCCTCTCAGCCTTCTAAACTCAAGGGTATACAAGCCCAGTCGCTCCAGCCTTTCAGCGTAAGGTAGTCCCACCATTCCAGGAATTGACCTCGTGAACCTACGCTGCACTCCCTCAATAGCCACAATGTCTTTCCTCAAATTTGGAGACCAGAACTGCACACAGTACTCCAGGTGTAGTCTCACCAAGGCCCTGTACAGCTGCAGAAGAACCTCTTTGCTTCTTTACTCAATCCCTCTTGTTACGAAGGCCAGCATGCTATTAGCCTTCTTCACTACCTGCTGTAACTGCATGCTTACCTTCATTGACTGGTATACAAGAACACCCAGATCTCTTTATACTGCCCCTTTACCTAAATTGATTCCATTTAGGTAGTAATCTGCCTTCCTGTTTTGGCCACCAAAGTGGATAACCATACATTTATCCTCATTAAACTGCATCTGCCATGCATCTGACCACTAAGGGCATTGTGAGTCTACTTCCAGCACATGGACTGCAGTGGTTACAAAAGATAGCTCACCAGGTTCTCAAAAGCAACTAGGATCAGTCAATAAATGCTGGCCAGCCGCTATGCCCAGAGCCTGTGAGTCATTTTAAAAAATGTTTATTGTGGAGTTTAGAATTAAAATGAGGTTCCTTGGTGCTCAATGAGCTTAGAGGAAATTATTTTCTTTTGTTTGTTCATGGAATGTGGGCATCATTGTTGGGCCAGCACTTATTGCCCCTTCCTAGATTTCCTTGAGAAGCTGGTGCTGAGCTAGACCCTCAATCTCATTACGGAGGGACTTCCCAGGAGCAGTGACAGATTTCCAAGTCAGGATAGTGGCCACTCTTACAAGGTGAGTCACTCACTTAATCGATCTACATACTTTAACTCCAACCAGCATCACACTTGCAACATTATTACTGACAAGTAGGACAAAGGGATTACGTGGAGTTATTACCTTCACTTCATTTAAATTCCTCGCTCGTTTGAAGAAAGCAGAGCTAATTCGGCTTGGCTTCATCCACGGGGCTGGGCTGGCACGGAGGTCTTCAGAAAGCATCTCAGTGAAAATGTCTCTCGTCATGTTAAATACAAGCTGGAAGAAGGAAAAGAGGAACAGAGAAAAGATTATATTAGATACGTCCTCTCCCCCCCAAAAAAAGCTTGGTAGATTGCTTCAGTGAAAACAAAAGGGAATACTGTTCAAAATACATAAAATAACAACTGTTTGCTCCACAATCTGAAACAAGGATAAATTTAGAAAATCATTGATTAAAGGAGAAATGGCAAAACAGAGATTAGAGAAGGGGTTTAACAGGATTGCAGAACTACCAAGGGTACGTGCAGATGTATTAGACAAGATTACCTGCATAATACTGAGGAAGGTACCACAGCATAAAAGGAGGCAAATCTTTGAAACAAAATGAATGATATCTGTGGGCCATGCTGTAAATAGAAAGCAAACTATCATGGCTCCAATTATTAACTCCTAAACATAGACCAGAGGATTGGAGGGCAGCTAACTCCTCATTCAATAAAAGCAAAACAGGCATTTTGTGATTAGTTAGTTTTGCTTCATTTGTTGGTAAATTAAGAGCGAACAATATGGAGTGAAGTACGAGCACTTGAAGAGACCGTAGCTAATCAGGAGAAATGAGCATGAATTTCTAATGGGCAGCTTGTGAACTATCAAACATTTTGACAAGGTTGTATTAGTAAAAGAGCAGATTAGTGGGGAAAAGTGTACATGATTGACATGGATTTTCAGAAATTATTTCAAGTAGTTGCCTCTGAGAAGACCAATGGCAAAACTCAAGGGCACCTCAAATGAAGGGGAGCATAGTCAAATGGATAGAGGTGGTTGGGAAAATGCAAGGTTCGGGGTAAAATAAAGACTTCACACTAGAAAGCTGTGGAGAATGGAAGGGGCCCGCAGGAACCTATGCTCAGATTGCCCTTAATTGTTACAGTAATAAACACAATCGTGACTTGGGAATTTAGGAGAAGGAAACTAAATGATTCCAACTTGGGTTGAAGGGACAGAGATGGAATTGTCTTGCAGTGACAGATAAAGAAGAATATTTACCGGAAGATAGAATTGAAATAGAGAGTGAGATGAAGTCATACATTGAGTGGATAAGAAAAGGAATTACACCTGAAATGTTAAGATTCTAATCAGATCAGAGAAAAAGGCCAGAAACATACATGCCATTTAAAGTGATAGATCTGACCCTTCTAACTGGACACAAACAATTTAAGTCACATTAAGTCGTGTTATGGAAAATTATCCATTTACTGTGAAATTTGAAAGAGAATGCTTTTCTAAAAATTATTGCTGTGCTGACGTTTGTAAACAATACTTTGATGAGGTCTGCAGTCAGCTGTTTGAATTTTGGAAACATTCAACTTGACCTTGCAATAGTCAAATTCAGCAAAAGCTGAAGAACTGTCATGTCCAAGACTAGGGGATGAGAGAATAACAATTTGAGTTTTCCCAGTCTTTGCCCTTGATAGCGTGATAAGAAACAGTATAAGGCAAGTATCCGAACACTGCTCAGATACCCCTTACATTGAGGCATCTCGCTGAATGTATTGGGTCAGTTCTGCAGAATTTATATAAAGCTCCTTTCTTTGCTCTTGCTAATAGTTGAGTCAAGTCGATTTAATTTCCATGACATTTGCATAAGATCTTCAAATATTTTTGGTCAAATTTGGGAATCTCAACAAAGTGCATATTCTCAAGATATTATCAGGAAAAGATTTGCAGACATGATCACAGATTGAGAAGTTCAACCTTTGAGGCACTCTTTATCGGAACATTATGGAGTGACATGTGGAAGATCATGATTCTAGAGAGTTTTAAAGAAGGTGAATAATAATCACATATTGTCTTCTCAACAAATGGAAACAGCAATAGAAAGTCAGAAACGATGGAGAAGAATTTGAAAAAAGTACTGAGTGGCTGGAGGGGACACCATATATTATGGAAATAGAAACAGAATCTATAGATTCTCAGACTGGGCAAAGTTATGAGAGATGGGATTTAACGGATAACAGTGTGATGATGATGAGGAGGATGATAAATTAATAATGGGGGGAGTACAGACAGTGGAGGAGAAAGGGGCCTTGGATTTTTAGGGAAGGGGCAAAATGGTAAATTGAATTGCATGCAGTCATCAGAATCGAGATAATGTTTTTAACATGCTCTGTTATACATATCATCAATCAGAGCCGCTGTGGAGCACTATTAACCATACTTTTCTTGTTGAACTAAGGGAAAATAATTTTGTGTTCAAATGCAAAAGCTGAATCACACCTCACAAAAAACTCTTCTGCTTACACTCTCTACATCTTTCTATTTATTTTAGTTAGGGGAATGAACGATTTCAGACTGAATGTTCTGAGCTTCAGCTTTCCAAAATCAGATTACTTTCAGTTGACTACTGCACCCCTTTTATATTCCTGCAATTTGTAGGTAAACGAAAATCAGAAAAGCATGTGTCAGTTTAGTCAGGATATTGCTGTATCAAATCAAAGTGATCCAAGCTCCTATTTCAGCAATTTCCTACATTGAATGCTCACAAAGGAATGGACAGTATGAGAACTTGTCAAGTACTTTCATGAAAAGAGCTGCTTGTCCAATCAATATTAATATGTGCAAACCATAAACCCTTCTGTTCTTCGAATCAGATGGTCATTCAGGCTCGGGACTTTGCTTCAGAACACTACTGTTCAGGAAACAACGACAATCCTGTTATTGGTCCATCATCCTGTTGTTGGTACGACAGGGACACAACCCTTTATTCGAAACCCTCGGGACCAGCTGGTTTGCAGAATTCGGAATTCTTCAGTTTTCAGAGTAAGTGACAGTTTAACAGTAAAACGTTTAAAACTCTTACAGAACAGCAGACCCACCTGTGAAAACGATGAGCCCTGAGACAGAACTGACGCCTGCCAGTGTTGGACCACATCCCCAGTGTGATGTGGGTCGAGTAGGTGTGGAGTTGGGTTAACTATCTCCACTCCAAACAACCTTGTAAATTAGATTTTAAAAAACCTTCACGACAAAAACTTCGGATTTCAGAGCTTTTCAGATTTCGAATAAAGAATTGTCTACCTGAATGTTCAAATGTGGGAATTTAACGAGCTCTGGAATAATTAATAAAACAATTGCATCAATGCTTCGAGACTGATAACACATCTCCAATTCTTGAAATTCAAATCCATCCCAAATCAGGTTCAAAATGAATACTTACAGGTTGCGGAAAAAGATCTGGAGATAATACTTCCTCCTTATCATCAACACTGTCATCGCTTTCAGATGTCTCCAACTGGATAACACTCTTGTGGTCCTCATTTGGATCCTTGGAAGGTGACCTGGGCCAGGATCAACAACCAATTTGAACTGTAATCCTTGATTAGGAAGCTGGGTCTTCTCAGCTCGAGACTTCCATGATTTCTTCCAACTGTTCAATAGCGTCGTTCACAAAGGAAGATAGCAACATATCAACCAAAGGACTGGCCTTTGAATCACTGCTCTTCCGACCATCTCCTTTAAAGTCTTCACTATCCTCACGATTGTCCTTGAATTCCTCTCCTTTGATGCCCACGTGCTCCTCATGGATTTCCTCAGATTCAGGCTCCAGGAATGATACTTTAAATTGAGCCTTTTTTCCTGTTCAGTAAATCCAACAGAGAGGTTGAAGTGTTCTTGTGGATATTTAGTGAAAACCCGTCGCTTTGTGTACTGGAAGGGCACACAGACACATTGGTATTGATATTGGTTCTGTCTCCAGTACTGCCTTGGATGCCTTCTCTATGAACACATCAGTCCGGGTAAAGTTTTCTTCATTCTCGTCTTCACTCAAGTTTGCCAATTGTTCCTCCTCACCAGACTTGGGCAAGCTCTCTTTTAAATTTTAGTCACCTTCAAAAGTTACCACTGCCTTGCTAGATTCATTAATAATGTGCAGCAAGTCAAAGGTACTTGGTTCAGAAAACTGATTACTTGCATTTTGATCATTCAAGCTGTTTTTAAATGAAATGAGCTTAAAGTCTTACTGAGCTCAAACTCTTCCGCCTGCCGTTCTGTTACTTATTTTGAAAGCTCTGGCTTTTCTCCTTCATCACAACACTTTTTGTAGTCTTGACCTAATTTATCCTCCACAAGTAGGTGCCTGTCATCTTCAGTTGTATTGATGCCATCCCCAGAATGATCGGGTCAAAGGGAAATCTTGTGGGGAGGGGAAAAGATGCCACATTTGTCCTTGCATGTGAAGTATTCAATTCCATCATATGTCCCATTATGACTGCCTTCTGGCTTATGCAGCTCCACACCAGCCCAAAAGCCACTGCCGAAGCTAGTTCTGCTCTTGAAGTGAAGTGTGTCTGCTGATGCTACTAACTAAAATTCTTGCACCAATTTGGGATTCAGGCAGCTCATCGGTTTCAGACAACATGGCTGTTGGGGTGCGACATGGAGAGGGAGAATGCGATGGCATGGGAATCTGTTCCTCATTGCTAGCATCACTTTGTTCTTCATTTCTGCTCTTCTCGGTCGGTGATGTCAAGTCTACAAGTTGTTCTGAATGTACGCTACCACAGCTGGGAGAGTATTCCTCCCACAGCCGCTCACTGATTTCATCATCCACACTGATGCTTGGTGAAACACTTCGAGAAAGCTTCTCCGCTTCATTCATTCCCTCCTGCTTGAAATGCTCAGAACAGGAGAGCACTTGGGCGTCAGTGAGATTTTTGTCACTGGTTATTTTGATCCTTCGTGAAAGGGCTTCTGCAGATTCCGGGCCAGCTTTGCAACTCCTGTCGTGTAAACTTTTATTCATGTCTTCATTCCTCCTTTGCAATGACTCAAACGTTTCTGAGGAAGTTGCTTCCTTTCCTTGGGAAAGGTACTCAAAACCTTGAGAATAAGAATCATTCTCTGATGGAATTATTTTCTAATCTAATCTTCCGAGTCAGATAACGCAGATGCAATGGAGGTGCCCGACTTAACTGACCTGACAATCTTCACAGAACTGGCTGAATGATCACTTGCACCATCCACCTCATCAGGATAGCCGTCCTCGTGCAAGTAATATTCCTCATTCTTTAAGTCCTCAAACGTCTTTTCAACAAGCTGAGCTACTAAAGGCTGTTCTGTGTCATCAAATTGGACTCTGCTTAGTGGACGTAATTCCTTGATACGCTCAGGGACATTGATGTGCTGCAGTTTCTCAATGTCTAATTTCAGCAAGGGTTCAGACTGATCAGATTGCTGAGACAAGCCCAGTACATCCTCAACATCAGAGTCTTCTGATTTTAGATGACCAAGTTCCTCCTGGATATCATCTTGCACAGATTGATGACTGGGCACAACACATTCATCACCAGCGCCATCCTCAGGCCTAAATGCCAACTGATCTGGCATACAACTATATTCAAGAGCTCCTGCCACATTATCCAGCCCTTCAACAAAGTCAGGTCTAGATTTCAAATAACATTTGAAAACTAGAGAAGGACTCTTCGAGGGGTCATCAAGTCGACTATCGAAGACTACAGACTTGTTTCGATCTGATGCATACAGTTCGCTGAGCGAGTTGGATTTCCGCCCATCCGGACTCAACAATCTTTGATCTGTTACAAATATAAGCAATTTCTGTTTATAACTCGGTATCTATAAAGAAAATGCCTAAATGTAATGTCTTTCACTATCAATAATCCCCAAAATCTTATTGTAATGAATCAAATAATTTTTTAGCACATGGTTGAAACATTTGAAGTCCAAAACCAATTTTGAACAGCATAGTTCCAGCAATGACACAGATGAAATGAACTGTTTTAGGTGTTCATTGAAGACTGAATATTAACTAATACACCCACAAGGACCCTCTATGCTTCTTTTCCAAAAGTAGCAAAGGACTCTTTGCATTTATCTGATGAGCAGTCGGGGCCTCAGCTCAGCAAATGATCGCACTCGAACAGCAAAGCACACCCATGGCACTGCACTGGTGCATCAGTCTGATTCACAAAGCACAGGTCTCTGAAGCGGGACATGAACTTACTTTCCGTAATCTTGCAATGAAAGCGCTTGAGAATAGAATTTTTATACCTTTCTAAAAAATGTGCATTCTTAATAAAAGAACAAGCCTTTTTAAAATATATGTTATTTAGATTCTTTAAAAACAAGGTTTAGTGATGGCACATCGTGGTCTGAACTAAATAAAAAAATCCAAGCGACAAGGGAGAACATGCTGATCTGAAGCAGTTAGTGAATAGTTGCAGAATTACAAAAAAACAGATACCTCAGCTATCTATTTACGTTAGTTTCCGTTTTGAATGCTGATAGTTTGCTGCTGAATAAACAAAGTCAATTTATTAAACTACTTGTAATCATTTTATGGAATTTTGCAATCCTGAACTAACATCATAGGTGCTTGTAAAGAAACAAGCCCTATCATTTGTGGTGTTACATACATACCCTGCTTTGTCATGGGGCCTAGTGATGCTTTGGATAGTTCACGCTAAGTAAGAGATTTCCAGCTCTTTGCAGATCCAGTCCTGGAAACATGGGAAATAATTTATAAAGTTGGAACTTTGCAGCATGAAACACACAGCACATGTAGGATAATCAGCTTCGTCCTTTCATAACGGATACATCCCGAAACCACTTTTCTGGACAGTGGTAACAAAGATGTAGCATCATAATTATAGAATCAGAGAATTTTACAGTCCGGAATGAGGCCATTTAACCCACTGTGTCCATCTCGGCTATTTTTGTGCACTCACCATATATGATGGATCATGTCCTTTTCGAGAATTTTAACGTCACTCGTCGACAGAATGTCTTTCAATCGTTCTTCATCATTTACTTTAGGGATCATACCGTTCTACTTATTTTCATTTTGTCTTAGATTTTACCTGTTTTAATCCAAATGATATATAGTCTAGGAAATAACGTATTATCTTTATTGAATATCCAAATTATCTCTTTCAGTGTTATCTGATCAGGTCCTGCAGCGGTTTTCACGTCCATCGCCATTACAGTTTGATTCATGTCTTCCACCGTTACAGGACCTGTCAGTATTCCACCTATTGATCCCTCACCTTGACTTTTATATTTAGCAAAACCTCGTAAATTATTTTTATCATTAGGGTTACATAGTCTCTTCTTAAAATAATCCTCTAACTCTTCCCTGCTAAGTGGACATTCACACTTAGCTGGGGCCCTCATTCGAGTTCTTGCTAGGTATTGTCTTTTAGTTTTATATAAACCCTGTACTTCCTTAAATTTACCTTTCTTTCTACTTTATATTCTTTTAGCTTTATTTTCCTTCTCATTTCTTTTTTGCCCACAATCCTTTTGCTGAGATCCTACTCATTTTACATATTTCACTTTCTTAGATTTATCACTTTCATTCCTATTTTCTAATTTACCAATTATCCTCTCCGCAATATTATCGTAGTCCTTAATAGTACCTTTATTTTTACCCATTTTATCCTCTATTGTCTTGATTAATTCTGTTAGTGACCTATCATTATAACCTCAATTTTCTGTGGTATTATTATTATCCTGATGACGCTTCTCGTCTGTTCTTACTTCCTGTACTACCACATCTACCTCCGGATCACTATTCTCAGTTTCACTATTATCATTAATATTAAGGACCAGTTCTTGATCTATACCCATATCTTTATCACGATTTTTATTCTTTTTATTTAATAATCTCGTTTTGTCGGAGATCTGTTTAGCTGTTTTAGTTCCTATTTTCTCCGCAATAACTTTGTTCATATTTTTATAGCCACTAAATTCTAATTCTAATTGTTGTAACCTTTCAACTCCATCACTAGACCATACACCTCTTATTCCTCTCTCCATTTTCCAACTTATCTCTACTCTCTATCTTCCCTCTTTTCCTCTTCTCATTCCTTAAATTGGGATGGGCATGCCTCTCATGTTGACCTAATCCTCTGGCTGTTATCAATTTTGATGAGCATATTTCACATTGGTATGTTTTTTCAACTTCCCTTTCTTCATTATTATTATTAGTAGTATTATTACTATTTTAGTGTACTTTGGATAGTGGCACGCAACTGCTTGATAATTACCCTCCCACTCACACTTACTACATCTAATTCTCACTGATTTAATTCCCTTGCATACTTTTAAATGTTTCCTAAACATCCCAGTGGTGTTGTAAATATTATTACAACAATTACATTTAAACTTTTCTAACGGGTATTTTATTATTATCGTTAATTTATCTGTTTCACTACGAGCCGGGTGAATAATCCTACCCTCATTCCTCTCCTCACTGCTCTCTGATTCTCTACATTGACTAAAATCAAATGGCCCATTAAAATTCGAATTAAAAATCGTCCGGCGGTTAAATGAACCCAACTGCAGAGGGGCCTTCTCTACAAGTCTTTCTATTCGAATTACGTCCTGATTACTCTGGACAACATTATCGGCTTCCTCGTGCCTTCTAGAGGACAGTCTTGCTAGACTAATTCTTAAGGTTTATTCAGTCTGTGTCGAGACGGATTGTCTCGTCCGTGTTTGGTTCATACACTTGGCGCATACTTCTGGTGCCGCCAATAACAGCCATGCAGGGCGGTTATTTTCCCGGTCTCCCACCCAACCAGAAGTTTTGGAATTGGCCACAATCGCCGCTGCCAAATTTGGTTTCTACAATTGACTAAATGGTCACCAGCCGTCTCATATCTTTTCTGAGGTCATATTCGCCGACCTGGTCCGAGTAATGCTCTTACAACAGAAAGGAACAATAAAATTGCCAGTGGCATACAGCACAGGTTAAAAGCAAGGTAAAACCAAACATAAAATCGATAGTAAAACCAATGATAAAACCAGACTAGTACAAACTCTAAACAACTAAAATTGCCTCTCCGTTTGGAGCTTCCTCTTACAGGTCGTTACCGGGGGGAACCACGAGTAGGTTCGACTTTAATTTTTAATCGATAAAATACGTACAAACGATCACAAAGGTGACTACGCAGGCATCAGTCGGAGACCAACAACCTTAAAAATCTGTAGTCACATCCCCCCGTGATAGTCCCATGAGCTAGCCAGATAGTCCCACTGTCCAGACTTATCTCTGTAGCCCTCTAACTTAATGACTTTCAATGAGCAACATTCCCCCATCTCTGTCTAACCTTCAGTACAGTCTGCAATAGGTAAATCTGACAACTGAACAGTGATAACCCCAGGCAGAATCGCAAAATTGTTGCACGATTTTATTTCCACTAGATCTTCATAAATTGCTTTTAGAGTCATAGAGATGTACAGCACGGAAACAGACTCTCCAGTCCAACTCGTCCATGCTGACCAGATATCCGAACCCAAACTAGACCCACCTGCCAACACCTGGCCCATATCCCTCCTATTCATATACCCATCCAGATGCCTTTTAAATGTTGCAATTGCACCAGCCTTCACCACTTTCTCTGGCAGCTTATTCCATACACGTACCAACCTCTGTGTGAAAACATTGCGCCTTTGGTCTCTTTATATCTTTCCCCATTCATCCTAAACCTATGCCCTCTAGTTCTGAACTCACCCACCCCACAGAAAAGACTTTGTTTATTTATCCTATCCATGCCCCTCATGATTTTGTAAACCACTGGAAGGTCATGCCTCAGCCTTCGACACTCCAGGGAAAATAGCCCCAGCCTGTTTAACCTCTCTCTGTCGCTCAAATCCTCCAACCCTGGCAACATCCTTGTAAATCTTTTCTGAACCCTTCCAAGTTTCACAACATCTTTCCGATAGGAAGGAGACCACAATTGCACGCAAGACGACTCCACTCCAGTTATGACTCATACTTTAAATTACAAAACCAGCTTTCTGTACATCTATCTTGTAGGAGTTACATTAATGAAAAGAGATACAGCTGTCTAAAAAGTCTTTGACAGAAGCAAAATTATTCTCAATCCAATTCTGATAGATTTGAAAATAAATAAGCACGTTACTGTACTGATCTGATGATACAACATTTAATTGCAAAAATTCTAAAAAAATCTACCATGCGTCATTTATAAAAGCATAGCAATTTTTATTTTCCACATATGCATGCATTGATATTAGTGCATTAATATCAAGGAGTTACATGGCTCATAGTGCCCAAACCAGGACTTATACATTTTAAATGAATCACTGTTACCAACATCTGAAGGAGAATATAACTGTAGCATCTTAGCACAAACTGATGGAAGGTGATTGAAAATGGTACTGGGTTTGGTATAGGCGGTATAAAAGGAAAGGAGTCAGCATCAGATTGCATGCATGGCTCTTATTCCTACATTCCAAGGTGAGACCAGCAATTGACAACATGGCATGCAGGTTCTTCTGACACTGAAGGTGACCACAGAACAGTACTCAACGTATATACACCTGGTTTGCCAAGCAGGAGCAAGACATTCTTCAGACAATACTGGTAGTGAAGATCTGGACCCCCGGTGGAGTGGGGTGGTGGTGGAGGGGAGCGGTCTCTCTGTTCCGTCATCGGTGCAAAAGCACTCACAATTGGTCTGATTCTTTAACATTTCATTCTTTATTTTTCATACGGCCGGGCACAGATAATCCACAAACACAGAGATTATACTTTTGCAATTTTCCTCAGAGGAGCTGGGCACATGGCTTAAACAAAGACATTTTTATACTTCTCTCAAAGAAAGGTACAAACCATTATTGTATAGTACATTCAGATAATTACCAACTAACTTATGAAACAATCTGAACTGACAGCTATTCGGTCCAATGATATTTCCTGGGAACCAACTTTGTTTTCCAACACTTAAGCCACCCTTACCTCACTAACCGAGTCTTGCCATCTGCACTTGAAGTTCAGTTAGGGTGGCCAGTAATGTCTCATCTAGTCTAGTTATTTCTATGCTGTAAAGGAAGCATTGTCTGCTAATCTCTGTTGAGGCAGACTGTGATTAGTCAATTATGCAGCTCTAACAGCGTCAAAAGCTATTTTATGCAGCTTTTAACAGAATTGTCAATTTGCAGCCTAGAAGCCATTTTGTCATATTATTTGCATTGAGAAGCCATTTTGTTCCCACTTAAGTTAGTAACAGCATTGGTTAAGTGGTTGTTCCTGACAACAACTAGTAACCTCAGCCTGTATTCAGGTTTCAGTTCCTCAGAAGATAGAGATAGGGAAGTGGGAAGGAAAACAATGGTCACATTTCATGTATAAAAGGGTATTGAATATGAACGGGCAGTGATCTTGTCCACTTCATTGTTTGAAAAATTACAGCATGGGGGTCAGAACACAATAGATGTGGCAGTTCTCCATTCCAAAAATACTCAATATTTTGGAGAAATCTTTCACCCACTAGACTGCTTTAAGGCACATCTCAAAAACTCACCCAAGAGAACTGATTACATTCTGTATGAACATATAATACTCTGCAGCAGCAAGTGTACAAGTTTTATATCAAATGCAACCTTAAGCCATCATTTCATCTTTAAAAGTAATGATCCATTCTCTTTCTTTATCATATACAGAATAAACAGATCGACTTCATTTCAAATGCATCTTTTTTAAAAAAGGTTAAACTCCAGATAGTTCTGACCATGAAATATTTCATTTCAAAAGATTGATTGAGCATGGGGTCAAAAGCAAGGGGTCATAGAGTCAGTTATACAACAAACCCAACTCATCCGCACCAACCAGATATCCCAACGTGACCTAGTTCCAGTTTGCCAGCATTTTGTCCATATCCTTCTCAACCCTTCCTATTCATGTACCCATCCCGATGCTTTTTAAAATTTAAAATTGAACCCCTCTCCACCGCTGGCAGCTCATTCAATGTATGCAGCTCCCTCTGCCTGAAAAAGTTACCTCTCAGGCCCTTTTTCAATCTTCACCTCACACCTTAAACCTTTGCCCTCTAGTTTATGACTCCCCTGTCCTGGGAAAAAGATTTTGGCTATTCACCATTTCCATGCCCCTCATGATTTTACAAACCTCTGCAAAAACTCTTCAGCATCCAATGTTCTGGGGAAAAATACTTCAGCCTATTCATCCTCTCCCTGTAACTCAGTTCCAGCAACATCCTTGTAAATCTTTCTGCACTCTCTCAACTTTAACATCCTTCCTATAGAAAGGCGATCAGAACTGTATGCAGTATTCCAGATGAGGCCTCACCAATGTCCTGCACAGCTGCAACACAATGCCTCAACCACTACAGTCAATGGTCTGACCATTGAAGGCAAGCATGCCAAATGCCTTCTTCACTACCCTTTCTACCTGCAACACTCCCCAGGGCCGACCATGAACTGTATAAACTAGTGACTGTATAGAGAACTTTGAAAACAAGATTTGATAGAGAAGTTTAAAACTGAAGACCATAAGACATCGGAGTGCAAGTAAGGCCATTCGACCCATTGAGTCCACTCCACCATTCAATCATGGCTGGTGGGCATTTCAACTCCACTTATGCACACTCTCCTCATAGCCCTTAATTCCTTGTGAGATCAAGAATTTATCAATCTCTGCCTTGAAGACATTTAACATCCCGGCCTCCATGGCAATGAATTCCACAGGCCAACCACTCTCTGGCTGACGAAATGCCTCCTCATTTCCGTTCTAAATTGACCCCTTCTAATTCTAAGGCTGTGACCACGGGTTATAGTCTCCCTGCCTAATGGAAACAACTTCCCAGCATCTACACTTTCTAAGCCATGCATGATCTCGTAAGTTTCTTGTAGATCTCCCCTCAACCTTCTAAACTCTCATGAATACAATCCCAGAATCCTCAGATATTCATCGTATGTTCAGTCTTCCATTCCAGGGATCATCCATGTGAATCTCCGCTGGACACGCTCCAGTGTCAGTATGTCCTTCGTGAGGTGTGGGGCCCAAATTAGGTCACAGTGTTCGAAGTGAGGCTTAACTCGAGCTTTATAAAGTCTCAGTAAAACATCACTGCTTTAATATTACAACCTTCTTGAGATAAGTGACAACATTACATTTGGAGTCTTCACCACGGCCTCAACCTGCAAGTGAACCTTTCGAGAATCCTGGACTAGCACTCCCAGATCCCATTGTACTTTGACTTTATGAATTTTCTCACCATTTAGAAAATAGTCCATGCCTGTATTCCTTTTTCCAAAGTGCAAGGCCTCACATTTGCTCACGTTGAATTTCATCAGCCATTTCCTGGACCAGTCTCCTAAACTGTCTCAATCGTTCTGCAGCCTCCCCACATCCTCAGAATATCCTGCCTGTCCGCCTAACTTCTTATAATTGGAGAACTTCACCAGAAATCCCGCAGTTCCCTTCATCCAGATCATTAATATATAAAGTGAACCTGCGGGATTCCACTTGTCACTAGCAGCCATTCCGAAAAAGAACCTTTTATCCCAACTCTCTGCCTTCTTTCAGATGGCCAAACCTCAATCTATACAGTCGCGCACCTCAAATACCATGGGCCCTCACCTTACTCAGCAGCCTCCCAGGAGGTACTTTACCAAAGGCCTTTTGGAAGTCTAGATAGATCACATCCACTGGGTTTCCTTGGTCTAACCTACTTGTTACCTCTTCAATGAATGGCAATAAGTTTTCCAGGCATGACTTTGCCTTACTAAATCCATGCTGGCTTGTTTTAATCAAACCCTGCACTTCCAAGAACTTACAAATCTCATCCTTAAAGATGGATTCTAGAATTTTCTTTCGGCGAAGCAACCTATAATTTCCCATCTTTTGCCTTAATCCTTTCTTGAACAAGGGAGTTACAAAAGCAATTTTCCAATCATCTGGGACTTTCCCTGACTCCAGTGACAACCAACGCCTCTGCTATTTCCTCACACACGTCCCTCAGAACATCTGGGATGGAGCTAGGAGATTTATCACGTTTTACACCTTTTAGCTTTTCTCACACTTTCCCTTTTGTAATGGATCCCATACTCAACTCTGTCCCCAACTCTCCTTCACTGTTGGGATATTACTCATGCCTTCCACTGTGAAGACTGATTAAGTTCTTCAGCTATTTCCTTATCTCCCATCACAAGCCTTCCTGTATCAATTTAGAATCGCCCAATTTCTACTTTTGCGTCTTGTTTGTTTCTTATGTATTGAAAGAATTTTTTACTATCATTTCTAATATTACTGGCGAGCTTACCATCATATTTGATCCTCTCCTTCTTGATTTCTCTCTTTGTTTGTTTTCACAGTCTTCCCAATCTTCTGATTTCCCAGTGCTCTTGGTCACTTTATTGGCTTGCTCTCTCTCTTTGAAACATTTCCTGACTTCTTTTGTCATCCATGACTGTCTAATGCCCCCGCTACGGACCTCCCCCTACCCCCGTATAATCTTTATTTTTGGGCTGAACCTTTGTACTGTGTTCTCAATTACACCCAGAAACTCCTGCCATTGTTGCTCTCCTGTCTTGCCCACTAGGCGCTGCTTCCAGTCGATTTTCAATAGTTCCTCCCTCATATCCCTGTAATTACCTTCATTTAGCTTTGACACCATTACATCCAGTTTTGCCTTCTCCCTTTCAAAGACTGCAGATTGAACTCGACTATATTATGATCGCTGCCTCCTAAGTGCTCCCTTACTTTAAGATCTTTTACAAGGTCTTGCTCATTACATAGCTTTCCGTCCAGAATAGCCTGCTCTCTTGTCGGCTCCGTCACAAGCTGTTCCAAAAAGCCATCCTTTAAGCATTCCATGAATCCCCTTTCTTTGAATCCACTGGCGACATTATTCAACCAGTCCATTTGCATATTGAAGTTCCCCATGATCACCGTGACCTTGCCTTTCTGAGATCTATTTCCTATCTATTTCCTGGTACATCTGTGCCCCTAGTCGTGAACACTGCTGGGAGGTCTGTACATAACGAGCATTCAAGTAAAGTGCCTTAATACTAGTTTTCTTATCCTCATGATTTCCAACATCTCTCGTAATATGTCCTAAGTTAGCCTTCTTTTTTGTTTCAATTCTAGTCTGCCCTAAACTTAAACTCTGCACAAATGCTAACCCGCTGCTTATCTTTCTACTTGACTCCATACTCCGTTGCTTTCCCTTTCCCCTGACTCATAGGTTTAAAGTCCTGGTAACCACCCGATTTATCCTTTTCGCCAGAACACTGGTTCAAGAACAGTTCAGGTGGAGACTGTCCCATCGGTACAGATCTCCCCAGTTCCAAAACTGATGCCAATGTCCCATTAAATGGAATCCCTCTTTCCCACACCAATCTCATAGCCATGTGTTTACTTGCCAAATTTTCTTATCCCGATACCAGTTAGCACGTGGCTCGGGCAGTAATCTAGAAATTATGACCCTCGAGGACCTGTTCTTCAATTCCCTTCCTAGTGCTTAATACTCCCCACAAAGAACCACATGCCTTGCCTTGTCTATGCTCTTCATCCCAACATGGATCACAACAACTGGATCTTCTCCCTCCTGCTCCAATATCTTTTGAAGCCAATCGGAGATGTCCTGCACCCTGGCACTGGGCAGGCGACACACCATGTGGGTCTCCCAATCCGACTTGCAAAGGATACTATCTGACCCCTAATTACAGAATCCCCGTACCAACTACTTATCTTTTTACTCCCCTTCTTGAGTGGCCTTCTGAACCATGGTGTCATGGTCAGCTGGCTTATACTGCCCACAGCCCTTTTCCTCACCCATAAAGGAAGCAAAAATCGCATATCTGTTGGACAAGGTCAAGGGCTGAGGCTCCTCCACTCCTGAACTCAGAATCCTCCTACCTGCCTCACTTACAGTCACACCATGTTGCCCCTGACCACTAACTGAATTTGAATTACTTTATCTACCGGGTGTGACTGCCTCCCGAAACAAAGCGTCCAGGTAACTCTCCCCCTCCCGGATGTGCCGCAGTGTTTGAAGCTCAGATTCCAGATCATTAATACGGATCCGGTGTTCTTTTAGCAAACAACACTTGTTGCAGATATAGTCACTGCCCTTCACAATGGGATTACCACCTCCCACACCATACAGCTACAGCACATCACCTGTCCAGCCATCTCTACTTATTAAATTCTTTTATCCAAATTTATGAATTAAAGAATTTCTAGTACTTCTCTATGGTCTTATTCAACTAACCAACTAATAGCCGACTTTTAATCAATCACACGATACACAAGAAATATCAATTGAAACACCTTACCTTAGCAACACACGGGAGGCCTATTTTTTGTGTGGGAGGGGTTGAGACTACACGTAGAGGGTCTCGAGATTCAGCTGCTGCCCAAATATATACCCACCAGCCCACTGTGCCTTGCTGCGCCCTCTCCCTCTACTGCTCCTTTAAAAGCCTCACTTATCCAGCAGTCTCGTGTCCGTTCCTGCTCAGTGTTTGCTCTGCAAAATTAAGTTGTTATATTTTAAAGTTATCTTTCCATCTGGTCTCTGGTGCTCGCTGTCGCTGCTCCCATTCCACCTGCCACCGAAGAATTGAAGAACACTGAACTCCCGAGTTAAGTTATTACATTTTCAAGTTACCTTCCCATGAGGCCTCTGGTCCTCGCTGAAGGTGCTTGGGCTGCATGGAGGGAGAAATGTTTTCACTTGTGAGGCTGATTGAACAGGAAGTTAACGTTAACAAATTGCATCAGAAATTCAAAACAAAACATTATTCCCTGAGAAAGGTGAGATGAAATTTGCTAGAGCTGGGAATGCTTAAGTTGAATCACACAAATTTGTTTAAGGAGAAATTAGAAATGTACCTCAGGGAGAAATATACAGAAGGATGCACTGATGGGACGAGACAAAGTGGGAGTAGAGTTGCATGGAGACTAAATAACTGCATAGGTCTCTTGGGCCAAAATGCACGTTTCCCTGCTGCAAAGCATCTGTAAATGTTCTGGTCTCCTTAACTAAAGAACCACTTCATCACCAACTAATTTGGACAGAAGGGGTCCCACTCGGGTATAAAAGAGAAATACAAGAGGCTACACAAGGTTACACAATTAACATCCATTACTGAAAGTACCTCTGCAGAGAGGGAGGATTAACTTCGGCTTCTCAGTAACAGTGGAGTACAGAGTTTTAATCTACAGTTTGGTGGAGGTTGAGCTGACAACATCAAGATCTTTACTGAGTTCAGTTTCGGTTTTCTTCACAAACTCATCATAGGACTGAAAGAAACATGGAGAGAAAGTGAAATCAAACATTGGGATTTAAAGAAGTACACATGAGACTACTTCGCCAACTGCACTGAATTCAATGTATTTCTGAATGTTTCTTAAACATTTCTGGTGACTAAGGAATAGTAGTGTTTGATTTTCAGCAAATTACTCCAGTGAGGACCCAAGTTTTATATTCAATCAGAAAGCTGAAGCATTTTCTGGATGTGTGCAGGACAGCCAGGCAGGTAAGCCAAAAACCGATAAAGCCTTTGTCGTTTGAAATAATAGAAAATTCAGATGTATGATGCAGTGTTCATAATCGTGACGTAATGCTACAATGTAAAACTGAACAATACCGAAACTGAAGGACTTACTAAAGTATGGGTCATCCAATCACGTTTTCTCCTGCCAAATATCTTCATCTTCTGCCAGTCTGTCTTCTGATATTGCTCCTGGTTGAATCCAAACAACATCATAACTTCATTAGAAATGAAGATCTGGGGATAGAAGCACAGGAGAAATGGCAGCTGTTGCAAACACCCTAGATATCTACACAACACAACCCACAATGCATTATCCTTCTCTAAAACTGCTCAATGAAGATGCAAAATTGGATGAAACTCAAAGCATGTTCTATTTAACAAAAATCAGCTAAATGCTTGAAAAACTTAATGATAATTGAAGTGAAGAACATCAGTGAGACCCAAAAGCATATGCAAAACAGATTGTGAGAAGGTTTGACACTTTCTCTTGCCTCAGATCTAGACTGAGAAATGATTAAGAATACACTTATCGATTCACTACATTACGTGGTTCACACTTTGCCTTCAGCACCTTCTAAATGGACTCTGCTCCGTCGAATTCCAGAAATGTTCTGCCTTCATAGACTGCAGGCAGACAACTCAAGATCAGCGCGATGGGAAGTCTCACAATAATTATTGGGGCTGACGTGGATTCATACAGCGGACCCAGCATTTCAGGAAAGTAAAATCATTCTCGGTTTAACAGATGAGTTCATCAAAGCTACATGATCTAGCCATTGACCACTGCCTCACATGGCTCCAGGCAGGAAGTGTTTAATAGGTTTCTCGGCCATCACCGCCAGAGGCAAGTAACACGCCCAGAAATGTTGGTGTGGGAAATAGGACAGTTCAGACTGAAGACACATTAGAGTCGAGTTATAAAGACAAAGCAAAGGAAATGAACAGTCCCAAATTTGCTCAGTGGATGAAAAGCTGATTTACACGTGCCCATTCTCAGCCCCTGGCAAAGTGCAACACTTCACAAACTGTACTCAAAGTGAAGTCAGGCTGGAAAATGAGCAGCTTGATGTTGATTTTAGACCATGGTAAAAAGTTCACATTGCAGTGTTGCAAGTCTGAGTTACTGGGAGGTGTCATCCAGTGAACACTTCAATGTCAGTGCCACAGTAAAATAAAAGTTGGATTGTTGTAATAGTAAAGAACTTGGTCTGTATGTTGGACAATACTTTTTAACGAATGTTCAAGTCGCCCACCTTAACTTCAAATTGCCAAAACAACTTGCACATGTATAAAACTTTTCACACTTGTAGCATGTTGCTCCCAACGTTTGAAGTATAGCCACTAATTATAATATCGTCAAAACCTGCAACAAACTTTCACACAGCATGTTCCCACAAATTAGAGAAATGGTTCAGTAAACGTTTAGCCATACTGACTCATGTTGTCGATTGACCAGGACCATCAGGTAGAACTCCATTCCTCTTCAATGTCACACCAAAACTCTCTTTAAAATCTCACCCAAGGGGGAAAATGGGGCCTCACTTTGAAAACAATACTTCAGTACTGCACCAGGACTGTCATCCAGGATTTCAATTAAGCATTTGCTTCATCCCCTCTGCTAACTGAGGAAGAGTGCCACTGAGCCATGGCTAACACTCAGAGCTATTACATTGTCTCTCCAGTTTGGAGTAAAATGAGGGTCCTTGAGGATCACTGGGGAGTTCAGAGTAAAATGGTGTTCCTCAGTTCCTGATCTTACTTCCATCATAAAGTCAGAAGTGCGGATGGTTGCATAATATTCAGTACCATTCATAGACTCAGTATCTGAAGAGTTATGTTCAAAGGCAACAAGATCTGGACAATATGCAGGTTGGATGGCAAGAGGCAAGTAATTTTGCACCAAAAATGCCAGTCAATGATCATCTCCAGTATGATGCCTGTGATCAGTGGTGTGCTACAAGGATTGGTGCTCCGTTCATTGCTTTTTGTCGTTTATATAAATGACCTGGATATAAACATAGAACATTGCATGATTAGTAAGTTTGCAGGTGAACCAAAAATGGAGGTGCAGTGGACAGTGTTGCATCTTGTAAAGGCAAATCGGGGCAAGACGGATATACTCAATGGTGAAGTCCTGGGGAGTGTTGCTGAATAGAATCCTGGCAGTGTATGTTCACAGTTCCTTGAAAGTGGAATCACAAGTAGAGAGGACAGTGAAGGCGGTGTTTGTTATGCTTGCATTTATTGGTCAGAGCATTGAGTTTACATAGAACATAGAACATAGAAGAATACAGCGCAGTACAGGCCCTTCGGCCCTCGATGTTGCGCCGATCAAAGCCCACGTAACCTACACTAACCCACTATCGTCCATATACCTATCCAATGCCCGCTTAAATACCCATAAAGAGGGAGAGTCCACCACTGCTACTGGCAGGGCATTTCATGAACTTACGACTCGCTGAGTGAAGAACCTACCCCTAACATCAGTCCTAAATCTACCCCCCCTTAATTTGAAGCTATGCCCCCTTGTAATAGCTGATAGTTTAGGAGTTGAAACATCATGTTGCAGCTGCACATGACTCTGATTTGTCCTCTTTTAGAATACCGTGTGCAATTCTGGACTCGCTGCTCTCATAAGGATGTTGTGAATCTTGAAAGGCTTATGCAAACCTTTACAAGGATGTTGCCAGAGTTGGGGGGGGGGGGTGTTCTGCTATAGGAAGAGGATGAATTGGTTGGGGCTATTTTCCCTGCAGCATTGGAGGTCTGAGGGGCGACTGTATAAATATATTTAAAAGGCATCTGGATGAGTATATGTTTAGCAAAGTTCAAAATTTAGGAGAAGATTTGCAGCTCGGGTGCTCGTTGTTATTGTTTTGTTCGCCGAGCTGGGAATTTGTCTTGCAAACGTTTCGTCCCCTGTCTAGGTGACATGCTCAATGCTTGGGAGCCTCCTGTGAAGCGCTTCTGTGCTGTTTTCTCCGGCATTTATAGTGGCCTGTCTCTGTCGCTTCCGGTTGTCAGTTCGAGCTGTCCGCTGTAGTGGCCGGTATATTGGGTCCAGGTCGATGTGTTTGTTGATAGAGTCCGTGGATCAGTGCCATGCCTCTCGGAATTCCCTGGCTGTACTCTGTTTGGCTTTCCCTATAATGGTAGTGTTATCCCAGTCGAATTTATGTTGCTTGTCATCTGTGTGTGTGGCTACGAAGGATAGCTGGTCGTGTCGTTTTGTGGCTAGTTGGTGTTCGTGTATACGGATCGTTAACTGTCTTCCTGTTTGTCCGATGTAGTGTTTTGTGCAGTCCTTGCATGGGATTTTGTACACTACATTAGTTTTCCTCATGTTGGGTATCGGGTCCTTTGTTGTGGTGAGTTGTTGTCTGAGCGTGGCTGTTGGTTTGTGTGCTGTTATGAGTCCTAGTGGTCGCAGTAGTCTGGCTGTCAGTTCCGAAATGCTCCTGATGTATGGTAGTGTGGCTAGTCCTTTGGGTTGCGGCATGTCCTCGTTCCATTGTCTCTCCCTTAGGCATCTGTTGATGAAATTGTGAGGGTATCCGTTTTTGGCGAATACCTTGTATAGGTGTTCCTCTTCCCCTTTTGGCGAATACAAGGTATTCGCCAAAAGGGGAAGAGGAACACCTATACAAGGTATTCGCCAAAAGGGGAAGAGGAACACCTATACAAGGTATTCGCCAAAAGGGGAAGAGGAACACCTATACAAGGTATTCGCCAAAAGGGGAAGAGGAACACCTATACAAGGTATTCGCCAAAAGGGGAAGAGGAACACCTATACAAGGTATTCGCCAAAAGGGGAAGAGGAACACCTATACAAGGTATTCGCCAAAAACGGATACCCTCACAATTTCATCAACAGATGCCTAAGGGAGAGACAATGGAACGAGGACATGCCGCAACCCAAAGGACTAGCCACACTACCATACATCAGGAGCATTTCGGAACTGACAGCCAGACTACTGCGACCACTAGGACTCATAACAGCACACAAACCAACAGCCACGCTCAGACAACAATTCACCAGAACAAAGGACCCGATACCCAACATGAGGAAAACTAATGTAGTGTACAAAATCCCATGCAAGGACTGCACAAAATACTACATCAGACAAACAGGAAGCCAGTTAACGATCCGTATTCATGAACACCAACTCGCCACGAAACGACACGACCAGCTATCCTTAGTAGCCACACACACAGACGACAAGCAACATGAATTCCACTGGGACAACACTACCATTATAGGGCAAGCCAAACAGAGAACAGCCAGGGAATTCCGAGAGGCATGGCACTCATCCACAGACTCTATCAACAAACACATCGACCTGGACCCAATATACCGGCCACTACAGCGGACAGCTCGAACTGACAACTGGAAGCGGCAGAGACAGACCACTATAAATGCCGGAGAAAACAGCACAGAAGCGCTTCACAGGAGGGTCCCAAGCACTGAGGATGTCACCTAGACAAGGGACGAAACGTTTGCAAGACAAATTCCCAGCTCGGCGAACATAACCACAACAACGAATAGCAAGGTTTTCAGAGGAAAATGGGCCAAATGCTGGCGAGTGGGACTAGATGTTCTCTCGGATAACTGGTCAGTATGGATAAGTTGAACCAAATGGTCTGTTTCTGAACTGTACAAGTCTATAACTCTCGGAATATTTAATCAACGGCCCTTGACATTCAATGGTGTTACCATCACTGAATCCTCAACTATGAACATCATGGGGGTTACCATGGACCAGAAACTCATCTGGACTCGTTATATAAACACTGTGGGCGACAAGGGCAGGCCAGAGGCTTGGAATACTATGGTGTGTAACTCACCTCCAGATTCCCCATAGCAAATCCACCGAGTACAAAGCACAAGTCAGGCGTCTGATGGAATACGCCCCACTTGCCTGGATGAGTGCAGCTCCAGTAAGACATAAAAAGCTCGCCACATCCAAGACAAAGGAGCCCAACTTGTCTGGCACTACATCCGCAAGCAGCCAGACCCTCCACCACCATCCATTCAGTAGCAGCAGTGTGTACAATCTACAAGATGCATTGCATAAATTCAAAGATGTTTAGCCAGATCATCCCAAATCTGTGACCATTTAGATTTAGAAGGACAAGAACAGCAGATACACAGGACTGTCACTTGAAAAAGCCCCTCCAAGCCACGCATCATTCTGATTTATAAACATATCACTGTTTCTTCAGGATTGCTGTACCAAATCCATGGAATTCCCTCCATAAGAGCATTGTGGGTCCACCTGCAGCACATGGACTGCAGTGGCTCCAAAAGATAGCTCACCAGGTTCTCAAAGTCAACTAGGATCAGTCAATAAATGTTGGTCAGCCGGCGATGCCAAGACCCTGTGAGTCATTTTAAAAATGTTCATTGCGGAGTTTGGTATTAAAATGGGGTCCCTTGGTGCTCAATGAGCTTTGAGTAATTTTTTTTAATTCATGGAATGTGGGCGTTTATATAAATGTAGGCTAGCGTTTATTGCCCCTTCCTAGTTGTCCTTGAGTAGATGGAAGTGGGTACTGCAGTTACTGGAGATCAGAGTCAAGATTAGAGTGGTGCTGGCATTGCACAGCAGGTCAGGCAGCATCCGAGAATGAAAGGCTTTTGACCGAAATGTCAATTTTTCCTGCTCTTCAGATGCTGCCTGACCTGCTGTGCTATGTCAGTACCACTCTAATCTTGACAAGATGGTGCTAAACTCGATCCACAATCTCATAAGGGAAGGAATTGCAGGAAGCAGTGGCAGAATTTCAAGTCAGGAGAGTGGCCACTGTTTACAAATTGGGTCACTCACTTACAAATTCTACATATTTTAGCTCCACGTAAAATCAAGGACTGCAGATTGTGGAAACCAGAGTCTCGATTCGAGTGGTGCTGGAAAAGCACAGGCCAGGCAGCATCCGAGGCTCCAACCAGCAGTGCACTTGTTACATTATTACTGGCAAGTAGGACAAAAGGATTATATGGAATTATTACTTTCACTTCATTTAAATTCCTCGCTCATTTGAAGAAAGCAGACTTAATTCGGCTTGGCTTCATCCATGGGGCTTGGCTGGCACTGAGGTCTTCAGAAAACAACTCAGTGAGAATTTCTCTCGTTACATTAAATACAAGCTGGAAGTAGTAAAAGGATAACAGAGAAAAGATTATGTTATTAACGCCCCTCCCTACCCCCCACAAAAGCTCATTAGATCACTACATGGAAAACAAAAAGAAATACAGTTCAAAATATATAAAATAACAACTGTTTGCTCTGCGATCTGAACCAAGTATAAAGTTAGAATTTCATTGATTGCAGGAGAGAAGGCAAAAGAGAGATTAGAGAAGAGGTTTAAAAGGATTGCAGAATTACCAAGGGTAGATGCAGATGTATTAGACAAGATTACCTGCATAATACTAAGGAAGGTATCACAGCATAAAAGGAGGCAAATCTTTGAAACAAAATGAATGACATCTGTGGGCCATGCTGTAAATAGAAAGAAAACTATCATGGCTCCAATTATTACTTCCTAAATGTAGACCAGAGGATTGTCGGGCAGCAAACACCTCAATCAAAATAAGAAAAATAGGAATTTCTTCATCAGTTAGTTTTGCGTCATTTGTTGGTAAATTAAGAGTTAAAAATATGGAGATAAATACGAACACTTGAAGACACAGTAGCTAATCAGGAGCAATTAGCATGCATTTCTAATTAGCAGGTAGTGAACTATCAAATAATTTGACAAGGTTGTATTAATAAAAGAGCAGACTAGTACGAAAAAAAGTGTACATGGTTTATGTGGATTTTCAGAAATTATTTCAAGAAGTTGCTTCTGAGGAGATCAATGGTAAAACTCAAAAGCACCTCAAATGAAGGGGAGCTTAGTCAAATGGATAGAGGTGGTTGGGAAAATGCAAGGGTCGGGGGTAAAATAAAGATTTCACACTAGAAAGGTGTGGAGAATTGAAGGGGTACACAGGAGCCCATGCTCAGATTGCCCTTAATTGTTACAGTAATAAACACAATCTTGACTTGGGAATTTAAGCGAAGGAAACCAAATGATTCCGACTTGGGTTGAAGGGACAGAGATGGAATTGTAATGCAGTGACAGACACAGAAGAATATTTACCGGAAGATGGAATTGAAGTTGAGAGTGTGATGAAGTATTACATTGAGTGGATAAGAAAAAGAATTACACCTGAAATGCTAAGATCCTAATCAGATCAGAAAAAAAGGCCACAAAGTATTCAAACATACAGGACATTTAAAGAAACCGATATGGCCATTAAAAGAAACCTGACACTTCCAACTGCACACAAACAATTTAAAGCACGTTAAGTTGCATAAGATCTTAGAATATTTTGGTCAATTTTGGGAACCTCAACACAGTACCAATTCAGATTGAGAAGTTCAACTTTAAGGCTTTCTTCATCTGAAAATTATGGAGTGACCTGTGGAAGATCACGATTCTGGAGAGTTTTAAGAAGATGATTAATAATTATATGTTGTATTATCAACCAATGGAAAGACAGATGATACGGAAGAATTAAAACAAACATGAGTGACTGGAAGAGACACCATATATTATGTAAATAGAAACAGAAACTATAGATTCACAAAGTGGGCAAAGTTGTGACAGATGGGATTTAGTGAATAACAGGATGATGATGATGCTAAATTAATAATGGGAGAGTACAAACAGTTGTGGAGAAAGGGGCTTTGGACTTTTAGGGAAGGGGCAAAATGGTAAATTGAATTCAAAGCTGTCATCAGGATCGAGGTAATGTTATAACATGCTTTATTATGCATAACATCAAACAGAGCTGTTGTGGAGCACTATTAACCCATACCTTTCTTGCTTATTCGAGAAAAAATAATTTTATGTTCAAACGCAAAAGCTGAAGCTCACCTCACAAAAAAATCTTTTGCTCACACCTCTCTACATCTTTCCATTTATTATTCTCAAGATCGTCTGGGGGCATTCGTAGATCTCCTGGATCGTGGCCAAGTTATTTCAACTTCTTCAGCCACTGCATGAACCATCTTCTCAACCTCTCAAGCATCAGGAGCTCCAGAAAAGTAAGGTTCCCTTTGCATTTTCAGAGGCACATCCTTTGGAGATTGGGCATCCTGCACTGGCTGCTGCACTTTGCTACAGCTCAGCTCAAAGTCCTCATCAAACCAACCTTGGTCATCTACCAGGTCATCCATTGCCTAACGACTCAATTCCAATCCTGCCAGGCGTTTGGCCAACTCTTCCTGCCCACTTGCGCCAAACACTGGGCTGCCCTGTTGCAAAGTACACAGACTGTTGGTCAATCGAGACACTGAGGGTCAGGAACAAAACTTGTGAAATCAAAGCATGAAAACAGGGAGACAAACAAACAAGAACTTTTTTTTATATCTCAGACATGTCTGACAAGTTGGACAACAGGCTGGAATTCATTTCCAATTTATTCTTCGCCATGTAATGAAAGTTAAGGTTTCCACATGGAGTGAGATCCAGAACATTAAAGAGTATATTTTAATCAGACAGAGTACTCAAACTCAATACACAATTCAGTTCAAAATGGAGTCAGGAGAAATGCTTTATATTTGTTTTCAATTTTTAAAAGTACTTGACTTGATCAAGGAAAAAATCATCTTTACAAAGTTGCAAAGTATCCCAAGTGGTCTTCCTGAGCTTTAAAAATACATTAGTTATGAAAAACACACATCACACTGAGCAATATTTCACGAGGCTCACAAAGGGAGATATCCCACTGCTGATTATCATGGACGATGAGGAGAAGACAGATTTTGAACAGTTTAGGGTCTGATACATTGTGATGAAACCAGTGAATATTCTTCAAACTATGCAATCACAAGAAATATAGCTAGTTACGAGTTACCATGGAGAAAGTAATGTCCATTTTTGGAAATTGATACAGACTGTTCAAATCTTTCCTGGTTCGGAGTATAAGTATGGAGAATCTCTTCATCTACTAACTGTCGTGTACGTAGGGGAATGAATGGTTTCAGACTGAATGTTCTGAGGTTCAACTTTCCAAAATCAGATCACTTTCAGTTGACAGCTGCACCCCTTTTTATTCCTGCACTTTACAGGTAAACATAAATATTGACAAATCAGAAAAACATGTATCAGTTTAGTCAGGATGTTGCTGTGTCAAATCAAAGTGACCCAAGCTCCTATTTAATTATTTCCGACATTGAATGCTCAGAAAGGAATGGACAGTATGAGAACTTGTCAAGTACTTTCATGAAAAGAGCTGCTTGTCCAATCAATGTTAATATGTGCAAACCATAAACCCTTCTGTTCTTCTAATCAGATGGTCATTCAAGCTCGGGACTTTCAGAACACTACTCTGGAAAAACTGTATGTGAACTGATTTAGCAAGAGATTGAAAAACATGATTCAAAACTTGGTTGAAAAGAACATCTTTAAAAACACAGCCTCCCTTTTAAGGAAGGACAGAAAAGTGCAGGAGGAAAGGTTTGAATTTCAATAGCAATCCTTCAGTTCTAAACTCAATAATTACACAGTGGAAATGGTCACTAAATCCTTGAGAAATAATCAGGCGGACTTACACATATTTTGAAAATTGATGGGCAAGGTATAAAACACTGAGATTCCAGAGATTTTATTAATATTGCCCAGAGCTTGACTTTATCACCCACAAATATATTTAACAATTTATCAAGATATTCCTCAACAGTCTTTGGTAAAGGGTCCTTGGTAAAGGGGAACACTCAGGGTAATTTCTGAAAATGATGACCTGCAAAATGTGCATGACAAAAGTGGGGTTGTACTTTAACATATTGTTAGAGAAACAATGACAATCCTGTAAGTATGTTAAAATGTGGGAATTTAAGAAGCTCTGGAATTATTAATAAAACAATTGCCTCAACGCTTCGAAACCAATAACACATCTCCAATTCTTGAAATTCAAATCCCTTCCAAAACAGGTTCAAAATTAATACTTGCAGGTCATGGACAAAGATCTGGAGATAACACTTCCTCCTTATCATCCTCACTATCATCTCTTTCAGATGTCTCCAATGGATAACAGTCTTGTGTTCCTCCTTTGGATCCTTCGAAGGTGACCTGGGTCAGGATTCAACATCCAATATGAACTGTCATCCTTGATTAGTAAGTTGGATCTTCTCAGCTCGAGACTTTGTGATTTCATGCAATTATTCAACAACGTCCTTGACAAAGGAAGGTAGTTCAGGTGCACAATCCTTTCTCTGAAATGCTCAGAACCAGCTGGTTCTCAGAATTCAGAACTCTTCAAATTTCAGAATAGGTGACAGTTTGATGGTGAAAGGTTGAAAAATCATTCCGGAGGAGCACACTCATTCTGTAAAATGGGGCAATGAAACAGAATTGCGGTTTGCCAGTGTTGGGCCACATGCCCCCCACGTCACTTCTGAGTGACCTAAGAAACAACCATATTAATGAGGAAATAACTTCACAAAAACACCTTCGGACTTGAGCTTTTTGGATTTCGGGATTCAGGTTAAACGATTGTCCACCTGTATCATATCAACCAAAGAATTCGCCTTTGAGTAACTGCTCTTCATATCATCTCCGTTAAAATCTTCCCTATCCTCACAATTGTTCTTGGGTTCATCTCCTTTAATGTCCACGTGCTGCTCATGGATTTCCTCAGATTCAGGCTAGAGGAACGGTAATTTAAATTGAGCTTCCAGTTGGTCCTTTTTCCTGTTCAGTAAATCCAACGAGGAGTTGAAAAGTTCTCATGGATATTTAGTGAAAACTCCTCCCTTTGTGCACTGGAAGAACACACAGACACATTGGCATTGATTTTGGTTTCTGTCTCCAGTACTGCCTTAGATGCCTTCTCTGTGAACACATCAGTCCGGGTCATGTTTTCTTCATTCTGGTCTTCACTCAAGTTTGCCAATCGTTCCTCCTCACCAGACTTGGGCAAGCTCTCTTTTCAATTTTGGTCATCTCCCAACGTTTCCACTGCCTTGCTAGATTCATTAATAATGTGCAGCAAGTCAAACTTACTTGGTTCAGAAAACTGATTACTTGCATTTTGATCATTCAAGTTGTTTTTAAATGGACAGTCTAAAAGCCCTCCAGGAGTATTACTTCGACCAAACTCTTCCGCCTGCAGTTCTGCTAATTCTTTTGAAAGCTCTGGCTCAACCTCCATCACATGTCCCATTATTACTGCCTTCTGGCTTATCCAGCCCCACACCAGCCCAAAAGCCATTGGCAAAGGTAGTTCTGCCCTTGAAGAGAAGTGTCCCTGGTTGGATGCTATGAACTAAACTTCTCGCACCAATTTGGAATTCAGGCAGCTCATCGGTTTCAGGCAACATGGCTGTTTGAGTGTGACACAGAGAGGGACAGTGTGATTGCATGGGAGTCTGTTCCTCATTACTGGCATCACTTTGCTCTTCTCAGTTGGTGATTTCAAGTCTACAAGTTGTTCTGAATGCACGCTACCACAGCTGGGAGAGGATTTCTCACCCAGCCGCTCACTGATTTCATCATCCACACTGATGCTTGGTGAAACACTTTGAGAAAGCTTCTCCCCTTCATTCATTCCCTCCTGCTGAAATGCACAGGACAGGAGAGCACTTGGGCCTCAGTGTGATTTTTGTCACTGGTGATTTTGATCAGATCGCTGGGTGGGCCTCGGAGGTAGGCTACACCCCCAGTGGGTACCCTGGTCTCAATCAACCCCTTTTGGGCTGGCACACAGCATTTGGGATCTCCCAATCACGTGCAGAATTCCTTCAACTCGCCAGGAAGGTATCTTTGCATTCTTTTGTCAGCAACGACTTAATGCAGCCATGCTTCAGATCGTTCTAAAACTTTCACTAATCAACAACCCGACATTGAACAACAAGACTGATGATCTCTGCAAAACATTCTCGACATTCTAAAACCCGACATCGCGATACTTCTTTGTTTCGTCTTTCACAGAACAATTTCAGAATTAATTTACACAACACCAATCCGACCGAATCTGAGTCCCGGATTCCTCTCTTGTTTATTAAAATTAAAAGAGTCCTGGACTCTATTTCGTATCTGCAGGTCCCGGACCTGTTAGTGGGCATCCCCACCTCCTCTTCCATCATTGCTGAATGAATTCTTACCAAGGCCGATCCTTCTTGGGCTGGACTGAGATGATAAGCAGCAAGGGGTTGAGTCAACCATGACAGAATGAGAGGAAAACCAAATGGACAAGATACTCACGTCTGGCTGGCCGATTCTTCTGCACTCAATAGCGGAGAACTCAAGGCTCTTAAACCACTGCCCACAATCCGTCCGCACCGAGTCTGAGTCACAGCACCAGATGGGATTTGGACCCCAGTGGACGGGGGCGGGGTAGTTTCTGTTCCGTGATCAGTCAATAAGCACTCACATTCTATCTGGTTCTTTAAGACTTCATTCTTTGTTTTTCATATGGCGTGGCACAGATCGCCCAGAAACAGAGAGGTCATACACTTTCATATTCCTCAGAGGAGCTGCACGCATTGCTTAAAACAAAGATATTTTTATGCTTTTCTTAAAGAAAGGTACAGGCCATTATCATGTAGTACATTCAGACAATTACCAATCAAGTTATGAAATAAACTTAACTGACAGCAACTTGGTCCAATGATATTTCCTGGGAATCAACTTTGTTTTCCAACACTGAAGCCACCCTTACCTCACTAACCGAGTCTTTGCACCGGCACTTGAAGGTCAGTTAGACTGGCCAGTAATATCTCATCTCGTCCAGTTATTTCTATGCTGGAAAGGAAGCATTGTCTGCTAATCTCTGTTGAGGCAGACTGCGATAAGTCAATTATGGATTATAACAGAGTCAAAAGCCATTTTATGCAGCTTTTAGCAGAATTGTCAATTTGCAGCCGAGAAGCTACTTCTTCATATTATTTGCATTAAGAAGCCATTTTGTTCCCATTTTAGTTTGTAAGAGCATGTGTGAAGTGGTTGTTCCTGACAACAACTGGTTACCTCAGTCTGCATTCAGAATTCAGATCCTCAGTAGATAGAGATAGGGAAGTGGGAAGCAAACCAAAGGTCACATTTCATGTACAAAAGGGGATTGAATATGAACAGGCAGTGATTTTCTCCATTTAATTGTTTGAAAACTTACAGCATGGGGGTCGGATCACAGTATATGTGGCAGTTCTCCATTCCAACAATACTCAATACTTCGTAGAAATCTTTCACCCACTAGACTGCTTTAAAGGCACATCTCACCCAAGAGAACTGATTGTATTCTATATGAGCACATAATATTCTGCAGCAGCAAGTGTAAAGGTTTTATGTCAAAGCAACATTCAGCTATCATTTCCTCTTTAAAATGAATAATCCATTCTCTTTCTTTTTCACATACTGAATAAACAGACTAACGTCTTTACAAATGCGTTTTTTTTTAAAAAAAAAGGCATTAAAAACTCCAGATAGCTCTGACCATGAAATATTTTATCTCAAAGGGTTGATTGAGCATGGGCGTCAAAATGCATGGGGTCATAGAGTCAATTATACAACAGACCCAATTCATCCGCACCAACCAGATATCCAAATGTGACCTAGTCCCAGTTTGCCAGCATTTGGCCCAAATCCTTCTCAACCCTTCCTATTTGTGTATCCATCCCAATGCCTTTTAAAAGTTACAGGTTGTAATTGTACCCCTCTGCACCTCTCCGCCAGCTCATTCCATGTGTGCAGCTCCCTCTGCCTGAACAGTTACCCATCAGGCCCTTTTTAAATTTCTCCCTCTCACCTTAAACCCATGCTCTCTAGTTTACAACTTCCCTGCCTTGGGAAACAAATCTTGGCTATTCACCTCACCCATGCCCCTCATGATTTTATAAACCTCTACAAAAATCCTTCAGCCTCCAATCATCCAGGGAAAAATGCTTCAGGTTTTTCAGCCTCTCCCTGCAACTCAGTCCTGGCAACATCTTGTAAATCTTTTCTGCAGTCTCTCAGATTTAACATCCTTCCTACAGAATGGCGATCAGAACTGTATGTAGTATTCTACACGAGGCCTCACTAATGTTCTGTACAGCTGCAACGTAACGCTTCAACCCCTACAGTCAATGTTCTGACCAATGAAGGCAAGCATGCTAAATACCTTCTTCACCACCCCTTGTACCTGCAACTCCACTTTCAAGAACTATGTATTTGCATCCCAAGGTCTCTTTGATCAGCAACACTCCCCAGGGCCCGACCATTAACTGTATAAACTAGTGACTGGATAGAGAACTTTAAAAACAAGATTTGACAGAGAAGGTTAAAAATGAAAACCATAAGACAGAGGAGTTTGGCCCATTGAGTCCACTCCGCCATTTAATCATGGCTGATGGGCATTTCAACTCCACTTACCCACACTCTCTCTGTAGCCCTTAATTCCTTGCGGGATCAAGAATTTATTAATCTCTGCTTTGAAGACACCCAACATTCCAGCCTCTACTGTGCTCCATGGCAATGAATTCCAAAGGCCCACCACTCTCTGGCTGAAGAAATGTCTCATTTCCATTCTAAATTGACGCCCTCTCATTCTAAGGCTGTGCGCACGGGCCCCAGTCTCCCTGCCTAATGGGAACAACTTCCCAGCGTCCACCCTTTCTAAGCCATGCATTATCTTGTAAGTTTCTATTAGATCTCCCCTCAACCTTCTACGCTCTTCTGATTACAATACCAGGCTCCTCAGCCGTTTATCCTATGTTAGGCCTACCATTCCAGGGATCATCCGTGAGAGTCTCTGCTGGACACATACTAGTGCCAGTATGTCCTTCATCAGGTATGGGGCAGAAACTTGGACACACTATTGTAAATGGGGCCTAACTGGAGCTTTATCAAGTCTCAGAAGCACAGCAATGCTTTTATATTCCAACCCTCTTGAGATAAATAACAACGTTACATTTGCTTTCTTAACCACAGACCAACCTATAAGTCAACCTTTAGAGAATCCTGGGCTAGCACTCCCAGATCCCTTTATACTTTGGCTTTATGAATTTTTTCACCGTATAGAAAACAGGCCATGCCTGCATTCTTTTTTCAAAGTGCAAAGGCCTTGCCTTTGCTCACGTTGAATTTCATCAGCCATTTCCTGGACCACCCTCCAAAACGGTCTAAATCTTTCTGCAGCCACCCCACCTCCTCAGGACATCTTGCCTATCCACCAAACTTCGTATCATCAGCAAACTTCGCCAGAACGCCCCCAAACCCTTCACCAGATCATTAATATATAAAGTGAATAGCTGCGGCCCCAACACTGAATCCTGCAGGACACCACTTGTCACGAGCTGGCATTCCTAAAAAGAATCTTTTATTCCAACACTCTGCCTTGTGTCAGACAGCCAATCCTCAGTCCATGCGAAAAGCTCACCTCAAACACCATGGGCCCTCGCCTTACTCAGCAGACTCCCATGAGGCACCTTATCAAAGGCCTTTTGGAAGTCGAGATGGATAACATCCACTGGGTTTCCCTGGTCTAACCTACTTGTTACCTCTTGAAAGAATTCGAACATGTTTCTCACGTACGATCTCCCCTTACTAAATCCATGCTGACGCGTTTCAATCTGACCCTGCACTTCCAAGAATTTAGAAATATCATCCTTAACGACGTATTTGAGAATTTTATCAACAACCGAGGTTAGGCTAATCGGCCTATAATTTTCCATCTTTTGCCTTGATCCTTTCTTGAACAAGGGGGTTACATCAGCGATTTTCCAATCATCTGGGACTTTCCCTGACTCCATTGATTTTTGAAAATTACAAACAATGCCTTCTCTATTTCCTTCGCCACTTCCCTCAGCACTCGAGGATGTAGCCCATCGGGTCAGGAGATTTATGAATTTTTAGACCTCTTAGCTTTTCTAGCACTTTCTCTTTTGTAGTGGCCACCATCCTCAACTCTGCTCCCTGATTTTCCTTAATTGTTGGGATATTACTCATGTCTTCCACTGTGAAGACTGACACAAAGTACTTATTAAGTTCTTCAGCTATTAACTCCCATCTCTAGCCTTCCTGCATCAATTTAGAACAGCCCAATTTCCACTTTTGCCACTTGTCTATTTCTTAGGTATTGAAAGCAACTTTCACTAACATTTCTAATATTACTGGTGAGCTTACCTTCATATTTGATCCTATCCTTCCTAAGAGCACTCTTTGTTATCCTCTGTTTGTTTTTATAGTCTTCCCAATCTTCTGATTTCCCAGTCTTCCCAGCCACTTCATAGGCTCTCTCTCTTTCTCTTTGATACATTTCCTGGCTTCCTTTGTCAGACATGGCTCTCTAAATCCACCTCCCCCCTACCCGGAAACACCCAAAACTCCTGCCATTGTTGCTCTCCTGTCTTGCCCACTAGGCTCTGCTTCCACTTGATTTCCATCAGTTCCTCTCTCATGCCCCTGTAATTACCTTCATTTAACTGTAACACTATTACATCCGATTTTGCCTTCTCTCTTTCAAACTGCAGCCTGAACTCTACCATACTATGATCGCTGCCTCTTAAGTATTCCCTGACTTTAAGATTTTTTATGGCTCATTACATAAATCTAAGTCCACAATAGCCTGCTCCCTCGTGGGCTCCATCACAAGCTGTTCCAAAAAGCCATCCTGTAAGCATTCCATGAATACCCTTTGTTTGGATCCACCTGCAACATTATTCAACTCGGTCATTTGCATATTCAAGTACCCCATGGTCACCTTGACCTTGCCATTCTGACATGCCCTATCTATTTCCTGGTACATCTTGCGCCCTTGGTCCTGACCACTGTTGTGAGCTCAGTACGTAACTTTCATTCTAGTTTTTTTTTGCCTTTGTGGTTCCTCGACTCCACATCATCTGACCCTATGTCATTCAGTGCCATGGATTTAATTTCATTCTGAACTAACAATGCAACCCTGCACCCTCTGCCTACCTCCCTCTCTTTTTGATAAGTTGTAAATCCTGGATGTTGAACAGTCAGATCTGACCCCCCTGCAACCACGTCTCTGTGAGACCTACCACATCATCATCATTCACCATGATTTGTGCTGTTAATTCATCTACTTTGTTACAAATACTATGAGCATTGAGGTAAAGTGCCTTAATGCTTAGTTTCTTATTCTCGTGATTTCCAACATCTCTCGTAATATGTCCAAAGTTATCCTTTGTTTTTGCTTCATTCCTGGTCTGCCTTGAACTGAAACCCTGCCCATTCGCGGATACTTTCCTTGAAGCAATGACCAGAATTCAAAAAATGTTTCATTGGCAGAGAGCTATTTTGAGATGTCCCATAACCACAAAACTCACCATTAAAATGTAAATATTTCTTTCTTTATAACAGTCCTTTGGCCATAGGATTAAATGATCTCTAATCTGCCACACAATATTGATTGCTGGACCCAATAGTCACCACAACATGATTGAAGGCACTAGAATTAACTGGAGTAGTTTGCAAATCAACACCACTGTACCTTGCCTCGTACTTCGTGTATTATCAATCTCTGATTTAGTAAGGCTGACTTGTTAGATGTTCTACTCCATAACTTGTCAGCTCACCTAAAACAAAAGCAAAGCAAAGACAATCAACAACACAGATTTTCAGATTCAGATTAGATTACATTACAAGCTTGCAATCGGAAACTCAAATACTTATTTTGGATTTGGATTTTCAATTTGGTCAAAAACAGAAATATTAAGTCGACATTTTTTTAATGATAATGAAATACAACATTGTGTATAAACAATTGAAATCTGGTTTGTATATTGCCATAACAATTGGAGCCATGACATCGTAATACCTACCTTGGAACAATGACCAGAATTCAAAAAAATACCTCATTCACAGAGAGCCATTTTGAGATGTCCCATTACCACAAAGGACACTGAACCAGAAATGTTAACTGATTTCTGTCCAAAGATGCTACCAGACCTGCTCGGCCTTTGTAGCAATTTCTGTTTTTGTTTCAGATTTCCAGCAGCTCTTTTGGTTTTTGTGCTGTACATTCAGCCAAGTTTTTGCTCGTAATCTGATTATCCAGATTATCATGATCATCAAGTGGCTATTATGCAAGAACAATTGGAGCTACAACGTCATAATACCTCCCTTGAACAAATGACCAGAATTCAAAAAGTACTTCATTGGCAGAGAGCCATTTTGAGATGCCCCATAACCACAACACTCATTATTTAGGTGTAAATATTTCTTTCTTTACAACAGTCCTTTGGCCAAATATTTGCCCCTGCAAATATTTGGTTGTTTTTCTGAGACTCTACCATTCAGTAAACAACTGCTAATTTGGCCAAAAACCATTTCCTGGTCCCTACATTATCTAGTTTCTCTTCCTGCTCACAATGTAAATTCCAGTCATTTACTGACGTTGGTAAAATTAAACCATGATTGACATTTTTTCTTACATTACAGACCTCTTTTCACAACTCTACCAGTTCACATCACGCTAAATGCATGTTCCCTTTCCACAAGACAAATTATTTATCAGAAATGTGCAATAAATACATTGTAACATTTGTCATTATGATTGAGACAGAGTCACAGAGAGTCACAGAGAGAAATAGATTGTCACAGAGTGTCACAAAGAGTCCAATGGTCACAGAAAGCCACAGCACAGAAATCTTTTCCGAACGTGAGATATACATAACTGAACAGGGAGTTTGATAAAGCAACTACAGCAGGTGGTAAAAGGTCACAATAGAGATATGTTACTGCAGCTGCAATCTGCAGAGAAAGTCCAACTTATGCTCAGACACAAATGCCCAGTTTGTGTCTGGCAGGTCAATGTCCCTTATATGCCTCCATTACCCACCCTTGGAAAATGGTGGATAAATGAGCTCTTCAAATATTATAGCCTGTTATAGCAAATGTCTTTGATACAGAAACAAAGAATGGTTCGAACAAACATTTATTTGAAAGTGACGGTAAGCTCAGAGGTTGGCTTGTGTCATGGCAGAAATGTTTCTCATCAGGAACTAGAAAACAGCTAACACACGGTTATATGCTGTAACTACTCTAAAGGTTTAATGAAAGTTCCAATTTTTAAAAAATAACTGAGGGAGAAAGGTAAATCACTTTGATGACTATTAGTTTGGGACACTTGATGTTGTCGTGAACGTACTGTTTACTGCAAACAATTAAACACGAGCTAGAACAGCCAGGTGCTTTTCAGATAATAATGTAGATTCACAAGGAAGGACAACATTAAAACAATGGAACAATTTACAGAGGAACCTCGATTACCCGAGTGACATGGGCGAGGAGTGTTTTGTTTGGATAATTGAATGCTGGTTAATACAGTTTAGACAAGCACTGGGATCTTACGATCTACCTCGGATGATCAGAAATTCAGAAAATCAAATGCCAGATAATCGAGGCTCCTCTGCATGTAGATTAATCAAATATCCTATAAATCAAAGAAGTTTTATATTTTAAACAATAAAGCCTGATAATCTGCTTGGTCTTTTGCTGTTCTCTGTCAATGAATAAAATTTATGGACATGAGAATGTGTGGAAGGGTTGATAATTCAGGAAATTAGTTGGTTCTGAATTGATTTAGACAAATAAAGAGGATCAGAATGGGATAAATATGATATAATGTGCAGACTACACCGAAAGGGTATTTCATCACAACTGTGCCACTTATTCTAAGAGCAGGAAAGGGCCGCCACTGACCAGATAGCAGGTTTTGTAGCGTGAGACAGCAGATTGTGGGTTCAAATCCCACCAGAGGTTTGAGCAGATAATCCAGGCAGACATTTCACTGCAGGTAATTCTTCTATAACACAATGGTTGCTTTGCTATCCAACCCCCATGGTATCGGAAAATCACATTTTAGAAACAGCACTTAAAGTCTTCATGATGTAATCGGGTTACAGCCAACAGACGTTTTCAGAGTTCATGCTTTAGAAACAGTGTCCTCATTTTGTCAATCGTGTTATAGCAAATTTGTGTTAAGGACATGTATGTTAGAGCAGAATGACCTGTACAGTACTGAGGGAGTACTGCACTATTTTGCAGATGGTGTCCTTCAGATAAGACGAATGCAGAAGACCTGAGCATTCTGGTCAATATTTATTTCAACAGATTATCCTATTTTGATGAACCTAATATGTTCAAACTGTATTTTGCACCACTTAAGAATCCTCATCTTGGATTTAAATCAATGGACTAAAACCAATACGTTTAGATGATTTCAAAGTTGGGAACTGTATACCTTTTACATTTTCAATATTAAATACTGAATAAATGAATTTCCAAAGTAAAATGTTGGCATGTTATTCAGATATATATTGTAAAAATTATGACCATCACCACAGAGGAGATCTGTTTTCAAAACAAGACAAAGAGAACTAAGCTGTGTTGATCCTCCAATGTCCACAAAATAAATCATTAGGTGTCCCTAACAAATGAAAAAGGACGCCTGCTGACTTAAGCAGGCACTGCTGACACCCAGCATTGCACCCTTTGGACAATAGGGATAGCCAAACATATCGAGGAACAGGGTGGTAAATCAATCACCGTTTCTTTTCTAGCATCACTGCCCCATTGCCATGGAGTTAGCAGCCTCCATAATGTCACAGCCATATGATACAGTGACCAGGCCAGGGCAAGTGAATGAGACAAATCACCTATTTAGTTATTCTGCTCTTGCAATTTTTGATTAGCTGAAAATTCAAATCATAAAACTAGCTTTCAGATTATAACAATCAAGATTCCAAAATGTATTGTTCGGAACAGGCTTAAATTTAGACAAACATAAATTGGTAAAATAAGGTTAAAATGAAAATAGAGACAAGGAGATCAAGTACAGAAGGGAAGAGAATGATGCAATAAGAACAATAAAGCAGCAGAGTACAGTTTTTAAAATGTCTTAGTCACTTGTTGGGTTCCCACTCTGAATTACAGGTAATGATTGTTTTATTTATTATTTTATAATAATATTTTATAATATCTATAATAATCAATTATATTAGCCCAAATCAAAATTATTTGGCAGGGTCACTTGTTTTTATCCCTTTACACATTGTCAGTGACCTGTCCCATTGCCTCATGGTTAACTTAAAACGTGACTGCATTAATTCATTGTTAATTAAAGAATGGAAAGCTACCTTACTGGTTAGTTGAAGAAATTCTGCATGTGATTGAGGGAGATAGATATCGCAGATGAAACTCCCAGAAGCTGGGTAGGTGACTGTGAATGGGTATATAAAATGAAGGGACATGAGAAAACAGTATAAGGTCACTAAGGTTGAGGAATATATAAACAAGTTTAAAGCAACAATACCACAAAATAAAGAACTTAGATTCTACACGGAACCCCGAGCCTCTGTCTGGCATACTGACCCTTTTTGAGGATTGTGATTTTGTTCTTGTTTACCCACAGAGCACGTAACATCTCCTGATTTTCCCCAGCTTTAGATTAGATTAGATAAGATTACTTACAGTGTGGAAACAGGCCCTTTGGCCCAACAAGTCCACACCGCCCCGCCGAAGCGCAACCCACCCATACCCCTTACTTTACCCCTTACCTAACACTACGGGCAATTTAGCATGGCCAATTCACCTGACCTGCACATCTTTGGACTGTGGGAGGAAACCGGAGCACCCGGAGGAAACCCACGCAGACACGGGGAGAACGTGCAAACTCCACACAGTTAGTCACCTGAGGCGGGAATTGAACCCGGATCTCTGGCGCTGTGAGGCGCAGTGCTAACCACTGTGTCACCGTGCCGCCCACAATTTAATTTTAAACCACCCACTTGTTGCAAACCTTTCCTTCATTTGGAAATGAAGCATTCAGTCTTCATAGCCAATATCATGGTGATAAGTGGCCTGCGCCATCCTAAACCAGGTCCCATCCCAGGAACTAGAGTTATGTTAACGAACCATGCCCCTGACTGCAAGACCAAACTGGCCAAATTTGCTGAATATGTCCAAGGGTGATACAAATGTAAATGCAGTAAAATTCTGGGAGTTATCCGAATATGAATGGCTTGTGTTACAAGACTGTAAGATTTGCCTATCTGTCTGATGTTTTTGCAATGTTTTCCACCTGGAGTCACTGACAGGACCCAGACCAACATTACGAAACAGTCCAGGAATTTCGACTCGCAAATGAGGTGAATAGTGGTTTTCTATTGGGATGGCCAGAACCGGACTGAACCATGATGCAAGTTACCAAGTCAAACCAATTGTATGCAGCGCCCACGTGATCCTAAATGCCGTATGCCAGCAATGATAGGTTTGATTGGAACCAGGATACCCACTGGGGGTGGAACCACCTCATGTGCCCACCCGACGAGCAATGCTGGACAACTTTTCCCGAGGGGATCCTGAAAATGGGGACAGGCAGGCCCCAGTATTTCACCTTTGAGACTGGCAACAAGACAGCAAAATCGCCCAGGGACAAATGCCTGTCCCTTGCTTTAACTGTTGAAATGTGGCCAATGGGGAGTAATGTACCTCGGTGCTGACGTTGGGAATAGACATGTTTTCATCCTATCAAAAGGAAAATCTACTAATATGCACTCATTCTTCATTGTGCTTTTAATATGATCCATGATTTGGGAACCTTGTGGGAACATTGAAGACTTTTAACCTCAAGGGGGCAGTGTTATAGTAATGTTACTTTGTCCAAACAATCTGACAATTATCAATATGTTCAGCTCATGCTGAAGAAACCGATACTGTTTCTAAAGCAGTATGCAAGTAGATGCAGCTGCCAAGCAGGCAGCCTTACACCCAAAACTTCTGATCCCATTGGGTCCCTAGCAAAACCCAGTTAGACACAGTATAAGGACGTGTATGCCAGACCTGGGTAAGGTGCAGAAATCATGGAGGAATGAGACTGTCTGTTCAGTGCCAATTCACAACGTAGAGGTTGATTTCTGTATTGCTTACTGACTGTAATCATACAGGTTTAGTGTTTGGATTGCTTTCCATATTGTTTAGAAATTTGGAAGTAATTTGCAAATTTCCATTTCTGCAATAATTACAGGTACTTTATATGACAATGTACGACCAACTAAACTATCAAGTGATTTGGTTCATGCGTAGATGCTAAGCCTAAATGTCTTTGCTTTGTGTATGGAGCTGAAAAGAATGCACACTGGTTAATTTGATTTATTTTTGGATTGGGCTGTTAGATCTAAGAAGGAGTGTCTGGCTGATCTGTTATCTTCACTTAAATATTTGATACTGAGTCACGTGTGACTGCCTTTTTCCTAAAACCATGAAATGATACCAGGCCGCTGATTACTGCCCAGCCTCTCCTCCCCACTGACTGTGTCTGCAATCTGTCCCTCCTCCCCCTCACCACAGAAGGAAAACCAAGCTCAGGGTTTTTGTGAAAATCAAGGCCTGAATGTGCAGGCCTCCTGGAGAGGGGGAGGAAATTTTAAAATTAAATGGGGAAGGTGAGGTGACAGTAATATCACTCACTGGGCTGAGGAGTGTCAGATGGAGTTTAGTTTGGATTAATACGAGGTATTGGATTTGGTAAATCAAAGAAGAGCAGTACCTATACAATTAAAAGCAGGGCCTTTGTCAGTGTTGGAGAACAGAGACCAAGGCTGTCAGCGTCCCCATTGGGTGAGGGGGGGTGGGGGGGGCGGGGGTGGGTAAAACCCCCTATCAAGTGTCATTGGCACTTTGGATTTTGTTTCGTTCTTTTTGATGTCTTTAGCTTTGGAAACTTTTGAGAACTTGTTAGTTGCAGTAGTTTTAGATTGTACAGATTTTAGGCTCGATGAGGCTTTTTTCATTAATGCTCAGCGATGTGTAATTCGATATGAAATTCTCTAGAGTTCAAATGTTGCTGCAGTGTGTTATGGATAATGATGTGCTTAAATGGTGTACCTGGAAATTAAGGGGAGCCATCTGTCAGTGAAGAGGAAAAATATACTTTCTCGTCTTAAAAAAGAGAGAGTTGTCCTATTGCAGGAGATGCACCTTGATGACAAGGAACATTTGACGTTACAGCAGGGCGGGTTTGATCGAGTTTATTTCTCGTCTTTTAATACTAAGAGTGGGGGAAAAGTCATAATGGATAGGAAGAATCTTCCATTTAAATTACTAGATTGTATTAAACACCCATGGAAGGATCATAATCCTCAAAGTCTTGAACTACGGGAATTAATACAGTATTTTAAATGTTTATTGCCACCCGGTGAACCCTCTTAAAATCCTGGTAGATGCATTTTCCAAATTCAGTTATCTTGCATCATGGCGCATTATTGTGGAAGGAGATTTTGACTGTCTTATCGCCCCACGATGGACAGAATGTCCAAAGGTCCCCCAATACACTCGTTATAATGTAAGCAATTAATGGATTTGTGTCTAGAACTAGAGCTGGTGGATGTCTGGAGGCAGATCTACCTCACAAGTAAGGATTTTATTTTCTTCTTTAACCCGCAGAAATGGCACACGAGAGTTGATCTCTTCCCCATTCCTGCAACAATCTTAGATTCGGTGGCATCCTGCACAATTGGGAATATTACTCCAACATTCCTGCCCCAGAAGTGGGATAAAAGTCACATAAAATTATGTTGTATGCAGGTGGTCTTATGTTTTTGTCAAATCCCGCAATTTCGGCAGATCACGTGATACAATGCAATAATTCACTTGTCGCCTTTTCAGGCTTTAAGATTGATTTTACAACGTTGGAGGTCATGTCTATGGGAGGTCTTGGGGAAATACCTGATGAGGGCAAATCCTGGTTTCCTTTTAAATGGTCACGGGGTGGTGGGGCGAGCTTCTCTATTTCTGTATATTCATTACATCAGTCTGTGATCATTTATTTAACGTGAACTATGTCCATTTGTTTGACAAAATTAAACAAGACCTTCAAAGATGGGAGGCACTTCCTATATCCTGGCTAGGTTGGATAGCTCTTATTGAAGAATGTCCTTCCTCATTTACTATACCCCGTGTGAATGCTTCCTTTGATGTTTTCCACATAGGTATTTAGGAGTCATAAAAGCTGGTTTAGCTCTTTTTTATTTGGCAGCATAAGCAACTCTTTATCAAGCTAACCAAATTGCAACGACCCCACAGATTGTGGGGAGTAGATCTCCCAGATTAAAAGCGATCAATTAAGTTCTTTTTTATCCAATGTTATTGCCTGGCCTGCTGAGGACTCAACCTCAATACTGTGAGATATTGAACCCTATGGGACAAAGTGAACCTTTATTCGTCTGTTGTTCTTAGCTAAATTGACAACATTTATAAAGTATTGTCATAACCCAATAATTATCAATATTGTTAAAGCATGAATGACAATGCATCAGATCGACGGCAATACAGCCAAAACCATGTTTCTTTCCCCTATAATTGGTATACCAGGTTGTCATCTGGGGTTAATGATTCCAGGTTTAAACTGTGGGCAGCAAGGGGTGTGTCTTACTTGAGTGATTTAGAATTAGTAGAATCCTTACAGTGTGGATACAAGCCCTTGGGCCCAGCAAGCCCACTTCGACCCTCTGAAGAGTAACCCACCCAGACCCATTCCCCTACCATCCTATATTTACCCTGACTAATGCCCAAACCTACACATCCCTGAACACTATGGGTGATTTATCAATGACCAATTCATCTAACCTGCACATCTTTGTACTGTGGGAGGAAACCCACACAGACACGGCGTGAATATGTTAACTCCACACAGCCAGTCACCCAAGGCCAGAACCAAAGCCGAGACCCTGGTGCTGTGAGGCAGCAATGCTCACCACTGAGCCACCACGTGTTATTTGATGGACGAAACAATGATGTCATTTCATCAAATAACTCGTACGTATGGACTACCTAGTAGAGACCTCTTCTGTATGTTTTTCCCAATCAGAGATTTGATTTAAAAACAACACACTTTTACCACACTCTTACCGATCCGATAAAGGCAAGAGGGTGCTTATTGCTTAGAATACACTCCCTGTCAGTACCCTTAATCATTAATTGGAGTGTGTCCCCTCAGACGAGACTGTGCAGTTTTGTGATGTCTGCAAGAGAGAGTTGGGGGTTCAGAACACCTCGGAGAAATGGGAGGATATTTGTGAAAATGCTCAAAGGATTTTGATCTGTAATAGGACTCATTCCATGCAGTTGAAATTTCTTCGTAGGGTCTATCTGACCCCAGATTGTCCCTCAAAATGCAAAGTGGGATTATCTTCAGCATGTCCTAAATGCAGAATGACTACAGGCACTCTTACTCATTGCTTGTGGTTCTGCTGCAGGCTTCATCTATATTGGAGCAATGTGTCAGATGTGATAGAGTGGATCCAGGGGACTGAATTGGAGATGGACTTGGTTTCTGTTTTCCTGGGCCTGCCCAGGTTACTTTCCACAGATGAATATGGGAAAAAAATTATATCCGTACATTCCGTACTTTCCGTGCTCGGAAAAATATTCTGTTGCGTTGGATGTCTGAACTCTCCCACCCCCAGAGATGAAGAGCTATGAACATAAAATGTGTATCAATTAATGCTCTTGATGAACAAGAGCTGTTCTTTTGTTATGCTGAGCTGCATTATTTATTGTTTAGTTTTGTTTTTTCTTCTGTCTGTGTAGTGTTTTAAGTTATTTTGTGTGTACATGCAATTGGATGTAATTTTTTTCAGTTATTTGAGTTGTGTTGTTATTGGTTTATTATAATATTAAAAATCTCTTTTTAGATATTTTTTTTTAAAATTATAACGTTAACATTGATAGAATACATTCCCAAAAAAACTCTCATTAGACAAACTCATGGCAGTTTATCCTGAGGATCACCATACCTCGGGTGATGGGGTGAGGCTGAGAGAGTGTCCCCTTCATGGTAATCTCTGTCAGTGTGAGGAACTGAACCTGTACTGTTGCCCTGCCTCTACATCACAATCCGGCCGTCCTGCCAACTGGGTGGGAGACTGTGTAACTGATACAGACTGAAACAGTCACAGACAAAGGGTAAGAGAAATATTCATAACAAGGAAAGTGGTACGATTCAGATAACAGTCAAGATATCACCTGAGGGTAAAAATGTTCTCTGCTTGAAATTGTATTTATAACAAGAAGTGTTTAGAAGTTGTTTTTGGTTTAATATAATTAAGGTGAGTCAAGTGAACTCTTATGTGTTACACACTGGGACACTACCATTTTCTGGAAACTGGGAAATATTTGGAATATTATCTGGAACATTCTATAATCGACATTCTCCAGAATATTCTATGACTGCGTGGGAGTAATTGCAAAGGAGAGAGAGAGAGAGAGAGAGAGAGAGAGAGAGAGACAGAGAGAGAGAGAAGGTGTTGCATGCAGTCGTGAGAGTGGGGGACCATGAGCTTTGTTCGGGGGTAATTGCAATCACAGATATACAGTGAGTGTGAGGGAGCAGACAGAATACGGTGACCCTTATCCTGACAGAGCGGGGAAGGTTATTGATGTTTGTCCTGTATTGCTGGACATTTCTTCAGATCTCAAATACTGCACTGAACTCGGTAGTGAGCACAAACAATGCTCGGTGGGTCTGTTGGTGTGGCACCCTCTGGGATGGGAATGTTCCCCCTCTGTACTCGCCCATCTAATACGCCCACCGTGCTCCGTCAACAAACCATGGTGTAATTTCCACTTATCTACCAATCTGCCATTTCTCTGCCTTTGCTCTGTACCCATCTAATCCTTTCCTATCTGTGTATTGGTCCAAATGCCTTTTCAATGGTGTTAGTGTGCCCACTTCAACCACTTCCACTGGCAGCTCAGTCTAATTTTCCAGTTCACCTTGCATTCCATGCGATCTAACCTTCTAGAGCGGCCTACTATGTGGAACCTTATCAAAGGCCTTACTGAAATCCATATAGAATATGTCTACAACCCTGCTCTCATCGACCTTCCTGGTCACTTCCTCAAAAATCTCTAACCAAGTTTGTAAGGCATGATCCGCCACGCACAAAGCCATGCTGACTGCTCCAAGTCAAACTCTGTCTTTCCAAATACATGCACATCTTATCTCTCAGAACCTTCTCAAGTGGTTTACCGAAAACAGATGTGAAGCTTACTGGTCTATATTTCCTAGGCTTTTCTTTGCAGATCTTCTTGAATAAGGGCACAACATTTGCTCCCACCCAGACTTCCGGGATCTTGGTCCCTAAGCTTTTTCTCTCGCCTCTTACAGTGCTCTCAGATATATCTGGTCAGGACCAAGAGATTTGTCTGACTTTGTGCGTTCTAATATGTCCAACAGCAACTCTACTGTGATATGAACAGGACCAAGATATCACAACTAACCTCCTAAAGGTCACAGGTCTTCATGTCTTCCTTCATGATAAACACAGAGGGGAAATTGAGGACTTCACCCATCTCTTGAGGTTTTACACATGCATGCCAGTTTTGGATTTTAAAGCATCCTATTCTCTCTCTAGTTGCTCTTTATCTTTACTATACTGAATTTGGATTCACTCTAATCTTCTCAGCCAAGACTACCTCATACCCCCTTATGGCCTTGCTGATATCCTTCTTCAGTAAACTCCTCTGTCCCCTGTATATACCTCCAGGGATTCCCTTGATATGAGCTGCCTGAACATGAGCAACGCCTCCTTTTTTCTGGCCAAAGCCTCAATATTTCTTGACATCCAGAGTTCTCTCTTCCAGTCTCACATAACTTTCACCCTCACAGGAAAATGGAAACCTTGAACTCGGGCTTTCTCACTTTTAAAGCCCTCCCACTTGCCCGGGATTCTTTTACCTGGAAACAAACAACTCCAATCATCCCCTGCAATCCCCTGTCTAACTCCAACAACATACGCCTTGTCCCAATTTAGAACTTGAAACTGTGGACCAATTTTGTCCCTCCCATAACTATTTTAAAATTGATACAACTCTGATCACTTTTCCCTTCACCTATCCTGCCCTATTTCCCAACAGTAGGTCGTGTTTGTACCTTCCCGAGTACAATACTCTATATATTGATTGTGGAATCTTTCCTGAACACACTTAACAAATTACGTTCCATCTAAGTTCTTAACCATATGGAAGTCTATGTTAGGAAAATTAAAATCACCTATTATAACAACCCTATTGTTCCTGCAAATCTCCCCAGTCCCCCTGCATATTTCTTCCTCTAATTCACATTGTTGATTATAGTGCAACCACTATAATATTACCACCCCTCTCTAACTACTTTGCACCATTCACGAAACCTCTTTGGATATTATCTCAGGTATTTCAACTTTAAATACTCGCCTTAATACTGCCTCCTGTCCCTGTATCCCAGTCTCATGCTGTTGAATGACTCTCTCCTGTTCCTGTGTCTCAGTCTCGAGTAGCTGGTATTTGAACTGTTTCCATTTACATCTCTACATCGCAGGGATTTTCACATCCATGGCACCCCTTGTAAAGGCACAGTGGAGATATGGAGCTGTAAATGGATGGGAGCAGCACATCCTGTCACTTCCAACATTGGTTGCAAGATTCCCCACACTGGGCAGTGATCTAACATAGTGTTACCGAACAATGCAACAGCCTGGGTTTATATATGAATGAACCAGAGCGGTCTGCACAGCTCCCCACGCTGGATATTTAGCCCAGGATTATAGATCAAGAATTGGTGTGGGCTGCACAGAGTTCCATTCTGGATATTGCTGTGCTGTATTCTGCAGTACGGTAGCCGGATCTAAACAGTGCTCCAGCCTGAAAGTATAATGGATGGGCTTGTTATGTGAGTCGGATTCCGAATGTGAGAGAAGTAAACATCTGACAATACCTTCATTTTGTGTTTTCATTCTTGTGATTGGACCCTTCAAATCCAGACTCATCTGGTTAGACCCGACCCTCTGGATGAGTCATGGTGAGTGTTGTTGCAGCATCTGAGTCTGCAACATGACCAACAAATGGAGCAGGGGCTGCAGAGAGGGGAATCTCTGTAAAATTGAATGAGGGAATCACAATCAGATCAGCCGTGGTCTTAGTGAATGGTGGGGCAGGATTGAGTGGACCATTCATGCAACTTATTCATATATTTGTTTTTGTTCCAAGCAAACTCCCCTTCTCTCCCAGTGTCCCATACTGGTGGGGAATGAGTCTCCTCCTCCTGTTCCTGCGTAACAGGATCCTCGGGCCTCACAAGCCTCTAGATTTCCCTGTGTCCCAGTTTCGAGCAGTTGAATGACCGCCTACTGTTCCTGTGACCCAGTCTCAAGCAGTTGAGTGACTCCCTCCTGTAACTGTGTCCAAGTCTCAAGCAGTTGAATGACTCTCTCATGTTCTTGTGTCCCAGTTTCGAGCAGTTGAGTGACTCCCTCCTGTTCCTGTGTCCTAGTCTCGAGCAGTTGAATGACACCCTTCTGTTCCTGTGTTCCAGTCTCGAACAGTTGAGTGACTCCCTCCTGTTCCTGTGTTCCAGTCTCGAGCAGTTGAGTGACTCCCTCCTGTTCCTGTGTTCCAGTCTCGAGCAGTTGAGTGACTCCCTCCTGTTCCTGTGTCCCAGTCTCGAGCAGTTGAGTGACTCCCTCCTGTTCCTGTGTCCTAGTCTCGAGCAGTTGAATGACACCCTTCTGTTCCTGTGTTCCAGTCTCGAACAGTTGAGTGACTCCCTCCTGTTCCTGTGTTCCAGTCTCGAGCAGTTGAGTGACTCCCTCCTGTTCCTGTGTTCCAGTCTCGAGCAGTTGAGTGACTCCCTCCTGTTCCTGTGTCCCAGTCTCGAGCAGTTGAGTGACTCCCTCCTGTTCCTGTGTCCCAATCTCGAGCAGTTGAGTGACTGCCTCCTAATCGAAGTTTTGTGAAAGTAGATGTCCTCCTCCTGCTTCTGAGTAACAGGCTCCAATAGCTCTGTGCTCACCTGCTGCTCCTGTGGAATAAAGTTGAGGGACTGAATGGCCTCTTCACATTGTTTACAGCTTTTCTTGACTAAAAGCCTTTCTCCTGTTTCTGTAAAACACCTTCAAAATCTGAATGATTTATTTTGGTATTTTACTGTCAGTAATTGAATAAACAAGCTGACTGATAGACTTCAGAAGCTGCATAGCCTCCTCCTGCTCCCATGTTAAACACTCAAGAGTCATCAGTCTCTCAGAGATGTATAGCATGGAAAAAGATCCTTCGGTCTGGTCATCTATACCAACCAAATATCCTAAATTAATCTCGTCCCCCTAGCCAGCAGTTGTCCCATCTCCCTCTAAAACCTTCCCATGCACATACCCATCCAAATGCCTTTTAAATGATGTAACTGTATCTGCCTCCACCACCTGTTTCGGCTGTTCAATCCATACACGCAGCAGACTGTGTGTGAAAATGTTGTCCCTCACATCTTTCCGACAGCAGGTTGACGAGAATTAAAGGCAATATTAAAAAGGTGGCCAAACCAATGTGCTGTACAGATGCAAGGCATCATGCAAATGCTTAGACTCAAGGCACGCACCAATAAAGGGAAGAACACCGAGTGCCTTCTTCACTACACTGCCTACCTGTGACGGCAATTTCAAGGAACGGAGAACCTGCACCACCAGCTGCCTCACAGGGCAGTGATCGGGGTTTAATTCCATCCTCGAATGACTGGCTGTGTGGAGTTTGCACAATCTACCCGTGACTGTGTGAGCTTCCTCGGGTGCTATGTTTCCCTCCGGCAGTATAACGATATACAGATCAGGGTAGACTGGCCATCCTAATTTGCTCATAGTATCCTTGGATGTGAGGGCAAGGTGCATTAGCCATGGGAAATGCAGGCTGAGAGGGATAGGGTAGGGGTTTGTCCAGTGGGATACTGTTTACAGGGACGGTGTGGCCTCGATGGGCCGAAAATCCTGTATCCTAACTGTAGGGATTCTATAATTTCTATGGAGTTCTCCTTCATTGGCAACTTTCGACAGGATCCTACCTATATGCCTGGCCCGGATTTTTCTTGCCAAAATGCAACACCTCACATTTATCTAAAATAAACTCCATCTGCCACACCTCAGCTCACCTAATTAAGTTCCCATTATATTCTGAGAGATCATTCTTCACTGTCGACTACACCACCAAATTTGGAATTATCTACAAACTTACTGACAATACTTCATACACTGAAGTGCAAATGATTTGTATAAGTAACAAAAGGCAGTGGACCCACAATTGATCTTTGTGAGCAGCGCCACTGGTCACAGGTCTCCAAGTTTAATGAACAAATGCCAACTGTCACACCCTGTCTCCGATATTCAAGGAAAGTTTGGACCTAAATGGCAAGTTCTCCCTGGATCCCAGGCAGCCTAACGTTGCTAACCAGTCTACCATGTCGAACATTTTGGTTTTCTTACTGAATTCCATGAAGACAGCATCCACTCTCCTGCCTTCATCAAACACCATTTTCACTTCCTCAAAAAATTCCACCGAATCAGTGTGACGTGATCTCCAATGTACAAAGCCCTCTTCAGTCCTTGTCTTTCCAAATGCATATACATCGTTTCCCTCAAAATCCCCTCCAACAATTTAGTCACCATTGACATCAAGCTCACCAATCTATACTTACCTGGGTTTTGTTTAGTTTCTGAAACAATGACACTCTGTTAGCAACCCTCCAGTCTTTTGCCACCTCACCTGTGGAAATCAATGTTACAGATACATCAGCAAAAGGCTGAGCAATTTCTTTCCTAGCTTCCCACAATATTCTGGGATACAACTGATCAGGTCCCAGGGATTTGTTCACCTTTATGTGTTTCAAAATGTCAAACATCTCCTTGTAATATAGATACTTTTCAAAATATCACTATGTATTTCTTCATTCTCTCGCTCTTGTAACCTCTTCTACATTAAATACTAGGAGAAATACTTGCTTAGTATCCCTTCCACCTCCTATGGTTCCACACATACGTAGCCTTACTGATCTTTAATGTGCCCTATTCTCTCCCGAGTTAATATTTTGCAATTAGAGGATGTGTAGAGGTGCTTCAATGCCTCGTTAACCCTGTTTCTAAAGCCATCTCTTGTCCACATTTTTCTGGCCCAGTTTCCCCATTGACTATACACTTGTATAGTCTATTGACTATACATTGACTATTCACTTAATCTCAGCTCTGTTTACCTGACATATGCCTCCTTGCTAACCTTGACCAGAGCATCAATATATCTAGCCATCCAGCACTCCCTGCACCCACCAACCTTGCCCCTCTCACTAATAGGAACACGTTGGCTCTGGACTCTCTGAAACCAAGTTTTGATGGACTTGCATTTACGAACCATCCCTTTACCTGTGAATAGGGTATTCCAATCAGCCTTTCACAGGGCTCGCCTAACACTTTCAAAATTGGTCTTGTTCAAAGTTAGAACTTTAATGTTGACGTAAGGCCTTTCCTATTCCAGAACTAGTTTAAAACTAGTATTTATGTGTTACAGACTTGAAATGTTAAAGAAACATTTCCTGCCCCTCTGTAACAGGCTCGAGAGGCTGAATAAGCTCCCCCTGTCCCTCTGTAACAGGCTCGAGAGGCTGAATAAGCTCCTCCTGTCCCTCTGTAACAGGCTCGAGAGGCTGAATAAGCTCCTCCTGTTCCTCTGTATTAGACTGGAAAGGATGAATGAGCATCTCTTGTCCCTCTGAACTAGACTCAAGAGGCTTCATGGCCTCCTCCTGTCCCTGTGTAACAGATCCGAGATATTAAATGAGACAACAACCCCTGGATTATGAGCAGCTGGTAAACTGTATTTAATGGAGGTCTATTCCTTCTCAGTTACAGAAACATAACCAACACTATTTACTCCAGGTGCCCTCTCAGGAACACTTCATACAGCTGCAGCGATGCATCTCTTCGTTTTGAATTATTCTTTCGGCAAAATGTGCCAATATTCCAGCTTTCCACCTTTTCAAGTAGCAACAGGCTAATATGGGCTAAATGGCCTTCTCTTAGCCCACTGTAAGAGGCCCATAGGGACAGAATTGCTTCGGCCTGTTCCTGAGCAGCAGTCTCAATGCTCTGTCTCAAGGTTATGAAAGGATTTGACAACAGGGCATTAAAACCAGGAGTGGCCGCACACTGGTCAATAAGTACCGTACTTTGTGTTCAGGTATCGAGAAAATTGCCCACCCGATTTTATTTTATGCAGCCGATCTGTTATTTTATAACTGCCTCCTTTCATAAACAGAGTGGAACATATATAGACGCCTGCAGTGTCCTGTTAGTACTCTCATATACAAGTTAACAAAAAGATTTAAATATTTATGATCCATCCCTCAGCAACCCTCATCCATTCCATCCAAAACCAGTAAATGAAAAGTGATGTTTTGAACAGGTTAACTGAGCCTATTTGTTCAGTAAGTGCTGTTAATGCCAGTCTCCATGGATTCTAATTATCCCAGTGGAGGATTTCCATCTTTTCATGATAAATGGGCTCCGTTCAATGTGTTATCCCATAACATGAGCGGGAGCATCACCGACAGCACTGACAGGGATCAGCAGATCCAGAGAGAGGGGAAGGAGCGATCAGAATCTGAGAACATTAGACTGGAATATACCAACAATGGATCAGAATGTTAGAACATTACACTGGAATATTCCAACAATATACAGGAGCTTATCCAATTATATTTGGCGTCTTTCTGCATATTATTGGTTGTCATTATCATCGCGGATCTATTACGTTCTTCTCATTATTAAATTTTTTTATTTTCCCTTCCTGGCTATCGTTGGTGTTCCTGGTGAGTGTCACTGTCCAGATTTTGTTTTCTATAAACCAATTATGAATTTATTATTGTTATTTCATATAGTCTACACATCTTGCCACTATTATTGTTCCTGTTGAATCTCTGAATCCAGACATTCACTCTACAGAGCACTACTAACGACATTAATGAACGTGTTCAATTCCTGTCTCACTCTCTGCGCTGGCAGTGTTACTCACGGGTCTCTATGTTGATCTATTCAGTTTCAGGGGAGAACCACAATGCATTGTGTCATTGCCTTTGCTGTTAGGAGCTTGGAGGTCACCGTCTACTGCTCTGGTTACAAACTCCACTTCCTTCCACTGTTTCCATCCCATCCCTGGCCAATATCTGCAGCTGAAGCAGGCAAGTCACAACTGTGGGAGATCTCTTTGACTATGAGCTGATTCTTGACACCATGCCCTGAACATTTCTAACTTGAAATACCCCCCACTCCAGAATGTATCTCACTGGTTTATTCCATCTGCTGTTTGAACCTTGAGCTATGAAGTACAGGCTTAATGAAGCCAATAATCTGCTGCTGATGGTCCCGGCTTCAGACCTGCCGAAACAAATCTGATTCGACCTCACACCAAACTCCTATCCATCTGTCATTCATGTGCACGCCGATGTATATTGCTGTTGTGTCTGGCAATAGCTTTATTTTAACATTCTCAAACACTTTATATCATCTGTGCATGAAACTTCCCTCGTTCTCTCTGTTGATTAACAAAAGGCCTGCCAGTTGTTCGTATTTAAAATAGTTTCCTCCATGAGCGTTCCTTCCCAAACAATGAGTTTCGCATTCAAACACACACACACACACACACACACACACACACGCACACACACACACACACACACACACACACACACACACACACACACACACACACACACACACAGATAGTGCAGTTTACTGATCAACACACTAGCATGGTCTGCACAGCTCTCCATGCTGGGCTGTCATCTTGTCCCAGTTTATGTTGTTTGTGGTGTTCTGTCAAGCAGATTCAGAATTTGATGTTACAAACCATTCCAGCTGATCTGACAATGCCTTTATTCAATGTTCTCATTCTTGTCATTTTACTCACGAAGATTTCAATTCTCCAGTTAGTCCCACTGTCCTATCTTTTTCCACATATTTCCACAACATCTTTTCAGTTAATTAACTGACTGTTTCTGTCTTTAAAGTGAATCCCTCTGTCCCTTTATATCTTACCCTGGCCTTGGGTTTTGGCTCCCTGGTGTATCGAGTGCTGGCATTGTGTAGCTCAGAAATACTGACATGGTGTGTATCAAGCTGTTGTTCACTTCCTGGTATGTCCCATGTGATGGTCCATGGACAGGGGTGTTTCAGAAGTTATGAGATACATCCTTGTAACTTGGTCTGTACCTGTGGCTGTCCCTCTCAGGTGACCTTGCGATAAGTAGCACGAGGAAGCCCAATGCGTGGAGGGCCAGGCATCTAAATTGCATGACAATGGTGTCACTTTTTTAAATAAAATGTTGGTTTCTCATTTTTTTTAGTAAGCGGTCTTAAAGGCCAAACTGCTGACTGAAAACAGCTCAAGTAAATAACTTACGGGGCGTTTAGGGTTTTTAATAAATAGTAGTAACAATGGCCAGCTCGCACAGACCAGGCTTTCTCGTTTGTTTTTTCTTGTAGCTGAAACAATCACCGGGTGCTTGGGGTCCCAAAGGGGTTGGAAGTTTTAGTAAATTATCCGTAGCTGCTACTCTCTCCAAAGCCTCACTTTTTGGTGTTTCCTCCTGGATTGGAGAACTGTATGCAAAAATGCATGTCTGAATTTTCCTCTTCATTTTGTATGGATTTTCATTAGAGGATAGTGAGGTAGAACAACCCTATGGTAGCCAAAGGCCTGATCAGGATCTGTTTAAATACATCCAGGCATTATCAAAATTTGATGACAATGATGGGGGAGCCTTTTTAATTTCATTTCAGAAAGTGGCTAAACAAGTGCATCAGCCAGAGAACATGTGGATTTAGTTTATCCAAACAAAGCTGATAGGTATTTGCATCCCTATTGGAGGAGGTGAAGAAAGCCATCCGAAGTGCATATGAGCTTGTGCCAGAATCCGACAGTGTTTCAGGAATCTAAAATAGTGTCCCTGGTTAAACACACGTTGTGTTTGAAAGAATCGAACAAGTAATTTTGAAAGGTGGGGAAGGGTGATAAAAACAGAGCAAACCTATGGCACTCTGAGAGAGAAGTAAAGCCCCTGGTGCTCACCTTCCACCCTACCAACCTTCGCATAAACCAAATCATCCACCGACATTTCCGCCACCTCCAAACAGACCCCACCACCAGGGATCTATTTCCCTCCCCACCCCTTTCCGCCTTCCGCAAAGACCATTCCCTCCACGACTACCTGGTCAGGTCCACGCCCCCAAACAACCCACCCTCCACTCCTGGAACTTTCCCCTGCCACCGCAGGAACTGTAAAACCTGCGCCCACACCTCCTCCCTCACCTCTATCCAAGGCCCAAAAGGAGCCTTCCACATCCATCAAAGTTTTACTTACACATCCACTAATATCATTTATTGTATCTGTTGCTCCCGATGTGGTCTCCTCTACATTGGGGAGACTGGGCGCCTCCTAGCAGACCACTTTAGGGAACATCTCCGGGACACCCGCACAAATCAACCACCCCGCCCCGTGGCCCAACATTTCAACTCCCCCTCCCAATCTGCCGAGGACATGGAGGTCGTGGGCGTCCTTCACCGCCGCTCCCTCACCACCAGACGCCTGGAGGAAGAACGCCTCATCTTCCGCCTCGGAACACTTCAACCCCAGGGCATCAATATGGTCTTCAACATTTTTCTCATTTCCCCTTCCCCCACCTCAACCTATTTCTAAACTTCCAGTTCAGTAACTGCCCCCTTGACTTGCCCGGACTTGTCCTACCTGCCTATCTTCTTTTCCACCTATCCACTCCACCCTCTCCTCCATGACCTATCACCTTCAACCCCTCCCCCACTCACCCATTGTACTCTATGCTACTTTCTCCCCACCACCACCCTCCTCCAGCTTATCTCTTCACGCTTCAGGCTCACTGCCTTTATTCCTGACGAAGGGCTTTTGCCCGAAACGTCGATTTCGAAGCTACTTGGTTGCTGCTGGAACTGCTGTGCTCTTCCAGCACCACTAATCCAGAATGAGGAGCTATGTCATTCAGAGGGACTATTGGAGAGATGAGAAGTGCTCCATTATGTAACATGTGGTCAGAGTGTCCAGTGGAAACATCAACAGATTTATTCCACAATGAGGAAGGAGGCCTTGAGCTTGGTGTTGGCATTACAACATTTCAGCATTTAAATTGCGAATAACATACCTGAGACAAATCTTTATCACTGATCGTGACCTCTTAAAGTTTTTGGAGAAATTTAGGGAGAAAAATACCAGTCTGTTTCGACTGAGCTTATTCTTGCTGCCATTCAATTTGAAATTATAAAGTTGACAGGGCGAGAAAAAGTAAGTTTTGACACAGTGTGGAGACTTGGATGAAGAAAAGCAAAAGGCATTCTGTGGCAGGAGTAAAATGACTGACATCGAATCAGGTTGTGAACATTTTTATGCTCAGAGTCAATGTAAGAGATATTCATTCCAGTCTACTAACAGAGGAAGTTTAGGATGTCTGAAATGAATCCACGGTTGTATATTGATGGATTATTTTATTACCGATGGAGTCGGGAGGATACTATCACTGTAAAAAGGTTATTTTCTCTTGGATTTTTTTTTTGAAGAGACGTTTTAAAGGCAGAGGTGCGGAACTGTGTCTGAAAACAGTTTAAGTAAATAACTGAGAAAGCTTTTAAGTTTTATTAAAACGATGGTAACAATGGAAGGGCAGTGGCCAGCTCTCCCAGACCAGGTTTCCTCGTTTTGTTTTTAGCTGCAGCATCCAGAAGCTGTTCAGGGTTCCGGAATGGTTGGAAGTCTCAATACATGATTCCTCACTGCCTTTCTCTCTGAGATCTCTGTTGATGTTCATTTCTCCTGGATAAGAAAATTGCATGTAAGAATCTGTATTTGAATATATCTTTGTACCAAGCAGTGTATACCAAGAAGGTACGGTATCTATTGTTTGTGCTAGTGTTCCACATATAAGCCATCCTGAAATATTCTTTTCTTTGATTGTATTTTAACGAAAGCATTTAAATAGATTATATTTTGCTTAATGCCGAGTGGTTTGACCAGACACAACATATCTGGAAAGCACACTTCACATCTATATTCAAAATAAGGAAAGGTTTTGGTCTAAGCGGCCTTCTTAAAATATTTTGCGAGAATCTGGTCTGGTTCATAACACTTATAGACGAGGGGTTTCTGACTGACTCCTGTTATTGAAATGTTAGTGCAGCAGCTGGGGATGGTTTGCTGGAGGTTGTGCTGTGAGCTGCCTCAGACATTCAGGGAGACCTTAGGATTTGGTGACCCAACTTTGGATGGAGCCTGGGGACTGTAGTTACAACATCTGGGTCTGCAACATGAACAACAAATGGAGCAGAGGTTGCCGAGAGGTGAAGCTTTGAAACAACGCAGTGAGTGTGTGTGGGGAAAGGGATCTGCTGTGTCCACCCCGGATTTTCCAGGAACAGCTTCCCAAGCTCCACTTCACCCAGGAACAGAGTGTGAGGGGACCCTGACTGAACAAGGAGCTGGTCACAGAGCGGTGTCACCTTCTTTAACACGTCCTGCAGCTTCACACCAGGGGGAGGATGGTGCTGCCAGGGGCTGTTCGGGTCACAATTTCATTCAGCTTCTATGTTCTGGAACTTTTCAAACAGGACTGAGTGACATATCCATCATCCACCAGTATGTTGCCATCAATGAAACCATTCAGTGATGGAGGATATATATGGTGGATGAGGTAAATACATTGTTTCAACCACAGCAGGGAACTGCCGGGTGTATCCAATATAATGGGATTCCTGATGGTGTACATGGAGTAGCCGTGTCAATGGGGAGAGGTAGAGGAACTGAAGGAGCACTCTCTGTATTAATCTTGCAGCGTGCTCATCACAGTACAGCATGTTGGTGAATATCCCTGTCCTCACTGCAGCCACAGCCTCTTCATTCACAAGCAGGCAGCCATTTCCATCGTCTTCAGATCTACATGTAGAAAGGAATGAATGTATCTTGGATAAAGGCCATCCCCTTGATACACGTTTGAAAATAGCATCCCCCATCACCAACCAAACACTTCAAAAAATTCCATGTGTACGGAGAACAATGGGGTCACTTGGAGCATCAAGGAGCAGACGATCAGGGATGGAGCAAAACCTCTCATGTCTGAACGGGTCTGAGTCACCCCCCCAGTTCACAGTATCATTAATCCCAGTAATCCCTCTCCATCTTAGTAACATACTGCCTTCCATTATTCCTGTAAATGAAATGACAGATTACATCATGTTATATTGCAGCTGCCAAATTATTCTCCATTGCCTTTACCTCTCTGTATCTATCTGTAGACCCTCCACTCTCTCTTGATAATTTAATCTCTTGCTTATCACAGCGACATCACCAAACTCAGTATCTCTATATCTGTTCCATCCTCCTGATCATTGATATAGATTGTAAATAGTTGAGGACCCAGCACTGGTCACTGTGTGACTCCACTGGTGACGTTCTGTCAAACTGATTTAGACTGATTTTTCCGGAGTTCCTGCTTCCTGTTTGATACATAATCCTCCCCCATTACTGTGTAACACAGTCGTAAAGCTGAATATGAACGAGGAGAATCAGTCAGGAATCCAACCGTTCGAACCTGCTCCGCCATGGAATACATTCATGGCTGATGTCATCGAGGCCTCTGTTCCACTTTCCTGCCATCTCTCGATCCTCAAACTCTAGTCTCTTATTGTAGATTGCGCCACATGAAAAAAATATCCACTCCACAGCTACCCTTTCAATGACCTTTAGCATTTTACAGCCCTCAATGAGCTCTCCGTTTATTCTTATAAACTGGAGAATATAGACCTAAACTGCTCAATTTCTCTTCATAAGACAAACACTTCAAATATGGAATCAATCTAATGAAGCTCTTCTGAATTGCCTCCAATGGAAATACCTCATTCTGCAGGACACCCAAACTGTACTCCAGTTGCAGCCTCACTAACACCTTGCATAGTTACAGCAACCTTTCTACTCTATCCATTTACAAATAAATGCTGAAGTTATGCTTGCATTCCTCATTACTTCAAGTACCCGCAAGCAGGTTTTCTGTGATATGCAAGCATGCACCCAGATCCCTCTGCACTTAAGCACTTTGAAGTTTCTCTCCATTTAGAAAATAATTTGCCTTTTTATCAGGCTGGCCAACTTGAATAACCCCATATTGATCCACTTTAATTTTCATTGACAAATGTTTGGCCATTCACGCAATCTATACACATAGTTTTTAAATCTCTTGCATCATCATTCCGAAGTAATGTCCCACCAATGTTAGTATCATCTGAAAATGTAGCTATAGCATTTTCTATCCCGTCAACCGAGTAATGATATCGATCACAAATGGTTGAAGCATGAGAACTGAAATCTATGGCACCCAACAAGTTGCATTTTCCAATAGAAAATGACACAGTTTATTCATCTGACTGCATTTTGTTGGTTAACCAATCCTCCATCCAAGCCAATAAATTACTCCTAAACTGATGCTGTCTGATCTGACCACTCACTCTTTGGAGAAGCGACGTATCGGAATCCTTCATGAAGACCAGCTATCTTCCATTTCCAGGATTCCTACTATCCACCTTGTTTTTCACATTTTAAATAACTCAAGAAAACACTTCAATCATGATTTATCCTTTGTAAAACCATGTTGACTCCCATGAATTGTGGTTTACGTTTGCAAATGTCCACAACAATGGATTCGAATAATTTCCCTTAAATTATAATCCTTTATTGTTACATTTTACTCCCTAATGTATTCAGTTATTTTAAGTTCTTCCCTTTCGAAAACCTTTACGTTTTCTTTGAATTCTTGTTTGATGGGCAAAAGGTTTTAAGAGATGTGCTCCAATTGCTGCATAAGCGGTATGTGTGGCTGACTGGACTCATCATCCTGCTGGTGTACAAAATCGATGGGATGAAGTCTTTCTGGTGTTCCCATGTTGTCATCTCCAAGGGCAAAATAACCACCTCCTGTTGATGCGTTAGAGGGGTTGGGGATTATGGAATCTTCCCGTTGCTGTGTAACATTTTGAGGGTCTGATGTGTCTTCTCATATTTCTCCATAATCGGTGGAGATACTGAACGGTCTCCTCATGTATCCCAGAGATGGAACGAAGGGAGCGATTGGTCTTCTCTTGTTCACATCCAACAGACACGTGTCTGAATTACCTCCTCCTTTCTCACGAAAAAAGTCTCAGATAGTTTTTATCCTAACACATTTCCCTTGCAACAGACTCGGTGGGTCTGAATGGCCTCCTGTTATCCCAGTGTACAAATCTCCAGTCACTGTGTGACCACTTCCAGTTCCTATGTTACGGACTTGAGGAGGCTGAATGGACTGATCCTGTTGCTGTGTAACAGGATACTGGTGCAGCATGGCCTACTCTGGGTCCAGTGTTATAGATTCGAGGGGCTGATTGGCCTCGAATATATATCAGGCTCGAGGGGCTGATCAGTGTCGTCCTATTCTGGTGTAACAGGCTGGAGAACGGAATGGATTCCCCCACAATCTGTGTAATTCTCTTCAGTTGTTGACTCCTTCCTGTCATCTATGTTGAAATAAGATCATCCTATATTTTTGTAAACTCCAATGGCTATTTGATCAACCTGATCATCCTTTAGTTATAAGCAAGCATCTTCATTGCAGGAATCAGCTGAGGGATCCATCTCTGAGCTGCTTCCAATATAACAACATCCTTTCTTCATTGAAGAGACTAAATCTGTACACACTTCTCCAGATGTGATCTCACTAAGATCCTGTACAGCAGCAGCAATGCTTTACCAGCCTGTTGTAAGGTTCCCACCCAGGTTAGAGCAGTCTCAGCTCTCTGGGGGAAATACAGAGCATTTATGAACGATCATTGTCCTTTTCTACTCCACTAGCATAACGGGAGATCTGGAGAAAATGTCACAATGATGCTTAAGATGATCATAAATGATGTGGCGAGATGATCTCTACCATTAATCCCCCCAAATCCCACATCGCTCAGATTCTCCAGAATCTAGTAAGGTGGAGTGCAAAAACAGCAAAGAGAGGGAAACATTGATGGGAGTTATATATATCAAAGTGAAAGCTGCTATACAAATGCTGGACATGTTTGAAAACGGGAAATGAGCTATACACATTTCTGGCTACTGCAGTAATAACGTACTGTTTACATTATATCTAAAGTGTGTTAACCCAACTGAACGCTAATGCTGGGAAAAATGGATCTCATGAGCATGTGTTAGGTGGTGGCATTAACATTTTGTCGAGCACTGAGCTAGAGATCAGGTTATTTAGAAATTGATGTTGAATGATCAAAAGAACTAATTGAAAACTTTGCTGTAAAGGACCTTTTGGGAACAGTGACCACAATGCATTGGTTTTCTTTTATGCTGTTTGAGTACACGGTAGTTTTTGGTTTATTTGAAGTAACTGTCATAAATCTGAATCGTGCAAGCCCTGAAGGTGTGAGGAGAAATTGGGGACTGCAGATGGTGGAGATCAGAGTCGAAGAGTGTGGTGCTGGAGATCAGAGTCGAAGAGTGTGGTGCTGGAAAAGCACAGTCAGGCAGCGTATTAGGAGCAGGAGAATTGACGTTCTGGGCATAAGCCCTTCATCAGGAATGAGGCTTATGATGAAAGGGGCTGAGAGATAAATGAGAAGGCGGTGTGGCAGGAGGGAGGTAGCTAGGAATGCGATAGGTAGATGACGGTGGGGTTGAAAGTGATAGGTGATGAAGGGAGACAGAACGCCTCATCTACTACATACATTAAAGCCAGTGTGGTCTTCTCTACATTGGTAAGGCAGGTGGATCATTTCAGAGAAGATATCTGGGATAGCCACATTGACCAACTCCACCGCCTTGTGGCTGAACACTTTAACTCTCCTTTCCACTCTGCCAAGGACATGAGAGACCTGGGCCTCCTACATCACCAAACCCTAACCACCCGAAGCATGGATGAAGAAAGGTTCCTCTTCTGCCTTGGGACCCTCCAACCACAGGGGATTAATGTAGGTTTCAGCAGTTTCCCCAATTACCCTAACTCCACCTTATCCCAGTCCAATCTTCCAACTCAGCATCCTCCCCCCTTTTGAACGTTCCTATGTGTTCATCTTCCTTCCGATCAATATGATCCACAAGCCTCTCTGACCTAACTCTTTCAGCCTCACCTTCAACTATCTATTAGATCACAGGAATTAGCCTAGAAAAATGCCAAGTACCGTAGTAAGCCAGTGGATTCAGAGAAATATAGGACCCAGCAACGGATGACCAAGAAAAGAAAATCAAAAAGCAAAAAAGCAGACAAACAAAAGAAAAACATAAAGACTGCAAAAAAAGTACATCAGTGTATGAAACAAAAATAAAAACAAAGTCAAATATGGAACAGTAGGTGTGCGGATGGAATAATTTATTGAAGACAACAGAGAAATCACAGGGAAAAGAAACAGTATCTTTGTGTCTATCTTCAAGGCAGAATATCCAGAAATTCTCCCAGAAATACCAAGTGACCATGGGACTTGTGTAAGTAAAGTCTAAGATCATTCTTATAAGTGTTGAAGTCATGTTTTAAAAGAAAACTGGATTGAGTATTTATAAATCTGACAGATCAAATGTACTTCATACAAGAATTCCAGAGGAAGCAGCAATTGGCATATTGATTGCATCGCAGATTATCAGTTGTTTTCCAATACATTCCCGAAAGATATTTAGCCAATCTGGATAAGGCAAAGGGTACAAATATTATCCAACAGTTTAAGAAAGGATGAAGATGGAGAGTGGTGAACTACAGATCAGTAACTTGTCATCCGCGATCGGGTGTCTGATGGGCTCGATTATAAAGAACGTGTTACTGGATATATAGAAGGTAATGGGAAAACTGGGGAGGATGATAATGCATCGATGAAACGAAAACCATAAGTGGCAAACATTTTTTGGAATGGTTTGAAGACGATTCTGGTGGACGTAGGCAATGAGGAGCTAATGGATAACGGATCGTTGGATACTCAAGAGGATCTTTTTTAAGAACTCTCCCACTAACATCATAAGAAAAGTTAAAGTAAAAGGAATTGGGAAGAATTGGGCGGCACAGTGGCATAGTGGTTAGCACTGCTACCTCACAGCGCCAGAGACACGGATTCAACTCCAGCCTCAGGTGACTGACGGTGTGGAGTTTGCACATTCTCCCCGTGTCTGTGTGGGTTTACTCCGGGTGTTCCGGTTTCCTCCCATAGTCCAAAATGTGCAGGTCAGATGAATTGGCCATGCTAAATTGCCCGTAGTGTTAGGTAAGGGGTAAATGTAGGGGTATGGGTGCGTTGCGCTTCGGCGGGTCGGTGTGGACTTGTTGGGCCGAAGGGCCTATTTCCACACTGTAACGCAATGTAATCTAAACACAAGCAAATAGGAAACGAAAAATTAGGGTTACATTCATGTGAATGCAATTGAAATATAGTAGATGCCATGCGCCAGCTGCACAGAGTGTTGCTGAGACTAAACTGAGAGTATTGTGTACCGTTTGGAGTCCCAGTCTAAGATAGAATATACTACAGACGAACTGCAAAAGGTATTCTCCAGATTAATCCCGAAAATGGCAAGATTGTCTGATGGGGAAACTCAGCCTGTGATCTCGAGTTTCAAAAGATGAGAGGGGATTTTACTGAAACATAGAGGGGAGAGAACAACCGAGGGACATGGAGAAGTGCAAGCAGGAGAGATGAGAGAGAATCCCATGATATTCTACAAGGACAAGTAGAACAGAATAATCAGCAACAGTTAGTGTACATTAGAAACCAAAGGGGCAACCAGTGTGTCAACCCGGAGAACATTGATAGATTGTTACATGTAAACATCACAGCTGTTTTACTTGGGAGAAGGAGGATGCAGGTACAGAATTCGAGAGGATGGACTGGAATGCTCTTGAAAAGAGTTTGATGTAAAATACGAGCGGCGGTTTGAGGCTTTGTCTGGTATAAAATTGGACCAATCTGCAGGTCTGGATAATGTTGGAGTCAAGGGAGGAAAGACGCTGATTGGAAATTTTAATTAGAATCTGACAATAGGGGAGGTACCAGAGGACTGGAGAACAGCTATTATGATTGCACTTCACAGTAAGGGTGATAGAGATAGACCAGGAAACTATAGACGAGCGAGTATTAAATCACTGTTCGGGAAACTACTGGAGAAAATAGAGAAGGAGAAAATTGAACTCCAATCAGAATGGTAAGGCTTGATCAGGGATAATCATCATGACTTTATAAGAGTAAGTCACACTAATGGAGTTGATTCAATTAATTTGAGGAGGTCGCTTATTTTGTTTTGATGCAATGCCTTTGACAAAGTTCCGCATGGGAAACTGAAAAAAAAGTAAATTCTCACAGTATCAAGGATAACTTGAAAAGTTACAGCGAAAATTGCCTTAGTGTCAGGAGGCAGAGGGTGGTGGGAGAAGGCTGTTTGTGTGATTGGAGACCAGTGTCCCCTGGTGTACCACAGGGATCAGTGCTGCGTCCCTTATTGTTTGTAGCATTCATAAATGGTATAGATGTGAATCTGGAGGGGGAGTGGGTGGAGGGGTGGGAGTTGTCATAAGCAAGTTTGTGTTTGACACAAAGATTGGCCGGATGGTTGGCAGTGAGGAGGAAGTTCTGATTTTACAGGAAAATACAAGTGGAATGATCAGATGGGCAGATCAATGGCAGATGGAATGTGATCCTGATAAATATGAGGTGATGTACTTTGGAACGAGGAACCAGACATGGGGTGTACACAATGATTGGCAGCACACTAGGGAGCTCAGAGGGTGTTTCTCCACACATCCCTGAATGTGACTGAACAGGGTAATGGACTAATTAAGAATTGAACCTTGGGTGGAGCGTTTATTAATCAGGGAGTAGATTATAAGTGCTATACAGGGCTTGGTTTAGTCCATAATGGAGTACTGTATGTCGTTCTGGGAGCCTCATTATAAGGAAGGATGTGATTGTACTGGAGGGGTTTGCAGAGCAGATTCACCAGGATGTTCCCTGGGATGGAGCATATCAGCTATGGAGAGAGGCTGGATAAGCTCGGGTTGTTTACTTTTGACAGAGAGGCTGAGGGGGGTGTGATTCAGAAGGATAAGTTAACAAGGGGCATCGACAGGGTGGACAGACAATAACTGTTCCTTTTAGACAGAGGGTCAAGAACAAGGGAGCACACTTTTAAAGTGAAGGGTTTGAGGTTCAGAGAGGATTTAAAGATGACTTTTTCTTCACCCAGAGGGTGTTGGGTTCTGGAAAGTACTTTCTGAGAGGGGAGTTATCAAGGTTAACCTCTCAACTGTTAAAAGTACTTGGACAAGCACTTGGAAGTGCCATAACATTCCAGGCTATGAACCTTTTGTCGGAAAGTGGGACTAATATAGATCGTGCTGTATTTCTGTTGGCACAGAGACTATGTTCCTGTGAGTGTATGATGTGGAAGGTCAATGATTGAGCAGCTTAACACAAGAATTGATGGGTTTATGGAGATAATGTTCACAAAGGTTATAAGAGTGAACTGTTATAGCTTGTCAAATTATGTCAATGTGAGAAGTATGAAAAAAAAGTGCAGGTAATTTTTCAGTTTGAAACCAGAGAATGGAGAAAAGGAAACAGGGAAATGGCAAAACTATGAATCCACTACTTCAGTTCTGTCTTCACAGAACTTTCTGACAATACCAGGAAAACCAAGTCTGGCGTGGAAAACGAAATAGTACATGGAACATAGAGCATAGTAAGTAGATCGTTTGGGAGAAATTATTGGGACTGAAAATAATGTTCATAGACAACACTAACACAGGTTTATGAAATGGGAATTATGTTTGAGAAACAGACTGGGAGACAAATGAAAGAGAAGCAATGGATGTAAAACATGTGGATTTTCAGAAAGATTTTGGTAAATCTCCAAGCCGAGTTGACAAAATCAAATCTTCGTGGATTGGGGTGAATATATGGCCATACTTCTAGAATGGGACAGCTGGCAGGAAACAGTGAATAGAAATAAACAGACAGGTGAAGCAACAGCCTGGCATTGTATTTAAGGTCTGATTCTGTGAGTATGACTATATCCCTGACACCCCATCACCTTCTCCGGATATCTCCTCTCTCACCAGCAAGACAGACAAAGCAGAAGTGGTGGCACCGTGGGATACAGTTTGAAGGGAATTGTTCTGGGAGTCCTCAACAGTGAGTCTGTATCCCATGAACTCTCATGGCGTTAGTTTACACATGGGAAAGGAAACCTCCTGCTGATGACCATGTACCAGCCTCTTCCAACTGATGAGTCAGTATTCCTCCAAGCTAAATTACACTTGGAGGAAGCACTGAGGGTGGCAAAGGCACAAAATGTACTCTGGGTTAGGGACGTCAATGTCCACAAAAAGAGTGGTTCAGCAGCAGCATTACTGATTGAGTTGGTTTGGTCCGAAAGGATATAACTTCTCGACTCGGTCTGCGACAAGTGGTGAAGGAACCCACAAGAGGGAAAAGCCATATTTGACCACAGCCTTACTAATCTACCAGCTGCAGAGGTATCTGTCCATGACAGTATCGGTTAAGAGTGACCACCGCATAGTCATTGTGGAGATAAAGTCACACTTGCATATTGAGAATAACCTCTACCATTTTAGGTGGCACTGTCATCATGCTAAATAGGACAGACTTTGAACAGATCTAGCAGCTCAAGTCTGCGTTTCGATAATATGTTGTGGGTCATCAATAGCAGCAGAATTGTACTCCAGCACAACCTCATGGCCTGGCATATCCTCTTCACAACAATTACCATCAAGCCAGAGGATCAACCTTGATTCAATGGAGTGTACAGGAGGGCAGCAGCAGCACTGGGAATACCGGAAAATGAGGTATCTGCCTGATGAAGTCACCAACCAGGACTACCTGCGTGCCAAACAGCATAAGCAGTTAGTCATAGACAGAGCTAAGTGATCCCACAAGCAACGGTGCAGATCTAAGCTCTGCAGTCCTTCTACTTCTAGTTGAGGACAGTTATGGACAATTACACAAGTCATCGGAGGAGGACATTCAACAGGTATCCCCATCCTTAATGATGGAAGAGCCCAGCACTTCAGTGTATAAGATAAGGCTGATGCATTCGCAACAATCTTCAGTCAGAAGTGCTGAGTGGATGATCCATCTCGGCCTCCTCCAGTGGCCATCAACAATTCAGTTACCAGTCATCAGCCAATTTGATTCACTCCACACGATATCCAGATTCAGTTGGAGACACTGGATACCTCAGAGGGGACATACCCTGACAACATTCTGGCAATAGTACTGAAACGTTGTTCTCCACACCTTGTCACTGCCCTCACCAAGCTGTTCCAATACCGTTACAACAACATTTCCCCGATTACATGGAAAATTACCCCAAGTATCTCCTGTATATAAACAGCAGACCAAATCCAATCCGGCCAATACCACTGCATCAGTCTACTCTCGATCTTCAGTAAAGTGATGGAAGGTGTCAGTGCTTTTAAGCAGCACCTGCTCAGCAATACCCTGATCAATGACGCCCAGTTTGGGCTCCACCAGGGCCACTCAGCTCCTGACCTCATTACCGTGGTCCAAACATGGACAAAAGAGCTGAATTCCAGAGGTGGGGTGAGAGTGATAGCCCTTTAAATCAAGGCTGCCTTTGCCCAAGTGTGTTATCAAGGGGCCTTAGCAAAACTGGAATCAATGGGCATCAGGGGCAAACTCCCCGCTGGTTAGAATCATACCTGACACGTAGGAAGATGGTCATGGTTGATAAAGGTCAGTCAACTCAGCTCCAGGATAAATCTGTAGGAGTCCCTCGGGCAGTGGCCTAGGCCCATACATTTTCAGGGCTGCTTCACCAATGACCTTCCCTCCATTTTAAGGTCAGAAGTGGAGATGTTTGCCAATGATTGCACAATCTTCTGCAACATTTCTGGCTCCACAGATACTGAAGCAGTCCATGTTCAAATACAACAAGACCTGGACAGTATCCAGGCTGACAAGTGGCAAGTAATAGTCACGTCACACAAATGCCAGACCGTGAACATCACCACTAAAATACAATCTAACCTGCCCCTTGGCATTCAATGGTGTTACTGTCACTGAATCCACAGTGGACTGCAGCTGTTCAACAAGGCAGCTCACCACCACCTTCGCAAGGGGCAACCAGGGACAGGCAACAAATGCTGGCCCAGCCAGTCACACCCAGATTCAGGAAATAAATACTATTTAAATAAAATAACAGAGGAAGGTTTCTGGGATATCACAGATATTGGTGCTCAGGTCCCAGTTGTTCACAATACCCATTAAACATTTTGTTGCAGGAATCAAATACAATATATCCCAAACTGCTGATAGAACTAAAGGATGTTGGATTGCGAGTGGGTGAGGAGGTTGTAAAAAAGCTTCAAGGTGACTAGGACAAGTGGAGTGAATGGGCAAATACGTGGCAGATGGAGAGCAAGGTGGGTTGAGGTGACAGTGTGCCCTTTGGTTGGAACAAGAGATTGGCAGCTTTTCGTTTGAAAAGGGATTGTTTGAAACATGTTGATCTGAAAAGCGACGTATGGGCCTTTTTGTTGTTTCATTCTGCGCCGCCCTCCGAGGTCCCTGCAGCAGTGTGAGGTCTGAACCCACATGGCAATACTGGGAATGGCATTCACACGCTGCCCAGTGTACATAGACCTACCAAGTGGGGAGCTGGAGCATTGCAAAGGATCTGGATCTCCCTGTAGACCAGTCACTGAAAGCAATATTACAGGAGCAAGAACCAGATAGGAAGATCAATGATGTGCTGACCTTCATTTCAGGGGGATTTGAGTCCAGGAGTAAGCGTGTCTTACTGCAGCTATAGAGAGCTTTGGTGTGACCCCATCTCAAACATGTGCAGTATTCTGCAGATTTGGTCTCAGTACATACTAAAGGACAAACCTGACATTGAGGGAGAGCAGTGAAGGATGACCAGACCGATCTCTAGGATGACAGGCTTGTTGTGGGCGCAGAGTTTGGGTCGACTGGGCCTGTATTTCATGGGGTTTAGGAAAATGGGTGGAGATATCACTGAGATATATAAAGATCTGACAGGGTGAGACGGATTGGAAGCAGGGATAATAATTCCCCTGGCTGTGGTGTCTAAAACAAGGGTCCACAGTATTCGGTACAGACAGACCATTCTGCAATGAGATGACAATAAATGTCTGCACTCAGCGACTGGTGAACCTGGGGAATGCACTCGAACCTGGAAGCGAAGACACTGAATATAAATAAGGATTTAGAGACAGTAAAGGAATGTTGGGAGAGAAGGAGAACGATATGTAAATAAAGGGCAAGGTATCATTATATTGAATTGGGTAGCAAACTCGACAGACCAAATGGACTACTGCACATCCTACTTTATAGCTTCCCACAGTTAATCACATTAAGGGATGTGTACAGTGTGTGGAAAAAGTGCATTGTGTACATATTTGAACGTGAACTGAAATGGGGAAGGCTCAATGTGTTGTATGACCGACTCCATTCCCGATGTTTCTATGTAGTCTGTAAATGTTGTCACAAGCTCTCAGATGTTAGGAAGGAGGTCTCTGCAGGGTCAACAGGACTGTGTTTCTCATTCCCTTTTTCCGATACTGAGGCTGGGGCCGGGTGTTCTGTCCGGTTTTATCCTTTAGACCTCGGAACAGTTTGATACAATAGAATGTCTTGTTTGGCGGATTCAGAGACCATTGAAGAGTTTATCACATGTCTGTGTGTCTGCAGTCACGTTTCGGCCAGACCAGGAAAACACGGGAGATTCACTTTCTGAATGTACATTTGTGAATCAAATTGGTGTGTACAATCGACATTGGCTTGAAGGTCACTATTTACGGACACCAGATTTTGCATCTTAATATTTTGTCAATTTTGCTTAACTTCCACCAGCTGCCAGAGCATTAGCCTGGTCTGGATTAGTAATCCAGTGACCTTTCCACAGCAGCACCATCTCTACATGGGGACCTATCTGAAATTGTACTGAGCAGGTTATTTCTGTGCTGCTTGATAACTCTGTCAAAAAGAACTCCCACCAATTTGACAGTCGAAGTGGGACTGAGGGGGAGGTAACTGGCCAGATTGTAATAAGAATCCTCTTTGGAACTGCACATAGTTGAGTAATTTTCCACATTACCAGGGAGATGTCAGAGTTAGAGCTGGAATGAAAGAGCTTCCCCAGGGACACGGCTTGTTGTGCAGCACAAGTCTTCAGTCCTATTACAGGAATGGTGTCAGGGACAATTGCCTTTTTCGTACGTACTGTGTTCAGCTGGTTTTTCATGTCACATACAGCAAAATGAATTGGTTGAAGACTGGCATCTGTGATTCTGTGGGTATCATGGCAAGGGTGAGGTGGATCATCAAATCAACACTTCTGGCTGAGGGTGGTGCAGCTTCCACATCCTGGTCTTTTACACTGATGTGCAGAGCTGTTCGATTACTGAGGATGGGGATATTTGTGGAGCCCTTTGCTCCAATCACTTGTTTCATCATCCATCACCAGTTATGTCAGAATATGACAGGATTGCGGAGCTTCGATCAGATCTGTTGGTCAAATGTGGTAGCTTTAATGGGTTCACGTCAGGTTTAGGTTCACGTGGTTCTGACCCAGTCATGTTCACCCACAGTCATTACTGAAACATCGATCAGATTGATGGTAATGGCAGACAGAGGAAATTATTCGAGGCTAAAAGTTGCAGATTGTGGTTGAATGCTGTTTTGCTTCTGCTGCTGTAGTCTACAGCACTACATAAATACGCAGTTTTGAGCTGCAATATCTGCAATGCAATTCTGCTGTCTGTCCCTTAGTTCACATCGAGACCCATTCACCCATCAGTCATGTACTCAGTGACCTACTCTGGTTTCTGATGTGGTAACACTTCCATTTTCATACTGTCATTCTGCTGAGGGTCTCTTCCCGGGTCATGCTTTCAATCTGACACATTCTGCAAAACCAATTAACTGATTTTAATTCAATTGTTTAATTCATCTGAATCTTTTTCATTGAATAATACCACTTTCTGTGTTTAAAGTGAATGTGTTTCCTCTGTTTCTCTCCATGACCATGATTAAGAGATCTGCAGTGACAGTGATGCCAGCCTTATGTAGTTTCCGAGCCAATGAATTCTCTGGATTCCCAATCATCTTCACCACATTGTATGTTTCCTCTTTTGGTTTGATGCCTTATTACTCATAGTTGCCTTGTCCTGTCATGAGTATGTTTCATCACCTTTGGGAGAATTTCTGATATCCTCCGAAATATCCCCAGAAATTCCTGCTTTTGCTGTTCCATGGTCTGCCCAGCTCGGCTTCCCTTCCAATTAACTCTGGCCAGCTCCTCCCACATGTCATTGCAGTTACATTGTTCAATTATAATCACATTACATCAAGAAGAAACCAATAGATATAAACCGAAAGAAGGAACTTTGAGAGAGGAGACGCAAAGAATAATTGGTAAATTTCTTAACTAGATACAAAGAGAGAACGAGCGATACAACATAGATGAGGAAATGTGAAAAATGAGAAAACTAGATCATCGAAAGAAGTAGATGCACATCCCTCAATGTTTTGGCAATTCCTGTGTACTGTGGTCCTTTGTATAGGGCATGGACAACAGAGTAACGTGTTCAATTGCTGGCTCTGATGCCAGAATTTTTATCTCCAATAATATGATAGACACTCGCTTTGGAAAGTATCCAACAGGCCAATATATTGAATTCTGGGAGAAAGGGGATTACCTGAAATAAGTTGGGACACCAGAAGCAAGAATTTGTAACACATCCTGATAAGAATGAGAGATTGGAATGGAGAATTCCAGAAAAACAGGGAACGTTGAGGGAAGGGGAACATATCATTTTAGATGAGAATCAAATGATGTTTTAATGTTATATAATTTTTATACATCATATGCATCACTTTTTGTTAAATGTGTCTCCGTTGTTCATTTAGAATGTGTTGTGCACATATGAAAAATGTTACTTATCTGCACACACATTAATTAAACAGTGTAGATAAAATCATTTTTCCGCCATTGAATTGGTCCTGTTGTTGTGTTACCAGGATACATGAACACCAACTGGCCACCAAAAGACATGACCCATTATCACTATGTTCCATACATACAGGCAAAGAAGGGCACCACTTTGATTGGGACAATGCACACACATACTAAGACACGCAAGGATGTTCTTAGAGGAATGGCATTCTGACCAGAGGTCCATCAATAAACACAGCAATTTAGATCCTATCGACCTTCTCTTTTAAAACAAAAGAACTGGAAATGACATCACCCATCGTAAGAACCCAAGACCTATAAATAGAGAGGCGCGACATACCACCAGCGCTTCAGCAGAGAGTTTCACTGAGGATGTTACTTTGTCATAGTGTCGAATGGTCAGAAAACAAACCTTCAAGCACAGCGAGCTAACTTGCATACATACAAACGGTTATGTTTCTTGTATTAGTGGAACTTGGGAGTTCTTTGTCACTCATGTATTAACAGATTACGAGGTGAGGTGAGCTTTTTAGGTTTGTGGTTTTAATTAACAGAAGTGCTCGACATAGATGTCTCCACAGTTTGGGGCCCTGCCATATGGGACTTGGACAGATTTGAACAGATTTCGGGTACAAAATGTCCCAGCAAATTCCAACACGTTGCAATTAGTGACCTAGATCTTCAAATAAAACCCGGTTGGAAAATTTGTTTAATTTTGTTTACTGGTGGTGGTTTAAATTAAAAGTGAGGGAGAAGGCTTTTAACATTACTAAAGAGGTACCCAAATTTGCCAAGAAAGTTTAGAAAGACAAAAGGAGGACATTTTTTTAGAATTAGCAAATAGGTTGGAATTGGGTTTAACCAGGGACAAATGGAAAGCTGAAATTATAATGGAGTTGGTAAAACACTTTGATGTATCAGAGAAACAGACAAGTGCAGTCGAGTTAGATAAAACTTAAATTGCAAATATGTCAACCGAAGTTAGAAGATAAAGAAAGAGACGGAAACAGAGAGAGAAAAAAAGTGAAGGAGAGGAAAAAGAAAGAGAGAGAGAATTTGAGATTCAGAAGTTGGGAATTAGACAAGAAAGTTAAATTAACAGGATGGAGATGAAGGGAGAACATCGGGATGTATACAACTATGTTAGCGCCTTGCCATATTTCGGTGGGAAAAATTTCAAAACCTTTTTTATTTCATTTGAAAAAAATGGCTCGGCAGATGACGTGTCCAGTGAACTTGTGGGTAATGCTCGTTCAGACTAAGCTGGTGGGCATAGCTGGTGAGATATGTGCAGCACTGTCAGATGAGGGATCAAGAGATTATGCAGATGTCAAATTGGCTATTTTGATTGGTATGAATTGGTACCAGAAGCATATAGACAGAGGTTCATAAAAATAGAGACGGAACCAGGTCAGACTTATGTTAAGTTTGAAAGAATTAACTACAGTCATTTCGACAGGTGGGTGCTGGACTTAAAAATAGATAAGACCTGTGAGGCTCGAAGGGAGATTAATCTGCTGGAGAAGTTGAAAGACTCACTTCCAGAGATGGTAAAAATTCATGTGCACGAACAGAAAGTTCAAGCAGTGAGAAGCGCGGCAGAAATAGCAGGTAAATATGTATTGGTGCATGAGATGAAATTTAGCTTCCAGGAGAATTTTCATGCTATGAGGGATAGAAATTGGGAGAAGGGAAGTTCACACATTACAAAGCAAACAGTAGCGCACAATAGTTTACCACAGGTGAAAAAAGAAGCCCAAAGGGGTTGAAAGGAGGTGAAAGGCCTCAGGTGTTCTCAGTATAAGGGAGTGGAACACATAAAATGACAGTGCTGATGGTTTAAGAAGGGCACTGGGAAAAGGTGTTTTCATTGAAGTAAGCTGGGACACACTGTGATGGTCGTTGAAGGGAGGCACTTTGGGGAAAGATGAGGTAGAAGAGGCTAAGCCAGTGGCATTAGTGAAACTGCTAAAGGAGACCACAAGTGGAGCCGAGGAGCTGCAGGAGAGTGCACAGCCGAGGCAGGGTCTGGGTATGGAGTCGGTACCTGATCTCTGAAAGAATTCGCCTCAGTAGATAAAGTTTACTTAGAAATATCAGGGGGAGAAGGACAAGAAGTTATAATTTTGTGAGATATGGAATCTGATCAATCTCTAATAGTTGAGAAGTGAGACGCTGGAAAAGCACAACAGATCAGGCAGCATCCGAAAAGCAGAACAATCGAATATCAGGCAGAAACCGAGTGTCAGGAATGTGGTGGCGGGACAATGGGGCTGAAAGATAAATACAAGGGTAGTAGCTGGGCTGGTGGGAGGGTCACTGGGAAGGCGATAAGAAAATGTAGGTTGGAGTAATAGTGATATGTCGGTTGGGAGGGTGGAGTCGGTAGGTGGGAAGGAAGCTGGACAGTTAGGGCGGTTCAAGAGGGCAGTGCTAGATTGAATGGTTCAATCTGGCAGAGGTTGGGGGAGGGGAGATTTGGAATTTGGTGAAGTCAACGTTGACGATGGTTCTAGTTTGAGGGTTCGAGTTGTCCTACCAGCGATCCACAACACCCTACTCTCCGACCTATCACCATCACACCCCACCTGCGTCTACCTATCGCCTTCCAAGCTATCTTACACCCAGCTCCACTCCCACTCTCCTCTTTATTTCTCGGCCCCCTTCCCCCTCCCTTACCCCACCTCCCACTTTGCTGATGAAGGATTTATGCCTGAAACGTCAACTCTTCTACCCCTCAGATGCTGCCTGGTTGGCTATGCTTTTCCAGCCCCACACTTTTCAACTCTCACCTCCAGCATCTGCAAGCCCTCACTTTCTCTCGGCCTCTAATAGTGAGAGATGAAAGTATTTTCACTCTTTCTGACATATTAATCAAGATCGGAACAATTTGTGGAATGGGGTTAGAAATTAAGTATTCCCTTGTGTAACATCACGATGGAATACCAAATTAAGGTTGGGGAAGTAACAGTGACAGTGAGTAACAGAGTGTCATTTCCAGGAATACAGTTTATTCTTGTGAACGATTTAATAGGATCCAAGGTGGGAGTGGCACCCCTTGTATTGGAGAAGGCAAAAGGAAAACTAGGGAATTGGGGAGTTAAAAGAAAAATACCCAGGATTTTTCCAGACTGTATAGTAACAAGATTCCACTGTCATAAGTTAGAGCAGGAAGGAAAACCGTAATAAAAAGCCAAAGGAGTTGATGTGCAGTGAACTGACCCCCTGTTTGACAATAGACAATAGACAATAGACAATAGATGCAGGAGTAGGCCATTCTGCCCTTCGAGCCTGCACCGCCATTCAATATGATCATGGCTGATCATTCCTAATTAGTATCCTGTTCCAGCCTTATCTCCGTACCCCTTGACTCCACTATCTTTAAGAGCTCTATCCAATTCTTTCTTAAAAGAATCCAGAGACTGGGCCTCCACTGCCCTCTGGGGCAGAGCATTCCACACAGCCACCACTCTCTGGGTGAAGTAGTTTCTCCTCATCTCTGTCCTAAATGGTCTACCCCGTATTTTTAAGTTGTGTCCTCTGGTTCGGCACTCCCCCATCAACGGAAATATGTTCCCTCCTGCCAGAGTGTCCAATCCTTTCATAAGCCTATACGTTTCAATCAGATCCCCTCTCAGTCTTCTAAACTCAAGGGTATACAAGCCCAGTCGCTTCAGTCTTTCCGTGTAAGGCAATCCTGCCATTCCAGGAATTGACCTCGTGAACCTACGCTGCACTCCCTCAATAGCCAGAATGTCTTTCCTCAAATTTGGAGACCAGAACTGTACACAGTACTCCAGGTGTGGTCTCACCAGGGCCCTGTACAGCTGCAGAAGCACCTCTTTGCTTCTATACTCAATCCCTCTTGTTATGAAGGCCAGCATGCTATTAGCCTTCTTCACGACCTGCTGTACCTGCATGCTTGCCTTCATTGACTGGTGGACAAGAACACCCAGATCTCTCTGAACAGCCCCTTTACCTAATTTGATACCATTGAGGTAGTAATCTGCCTTCCTGTTCTTGCCACCAAAGTGGATAACCAGACATTTATCCACATTAAACTGCATCTGCCATGCATCTGCCCACTCACCTAACTTGTCCAGGTCACCCTGTAATCCCCTAACATCCTCATCACATTTTACCCTACCACCTAGCTTTGTGTCATCAGCAAATTTGCTAATGTTATTGCTGATACCATCTTCTATATCATTTACATATATTGTAAAAAGCTGCGGTCCCAGCACGGATCCCTGCGGTACCCCACTGGTCACTGCCTGCCATTTCAAAATGGAGCCGTTAATCACTACCCTTTGTTTCCTATTAGCCAACCAATTCTCTATCCAATCTAGTACTTTGCCCCCAATCCCGTGCGCCCTAATTTTACTCACTAACCTCTTGTGTGGGACTTTATCAAAAGCTTTCTGAAAGTCCAGGTACACTACATCCACTGGATCTCCCTCGTCCATCTTCCGAGTTACATCCTCAAAAAATTCAAGAAGATTAGTCAAGCATGATTTCCCCTTCATAAATCCATGCTGACTCTGTCCTATCCTGTTACTATTATCCAGATGTGCCGTAATTTCATCCTTTATAATAGACTCCAGCATCTTTCCCACCACTGAGGTCAGACTAACTGGTCTATAATTTCCTGCTTTCTCCCGCCCACCCTTCTTAAAAAGTGGCACAACATTAGCCGCCCTCCAATCCTCAGGAATCAACCCCGATTCTATTGAACTCTGGAAAATAATCACCAGCGCATCCACGATTTCCCGAGCCACCTCCTTCAGTACCCTGGGATGCAGGCCATCAGGTCCCGGAGACTTATCAACCTTCAGACCTAACAGTCTCTCCAACACCAAATCCTGGCAAATAGAAATTCCCTTAAGTTCAGGTCCTTCAGCCACTGTTACCTCAGGGAGATTGCTTGTGTCTTCCCCAGTGAACACAGATCTGAAGTACTCATTTAATTCCTCTGCCATTTCTTCGTTCCCAGTAATATATTCCCCTGCTTCTGTCTTCAAGGGCCCAATTTTTGTCCTAACCATTTTTTTGCCTTGGACATACCTAAAAAAGCTTTTACTATCCTCCTTTATATTCTTGGCCAGTTTACCTTCGTACCTCATTTTTTCTCTGCGTATTTCCTTCTTACTAATCCTCTGTTGTTCTTTAAAAGCTTCCCAGTCCTCCGTTTTCCTGCTTATCTTCGCTAAGTTATACTTTTTCTCTTTTAACCTTATATGCTTCTTTACTTCCCTTGTCAGCCACGGCCGCCCATGTCTCCTCCTGGGATCTTTCTTCCTTTTAGGAATGAACTGATCCTGCATCTTCTGCATTATACACAGAAATATCTGCCATTGTTCCTCCACGGTCTTCCCTGTTAAGGTATTATACCATTGAACTTTGGCCAGTTGCTCCCTCATAGCTCCATATTTCCCTTTATTCAACTGAAATATTGTCACTTCAGATTGTACCCACTCCCTCTCAAATTGCAGATTGAAGCTTATTGTATTATGGTCACTACTTCCCAACGGCTCCTTCACTTCGAGGTCACTGACCAATTCTGGTTCGTTACACAAGACCAGATCCAGAATCGCCTTATCCCTGGTCGGCTCCAGCACCAGCTGCACTAAAAATCCATCTCTGAGGCACTCCACAAAGTCTCTTTCTTGAGGCCCGATACCATCCTGATTCTCCCAGTCTACCTGCATGTTAAAATCCCCCATAACAACTGTAGTAACATCTTTGCGACAAGCCAATTTCAGCTCCTGATTCAACTTACCTCCAACATCCAGACTACTGTTTGGGGGCCTGTAGATGACTCCCATGAGGGTCTTTTTACCCTTAGTGTTTCGAAGCTCTATCCACACTGACTCTACATCCCCTGACTCTAGGTCCGCCCGCGCAAGGGACTGAATATCCTCCCTTACCAACAAGGCCACCCCACCCCCTCTGCCCGTCAGTCTATCCTTACGATAACACATGTAGCCTTGAATATTCATTTCCCAGGCCCTGTCCCCATGAAGCCACGTCTCAGTTATCCCCACAATATCGTATCTGCCAATTTCCAAAAGAGCCTCAAGCTCATCCACCTTGTGTCTAATGCTTCGTGCATTCATATATAGAATTTTTAATTTGTTACTGCTCTCACCCTTCCCCTCAACCCTTATTTCACTCAACTTTACTGCATGATGCCTTTTCCAGTTTTCTGCCTCCTTGATACAGTTGTCTTTCTTGACTTCTCTTGTTCTAACTACCCCTTCAATTTCCTTTTTAAACATCCAGCTTGTCCCCTCCCCCCCGCTACTTAGTTTAAATGTAGCGGTGTTGCAGCAGAAAACCTGCCTGCCAGAATGCCGATCCCTGTTCTATTAAGGTGCAAGCCATCTCTCTTGTAGAATTTATGGTTACCATAAAATATACCCCAGTGATCCAAGAACTTGAAACCTTGCTTCCTGCACCAGTTCCCCAACCACACGTTCAAGTCCATTATCTCCTGGTTTCTGGCCACACTAGCCCGAGGAACTGGAAGCAAACTGGAGATAACCACCTTGGACGTCCTGCTTTTTAGCCTTCTTCCTAGTTCTGCGAAGTCTCGCTGTAGTATGTTCCTCCTCTTCTTCCCGACATCATTTGTGCCGACGTGTACCACCACCTCGGGCTCTTCACCCTCGTCCTTGAGGATGTCCTGCACTCTGTCCGCGATGTCTTTCACTCTAGCACCAGGAAAGCAACACACCATCCTTAAATCCCGTCTGCTGCCACAAAAACCCCGGTCAGTTCCTCTCACGATGGAGTCCCCTATTACCACGGCTCTATGTGATGTCCGACTCTTCCGCTCTGCTTCTGCGGCAACTTTTGATGGACAAACATGGCCGCCTTGCGAACTGGTAGTGTCATCAGACTCTACTGTTTCCAAAAGCTTCAACTTGTTCCTGACAGGTACTTCTCCCGGCGTCTCTTGCACCTGTCTCCTCTCTGCCTTCCTCATCGTCTGCACTCTTCTGCTCTCTTCTGGCATGATTGGTGTAATAACATCACTGAAGGTCTTGTCCAGAAAGATCTCGTTCTCTCGGATGAGCCTAAGGTCTTCGAGTTCTTTCGTCAGTGCTGCAATATGCTCGGTCAATTGCTGAATGTGCGCACACTTTCCACACATATACGAGCCAGACACACCAGAGTCATTGACTTGCCACATCAAACACGTAGCGCACTGAACCAGCTGAGCAGTCATGTCTTCACCCTCTTCAACTGTGGTGTAATCTCTTTACTCAACCTCTTTATCAAGATTCCTGAGCTGAAGCCTCACTCTTCGATCTAAACTTCCTTAGACCGTCTTCCTATGGCAACTCTGTGGACTCTTAATTAAGGTTAGAGGAGGAGGGAGGGAGGGAGACCCTACTTTGTAGGGTCTGGGGTTTAGAACACACCCACTCTAATAACAATCACTTACCTACCCGACCGGCTTTGCGCTCCGTCTGAACTTCCGCCCAGCTCCCGCCGCTCTCTGCTGCGAAAAGACCGTTGGCGTCGAGGTAAGTTCTTTATATAACAATCACTTACCTACCCGACCGGCTTTGCGCTCCGTCTGAACTTCCGCCCAGCTCCCGCCGCTCTCTGCTGCGAAAAGACCGTTGGCGTCGAGGTAAGTTCTTTATATAACAATCACTTACCTACCCGACCGGCTTTGCGCTCCGTCTGAACTTCCGCCCAGCTCCCGCCGCTCTCTGCTGCGAAAAGACCGTTGGCGTCGAGGTAAGTTCTTTATATAACAATCACTTACCTACCCGACCGGCTTTGCGCTCCGTCTGAACTTCCGCCCAGCTCCCGCCGCTCTCTGCTGCGAAAAGACCGTTGGCGTCGAGGTAAGTTCTTTATATAACAATCACTTACCTACCCGACCGGCTTTGCGCTCCGTCTGAACTTCCGCCCAGCTCCCGCCGCTCTCTGCTGCGAAAAGACCGTTGGCGTCGAGGTAAGTTCTTTATATAACAATCACTTACCTACCCGACCGGCTTTGCGCTCCGTCTGAACTTCCGCCCAGCTCCCGCCGCTCTCTGCTGCGGGACCGTTTGATGAAACGGTCCAGGAAAAACCTGAACAGGCAGAGGATCAGACAGAGGTGTTTAGTCCAGAAAGGCGAATGGACTTACAATAGATATATACACACACATTCACACACACATACACATGCACACACACACAGAAAAGGAATCAAAATATTTTGTCGAACGTTATTAACTTAAAGATAGAATGCTAAAATTAAAATGGAGACCCCGATAGGTTAGTGCAGAAGGGAAATGGGCCGAAGTGCACCAGATTGTTTTCGAGGTAGTGTACAGTTTTATGGGTAGCACATAAACTATCTGCAGGAGGTCACCGAGGTGTACAGCAGACTCAGGCTAATGTACAGAGGCATTTCGAGTGGCCTGCAATGCACACGGACGTGGTTATTTTTTGACGTAGATGTCAAACATTTTAAATGGTAGGTAAGTCACAGGCAGTAAGAAAGCCAGAACCTTTGTTACCAATTCCTGCATTCGAAGAACATTTCACGTAGGTTATGATGAGTTGTGTAGCTCCCCTATCTAAAATAAAAGTGAAAACTAATATTTACTAGCCATAATGGATGTGTCTACCAGATTTCCAGAGGCAATTCTATTATGGAGTGTTAAGGTAAAAAGGGAGGTGGAGGAGTTGGTAGCTTTCGTTACTCACTGTGGGCTCCGCAGAGAGATTCAGTCAGACCAAGGTCTCATTTTGCCAATCAGATGTTTAAGGAAGTCATGGATAGCTTAGGCATACAACAGGTTAAATCAAGGGCGTCCCATCCTGAATCCCAGGGAGCCTTGGAAAGTTAGCATCAGACGCTGAAGACCATGTTAGCAGTGTACTGTCAGGATTTCGGAATGAGTGGAATTAAGGTGTCTCATTAAATTGTTTGCCATTGGACAAAAAATATTTGCCCGAAATAAATCTACTCAGTTTACTTCCTTTGAGTTAATATTTAAAGTGAGAGGTCCTTTGGAATTAATTGAATATAAATTGACAGGACCAAAGTCAGAGATCTCACACTCAGCTTATGTATGTGAGGTGACGGAGAGATTAGATGGAGTAGGTGAGTTATCTAAACAGCACCTGAAGGGCACAGCATAGAATGAAGCACGTGGCAGATAAAAACTCTGAAATTTTTGACGATTTCCTGTGGGGATGACGTATTATTATTGCCACCAGTAATAGGAATTCCCTTCAAAGCCAGGTTTAGTGACTCAGGAACAGAGGTATGGTCAGATGTTTATCTGTATGATGTTGTGACCTTTAGCAAGTGATTGAAAGCTCACATGTTACAGTTGGCAGAGCATGTTGAACGATTACAAGAAGCAAACTTGGTAATAAACTTAAAGAAAACAGAATTCGCGAAGGCAGAGGTGACGTTGTTGGGACATTACATTGGACATGGGAGGTTGGCCCCATGGAACACAAAGACGAAGGGCTTTGAGGAATTTCCACGACCATCCTCAAAGAAAGGTGCTTCAATTTTTGGAACTGATTGGATTCTATCGGAAGTTTGTTCCAAACATCAGCAGCATATTGGCACCACTGATGGACTTAGCAAAGAAGGAAACAGAATTGTGGTGGACAGAACAATGCCAGGAGGTATTTGAGAATTTTAAAGCAGTATTAATCACCGCACCAGTTTTAGCTACACCAAATATTCTGAAACCCTTTGGAAATTCTATTTGCTTCTAGGGATTTAGGGGTTGGAGATGTATTGATACAGAAAGGTTATGATGGATTTGAGTGGCTAATTGGCTACTTGTCGAAAAACGCAATATCCACCAGAAAGAAAAATCCAACATTCTCCATTATTGAAAAAGAATGATTAAGTTTTGCACTGACCTGACAATATTTTAATGTTTATGTGACAAATAAATTGTCGGAGATGGTTGTGGACAACGACAAACCTCCCACGTTTTTTGGAATATTTAAAGCCCAGAATATGAGAGTATGTCATTGGAGTCTTATCACACCAACTTTCAACTTACAAAATGTACATGCTGTGGGTCCTAAAATGTGATAGCAGATGTGTTATCGCGGATTTAAAGGAAAACGTTTAGATAAGATTTGACTTATTCCGGTTTAAATAGGTGTACAAAATTAATATGAATGACATAATTGAGATTAATACTTTTGTAATTTATAATAATGGGATTAAGAATTAGGGGAAAAGAAACGAAGCCATCTTTTCATTCTGATGGTTCTTTTGTTTTCTGAAGGAGGGAGGTCTTATGAAGCCGAAAGCATGTCAGAACGGGTTTTGTTGAATAGAAAGTACAGCACAGATGCCAGCTAAAGGTCAGATTGTTCCATATGTCACAATTAGCTGGGAAATGGAGACCTGCGTTTTGGTTGCTGTTTTGACAACAATTCAAATACAACCAAAGATTTAAAATAACGTTCAGGTGACCAGAAGCCAACGAAACTTGAATATTATTGTTTGGACATCTGGAAAGCAATCAAATTATGAGAATTGTTGTATCATGGGGAGTATATACACCCAGCATTTGAACACTAGAGGGAGAGCCACTGCCATCCTACAGCAGAGTAACTGCTGTCGAGTTGCAGTGCTAACTGGCCATCTCAAACACTCTCTATCAAAGACACATGTTGATGTAAACCTAATTACAATTAAAAAATGACCCAGGAAGATCAGCAGCTGGAAGAGTGAACACAGCGGGGAAGATGGAGACTGTGTGGTCTTGAGATTGTAATGTTTAATATGTGGGCTTTTGGAACAGAATATTTTTCCAGAGTCGGAGTCAGTTAGTAAGTAGCTAAGAAAAGAGGGGCTTGCATTTGTGAGTAGCTGTTGTTTAGTATTCACTATTAAAGTTAAGAAACTAACTTGTTAATTTTTGTTGAAATAGTGGAATGTTGGAGATCTGTGTCACTCATATCTTAACAGACTACCAGGTGAGGCCAGCTTTTCTGGGTTTTTGGTTTTAATTAACAAAGGGGTTTCGACTCCACCTTGTACATGTCCATCCACGCTAACCCCAATTCCCTGCAGTTGGCCCATATCCTTCCAGTCCTTTCCTATCCAAATATTTAACCAAATGCTTTTGAAATGTAGTTAATGTACCCCCTCAACCACATCTGCTGGCAGCTCATCCACGTACCAGCCTCTGTGTAAAGAAGTGGCCCCTGAGGTTCCCTTTTATTCCTTCCCCTTTAACCTTAAACTGATCCTCTCTCGTCCTCGATTCTCTAAACCTTGGAAAAAGACTGAGAGCATTAACCCTACCATCATGATCTTATACAGCTCTTTCAGGTCCCCCCTCAGTGTCTTACACGCTAAAGAAAAGGTCCGAGCTTGTCCAAACTCTCCCTATAACTCAGACCATTGGGTCCTGACAACGTCCTTGAAAATTTCTTCTGCACTCTTTCTAGTTTAATAACATCCTCCCTGTAACAAGGTGACAAAACTGAATACTATACTCTCAGTGCAGCCTTACCAAAGTCCTGTGTAACTGCAAAATAAATTCCCAACTTCTATACTCAATGTCATACCTGATGAAGGCTAGTGTGCGAAAAGCCTTCTTCACTGCCCTGCCTACCTGTGACTCCACTCTCAGAGAACCGTGCACCTGAACACCAAGGTCTCTCTGTCCACTACACACTTGAAGATCCTCCCATTCACCATGAGACTCCTACCTTGATTTGAGTTCCCAAAATGTAAAACATCACGCATCTATATTAAATTCCATTTGCCATTTCTCTGCCCATTTCTCCACCTGATTAAGGTCCTGCTGCAATTTCTGATAAACTTCCTCACTGATCATGCTCCCACTTATTTTAGTTTCATCTGCAAACTTACTTATCATGCCTTGTACATTCTCAACTAATTTATAGATAACAAACAGCTATGGACCCAGCCTCCAGTCTGACAAGCATCCTTCCACTAAACCCTCTCTGCCTTCTACCATCAAACCAACTGTGTTTCCAATTTGCCAGTTCCCCCAGCATTCCACGTGGTGTCCCCTTCCAGGGCAGCCTGCCGTGTGGGACCTTATCAAAGGCCTTACTGAAATCCATAGTGACTATGTCTACCACTCTGTCCTCATCAACCTTCCTGGTCACTTCATCAAAGAACGCAAACAAATTTGGGAAGCATGATCTCCCACTCACAAGTCGATGCTGACTGCTCCGAATCAAACCCTGTGTAAGTAATGGGTACAGTCAATGGTATGCTGTCCTTCATTGTAATATTATTCGAGGACATAAGTAAAGCCATCTTCCTGCTGTTGTACAGCCTTGCTGAGAGAGCATTTGGGGCACTCTCTACAGATTTGATGTCCTTTGTAAGGAATGATCTTCTTACCACAGACACCAGTAATGGCAACATGAGGATAGAGTAAAGAAGCTAAGTGTTTAACCTGTAGAGCTGTGAGAGACGAAGAAATGGTGACGCTGAAACACGAGGAGTGGCAGCGATCACTTATTTCCAAAAGACACATTGGTAGTGTGCGAAATTCCATACTTTACCCAGGATTGATTGGTTTGATTTATTGTCACGTGTTCCTCAATAAATTGAAACACTTTGTTTATGAGCAGTGGGGGCAGGTCATCGTAAGCATGGCCAGAGAGATCATAGGGTGGAAATAGACTTGGACCGAGTAAGGCATACAGGTTAAACTGAACAGGACGTGCACTAGACAAGGTCAACACGAGCAAGATCACCATTATTTGAACTTAGAGATTCCATTCATCAATCTAACATGGCTTTCCGAATAGTTTATATGCCTTTACTAACTCTCCCCACGTTATTGTGCAGTCGGCGTGTGAACCCTGCACTGAACGCCAGGTTGTTCACAATCCCCAACAGCAGCCACAATACCTTCCATCTGAAACAGGTAGCCATTCCCACCAGCTTCTGCCTTACATAGAGAACACCAGGCTGGCTTCTCGGAGATGGAAGGTGCCTTCTTGAGACTTCACACAAGATACATGGCTTCGCTCCTCACCATGTTAAAGTCCTACATGTGTATCATGAGCAACGGAGCCCGGAGGAACAACGTGGAACAGTCTGTCTGTGCAGCCTCTGCTCGAATTGTTCATCATGTCAGAGCATCAATCTGGAGACACGTAAGACTGCCGATGCTGGAGATCAGAGTAGAGCGTTGATTGCTGAAAAAGCACAGCAGGTCAGGCAGCATCCGAGAAGCAGGAGAATCGACATTTCGGAATAAGACATTCATCAGGAATCAGCATCAATTACCACATTCTGCCCCCGTGTAAGTGCATTGAGGTGGGAATGGCCTCCTGCTGTTCCTGTATAAGTGACTGAAGGGGCTGATTGGCATCTTCCTCGTCCGATTGGACAAGGCCAAGGGCCTGACTGGGTTACCCCTGGTTCCTGTTTGACAGGTCGATGTACTGACAAGTCTGATGATGCTGTAGCTATAAGAGGTTATTTTGTCCTGGATTCTTTTAAGAGAGTGATTGAATAATCATTACCAAGCTGGTTAGTTAAGACACTTGAGTAAACAGCGAGGGAGGCCTTAGGTTAATTTTCATGCAGCCTGAATGGGTGTGGCCAGCTCTCACAGGTTTGCATCTCTGGGTTTTGGTTTCTCAGTGACATCAGAAACTATTGGGGTCTCCACAGAGTTGGAAGCTTCAGGGAATCTTTCCTGGCTGCTACTCTCTCTGAATTTTCTCTTGATGCTGTCACATTGCATCATTAACAGACACTTTACATTCCCTTTAAAATAAGAAAACATTAGAGTCTACGCTACTGCCTTCAAATATTTTCGAGGAGCTCTGGTGGTCCATCACACCAGACTCCTTCTCTTCCTGAGTAATAGGCCGGAGGTACTGAGTGGGCTGTCCCTGTTCTACTCCAATAATATCAATGGGCTGAATGGCTTGCTTACATTCCTGTGAAACCAGCGTGAGGTGCTGAATGAACTCTTGTTTTACTGTGGCAATGTGCAGTGCCAGGCAGTGCTGTTACATGAATGTTACCGACACTTTAACAGCACAAGCCTGAGTGGTGTGTGGGTCTTGCTGCACATGGACACAGACCAACTCAGGAGCTGACGGGGGACAAAATGTTCTGAACATTGTGGAATCTTCTGTGACCATCCCCACTTCTGATCTTATGGTGGGGAGGGTGGGGTTGGGGAGACATTGATGAAGCAGTTGAAGATGTTTATGGAGACGAAGCTACCCCGAGGATCTCCCACAGAGGTGACCCAGGACTGAGATGATGAACATCTTCCTTTGTGCCATGTTTGACTCCAAACACTGGAGAGGTTACTCTGATTCCCATTAAGTCCAGTTTTGTTAAGCTCCTTGATGTCAATAAAAGTCAACCACTGCCTTGATATCGGGACCAGTCATATTTACCTGAACCCTTGTCTCAACCTCTTTTGTTCATATCAATAAACCATGATATAGGAGCAGCAAGTGTTTACTTCAAACAGGTGGGATTGAATGTCATGGTTTCTCTTCGCAAGAGTGTTCGGGAAGCTAGATGACTGAAAGTATTTGAAGAGGAGCTAGATGAATATTGACCTGTCAGAGAGTTGAGGGCTATGAAGAATTGGGTATGAAAGAGGATTTGAGACCAAGAGCAGGCCAGTCATGATCTTAGTGAAGGGCAAGGCTGGCTTGGGGAGTGAACGACCTGTCCCTGGTTCTGATGTTCTCACATTCTGTTATTGGCAAGTTAATGGGTGTTATTTTCATGAATGCTCTGTTGTTGCATATTGCAGTCAGGGAGACCAGAGGATTCTGTGAGACATCTCTGGGTGAGGTATGGGGGCTGTATTCTCAGTGAACTTGGGTCTAAACATGACCAACAAATGAGCACAAGTTTCAGAGAGGGGAAGCTCTGTAAAGAGAGATGAGGGGCCTCTTTCATCCCCGTGCCTGGATTTTCCAAATACACTTACCAAATCAACTCAAAGCGTGTGGGACAGTTTTGAAGGGCTGAATTGTCTGTGTTTCTGTGCACCAGTTTATAGCAGTAAGTAGCATCTAAGTGCTCCTGTCTAGCAGGTTTGATGGGCTGAATGGAACACAGAAACATGGGACTGAGGAGCAGGAGTGGGTAATTAGATACTTTGTGCCTTCTCCACCAGGCACTAAGATTTGACTGATCAGGTTGTGGTCTCAGCCCCACTTCCCTGTCTATATCCCATTATGCATGACTCACTTCTCTGTCAAATATTTAACTAATGCAGCTTTCAATCAATGTGAGCATGGAGGCACAATAAACTTCCTGTGAAGAGGATTCCGACTTGAAAGGGCCTTTCAGAATTATTTGTCATCCTTCTTATCGAATCAGAGAGTCATGCAGAACGGAAAGAGACCCGTTAGTCCAACCTGTTCACTCCGATCAGATATCAAATCTGATCTAGTCCCATTTGGCCGCATTTGACCAATATCCCACTTCTTTCAGATACTTTTTAAATGTGCGATTGTAACCGCCTTCACCACTTCCTCTGACAGCACTTTCTGTACACACACCACTCTCTGTGTGAAACATTTATCTTCAGGTCCCTTCGAAATCATTCGCCCTTTCTCCTCCAACCTATGCCCTCTTGTTCTGGATTCCCCTACACTGGGGAGAAGAACGTGGCTGTTTAGAATATCCATGCCACTGCTGCTTTTGTGAACCTCTATAATGTCACCCGTCAGCCTCTGACACTCCAGGAGAAAGCACCTCAACCTAATCAACCTCTCCACGAAGCTCAAATTTCCAGTCCTGGAACATCAGTGTCTAAATCATTTCTGCAGACATTGAGTTGTACGTCGTATTCTTAAAGTGGCCTCACCATCATCCTGTACAGATCCAACATACCACCACAACCCCTATACTCAATGCTCCGACTGATTAAGGCAAATGTGCCAAATGTGTTCTGTCCCACATTGTTCACCTGCGACTCCACTTTCAAGGAACAATGTACCTGCAGTCCTATGTCCCTTTGTTCCACAACATGCCCCAGGACCTTAACATCAGTGTATTATTCCTGCCATGATTTGCCTTCCCAAACTGCAAAACCTCGTATTTATCTAAATTAAACTTCATCTGTCACTCCTTGCCCCTTTGTCCCATCTAATTGCTGTCTCGTTATACTCTGAGATAATCTACTACACCACCTTTCTGATGTAATCTGTAAACTTACTAACTATGGCCCCAATATTCACATCTAAAACCCTGACATAAATGATGAAATGCAGTGAACTCAGTACTGATTCTTACAGCACACTGCTGCTCACAAGCCTCTCGTCTGAAATATACCCCTCTTCCTTCAAGCCAATTGTGACGAGCTTCCTCTGTATCCCATGTGACCGAACTTTACTAATCTGTCTACCAATCAGAATGAAATACTCGCTATGAAGAGAGGCTGAGTTGGTTAGGTTTACTTTCACTACAAAAAAGGACATTGAAGGGGGACCTGATTGAGGTTTGTAAAATCAAGAAGGTATAGACAGGGTGGACAGAATTGAAAAATGTGGTGCTGGAAAAACACAGCAGGCCAGGCAGCATCCGAGGAGCAAGAGAATCAACGTTTCGGGCATAAGCCCTTCTTCAGGAATCAGTGTGGATCGAACAAGCTTTTTCCCAGGTTGAAGGATTCAATAGCGAGAGGTCGTGCTTTCAAGGTGAGAAGTGGAATGTTTAAGGAGGATACACATCGTAGGTACTTCACACAGAGGGTGGTGGGCGTTTGGAACGCGTTGCTAGCAGAGGTGGTAGAGGCAGGCACGGTAGATTCATTTAAGATGCGTCTAGACAGATGCATGAGTAGGTGGGGAGCGGAGGGATACAGATGGTTAGGAATTGGGCGACAGGTTTAGACAGTAGATTTGGATCGGTTCAGGCTTGGTGGGTGAAGGGCCTGTTCCTGGGCTGTAAATTTTCTTTGCTCTTTGTTCTTCAAATGAACACCTTGTTGAAGTCCATATAGACAATGTCTACCAAACAGCCTTCATCAATCTTCTTTTTTACCTCTTCAAAAAACTCAACCAAATTAATGAAGCATGATTTTCCATGCAGAAAGTCACGTCAAGCCCTTGGCTTCCCAAATGTATGTAAATGCTATGCCTCAGAATCCCCTCCACCAACTTTCCCACCACTGACATCAGGCTCACCGGTCTATAGTTCCCCGGCTTTTTGGGTCACTATTTCCTTTTCTAGTCCCACTCCTCCACTGCTCACAACAAATGTTAAATTTAACCAGGTTTTGTGATATGGCCGATCATATCGGTCTCAGACTGGGTCAGGGTCAATTTTAGGAACAAGTCAGGCTAGTTTATTTAATCTGCTCAAATAGCATATTTATGATCCAGAGCAATGTTACTCAAACTATGATGGAAAGATGAATGGCAAACTGTTTGGGTATTGCAAGTATATAATCAATATTTCCCTTTTTAAACACACAAACACACACACACTTTTAACTTGAAAGAACTCTGTTCAGATATTATTGGAACTCATGACTAATGGGAAAATTGTGGGATTGTCCAAAACGCTATTCTGTTTCTGAAGATATTGGACTCACACAGCTGCTAGCAATGGGATTCCATCCTGGGACAGTTGGATTTGGCTTAATCCCCTTTGCTTTAGGCAGAAAGGAGATTCCAGTGAATTCTGGTCAGTGATCACCCAAAGGGGGCAGCACGGTGGTTAGCACTGCTGCCTCACAGCACCAGGGACTTGGGTCGATTCCAGCTTTGGGTGACCGTATGTGTGGAGTTTGCACATTCTCCACTTTTCTGTGTGAGCTTCTAATGGGTGGTCCAGTTTCCTACCACAAACTGTGTAGGTTAGGTGGATTGGTCATGTTAAATTGTCTGTAGTGTTCCGGGATTTCTAGGATAGGTGAATTAGTCAGGGGTAAGTTATAGGGAAATGGGTTGGAAATGTTGGTATGGACTTGTTGGGTCGAAGGGCCTGTGTCAACACTGCAGGGATTCCATAAAAATAAGAATGGTAACGGTGACTGTGGAGGTTTTTTTTGGCTCGCACACATTGCTGTGATGAGGAACAATGGAGGAGAGAGAGTGCAATAGGCCATTCCTTCTCAGGCAGATTACATTTTCTACCTCTCTGAGTTGAATAACACAATAATATCATCCTCTCCCAAACTGGACCATGTGAGGTCTCCTTGTACATTGTCCAAACTATGTCTCCATCACATTCCCTGTTCCATGTAGGTGCATCATTGCTGCTGTCATACACAGAGCCATACTCTTAGCAGAAAATGGTCTCGTTTGATTTGAAATATATTTACATGGCCCTGCGTCATTTAGAAATAAAATGTTTAATTTATTCAGAATACCTGTGTTAAAATGAATGCATTTTTTAAAGAAATACAGAAAATGCTTGAAAAGCTCGCCAGGTCTGTCAGCATCCAGATGCCTTTCACATGCTGCAATTGTACCACACTCCACCACTTCCTCTGGCAGCTCATTCCAAACAAACACCACCCTCTGTGTGAAATAATGCCCTTTAGGCCTCATCAAAACTGTTCCCCTCTCACTTTCAACCAATCCTCTATCGTTCTTGACACCCCTAACCTGGGGAAAAAAACCCTGACTACTCACCCTATCCATGACCATTCTGATTTTATAAACCTTTCCTGCTGCGAAATGTGCCTCCACTCAACATGAATAGCTGCACTTTCAGTCATCCTGGGCCTAAATTCTGAAATTCAATACTGACACCTCTTCCTTCTATATCAGGTCACAATTCTAAATCCATTTTAATCAGTTTGTTCAGATGTATCCGGAGACACTTCTGTGGGCTTTACACCTAGACCTTTGTGCCCGGAGGTCGGGACGCTAGCATCACTCAGCAATACCCATAAAGCTGGAACATTATTCTCCTGTGTGTTTGCTCATCAGCCTGTTCTGACATGATGTGACATACCTCTGCAATAGGCAGGACTTGAATCCAGGCCTTCTAGTCCGGAGCTAGGAACACTACCACACAAGTTCAGGAATTGGATGAAATTCAGAGCATTGACTGATAGGCAGAGACACTACCCACTACACTACCATACCCAGATTTTGGGACATATTTTAGTGCCCGCTTTCAGCTCGGTGTGGATTTATTATAATCAGAACTGAAAAATGTGTTGCTGCTAAAGCACAGCAGGTCAGTCAGCATCCAAGGAGCAGGGGAATCGACGTTTCGGGCATAAGCCCTTCATCAGGAATGAGGCTGGTGTGCCAAGGAGGCTAAGATAAAAGGTAGGGAGGAGGGACTTGGGGAGGGGCGTTGGGAATGTGATAGGTGGAAGGAGGTTAAGGTAAGGGTGATAGGGCGGAGAGGGGGTGGGGGTGGAGAGGTCGGGAAGAAGATTGCAGGTCAAGAAGTTGGTGCTGAATCTGAGGGTTGGGATTGTGATAAGGTGGATGGAGGGGAAATGAGGAAGCTGGAGAAATCCGCATTCATCCCTTGTTGTTGGAGGGTTCCTAGGTGGAAGATGAGGTGGTCTTCCTCCAGGCGTCTTGTTGCCATGGTCTGGCGATGGAGGGGTCCAACGACCTGCATGTCCTTGGTGGAGTGGGAGGGGGAGTTGAAGTGTTCAGCCGCGGGGCGGTTAGTTTGGTTAGTGCGGGTGTCCCAGAGGTGTTCTCTGAAACGTTCTGCAAGTAGGCGGCCTGTCTCCCCAATGTCGACAAGGCCACATCGGGTGCAGCAGGTGCAGTAAATGATGTGTGTGGTGGTGCAGGTGAATTTGTGGTAGATATGGAAGTATCCCTTGGGGCCATGGAGGGAAGTGAGGGGGGAGGTGTGGGCACAAATTTTGCATTTCTTGTGGTTGCAGGGGAAGGTGCTGGGAGTGGAAGTTGGTTTGGTGGGGGGTGTGGATCTGATGAGGGAGTGGGGGATGGAGTGGTCTTTCCGGAACGCTGATAGGGGTGGGGAAGGAAATATATCCTTGGTGGTGGGGTCTGTTGGAGGTGGCGGAAATGACGAAGGATGATCCAATGTATCCGGAGGTTGGTGAGATGGTATGTGAGGACCAATGGGGTTCTGTTCTGGTGGTGATTGGAGGGGCGGGGTTCAAGGGCGGAGGTGCGGGAAGTGGAGGAGATGTGGTGGACAGTACCGTCAATCACGGCTGAGGGGAAGATGCCGTCTTTGAAGAAGGAGGCCATCTGGGTTGTTCGGTATTAGAATTGGTCCTCCTGGGAGCAGATACAGCACAGGCGAAGGAATTGGGAATATAGGATGGCGTTTTTACAGGGGGCAGGGTGGGAGGAGGTGTAATCTAGGTAGCTGTGGGAGTCAGTCGGTTTATAGAAAATGTCCGTGTTGAGTCGGTCGCCCGAGATAGAAATGGAGAGGTCTAGGAAGGGGAGGGAGGATTCTGAGACGGTCCAGGTGAAGTTGAGGTTGAAAGTGTGAGTAAAGTGGTTGAGCTGTTCAACCGCCTCGTGGGACCATGAGGTAGCGCCGATACAGTCATCGATGTTGCGGAGGAAAAGGTAGGGGGTGGTGCCAGTGTAGCTGCGATAGGCCAATGTCCAGCCTAATACCCTCACCTTGACCTCCTTCCAGCTATCACATTCCCAATGCCCCTCCCCCAAGTCCCTCCTCCCTACCTTTTATCTTAGCCTGCTTGGCACACCAGCCTCATTCCTGAAGACGGGCTTATGCTCGAAACGTCGATTCTCCTGCTCCTTGGATGCTGCCTGACCTGCTGTGCTTTTCCAGCAACACATTTTTCAGCTCTGATCTCCAGCATCTGCAGTCCTCACTTTCTCCTATTTATTATAATCAGGTTGCCATTACTGAGTTGCAAGAAAACACTTTGTATTGTTAAACAAATGCAAAATATTTGTCTTAACTAGTATATTGAGTGCACGTGCTGTGCCATCGAAATTAACTGTGAACAGCTTTAATTGCTATGATCTGTAGTCTGCAATATTAGGGAAAGAAATCCTGCAGACACACTCTGCCCAATGAAGGGTCTCAAATGGATATTTATTACTGAACACCAGAGACGAAGGAAGAGCTTAATTTCTAGCCCCAAAGTACCGAGCGGTATTACCCACCTCTAACATGCGACTGCCCACTTCCTAAAGCCATGAAATGATACTAGGCCAGTGATAACTGTCCAGCCCCTCCTCCCCACTGACTGTGTCTGCAATCCGTCCCTCCTCCCCCAAACCACACAAGGCAACCCAAGCTCAGGGTCTTTGTGAAAATCAAGGCTGGAGTGTGCAGGCCTCTTGGAGAGGGATGGGAACTTTAAAATTGAAGGGGGACGGTGAGGTGGCATTAATATCACACACTGGGCTGAGGGGTGGCAGGTGGAGTTTAGTTTGGATTAATGCGAGCAATTGGATTTGGTAAATCATACAACAGCAAGACCTATACAATTAAAAGTAGAGTCTTTGGCAGTGCTGTAGTACAGAAACATAGGCCGTCAGGTATAATTCTTTAAAATTTGCAACTCATATAGATCTTGTCGTTAAGAAAGTGTTTAACACACTTGTCTTCATTGGTCAGACCTTTGAGTGCCGGAATTGGGATGTCATGTTGTGGTTGTACAGAACATTGGTGAGACCCCTTCTGGAATACTGTGTCCAGTCTGGTCACCCTGCCCGCTCATTCCATAGGCACACCACCCTCTGGGTGAAAAAGCCGCCCCTTAGGTCACTTTTAAATGTTTCCCCTCTCACCTTAAATCTATGTTCTCTAGTTTTGGTCTCCCCTACCCTTAGAAAACACCTTGACTATTCACTTTGATATTATTGACCTTGATATTATTAAGCTGGAGAGGGTTCAGAAGAGATTAACCTGGATGTTGCTGGGAATGGAGGGAGTGAGCTATAAGGAGAGGCTGGATAGGCTGATACTTTTTTTCACTGGAGAGTATGAGATTAAGGGGTAACTTCACAGAAGTTTACAAAATCGTCAGAGGTACAGATAAGCAGAAGGGCTGATGTCTTTTCTCTCGAGTTGGGGATTCAAAACTGAGGGATATTTTAAGATGCGAAGAAAAAAGATTTACAAAAGTCATGAGAGGTAATTATGTTAGACAGAGTCTGGCTTGTGTGTGGAATGAACTTCCAGAGGAAGTGGTGAAAGCAGGGACAGTTACAACGTTTAAAGGACATTTAGATCATTACATGGATAAGACATCAGTTTGGATGGTGCTGTGGGCAGCTGCCCTCTCCCTCCCCATCTCTGAATGAATCCCTGTTAGTTTTCACTCTCTGCCAACGCCAGTGCAGTGGCGTGGGGAGGCCAGAAGAGGGTGGCATTGCATCACTTTAAGCACCACAGAGACTGACAGACTTGCCCCACAGATACACACACGGGAATTGTTAGGACACTGCATGAAGCTCATCTGCTAATTTAAACTAACTATAAGTTCGCCTCGTAAACTGTTAAAATATGAGTGACAGACCTACCAAATTCTACTATTTAAATAATAACATCAATTTATTTTTTCACTCTGAAAGTGAACATTTAACATGAACTATTCACAACTCTGGGGCCCTCTTTTTCTTAACTGCTTATTACCCGACTCCAGCTCTATAGTAATATATTGTTTCTGGGTCTGCTATCCTCTCATATCACAGGTGCTTGTAAGCTCTCAGTTCAGAACAGCATACACCCTCTCTTAAAGGTACAGTACACACGTTCAAATCCATCACATTATACTCTGATGAATATAGATAAGTGGAAACTATCCGATTTCTCTTGCTTTGTGGTTTGTCACTATTTCATCTACTCTGTCTCGTATGTGTCAGGAGTTTTGTTGCTCCACTGACAGTATGTTATTATTCAACTCTGTCCATGGGAATATATCAGTAGTTTACTTGCTCACACTCGTGAGAGTGGCAGGATTTCAGTTCTTTCATGGGGACTGTGACACGATAACAATCTCAATGTTTGTTGTGGTTCTGTTCGCCGAGATGGGAATTTGACTTGCAAACGTTTCGTCCCCTGTCTAGGTGACATCCTCAGTGCTTGGGAGCCTCTTGTGAAGCGCTTCTGTGCTGTTTCTTCTGGCATTAATAGTGGCCTGTCTCTGCCGCTTCCGGTTGTCAGTTCGAGCTGTCCGCTGTAGTGGCCGGTATTTTGGGTCCAGGTCGATGTGTTTGTTGATAGAGTCTGTGGATGAGTGCCGTGCCTCTAGGAATTCCCTGGCTGTTCTCTGTTTGGCATGCCCGATAATGGTAGTGTTGTCCCAGTCGAATTCATGTTGCTTGTCGTCTGTGTGTGTGGCTACTAAGGATAGCTGGTCGTGTCGTTTCGTGGCTAGTTGGTGTTCGTGTATACGGATCGTTAACTGTCTTCCTGTTTGTCCGATGTCGTGTTTTGTGCAGTCCTTGCATGCCATTTTGTACACTACATTAGTTATCCTCATGTTGGGTATCGGGTACTTTGTCCTAGTGAGTTGTCTGAGAGTGGCTGTTGGTTTGTGTGCTGTTATGAGTCCAAGTGGTCGCAGTAGGCTGGTTGTCAGTTCAGAAATGCTCCTGATGTATGGTAGTGTGGCTAGTCCTTTGGGTTGTGACATGTCCTCGTTCCGTTGTCTCTCCCTTAGGCATCTGTTGATGAAATTGCGACGGTATCCGTTTTTGGTGAATACTTTGTATAGGTGTTCCTCTTCCTCTTTTTGCAGTTCTGGTGTGCTGCAGTGTGTTGTGGCCCTTTTGAATAGTGTCTTGATGCAACTTCGTTTGTGTGTGTTGGGGTGGTTGCTTTCATAGTTTAGGACTTGGTCTGTGGGTGTGGCTTTCCTGTAAACCTTTGTGGTGAATTCTCCTATCGGTGTTCTCTGTACCATCACGTCTAGGAATGGGAGTTGCTTGTCCTTTTCTTCCTCTCTCGTGAATCGGATTCCTGTGAGTGTGGCGTTGATGATCTGGTGTGTGTTCTCTATTTCTGTGTTTTTAATTTTTACAAAGGTGTCATCCACGGATCTGACCCAGAGTTTGGGTTGAATTTGTGGTAAGACTGTTTGTTCAAACCTTTGCATTACTACTTCTGCTATGAGTCCAGAGATCGGTGAGCCCATGGGTGTTCCGTTGATTTGTTCGTATATTTGGTTGTTGAATGTGAAGTGTGTTGTGAGGCACAAATCCAGTAGTTTAAGTATGCCGTTTTTGTTGATAGTTTCAACGTCCTGTTGTCTGTTATGTCTGTCCAGCAGGTTGGCTATTGTTTCTTTGGCTAGTGTTTTGTCGATGGAGGTGAATAGTGCCGTTGCATCGAATGAGACCATAGTTTCTTCCTTGTCTATGTGTATATTTCTGATGATGTCCAAGAATTCTTGTGTCGATTGTATAGATTGTCTGGATCCGCTGATCAGGTGTTTCAGTTTCTGCAGTAGTTCTTTGGCCAGTTTGTGTGATGGTGTCCCTGGTAGTGATACTATGGGTCTGAGTGGAATGTCTGGTTTGTGCACTTTGGGTAGTCCATAGAATCTGGGCGTGTTGTTGCTTTCAGGTTTCATTCTTTGTAGGTCAGACCTGGTTATCTGTCAGTTTTTTTGTAGATTCCTCAGTGTGTTCTTTCTCCTATTGGTGAGCTGTGGTATGGGGTCAAACTCCCTCTTTTGGTAGGTGTTGGTATCTGCAAATAGTTGTTGTGCTTTTTGCATGGACTCTGCTTTGTCCAGGATGACCGTCATTCTGCCTTTGTCTGCTGGTAGTATAATTATGTTCCTATCGTTCCTTAGTGATTTTAGTGCTTCCCTCTCCTTGGTGTTGAGGTTATGTGTTTGTTTTTTTCTTGTTATCAGCGGTACGATACTTTGTCTCACAGTTTGTTGTGTCTCTTCTGTCAGTCCATTGTTCCTGAGTGTGCATTCTTGTGCTGCTAGGAAGTCTGCTGGCTTGGCGTCCCTGTGGTTGTAGGTGAGTCCCTTAGCCAGTATTGTTCTTTCCGTGTCTGTGAGCTGTCTGTGGGAGAGGTTTTTAAACCAGGTGTGTGTTGTGGTGTCCTCTTCTTTGTGTGTTAGTTTGGCCATTTTTTCTTTTAGTGCCGTTTTTTTGCGGTGTGTGGTCCTGTTCTGTCCTATGGTGACGGCCTGTTCTATGGTCCGGGTCCATTCCTGATTGGTGGTTTTTGAAATTAACGATTTTTCGCGCGCAATGTCTTATCTGTATTTGTGTAGTCTGTTGTGAGCATCTGTAATCATTACCTGGATCATCCTGAATCCGTTCTGCCTGGCTGTGTACCTGGCTTGTGGATTGTTGACTGGTAGTCTGTATCTGACACATGGTGGAAGGATTCGATTCTTTCAGCATTCATGCAGGAACCGGAGTTGCCTGCATGACAACCATGACAAAAAGGACAACCAACTCCCATTCCTAGACGTGATGGTACAGAGAACACCAAACGGAGAATTCACCACAAAGGTATACAGGAAAGCCACACCCACAGACCAAGTCCTAAACTATGAAAGCAACCACCCCAACACACACAAACGAAGTTGCATCAAGACACTATTCAAAAGGGCCACAACACACTGCAGCACACCAGAACTGCAAAAAGAGGAAGAGGAACACCTATACAAAGTATTCGCCAAAAACGATACCCTCGCAATTTCATCAACAGATGCCTAAGGGAGAGACAACGGAACGAGGACATGCCACAACCCAAAGGACTAGCCACACTACCATACATCAGGAGCATTTCGGAACTGACAGCCAGACTACTGCGACCACTAGGACTCATAACAGCACACAAACCAACAGCCACGCTCAGACAACAATTCACCAGATCGAAGGACCCGATACCCAACATGAGCAAAACTAATGTAGTGTACAAAATCTCATGCAAGGACTGCACAAAACACGACATCGGACAAACAGGAAGACAGTTAACGATCCGTATACACGAACACCAACTAGCCACGAAACGACACGACCAGCTATCCTTAGTAGCCACACACACAGACGACAAGCAGCATGAATTCGCCTGGGACAACACTACCATTATAGGGCATGCCAATTAGAGAACAGCCAGGGAATTCCGAGAGGCATGGCACTCATCCACAGACTCTATCAACAAACACATCGACCTGGACCCAATATACCGGCCACTACAGCGGACAGCTCGAACTGACAACCGGAAGCAGCAGAGACAGGTCACTATAAATGCCTGAAGAAACAGCACAGGAGCGCTTCACAGGAAGCTCCCAAGCACTGAGGATGTCACCTAGACAGGGGACAAAACGTTTGCAAGACAAATTTCCAGCTCCGCGAACAGAACCACAACAACGAGCACCCGAGCTACAAATCTTCTCTCAAACTTTGAATCTTAATGTTTGTAGGTGGCACCGAACCTGGAAGAACTCTGAAGTCTATGGAGGTCAGTGTGGAACTGTAACAGGACAGTGACACGTTGGAGTCGTGTTCAGGTGTAAGGCAGATGGGGATCAATGCAGAGCAGTGTGAGGTGACGGACTGTGGTAGGAAAGACATTGAAAGGCAGTTTAATACAGGTCATACCGTTATAAAGGGAGTGCACGAGCAGAGAGCCCTGCCTGTAAATGATCATAGATTGTTGAAGATGGCACGACAAGTGGGGAGAGCAGTAACTATCACAGATTAGTTTCAGTATCTGAGCTGTTTATAGGGGAGGTGTAGGAGGGAGTCTCGGTGCTCCCTTCCTGGGAGGTGGTGGTGACGATATATTGTGAGACCAACCTCCTACCCACCGAGACCGTGGAGATTCCATTTGTACCAGCTCGATACAAAAGGGAGAGGACATCAGGGCCACGGCTTCTAAGTTGTGCCGGGGGGAAACGGAGCTGCCAGTGGTGTTTAAAGTGAGAATTGCCCTTCACTGAACATTGCTCCTTACTCGGTCGGTGGGACGTGGATGTTTCAGAATCTCCACACGAGGCATCCTGGTCCTCTCCGGCTCGTACCAGGGTCCTCCCCACATGGCGGGGGGCGGGGGTGAGGGAACGGATATCAGGCACTCCACCACCCGGATAGGCCCTTCCTGTCCTATTCCAGGCTGTTTCTCCTGGAATAGGAGAAGGGGAGGGAGGAAGGGTCAGGATGTGTGGTCCTGCTGTTAGTGCTGGAAAAGGTGGGGAACAGGGTCATGGTGAGTTGTCCGGAGTGTTGTATCCATACAGTGTTATTAGTGTGGGGTGAAGTGGAGGGGGGGGGGGGGGGAGAGAGGGAGATAGAGAGAGAGACAGAGAGACAGAGAGAGAAGGTGCAGCATGAGGCAGTGAGAGTTGTGGAGCATGAGCCTTGTTCGGGGGTCAGTGCTATAACAAATATACAGTGAGTGTGAGGGAGCAGAGAGAATATGATAACACTTATCCTGACAGAGTGGGGAAGGTTATTGATGCTTGTCCTGTATTGCTGGACATTTCTTCAGACCCCAGATACTGCACTGAGCTGGGTGGGGAGGTCAGACCTTGCTCGGTGGGTATGGTGGTGTGGCCCCCTCTGGGAAGAGAATGTGCCCCCTCTGTACAAGCCCATCCACAAGGACCTCCGTGCCCCTGTCGACAAACCGTGGTGTAATTGTCCCTTATCTGCCATGCTCGGGGTAAACTGTGCAGGGCAGCTCCGAACTGAGAAAGCTCAACCGTGTGCCCATTGGCCTTTTAAAGATGGCCCCAGTGCCAGGGATCACGGAATATCCAGGGGCACCCAGGCGATGGTGAGTACCTCCAGTCATGATGGGTGGAAGAATGGGGCTGGTATTGAATGAGAGGGACACCATGGGATGGGGTGGGTAGTTAATGAGGTGAGTTCGATATGATAGCACCAGGAAACTAGCTCGGCCTAGTGCGGATGATCCCTCTGTCACAGTCAATGAAAATGGCACTGAGACAAATTATTGTTAGATTTAGCCCAATGAGTCAAAGACTCTGCTTACCCTACACCCAGATACAAAGCTGAAGAACAAATACTCATCCAAAACTCTGCATCATCTGTACACCAACAATATAATGTTCACCTATCACTCCTGGAAACACTGGTTTATGTTACAGGATGCTGTTAAAATGTTTTCACTTCAGCATTCTGAAACCTGGGAACACATCCTTCCATAACATTGTCTCTCAGTCTCCCCATCTCTGTCTATTTCCCAGACCCCTCTTATTTGTTATTGTTTAAACTGACTCCCTCGCCATCTCTCTCTGGCAATGATGTGCACACCCCAGCACCAATGGGGATATGGAGCTGTAAATGGGTGGGAGCTGCACATCCTGTCACTTCCAGCATGGACTGCAAGTTTCCCCACACTGGGCAGGCATCTCACACAGTGTTACAGATCAATGCACTGGGGTGGTGGACACAGTCCTACATGCTGGGAGGGTAACTGCTCCTGCTTTACAGATCAATGTACTGGGGTGGTGTACACAGTCCTACATGCTGGGAGGGTAACTGCTCCTGGGTTACAGATCAATGTACTGGGATGGTGTACACAGTCCGAGATACTGGGAGGGTAACTGCTCCTGGTTTGCAGATCAATGTACTGGGGTGGTGTACACAGTCCTACAGGCTGGGAGGTTTACTACTCCTTGTTTACAGATCAATGTACCGTGGTAGGGTACACAGTCCTACATGCTGGGAAGGTAACTGCTCCTGGGTTACAGATCAATGTACTGGGGTGGTGTGCACAGTCCTACATGCTGGGGGGGGTAACTGCTCCTGGATTACAGATCAATGCACTGCGGTGGTGTACACAGTCCTACATGCTGGGAGGGTAACTGCTCCTGGTTTACAGATCAATGTACTGGGATGGTCTACACAGTGCTACATGCTGGGAGGGTAACTGCTCCTGGGTTACAGATCAATGCACTGGGGTGGTGTACACAGTCCTACATGCTGGGAGGGTAACTGCTCCGGGGTTACAGATCAATGTACTGGGGTGGTGTACACAGTCCGACATGCTGGGAGGATAACTGCTCCTGGGTTACAGATCAATGTACTGGGGTGGTGTACACAGTCCTACAGGCTGGGAGGTTTACTACTCCTTGTTTACAGATCAATGTACTGGGGTGGGGTACACAGTCCTACATGCTGGGAGGGTAACTGCTCCTGGGTTACAGATCAATGTACTGGGGTGGAGTACACAGTCCTACAGGCTGGGAGGTTTACTACTCCTGGTTTTCTGATCAATGCACTGGGGTGGTGTACACAATCCTACATGTGGGAGGGTACTACTCCTGGTTTATAGATCAATGTACTGGGGTGGGGTACACAGTCCTACATGCTGGGAGGGTACTACTCCTGGTTTATAGATCAATGTACTGGGGTGGGGTACACAGTCCTACATGCTGGGAGGGTAACTGCTCCTGGGTTACTGAGCAATGCACTGGGGTGGTCTACACAGTCCTACATGCTGGGAGGGTAAATGTTCCTGGGTTACAAATCAATATACTGGGGTGGTGTACACAGCCCTACATGCTGGGAGGGTAACTGTTCCTGGGTTTCAGATCAATGTACTGAGGTGGTGTACACAGTCCGACATGCTGGGAGGGTAACTGCTCCTGGGTTACAGATCAATGTACTGGGGTTTTGTACACAGTCCTACATGCTGGGAGGGTAACTGCTCCTTGGTTACAGATCAATGTACTGGGGTGTTGTAGACAGTCCTACATGCGGTCAGGGTAAATGCTCCTGTTTTACAGATTAATTCACGGTGATTACTGCACTGTTCCCTGTGCTGGTCAGACTAACTGGGTGAGGTTTATAGATAGTGTCCGTGAAGCTCCACATACTGGAAAGATACATCTTTCAGGTTCACACATTAGTGCATTGCGGAATGCTGCACAGCGTCCGGTGCTGGACAGATATCTAACCTGGGTTTATAGATCAATGCACTGCTGTGGTCTGCACAGCTCCCTGCCCTGTACAGATATCTAGTCCGGGGTTATAGATCAATGCACTGCTGTGGTCTGCACAGCTCCCTGTCCTGTACAGATATCTAGTCCGGGGTTATAGATCAATGCACTGCTGTGGTCTGCACAGCTCCTCGTCCTGGACAGATATCTCGTCCGGGTTTATAGATCAATGCACTGCTGAGGTCTGCACAGCTCCCACACCTGGACAGATATCTAGTCCGGGGTTATAGATCAATGCACTGCTGTGGTCAGCACAGCTCCCCGTCCTGGACAGATATCTTGTCTGGGTTTATAGATCAATGCACTGCTGTGGTCTGCAAAGCTCCCCGTCCTGGACAGATATCTAGTCCGTGTTTATGGATCAATGCACTGCTGTGGTCTGCACAGCTCCCCATGCTGGACAGATATCCAGTCGGGGTTTATAGATCAATGCACTGCTGTGGTCTGCACAGCTCCTCGTCCTGGACAGATATCTCGTCCGGGTTTATAGATCAATGCACTGCTGAGGTCTGCACAGCTCCCACACCTGGACAGATATCTAGTCCGGGGTTATAGATCAATGCACTGCTGTGGTCAGCACAGCTCCCCGTCCTGGACAGATATCTTGTCTGGGTTTATAGATCAATGCACTGCTGTGGTCTGCAAAGCTCCCCGTCCTGGACAGATATCTAGTCCGTGTTTATGGATCAATGCACTGCTGTGGTCTGCACAGCTCCCCATGCTGGACAGATATCCAGTCGGGGTTTATAGATCAATGCACTGCTGTGGTCTGCACAGCTCCCCGTATTCCCGTGTATCAGCTTTGAAATGCTGAATGTTCCCTTCCATTTCCTGTGTAACAGGTATGAGAGATTAACTGTTCTTTTCCAATCGCTGAGTATAGCCTCCAATGGCTGAATGGTCTCATTCTGTTCCTGTTTAAATCTCTTGATGGGTTGAATAGCCTGCTTCAGTATCGATGTCGTTGTGAATGGTGCTGAATATTTTGAAACCATCAGTGAATAGCCCACTTCTGTCTTTATGATGAAGGGAAGGCCATTGATGCTGCGGCTGTTACTAGCCCACAGTGCCTGATGGTTGGCCAGTTACCATGTGCTCAGCCCTTTAGAAGTATGTCCTACTTCACAGGAGGGAGTATCACATAACACAGTGAGCAGTACGCCTAATATGATTTATCTCTCCATCCCGGAGGCTCTCAGCCTCATTCGTGATGAAGGTCTGCTGCCCGAAACGGTGATTTTCCTGCTCCTTGGATACTGCCTGACCTGCTGTGCTTTTCCAGGAACACATTAATCAAATATGAGGCTGAGACTGTGCCTCCACCAGGACTGTGTGCTGGCTGCTCCTACAGATACTGTCAGGGACAGATCCATCTGGGACATGGAGTTTGGTGAGAATGTTTCCCCCAGTCTGACTGTTGTGTATTGAAGCCTGTCCCTGGTCATGCAGCGGTGGGGCTGTGGGGACACTCTTCATGATGGACATTTAAGTCCCACACCCAGAGGACGGTCTGAGTCCTTATCACCCTCAGTGCTTCCTCTGATTTGTTTCCAAGAGGAGGGGTGGGGGGCAGGAGATAACCATCATCTGGCGACTTAATTGTCCATGATCTGTTACCATGAGATTTCCTGGGTTCTGGAATCAATGTTGGGGATTTGCAGTGTAACTCCTTCCCTGAGTGTATCCCAGGGTGTCCCCACTACTGGTGGGTCTGTCCTGCCGGTGGCTCAGGATATACCCAGGGATGGTGATGGGGCTTCATGAAACATTATGGGTGAGCACGGTGTCACGGTGGTTCGCACTGTTGCTTCAAAGCACCAGAGACCCGGGTTCAATTCCAGCCTTGGGCGACTGACCGTGTGAAGTTTGCACATTCTCCCCGTGTCTGCGTGGGTTTCGTCTAGGTGCTCTGGTTTCCTCCCACAGTCCAAAGATATGCAGGTTAGGTGAATTGGCTATGGGAAATTGTCCGTAGTGTGAGTTCAAGGGGTAAATGTGGTGGAATGGGTCTTGGTGGGTTGCGCTTCGGCGGGTCGGTGTGGACTTGTTGGGCTGAAGGGCCTGTTTCCACACTGTAGGTAATCTAATCTAATCTAAATTACCCATCAGGCCTGATCCTATGAGTATGACGGTGTCGGACTGTTCCCTGACTGGGAGTGTGGTGCTGGAAAAGTACAGCAGGTCAGGCGGCATCCGGGGAGCAGTGAATGAATGTTTCAGGCATAATCCCTTTATCAGGAATGAGGCTTGTGGGCCGGGGAGCGGAGAGATAAATGTGAGGGGGCTGGGGCTGGGGCTGGGGGCTGGGGCTGGGGCTAGGGCTGGGGCTGGGGCTGGGGCTGGGGCTGGGGCTGGGGCTTGGGATGGGGTAAGGGAGCTGGGGTAAGGGAGCTGGGAATGTGATCGGGAGACGGAGATGGGGGAGAGTTGATAGGTCAGAGAGGATGGGGGAAGGTCATGGACAGGTCAAGGAGTTCCCCGGAACGTTCTGTCCCTGACATTCTATAACTGGCATTCCCCGGAACGTTCTGTCCCTGACATTCTATAACTGGCATTCCCCGGAATGTTCTTTCCCTGACATTCTCTAACTGCCATTCCCCGGAACGTTCTGTCCCCGACATTCTATAACTAACATTCCCCGGAACGTTCTGTCCCTGACATTGTTTGTGAACGGCCGTACGTCAGTGAAATGAACAAACGATAAGATCCTGAGGGAAGAGATCCCGTTCCAGGGAGAAGGAGACCCAGTTCCGAAGGCCCCTCAGGCAGTTAAAGGGGTGAATACGTTTTCCCTTCGTTTACATTTCTCCACGACACAGGATCGACCACAATTTAGACCAAAATACAGAAATTCCCAAACTCCTTTTGTCTTCAGGAAGCTGGGAGAGAATCCTTCAGGACAGCAACATTTCCACCCACTGTATTAGGAACTGGGAAGGAGTGACCTGTGTCTGTTCTCGAGTGATCGAGTGTGTGGCAATGTTCGAGAAAGCATCTGTCCTTATGGATGTGTCTCTGTGTGTTTGGGGAGGGAGGGTTTCTTGTGATTTCTGTCACATTTTTGTCAGTAATTCCGATCTTCCCATTTGTTATTCCAGCTCCAATTATTTTTAAAAATCCCTGAATACAGGGACACATTTGAAAATCTCACTGGGTCCCCGATCAAACGGGTCCCTTTGCCTCCAGGCTGATAGATAATGGGTTTGTTTTCCTTCCTTACAGTTAACGTAGTGACCATCTACGTCCTGCTTTATAAAGATTGTGGATTGTCTCCATGTGTCAGACGTTACCTGGGGGCCATGGCAGCGGCGGATCTCCTGGTCATTATCCTCGACCTGATCCTGAGACACATTCCCATTGTTTATGGGGAACACTTTTATTTCCTGAAGTACACCATCCCCGTATGTAATATCCACGCCGTCCTGCTTTATGCAGCCACTGACTGCTCTGTCTGGTTCACCGTCACTTTCACCTTTGATCGGTTTGTAGCCATTTGTTACCAGAAGCTGAAAAGTAAATATTGCAGTGAGAAAACAGCGGCTGTGGTTCTGGGAGCAGTGACTGTGCTGAGCTGTTTAAAGAACATTTTCTGGTATTTTATGCTCAAGGCTTGGTATTGGCTGGGGAACCAGCCCTGGTTTTGTGAAGTAACAGACGCTGTTCGATTCTCCAGTGTCTGGGTCACAATCGAGTTCCTCCACCACATTCTAACCCCGTGTGTCCCATTTCTCCTGATTCTGATGCTCAATGTTCTCACCATCAGACACATTTTAGTGACCAGCAGAGCCCGGAAGAGACTCCGCGCTCACACCAATGGGGACGCTCAGTCTGACACTGAAATGAGAAACCGAAAAAAGTCCATCATTTTACTGTTTGTGATCTCGGCCAATTTCATCCTGCTATGGTCAATGTTAATGCTGTATTCTATATGGTACCGGATGTGGTTTATTGGGTATAAGTCTATGTATCTCGAAGGCTTTGTGGGGGAATTGGGCTTCATGCTGCAGCTCCTCAGTTGCTGCACAAACACCGTAATTTATGCCGTGACCCAGACTAAGTTCAGGCAGCAGCTGAAGAATGTGCTGAAATATCCCTTCACCCAAATCCATCCATCCATCAAATTCCCTCATTAATCAATCCATCCGGGATTTTCTCATTTCAGTTCAGTGTTTCAGCAATGGAACAGCCTGTCGCTGTGGTAACAGACTGAGGGTAGCGCTGGTTTATCAATCCTTATCCCCCAGGGGGGTTACAGGGAAACATTTCTGTTTCTCAGAACTCAGGGGCCAGTGAGAAAAGGCACCATCCCACTGACTGTATCCATCACTTCCATTTTTAAACAATAAAAATGTTGATTAAAGCATGCCGAGCAGCAGAATGACCGATGTTGTTGTGTGTCTTTGTGTTGGAGAAGCTGAGCTGGAGAGAGAGACAGACTCAGCCCCAAGTCCTGGTCCTCAGGGAAGGGGAGGGCACCGCGCCCTGAGCACAGGAGCTGGGTTTAACTCTCTCGGTCCCCCCCACTCCAACCTGGCCTCCCCATTTCCTCTTCCCCACTCTCTCCACCTGCCTCCACTCTTTCCTCTACCCCTCCCCTGCACTCTCTCTCTCTTCTGCCATCTGTCTCCCTTCCGCAATTCCGTCTCTACCCCATTTTCCCCCCTCCTACCACTTTCTACATCTCTCTATCATCTCACAACCACATGCAGCCACAGCACCAACCACTACACCCCTCACCAGTCTCTGGATCAGAGGGAGAGGGGCGCGTCAGGGAGACAGAGTGTGTCAGAGAGGGAGGGAGGGGCAGGAGGGAGAGAGATTTAGTCAGAGAGAAACAGAGGGAGGTGGGGAGAAAGAGACTGAGGTAGGGGAAACGAGAGTGAGAGAGGTGGACAGAGAGAGAAGGAGCAGGGAGAGACAGAGAGAGAGAGGCAAGGGAGAGATAAGGTGATGGAGAGAGAGAGAAATAGGGGAGGACATAATGACAGAGGGGTCAGAGAGTGTGGGACAGAGAGAGGGGGACAGAGAGTGGGGGATAGAGAGAGTGGTGGACAGGGGGACACGGGGGACAGCGAGGGAGGTGACAGAGAGAGGAGGGAGTGAGAGGGGGACACAGAGAGATTGGCGACAGAGGAAGCGTGGGGACAGAGAGGGGGACAGAGAGAGGGACAGAGAGAGAGCGATAGAGAGAAAGGGGGGACAAAGAGATGTGGACAGAGAGAGGTTTACAGAGAGAGGGGGGGCAGAAAGTGGGGGACAGAGAGAGAGGGGGACAGGGAGAGGGCAACAGAGAGAGGGGGACAGAGAGGGGGACAGACAGCAGGGGGATAGAGAGAGGGAGACAGGGAGTGGGCGATGGAGAGAGTGGGGACAGAGAGAGGGGGATGGAGAGAGTGGGTGATGGAGAGAGTGGGGGACAGAGGAGGGGACGGGGGGACAATGACAGAGGTGACAGAGAGAGGATGGAGTGAGGGGGGCACAGAGAGAGGGGGACAGATAGAGCGTGGGGACTGAGAGAGGGACAGAGAGAAAGGGGGGACAGAGAGAGTGAGGGGACAGAGAGAGGGGGTACATAGAGAGGGCTTGTACCGAGAAGGCGGGACAGGGGTGGTGCAGAGAGGGGTGTCAGAGAGATGGGGGACAGAGAGAGGGAGACAGAGAGGGTCGGGACGGAGATGGGGGACAGAGATGGGGGCAGAGAGAGGGGGGAACAGAGAGAGTGGGGACAGGGAGAAGGGGGACAGAGAGTGAAGGGGACAGAGAGACGGGGGGATAGAGGGGGGCAGATAGGGGGGCAGAGAGAGGGGTAAAGAGAGACAGGGACAGAGGGGGCGGACTGAGAGCGGGGGGACAGAGAGAACGGGGACAGAGAGAGAGGGGGACCGAGAGAGGGGGACAGAGAGCGGGAGGAAAAGAGAGAGGGCAGGGACAGAGAAGGGGGGAGCAGAGGGGGGGGGGACAGAGAGAGGGGACAGAAAGAGGGGTACGGGGGGTGACAGAGAGAGGGGGGACAGAGAAGGGGGACAGAGAGAGAGGGGGAAAGAGAGAGGAGGACAGAGGAAGGAGGGACAGTGAAAGGGGGGTCAGAGAGAGGGGGACAGAGGAAGAGGGGGACACAGAGAGGGGGGACAGAGAGTGAGGGGGACTGAGAGAGAGGGGGACCGAGAGAGGGACAGAGATGGGGGGACACAGAGAGGGCTGGGACCGAGAAGGGGGGTACATACAGGGATACTGAGAGAGGGGAACAGAGAGGGGGTGGGGGACAGAGAGAGGGGGACAGAGAGAGGGGACAGAGAGAGAGGGAGAACAGAGAGAGGTGGTACAGAGAGAGGGGGGACAGAGAGAAGGGGAACAGAGGGGGGTACAGGGAGAAAGCGGACAGAGAGAGGGGCAGAGAGAGTGGGGACAGTAAGAGAGGGGAGACAGAGAGACGGGGCCGCAGTAGAGGGGGGACAGGGGAATGGAGAGAGGGGGGACAGAGAGAGAGGGAAAGAGAGAACGGGACAGAAGGGGCGGACTGAGAGCAGGGAGAACAGATAGAAGTAGCGGCAGGGAGAGGGGGACAGAGAGCGGGAGAGACAGAGAGAGGTGGGGTGACAGAGAGAGTAGGGTCACAGAGTAAGGGCAGCAGAGGTGGCAGAGAGAGGTGTACATAGAGAGGGGAACAGAGGGGTGACAGACGGGGGGTGGACAGAGAGAGAGGGGGGACAGAGAGAGAGGGGGGACAGAGAGAGATAGGGGGACGGAGAGATTGGGGACAGAGAGAGGGGAACAGAGAGCGGGGGGACGGGGCTTCAGAGAAAAGGGGACAGAGAGAGGAGGGAACAGAGGGAGAGGGGGTCAGAGAGAGGTGGGCAGAGGGGAAGAGAGAGGGGTGACAGAGAGAGAGTGGAGACAGAGAGAGGATGACAGAGAGAGAGTGGTGACAGAGAGGGGGGTGCCAGAGAGAGGGGAGAAAGAGAGAGAGCGGACAGAGAGAGAGAGAGGGGGACAGGGAGAGGGATAGGAAAAGATAGAGGGGACAGAGAGAGAGGGAGAGAGAGAAGGGGGACAGAGTGGGGGCGGTCTGAGAAGGGGGACAGAGAGAGATGGACAGAGAGAGAGTGGGGACAGAGAGAGGGGGACAAGAGAGTGGGGGACAAGAGAGTGGGGGGAGAGAGAGGGTGGAATGATAGGGGAGAGAGGGGGTATAGAGAGGGAGAAGATAGAGAGGGGGACAGAGGGAGAGGGAGGGACAGAGTCAGAGGGTGACAGAGAGAGTGGGGACAGAGAGAAGGGTGACAGAGCGGGGGGTACACAGAGGGAGGACAGAGAGAGGGGTACAGAGAGGGCGTGGGGACAGAGAGAGGTGGGACATTGTGAGAGAGGGGTACAGAGAGAGAGGGGTGGAGATTGAGTTGGAGACAGAGGGGGAGGGAGGGACAGATTGAGAGGGTGACAGAGAGAGTGGGGACAGAGAGGAGGGTGACAGAGCGGGGGTTACAGATATGGGGGACAGAGAAGGGGGATAGAGAGAGAGGTGGGCGAAGAGAGGGTGACAGAAAGAGGGGGCAGAGAGCGCGGGGGAAAGAAAGAGGAGGAAAGAGAGAGGCGGAGAGAGGGGACGGACAGAGAGAGTGCGGACAGAGAGAGGGTGGGACAGAGACAGGGGTGACAATCAGGGAGGGGACAGAGAGAGAAGGGGACCAGAGAGTGGGGGGAACGAGGTAGGGGAGAGATGGGGAGAGAGGGGGGTATAGAGAGGGGGTAGAGAGAGTGGGTGAACAGAGAGAGGGGGACAGAGAGAGAGGGACAGAGAGAAGGGGACAAAGAGAGGGGGAACAGAGAGAGGGGGTACTGAGAGAGGGGGACAGAGAGGGGGGGGACAGACAGAAAGGGGGCACCGATGGAGGGGGACAGAGAGAGGGGGACAGAGAGAGGGCAACAGAGCGAGGGGTCAGAGAGAGGAGGGAGTGAGAGGGGGAAAAAGAGAGAGGGGGGTCAGAGAGAGCCTGGGGACAGAGAGGGGGACAGAGAGAGAGGGACAGAGAGAAAGGGATAGAGAGAAAGGGGGGCAGAGAGAAGGGGACAGAGAGATGAGGACAGAGAGAACGACAGAGAGTGGGGCACAGAGAGAGGGGGACAGAGAGAACGGGAGAGAGGGGGGACAGAGAGAGGGGGACAGAGAGAGGGCAACAGAGAGGGGGGACAGAGAGAACGGGAGAGAGGGGGGACAGAGAGAGGGGGACAGAGAGAGGGCAACAGAGAGGGGGGACAGAGAGAGGGTGACAGAGAGTGGGGGATGGAGAGAGTGGGGGACAGAGGGAGGGGACTGGGGGAGAGAGAGGGAGGTGACATAGAGAGGACGGAGTGAGGGGGGACACAGAGAGAAGGGGGACAGAGAGAGCGTGGGGACAGAGAGGGGGACAGAGTGAGGGGGACAGAGAGAGTGAGTGGACAGAGAGATGGGTTACATAGAGAGGGCTGGTACCAAGAAGGCGGGACGGGGGGAACAGAGAGGGAATGTGAGAGAGAGGGCGGACAGAGAGAGGGGGACAGAGAGGGGAGGGACGGAGATGGGGGCAGAGATGGGGGCAGAGAGTGGGGGAACAGAGTGGGGACAGGGAGAAGGGGGACAGAGAGTGAAGGGGACAGAGAGACGGGGGGACAGAGAGAGGGGGGACAGATAGAGGGGGGCATACAGTGGGGTAAAGAATGCCGGTTATAGAGGGGGCGGACTGAGAGCGGGGGGACAGAGAGAAGGGGGACAGAGAGAGAGCGGGACCGAGACAGGGCTGGGCCCGAGAAGGAGGTGACGGGGAGGGGTGGGGGTGGTGGGGGGGAGGGCAGAGAGAGGGGAGAGTGATGGGTACAGAGAGGGTGGACGGAGACTGGGGGGGAAGAGAGGGGGGACAGACAGAGGGGGGTTAGAGAGAGAGTGACAGATAGGAGGAGGACAGAGAGAGGGGGATAGAGCAAGGCAACGGAGAGAGGGGGGCATTGAGAGAGGGGGACAGAGAGATGGAGGGACAGAGAGAGGGGAGAGAGAGATTGGGTGACAGAGAGAGGGCGGTCAGAGAGAGAGGGGACAGAGAGAGAGGGGGAGAGAGGGAGGGGAGAGATGGGGAGAGGGAGGGGGGTAAAAAGAGGGGGAAGAGAGAGGGTGGACAGAGAGGGGGACAGTGAGTGGGGGGACAGAGAGAGAGGGCAGAGAGAGTGGGACAGAGAGAGGGGTGGATAGAGAGATTGGGACAGAGGGAGAGGAGGGTTCAGAGAGAGGGGGACAGAGAGGAGGGGGGACAGAGAGGATGGGGACAGAGAGAGGGGGAACAGAGAGAGGGGAATGGAGAGAGAGGGGGGACAGAGAAAGGGGGACACAGAAAGGGGACAGAGAGAGGGCCACGGAGAGAGAGGTAAGACAGAGAGAGGGAGGATAGAGAGCGAGTGACAGAGAAGAGGAGGGCAGAGAGAGGGGGATAGAGCAAGGCAACGGAGAGAGAGGGGGCATTGAGAGAGGGGGACAGAGAGATGGAGGGACAGAGAGAGGGGAGATAGAGATTGGGTGACAGAGAGAGGGGCGGTCAGAGAGAGACGGGACAGAGAGAGAGGGGGAGAGAGGGAGGGGAGAGATGGGGAGAGGGAGGTGGGTAAAAAGAGGGGGAAGAGAGAGGGTGGACAGAGAGGGAGAAAGTGATTGGGGGGACAGAGAGAGAGGGACGAAAGAGAGGGACAGAGAGAGGGGTGGATTGAGAGATTGGGACAGAGGGAGAGGAGGGTTCAGAGAGAGGGGGGGCAGAGAGAAGGGGGACAGAGAGGAAGGGGGACAGAGAGAGGGGGACAGAGAGAGGGGAATAGAGAGGGGGACAGAGAGGAGAGACAGAGAGAGGGGACAGAGAGGAGGGGGGACGGGGGGGACAGAGAGGAGGGGACAGAGAGGAGGGGGACAGAGAGAGGGGTGACAGAGAGACAGGAGGGACAGAGAGAGCGGGGACAGTGCGAGGGGGACAGAGTTAGGGGACAGTGAGAGTGGGGCACAGAGAGAGAGAGGGGACAGATAGAGACAGGGGTGAGAGTGGGAGACAGACGGTGGAGAGAGGGGGAGAGAGGAGGGGAGAGAGAGGAGGTGAGAGAGAGGGGAGAGAGAGAAGGGGAGACAGAGGGGGAAGAGGGGGAGAGAGAGAGAGAGGAGGGTCGACAGAGGAGAGGAGAGAGGAGGGTAGACAGAGGAGAGGAGAGAGGAGGGGAGAGAGAGGAGGGGAGAGAGAGGAGGGGAGAGAGAGGAGAGAGAGGGGAGAGACGGGGGGAGAGGAGGAGGGAAGAGAGTGGGGAGAGAACTAAAAAAAAGATTCAATTCCTTTCAAAGATGTTCAAAGATGCTTCCCTTTACTCATTCCTGAAATGAAGGCCTTTTGTTATCGGGGATTATCTGTTTAGATCTCAGATGAGAAATCTTACTGAATCACGATTTTCAGAGACGTCTTTCAGCTGGATACATATTTTCTCTTGTTAAGAAGACTAAAGCTAGATAATATTTTTTTAAGAATGAGATGCATTGATATTAACACAAATATTATGAAGATATCAACCCTTTTTTAAAAATTACTCAGATGCATATAAGCATCTTATCAAATCATAAAACGGGCACATTATTTTCATTTGCTCTCTCACCGCGCTCACACCAATGGGGACGCTCAGTCTGACACTGAAATGAGAAAACGAAAAAGATCCATCTTTTTATTGTTTGTGATCTCGGCCAATTTCATCCTGTTATGGTCAATGTTAATGCTGTATTCTATATGGAGACGGATGTGGTTGATTGGGTATCGGTCTGTGTATCTCGATGACTTTGTGCGGGAATTGGGCTTCATGCTGCAGCTCCTCAGTTGCTGCACAAACACCGCGATTTATGTCGTGACCCAGACTAAGTTAAGGCAGCAGCTGAATAATGTGCTGAAATATCCCTTCACCCAAATCCATCCATCCATCAAATTCCCTCATTAATCAATCCATCCGGGATTTTCTCATTTCAGTTCAGTGTTTCAGCGATGGAGCAGCCTGTCGCTATGGTAACAGACTGAGGGTAGCGCTTCTTTGTCCATCCTTATCCCACAGGGGGGTTACAGGGACACATTTCAATGTATCTCACAACTCAGGGGCCAGTGAGAAAAGGCACCATCCCACTGACTGTATCCATCACTTCCATTTGTAAACAATAAAAATGTTGATTAAAGCGTGCCGAGCAGCAGAGTGACCGATGTTGTTGTGTGTCTTTGTGTTGGAGAAGCTGCCCCCTACGCATTTCACCCCCCCCACGCATTATTAAAAAAATTACTTTTAATGCAGTGTTCTTTCTCCATCAAAATACAGCAGGACCCTCACATAAATGCCCCCCAAAACACATAAGCCCCTCTTCCCCTCTGTGTCTCTATATATATATTTATATATAACGTTCAACGTCACACAACACTAGCTTTTGTCCCAGTCCAACACTGGCATCTCCATCATCAAAATATAAAGATCACCGTTGAGCTTTTAACCAGATGCTTGCTTGAAACACACAGCAAGATCCCACGAGCAGCAGTGTAACCACAGACAGATCGTGTGTGCCCCTGATGCTGGTTAAGGGTTTGATTCGGTCTCCTGGACAAGAAGGAGCAATCCTCCTGTTGAACAAATTCCAAACATTTCCCCCTTTCTTCTCTGTTCCCCCTCTTACTCTCTCCATCTCAGAGATATCTCTGTTCCTCCCCTCTCTCCCTCTATCTCTGAAATCTCTTCCCCTGTATTCCCCCCTCTCGCTGTCTCCATCTTGAAGGTCTTTCTCTCTGTCTCTCAGATTTCTCACATTTTATCCCCCTGGCCTATGCACATGACTCTGACATTAGAATGGTGCTTTGGAGAGAGTTTCTCATGATAAGGTATTCATTCCCTCCTCCGGGAGTCCTTCCTCCCAGACCCTGGGGGTGTAACCGGTTTGTGTCACAACCCCAAGGCCCCGGTTCCTTTAACCCCAGGCCTCAATTCATTTTAAATCAATGAACCTTCCGACAGGACAGTCAGCGCTCTTTCACTTCTCTCTGTCTGACTGACCCCCTTCACACCCCCATTGGAGTGAGAGAGGGGGAGGCAGTGACATCTGTGGGATCAGACTGTGCAGCAGCTCTTCCTCTATCTCCCCCCCTCGCCCCCTTTGTCTCCCCCAGTCCTGACCCGAACACACCCACTTGTGGTAAAAATCCCAGACAGCCTGAACCCCGTCTGTGTGTCTGTGAAGGAGACAGGACAGTTTCTGGTTATTCTCTGGGTCTGATGATTCCTTGCAGCAGAAGCGATTTAATTCTCTCTGTCTCTGCGTTGTCCCAAGCTTCAGCTCCTGGATCCAATCTCCTCCTCACCCCCAGGGTTAGGGGGAGCGAGGGGTGGGGAAACACACTGAGAAATAAAAACAAATCAATTTGAAATAAAATACGACAGTGGCACCAAAAGCACAGCAAGATCCCACAGCTCTCTGCCTTCCCCAATCTCCCACGTGACCCTGGTTCAGTTTAATTATTGCAGAGTGAATGAATGAATTGCTGGCCATCACAGCGACATTGAAATACACAGACATCCCCGCAGAGCGGTTGGCCTGAGGCTACAAACATTAATAACTACGTACACACAGTGAGATCCCACAAGCAGCAATCTAACCCCGCACGCATCATGGGTGATGCTGGTTAAGGGTTGACATATTTGTGTCATATCTCAAGGTCCCAGTTACCTTAGCCTCAGGCTTCAAACCTGTTCAAAAACGATAAGGTCGCAAGCCGACAAGACCCGGTTGAACAGAGGTCCAGGTAAAGGCCAGCCCGCCCCCCCCTCCCCAGAGAGAGGAGATTAAACCTCGGGGTAATACACAGACAAAACTCACCTGGGCCCAACAGGCTGCAGCCTGTCAAACAGGCCTCAGGACTGCGTTCCCCCCTCTGGAGGAAGCTCTTGTTTGAAGGTTTCCTGCTCCCAAACGCACACTTTTCAAATCCTCAAGTGGCCAGGAAGATCCCTTTGGGAGGAAAGAGGCAGCATTAATGGGAAGGCTGAGCAGGAAAATCTTTCACAGGGAGATAGCGCAGCGAGATCCCGGCTTTTCCCCTCTCAGTGAGACAGACAATTTCTCAGGAATATCCAAACACAAACACAAGTTGAGTTTTCATGTTGAATAGTTCTTGAAATGACGGGTTAGCTGATTAAAACCACTCACTGCCTGTAACGATGGCATGAGGGCAATTGACGCACAGCAAGATCCCAAAAGTGACAGTGCTGCAGAAGCTCGACAATCTGATCATTTTTATTATTTCCTGTCACCCCAGAATCAAATATTGCAGCTATTTCACAATCTCACACAACCCCCCTCTCTCTCTCCTGTTTCTCTTGCTCTCACCATTTTCCATTTCTTTCTCGCACTCTCTTTCTCTCTGTGTCCAATTCGATCATCCTGTCCTCTCTATGACCAACTTTCCTCTGACAGTGTGACAATTCTTTCCAGAGGGTCAGATATTTTGGGTTAGAGTTCCCTCCCGAGGGAGTCCCATCTCCCAGTTCCTGGGGGTTTCCCCTGTTTGTGTCACCGATGCCCCGGTGACTTTAACCCCAGGCTTCAAACCCGTGATCTGACAGGTCCCAGTGAACCAGAGGTAGCGACAAACCAGGCTCCCACCCCCCCAGCCCATCCCTCGAGGAGATGAAACCTCGGGGGAGGAAACAGACCCCCACTCACCTGGACCCCACGGGCTGCAGCCTGGCCAACAGGCCTCAGGCCTGTGCTCCCCGCCCTCTGGAGGTTGTTCTTGTCCAAGGCTTTCTTGGCCCCCAGGCATTTTGGATCTTCACTTTCCTGCTTTCTCAACAAAAGTTCCTCGGGATAAAAGAGAGAAGAGATGAGTTGGTTGGGGAGCAGTGTGATGCAAAATTACACAGCAAGATCCCAGTTTAAACACAATCCCACCACTCCCTTCTCCCATCCCCAAATGCACTTCATAACCTCACAGCAACATCAAAATACAAACAAATCATAAGAAAGCAATTAACCAGAGGCTGGAAACATTATTAAAAACACACACTGTCACAACCAGACAGGGAGGGCTGCTCACTCTCCAAACAGAGAGAGAACAGGGTATGAGAATGAAACTGACCAATTCCTTGAGCACATTTATTCTGGGTGAGGGGTTAGTGGAGCCCAGCCCTGCCCTCTCTGACACGTTGCATCGTCTGTCAGTCTGCTCCCTGGGGAGGGCTCTGTCTGATTGACATGTTAATTCCCAGGACAGGAGCCTTGTGGCATCTTGCTGCCCACTGAGATGTTCATTCTGGGGCAACAAAGTGTCATCTTTCCCAGTTGCGACAACTCTCTTTTTTTTTACTGAAGCCTTATTAGTTGTGTCAGTGCGGTTTGAAAATATTAAAGATTACTCCCACACTAGCGTTTCAGAGCCTAGCTGTAGGTTGGCTTCCTGAGACACACACACACAGGGCTAGGAATGGAGAGGGTGGGTATTTGCTGAGGTTTTCTTGGGATTTTCCTGCTGTATGTGTGATTCCTAGAATTAATCTCTGTCTTTGTCCCTGTGTCTGTGTCTCTCTCTGTCACTCTCTTTCTCTCTGTCTCTGTCCCTCTCTCTCTGTCTCTCTGTTCCTGTGTGTGTGTGTCTCTCTCTCTTTCTCTCTGTCGCTTTGTGTCCCACTGTCTGCCTCTCTCTCTCTCTCTGTCTGTCTGTCTTCTCTCTCTGTCCCTGTGTCTCTCTCTTCTCTGTGTCTCTCTCTCTCTCTTTATGTATCTCCCTGCCCTGCTCTACATCCAGCCATTTCTAACTTGATTTTGAGTCTTTTATTTCCTTTCCCTTTCTCAAAAGTATTGGCAGAGTTTGGGAATTTAAATCATCGATCACGTGCTTGCCCCTCAACACCCACATTTCACCCTCACAGCTCCCCTGTCCCCATACACACAGACACACACACACAGACACACACCGACACACACACACACAGACACAGAGACACAGACACACACACACAGAGACGCACACACAGACAAACACACACCGACACGCACACACACAGAGACCGACACACACCGACACGCACACACAGACACACATACAGGCAGACACACACACCCCGTCACACACAGAGACACAGACACACACACACAGAAGACAGACAGAGAGCGAGACAGAGAGTGGGACACACAGGGACAGAGAGAAAGAGAGAGGAGAGACACACACACCCGATACACACACAGACACACACACACCGACACGCACACACACCGGCACACACACAGACACACACACAGAGACAGAGACACAGACACACGCACACAGAGGCACACAGACACAGAGACGCACACACAGACATACACACACCGACACGCACACACACAGAGACCGACACACACTGACACACACACACAGACACACACACAGGCAGACACACACACACACCCCGTCACACACAGAGACACAGACACACACACACAGAAGACAGACACACACCAACACGCGCATGCACAGAGACACACACAGACACACAGACACACACACCGGCCCACACACAGAGACACAGACAGAGACAGACACAGACACACACACAGACAGAGACACACACACAGAGACAGACACACACCGACACGCGCGCACACAGAGAAGACACAGAGACACACACACAAATACAGAGACAGACACACACCGACACGCGCACACACAGAGACAGACACAGACACACACACAAAGACAGACACACACCGACACGCGCGCACACAGAGACAGACACAGAGACAGACACAGACACACACACACACACACACACACAGACACACACAATGAGACAGACACACACCGACAAGTGCACACACAGAGACAGACACAGAGACAGACACACAGATACAGACACAGGCACACACCGACACACACCGACACGCACACAGACACAGGCACACACCGACACACACACAGACACACACACAGAGACAGACACACACCAACACGCACACACACAGACACACACAGACACGTGCACACACAGAGACAGACACAGAGACACACACAGACACACACACACACAGAGACAGATACACACCGACACGCGCATACACAGAGACATACACAGAGACACACACAGACACACAGACACACACACCGGCCCACACACAGAGACACAGACAGAGACAGACACAGACACACACACAGACAGAGACACACACACACAGACAGACACACACGGACACGCGCGCACAGAGACAGACACAGACACACACACACACAAACACACAAACACAGAGACAGACACACACCGACACGCGCACACACAGAGACAGACACAGACACACACATAGAGACAGACACACACCGACACGCACACAGACACAGGCACACACCGACACACACACACAGACAGACACAGACACACACACAGACACACACACAGAGACAGACACAGACACACACACACACACACACACAGACAGACATACACCGACACGCACACAGACACAGGCACACACCAACACACAGAGACACAGACACACACCGACACGCACACACACAGACACGTGTGAACACAGAGACAGACACTGACACAGACACACACACACAGACAGACACATGCTGACATGCACACAAACACAGAGACACACAGACACACACACACACCCACACAGACACACACAGCGACACAGACACACGCACACAGACACACACCAACACGCGCACACACAGAGAGACAGACACACACCCCGACACATGCACACAGACACACACAGAGACACAGACACACACACAGACACACACTCAGAGACAGACACACACCGACACGCACACAGACACAGGCACACACCGACACACACAGAGACACAGACACACACCAACACGCACACACAGACACACACCGACACGCGCACACACACAGACAGACACAGACACACACACACACACACACACACAGACATACACCGCCACGCACACAGACACAGGCACACACCGACACACACAGAGACACAGACACACACTGACACGCACACACAGACACACACCGAACCCGCGCACACAGAGACACACAGACACAGACACAGACACACACCGACATGCACACAAACACAGGCACACACCGACACACACGCACACAGACAGACACAGGCACACACACACCCACACACAGACACAGACACACACAGAGACACAGACACATGCACACAAAGGCACACACACACAGACACACACCGACACGTGCACACACGCACACACAGAGACAGACACACACACTCACACACACACACACACACACAGGTACATACACACACAGAGACAGACACACACCCCGACACGCACACACACAGACACACACACATACAGGCACCGACACACACAGACACACCCCAACACAGGACATGGGCACTGTGCACAGATTTAGTCTGGAGGTGCGGGGAGAGAGTCAGTGAGGGTCTGAGCTCAAGTATCATCACAGAACTGTCTCTGTGTGAGAGAGAGTGAGACCAAACCTCTGTCTGTGTGTATGAGAGAGAGAGAGAGTGAGACCAAGCCTCTGTGTGGGTGTGTGTGTGTGAGAGTGTGTGTGTATGTGTGTGTGTGTGAGAGTGAGACCAAGCCTCTGTGTGGGTGTGTGTGTGTGAGAGAGAGTGAGACCAAGCTTCTGTGTGTGTGTGTGTGTGTGTGTGTGTAGGTGTGTTAGAGAGAATGAGACCAAGCCTCTGTGTGGGTGTGTGTGTGTGTGTGAGAGAGAGAGAGAGTGAGACCAAGCCTCTGTGTGCGTGGGTGTGTGTGTGTGTGTGTGTGTGTGTGTGTGTGTTTGTGTGTGTGTGTGAGAGAGAGAGAGAGAGAGAGAATGAGACCAAGCCTCTGTGTGGGTGTGTGCGAGAGTGTCTGTGTGTGCGTTTCCATCGGAGTGCCCAGTTTCCGTGTCAGTGCTGTCCCTCCATATGTAACTGTGCATAAACCACGTGTTTATGTCCTTGTCCCAGTAATGATCCACAAACTATACACTGTCCCTCACTCTCATTTACTCACATCTCTCACACGTGTACACACACACCCTCACACAGCACATTCAGTCCCTCGCACACATGCCTTTCACACACTTGCAGACATCCACACCGACATGCACACACACACACGCAGTCACTCACAAATGCACACTCAAACATTTTCACACGCACCATCACCATCTCTCTCTCACACTTACACACAAACATACACTCTCTCTCTGTCTCTCTGACATACACACACTTTCACTCACTCATTCTCTCTCTCTACACACTCTCTCTCACACACCCACTTCCACATACACTCTCAGTTGACACACACTCTTACACACACACTCTCATACACACTTTCTGACACACGCACCCCACACACTCACATTCACCATCTCATATTTGCTCACTTTCACACACTCACTCTCTCTCCAAAACTCTGTCTCTCTCACACACACTTGCAAAGTCACTCACACATGCCCTCTCTCTCACGTGCGCACTCACTCTCGTTCACTTGTACACACACTCTCTCTCACATGCACACACACTCGCATGCACTCACACTTTCACATACACTCACACACTTCCTCTCTCACTTTCGCCCTTTCTTTCTCACACACACTCTCATGCATGAGCACATCATATCTCACACACGCTCACTCTCTTTCTCACTCACATGCGCACATTTTCTCTCTCTCATGCGCGCACACTATCTCATGCACGCACTTGCACACAGGCATTCTCTCTCTCACACACACGAATTCTCTCTCTCACACACACACACACATTCTCTCTCTCGCACACTCATTGTCTCTCAAACACTCATTCTCTCTCTCACGCATGCATTCTCTCTCGCACACTTATTCTTTCTCTCACACATGCATTCTGTCTCTCAAACACTCCTTCTCGCTCACGCACCCATTCTCTCTCTTGCACACTCATTCTCTCTCACACACACTCATTCTCTCTCTCACTCACGCATTCGCTCTCTTTCTCTCCAAATTCATTCTCTCTCTCACGCATGCATTCTCTCTCTCTCACAGATGCATTCACTCTCACACTCATTCTCTCTCTCTCACACACGCATTCTCGCTCTCTCTCGCACAAGCATTCTTTCTCACACACGCATTCTCTCTCTTGCAAACTCGTTCTCTCTCATACACGCATTCTCTCTCTCTCACACACGCATTCTCTCTCTTGCAAACTCGTTCTCTCTCATACACATATTCTCTATTGCACACACGCATTCTCTCTCTCACATACGCGCATTCTCTCTCATGCACACTCATTCTCTCTCGCATACATGCATTTTCTCTCTCGCACACATGCATTCTCGCTCTCTCTCGCACACGCATTCTCTCTCTCGCACACACTCATTCTCTCTCTCTCACACGCACACATTCTCTCTCTCGCACACGCATTCTCTCTCACACATGCATTCTCTCTCATGCACACTCATTCTCTCTCATACACGCATTCTCTCTCTCTCACACACACACATTTTCTCTCTCGCACACACACATTCTCTCTCACACAGGCATTCTCTCTCTCACACACATTTTCTCTCACATGCAACCATTCTCTCTCTCTCACACACACGCATTCCGCATTCTTTCTCACTCACACACACATTCTCTCTCACACACGCATTCTCTCTCATACACGCATTCTCTCTCTCTCACACACATTTTCTCTCTCACACACACACATTCTCTCTCATACATGCTTTTCTCTCTCTCTCACACACACATTTTCTCTCTCACACACACGCATTTTCTCTCTCGCACACACGCATTCTCTCGCACACACGCATTCTCTCTCACACACGTTCTCTCTCTTGCACACACGCATTCGCTCTCTCTCTCACACGCATTCTCTCTCACACACACACGCATTCTCTCTCTCACACACATTTTCTCTCTCACACACACGCATTTTCTCTCTCACACACACGCATTCTCTCGCACACACGCATTCTCTCTCACACACGTTTTCTCTCTCACACACGTTCTCTCTCTCGCACACACGCATTCTCTCTCTCACACACACGGATTTTCTCTCTCACACACACGCATTCTCTCTCTCTCACACACGCACGCATTCTCTCTCTCTGTGTCTCCACTCTCTCTGTCCCCCACTCTCTCTGTGTCCCTCTCTCTCTCTGTGTCCCTCTCTCTCTCACTCTCTCTGTGTCCATCTGTCTCTCTCCCTGTCTCTCTCTTTCTCTCTGTCCGTCTCTCTCCCACTCTCCCAGTCCCTCACTCTCTCCCTGTCCCTCTCTCTCTCTCTCTGTCCCTCTCTCTCTCCCTGTCCTCACTCTCTCCCTGTCCCTCACTCTCTCCCTGTCCCTCACTCTCTCCCTATCTCTCACTCTCTCTGTGGCTCTCTCTCTGTCTGTGTCCTCACTCTCTCCCTGTCCCTCTCTCTCTCTCCCTGTCTCTCTCTTTCTCTCTGTCCCTCCCTCTCCCGCTCTCCGTGTCCCTCTCTCTCTCTCTCTCCCCCTGTCCCTCACTCTCTCCCTGTCCCTCACTCTCTCCCTATCTCTCTCTCTCCCTGTGGCTCTCTCTGTCTGTGTCCCTCACTCTCTCCCTGTCCCTCTCTCTCTCTCCCTGTCTCTGTATCTCTGTGTCCCTCTCTCTCTCTCTCTCTCTCTCTCCCTCTCTCTCTCTCTGTGTCCATGTCCCTCTCTCTCTGTGTGTGTCCGTGTCCCTCTGTCTCTTTCCCTGTCCCCTCTCTCTCTCTCTGTGTCCCTCTCTCTCTCTCTTTGTGTCCCTGTCCCTCTGTCTCTCTTCCTGTCCCTCACTCTCTCCCTGTCACTCTCTCTCTCCCTGTCCCTCTCACTCTCTCCCTGTCCCTCTCTCTCTCCCTGTCCCTCACTCTCTCCCTGTTCCTCTCTCTCTCTCTCTGTGTCCCTCTCTCTCTCTCTTTGTGTCCGTGTCCCTCTGTCTCTCTCCCTGTCCCTCTCTCTCTCCCTGTCCCTCTGTCTCTCTCCGTGTCCCTCTGTCTCTATCCCTGTCCCTCTCTCTCTCCCTGTACCTCTCACTCTTTCCCTGTCCCTCAATCTCTTCCTGTCCCTCACTCACTCCCTTTCCCACTCTTTCCCTGTCCCTCTCTCTCTCATTGTCCCTCACTCTCTCCCTGTCCCTCACTCTCTCCCTGCCCCCCGCTCTTTCCCTGTCTCTCTCTCTCTCTGTCTGTCTCTCTCTCTCTCTCTCTCTCTCTCTCTCCTGTCCCTCTCCCCTCTCTCTCTCTCTGTCTGTGTCCCTCTTTCTCTCCATGGCTCTCTCTCTCTCTCCCTGTCTCTCTCTCTCTCCCTGTCCCTCACTCTCTCCCTGTCCCTCTTTCTCTCCCTGTCTCTCTCTCTCTCTCTCTCTCTCTCCCTGTCCCTCTCTCTCTCCCTGTCCCTCATTCTCCCTGTCCCTCTGTCTCTCTCCCTGTCCCTCTCTCTCTCCCTGTCTCACTCTCTCTGTCTCTCTCTGTCTCTCTCTCTGTCCCTCTCCCCCTCTCTCTCTGTCTGTGTCCCTCTTTCTCTCTCTCTCTCTCTCTCTCTCTCTCTCTCTCTCTCTCTCTCTCTCTCTCTCTCTCTCTCTCTCCCCTAATCTCTCTCGCTCTCTCCTGTCCCTCTCTCTCTCTCCTGTCCCTCACTCTCTCCCGTCCCTCACTCTCTCCATGTCCCTCTCTCTCTCTCTCTCCCTGTCCCCCTCTATCTCCCTGTCCCTCTCCCTCTCTCCCTATACCTCTCTCTCTCTCCCTATTCCAGTCTCTCTCTCCCTGTCCCCCTCTCTCTCCCTGTCCCTCTCTCTCTCCCTGTCCCTCTCTCTCCCTGTCCCTCTCACTCTCTCCCTGTCCCTCTCTCTCTTCCTGTCCGTCTCTCTCACCCTGTCCCTCTCACTCTCTCCCTGTCCCTCTCTCTCTTCCTGTCCGTCTCTCTCACCCTGTCCCTCTCTCTCTCCCTGTCCCTCTCTCTCTCCTGTCCCTCACTTTCTCCCTGTCCCTCTCTCTCTCCCTGTCTCTCTCTCTCCCCCTGTCCCTCACTCTCTTCCTGTCCCTCTCTCTCTCCCTGTCCCTCACTCTCTCCCTGTCCCTCTCTTTCTCCCTGTCCCTCACTCGCTCTCCCTCTCCCTCTCACTCTCCCTGTCCCTCTCTCTCTCCCTGTCCCTCACTCTCTCCCTGTCCCTCTCACTCTCCCTGTCCCACTCTCTCTCCCTGTCCCTCACTCTCTCCCTGTCCCTCTCTCTCTCCCTGTCCCTCTCTCTCTCCCTGTCCCTCACTGCCTGTCCCCTCTCTCCTGTTCCTCACTCTCTCTCTGTCCCTCACTCTCTCCCTGTCCCTCTCTCTCTCCCTGTCCCCCCTCTCTCTCTCTCCCTGTCTCTCTGTCTCTCTACCTGTCCATCTGTCTCTCTCCCTGTCTCTCTCTTTCTCTCTGTCCGTCTCTCTCCACTCTCCGTGTCCCTCTCTCTCTCCCTGTTCCTCACTCTCTCCCTGTCCCTCACTCTCTCCCTATCCCTCTCTCTCTCCCTGTCCCTCTCTCTCCCTGTCCCTCACTCTCCCTGTCCCTCTCTCTCTCTCTCCCTGTCCCTCACTCTCTCCCTGTCCTCTCTCTCTCTCTCTCCCTGTCCCTCTCTCTCTCCCTGTCCCTCACTCTCTCCCTGTCCCTCACTCTCTCCCTGTCCCTCTCTCTCTCTCTCCCTGTCCCTCTCTCTCTCCCTGACCATCACTCTCTCCCTGTCCCTCTCTCTCTCCTGTCCCTCTCTCTCCCTGTCCCTCTCACTCTCTCCTGTCCCTCTCTCTCTTCCTGTCCGTCTCTCTCACCCTGTCCCTCTCTCTCTCTCCGTCCCTCTCTCTCGTCCTGTCCGTCTCTCTCACCCTGTCCCTCACTCGCTCTCCCTCTCCCTCTCACTCTCCCTGTCCCTCTCTCTCTCCCTGTCCCTCACTCTCTCCCTGTCCCTCTCTCTCTCCCTGTCCCTCACTCTCTCCCTGTCCCTCTCTCTCTCCCTGTCCCTCTCTCTCTCCCTGTCCCTCACTGCCTGTCCCCCTCTCTCTCCCTGTTCCTCACTCTCTCCCTGTCCCTCACTCTCTCCCTGTCCCCCTCTCTCTCCCTGTCCCCCTCTCTCTCTCTCTCCCTGTCTCTCTGTCTCTCTACCTGTCCATCTGTCTCTCTCCCTGTCTCTCTCTTTCTCTCTGTCCGTCTCTCTCCCACTCTCCGTGTCCCTCTCTCTCTCTCCCTGTTCCTCACTCTCTCCCTGTCCCTCACTCTCTCCCTATCACTCTCTCTCTCCCTGTCCCTCTCTCTCCTGTCCCTCACTCTCCCTGTCCCTCTCTCTCTCTCCCTGTCCCTCACTCTCTCCCTGTCCCTCTCTCTCTCTCTCTCCCTGTCCCTCTCTCTCTCTCCCTGTCCCTCACTCTCTCCCTGTCCCTCACTCTCTCCTTGTCCCTCTCTCTCCCTGTCCCTCTCACTCTCTCCCTGTCCCTCTCTCTCTTCCTGTCCGTCTCTCTCACCCTGTCCCTCTCACTCTCTCCCTGTCCTCTCTCTCTTCCTGTCCGTCTCTCTCACCCTGTCCCTCTCTCTCTCCCTGTCCCTCTCTCTCTCCCTGTCCCTCACTTCTCCCTGTCCCTCTCTCTCTCCCTGTCTCTCTCTCTCCCCTGTCCCTCACTCTCTTCCTGTCCCTCTCTCTCTCCCTGTCCCTCACTCTCTCCCTGTCCCTCTCTTTCTCCCTGTCCCTCACTCGCTCTCCCTCTCCCTCTCACTCTCCCTGTCCCTCTCTCTCTCCCTGTCCCTCACTCTCTCCCTGTCCCTCTCACTCTCCCTGTCCCACTCTCTCTCCCTGTCCCTCACTCTCTCCCTGTCCCTCTCTCTCTCCCTGTCCCTCTCTCTCTCCCTGTCCCTCACTGCCTGTCCCCCTCTCTCCCTGTTCCTCACTCTCTCTCTGTCCCTCACTCTCTCCCTGTCCCTCTCTCTCTCCCTGTCCCCCCCTCTCTCTCTCTCCCTGTCTCTCTGTCTCTCTACCTGTCCATCTGTCTCTCTCCCTGTCTCTCTCTTTCTCTCTGTCCGTCTCTCTCCCACTCTCGTGTCCCTCTCTCTCTCCCTGTTCCTCACTCTCTCCCTGTCCCTCACTCTCTCCTATCCTCTCTCTCTCCCGTCCCTCTCTCTCCTGTCCCTCACTCTCCCTGTCCTCTCTCTCTCTCTCCCTGTCCCTCACTCTCTCCTGTCCTCTCTCTCTCTCTCTCCTGTCCTCTCTCTCTCCCTGTCCCTCACTCTCTCCCTGTCCCTCACTCTCTCCTGTCCTCTCTCTCTCTCTCCTGTCCCTCTCTCTCTCCCTGACCATCACTCTCTCCTGTCCCTCTCTCTCTCCCTGTCCCTCTCTCTCCCTGTCCCTCTCACTCTCTCCCTGTCCCTCTCTCTCTTCCTGTCCGTCTCTCTCACCTGTCCCTCTCTCTCTCTCCGTCCTCTCTCTCGTCCTGTCCGTCTCTCTCACCCTGTCCCTCACTCGCTCTCCCTCTCCCTCTCACTCTCCCTGTCCCTCTCTCTCTCCCTGTCCCTCACTCTCTCCCTGTCCCTCTCTCTCTCCCTGTCCCTCACTCTCTCCCTGTCCCTCTCTCTCTCCCTGTCCCTCTCTCTCTCCCTGTCCTCACTGCCTGTCCCCCTCTCTCTCCCTGTTCCTCACTCTCTCCTGTCCCTCACTCTCTCCCTGTCCCCTCTCTCTCCCTGTCCCCCTCTCTCTCTCTCTCCCTGTCTCTCTGTCTCTCTACCTGTCCATCTGTCTCTCTCCCTGTCTCTCTCTTTCTCTCTGTCCGTCTCTCTCCCACTCTCCGTGTCCCTCTCTCTCTCTCCCTGTTCCTCACTCTCTCCCTGTCCCTCACTCTCTCCCTATCACTCTCTCTCTCCCTGTCCCTCTCTCTCCCTGTCCCTCACTCTCCCTGTCCCTCTCTCTCTCTCCCTGTCCCTCACTCTCTCCCTGTCCCTCTCTCTCTCTCTCTCCCTGTCCCTCTCTCTCTCTCCCTGTCCCTCACTCTCTCCCTGTCCCTCACTCTCTCCTTGTCCCTCTCTCTCTCTCTCTCTCCCTGCCTTCCTCTCTCTCTCCCTGACCTTCACTCTCTCCCTGTCCCTCTCTCTCTCCCTGTCCCTCTCTCTCCCTGTCCCTCTCACTCTCTCCCTGTCCCTCTCTCTCTTCCTGTCCGTCTCTCTCACCCTGTCCTCTCTCTCTCTCCGTCCCTCTCTCTCTTCCTGTCCGTCTCTCTCACCCTGTCCCTCTCTCTCTCCTGTCCCTCTCTCTCTCCCTGTCCCTCACTCTCTCCCTGTCCCTCTCTCTCTCCCTGTCTCTCTCTCTCCCCCTGTCACTCACTCTCTTCCTGTCCCTCTCTCTCTCCCTGTCCCTCACTCTCTCCCTGTCCCTCTCTCTCTCCCTGTCCCTCACTCGCTCTCCCTCTCCCTCTCACTCTCCCTGTCCCTCTCTCTCTCCCTGTTCCTCACTCTCTCCCTGTCCCTCTCTCTCTCCCTGTCCCTCTCTCTCTCCCTGTCCCTCACTGCCTGTCCCCCTCTCTCTCCCTGTTCCTCACTCTCTCCCTGTCCCTCACTCTCTCCTGTCCCCCTCTCTCTCCCTGTCCCCCTCTCTCTCTCTCTCCCTGTCTCTCTGTCTCTCTACCTGTCCATCTGTCTCTCTCCTGTCTCTCTCTTTCTCTCTGTCCGTCTCTCTCCCACTCTCCGTGTCCCTCTCTCTCTCCCTTTTCCTCACTCTCTCCCTGTCCCTCACTCTCTCCCTGTCCCTCTCTCTCTCCCTGTCCCTCTCTCTCCCTGTCCCTCACTCTCCCTGTCCCTCTCTCTCTCTCTCCTGTCCCTCACTCTCTCCCTGTCCCTCTCTCTCTCTCTCCCTGTCCCTCTCTCTCTCCCTGTCCCTCACTCTCTCCCTGTCACTCACTCTCTCCCTGTCCCTCTCTCTCTCTCTCTCTCTCCCTGTCCCTCTCTCTCTCCCTGACCTTCACTCTCTCCCTGTCCCTCTCTCTCTCCCTCTCCCTCTCCCTGTCCCCCTCTCTCCCTCTCTCCGTGTCCTCTCTCCGTGTCCCTCTCCCTGTCCCCCTCTCTCTCTCTCTCCCTGTCTCTCTGTCTCTCTACCTGTCCATCTGTCTCTCTCCCTGTCTCTCTCTTTCTCTCTGTCCGTCTCTCTCCACTCTCCGTGTCCCTCTCTCTCTCTCCTGTTCCTCACTCTCTCCCTGTCCCTCACTCTCTCCCTATCACTCTCTCTCTCCCTGTCCCTCTCTCTCCCTGTCCCTCACTCTCCCTGTCCCTCTCTCTCTCTCCCTGTCCCTCACTCTCTCCCTGTCCCTCTCTCTCTCTCTCTCCCTGTCCCTCTCTCTCTCTCCCTGTCCTCACTCTCTCCCTGTCCCTCACTCTCTCCTTGTCCTCTCTCTCTCTCTCTCTCCTGTCCCTCTCTCTCTCCCTGACCTTCACTCTCTCCTGTCCCTCTCTCTCTCCCTGTCCCTCTCTCTCCCTGTCCCTCTCACTCTCTCCCTGTCCCTCTCTCTCTTCCTGTCCGTCTCTCTCACCCTGTCCCTCTCTCTCTCTCCGTCCCTCTCTCTCTTCCTGTCCGTCTCTCTCACCCTGTCCCTCTCTCTCTCCTGTCCCTCTCTCTCTCCCTGTCCCTCACTCTCTCCCTGTCCCTCTCTCTCTCCCTGTCTCTCTCTCTCCCCTGTCACTCACTCTCTTCTGTCCCTCTCTCTCTCCCTGTCCCTCACTCTCTCCCTGTCCCTCTCTCTCTCCCTGTCCCTCACTCGCTCTCCCTCTCCCTCTCACTCTCCCTGTCCCTCTCTCTCTCCCTGTTCCTCACTCTCTCCCTGTTCCTCTCTCTCTCCCTGTCCCTCACTCTCTCCCTGTCCCTCTCTCTCTCCTGTCCCTCTCTCTCTCCCTGTCCCTCACTGCCTGTCCCCTCTCTCTCCCTGTTCCTCACTCTCTCCCTGTCCCTCACTCTCTCCCTGTCCCCCTCTCTCTCCCTGTCCCCCTCTCTCTCTCTCTCCCTGTCTCTCTGTCTCTCTACCTGTCCATCTGTCTCTCTCCCTGTCTCTCTCTTTCTCTCTGTCCGTCTCTCTCCCACTCTCCGTGTCCCTCTCTCTCTCCCTTTTCCTCACTCTCTCCCTGTCCCTCACTCTCTCCCTGTCCCTCTCTCTCTCCCTGTCCTCTCTCTCCCTGTCCCTCACTCTCCCAGTCCCTCTCTCTCTCTCTCCTGTCCCTCACTCTCTCCCTGTCCCT